>NC_092738.1:22893392-23625892 GCF_047496885.1 Scyliorhinus torazame | reverse complement strand
GCGTGTATGAGAGTGTGTCTGAGTGTGCGTGCGAGTGTGTGTGTGAGAGTGTGCGTGTATGAGAGTGTGCCTGAGTGTGTGTGCGAGTGTGTGTGTGTGAGAGTGTGCGTGTATGAGTGTGTGTGTGTGTGAGAGTGTGTGTGTGAGTGCGTGTGAGTGTGTGCGAGTATGTGTGTGAGTGTGTGTGTGTGCGTGTGTGTGTGCGAGTGTGTGTGTGAGTGTGTGTGTGAGTGTGTGTGTGTGTGAGTGTGTGTGTGCGTGAGTGTGTGTGAGTGAGTGTGTGTGAGTGTGTGTGAGTGAATGTGTGTGAGTGAGTGTGTGAGAGTGTGTGTGTGAGTGAGTGTGTGTGTGTGTGTGAGTGTGTGTGTGTGAGTGTGTGTGTGTGTGTGAGTGTGTGTGCGAGTGTGTGTGTGAGTGTGTGTGTGTGTGTGAGTGTGTGTGTGAGTGTGTGTGTGTGTGTGAGTGTGTGTGTGAGTGAGTGTGTGCGAGTGTGAGTGTGTGTATGAGTGTGTGTGTGTGAGTGTGTGTGTGTGTGAGTGTGTGTGTGAGTGTGTGTGTGAGTGTGTGTGTGTGAGTGTGTGTGTGTGCGCGAGTGTGTGTGTGTGCGAGTGTGTGTGCGAGTGTGTGTGTGTAAGTGTGTGTGTGCGAGTGCGAGTGTGTGTGTGAGTGTGTGTGTGAGTGTGTGTGTGTGAGTGTGTGTGTGTGCGTGCGAGTGTGTGTGTGCGAGTGTGTGTGTGTGTGTGTGAGTGTGTGTGTGAGTGTGTGTGTGCGAGTGTGTGTGTGAGCGAGTGTGTGTGTGTGTGTGTGAGTGTGTGTGTGAGTGTGTGTGTGTGAGTGTGTGTGTGTCTGTGAGTGTGTGTGAGTGTGTGTGTGTGAGTGTGTGTGTGAGTGTGTGTGTGCGAGTGTGTGTGAGTGAGCGAGTGTGTGTGTGTGTGAGTGTGTGTGTGAGTGTGTGTGTGTGTGTGAGTGTGTGTGTGTGTGTGTGTGAGTGTGTGTGTGTGTGAGTGTGTGTGTGTCTGTGAGTGTGTGTGAGCGTGTGTGTGTGAGTGTGTGTGTGTTAGTGTGTGTGTGTGAGTGTGTGTGTGAGTGAGTGTGTGTGAGAGTGTGTGTGAGAGTGTGTGTGTGAGAGTGTGTGTGTGTGTGTGTGAGAGAGTTTGTGTGTGTGTGACAGTGAGTGTGTGTGAGTGTGTGTGTGTGAGTGAGTGTGTGTGTGCGCGTGTGTGTGAGAGTGTGTGTGTGAGAGTGTGTGTGTGAGAGTGTGTGTGAGAGTGTGTGTGAGAGTGTGTGAGTGTGTGTGAGAGTGTGTGTGTGAGTGTGTGTGTATGTGTGAGAGTGTGTGTGTGAGAGTTTGTGTGTGTGACAGTGAGTGTGTGTGTGTGTGTGTGGGTGAGAGTTTGTGTGTGTGTGTGTGACAGTGAGTGTGTGTGTGTGTGTGTGAGAGTTTGTGTGTTTGTGACAGTGAGTGTGTGTGTGTGAGAGTTTGTGTGTGTGTGACAGTGAGTGTGTGTGAGTGTATGTGTGTGTGTGTTTGTGTGAGAGAGTGTGTGTGTGTGTGAGAGAGTTTGTGTGTGTGTGTGGCAGTGAGTGTGTGTGAGAGTTTGTGTGTGTGTGTGACAGTGAATGTGTGTGAGAGTGTGTGTGTGTGTGAGTATGTGTGTGTGAGAGTGTGTGTGTGAGAGTTTGTGTGTGTGTGTGACAGTGAATGTGTGTGAGAGTGTGTGTGTGTGTGAGTGTGTGTGTGAGAGTTTGTGTGTGTGTGAGAGTTTGTGTGTGTGTGTGACCGTGAGTGTGTGTGTGAGTGTGTGTGTGAGTGTATGTGTGTGTGAGTGTGTGTGTGTGTGAGTATGTGTGTGTGAGAGTGTGTGTGTGAGAGTGTGTACGTGTGTGAGAGAGTGTGTGTGTGTGTGTGTGTGTGAGACTGTGTGAGTGTGTGTGTGAGAGTTTGTGTGTGTGTGTGACAATGAGTGTGTGTGAGAGTGTGTGTGTGTGTGTGTGAGTATGTGTGTGTGAGAGTGTGTGTGTGAGAGAGTGTGTGCGTGTGTGTGTGAGTGAGTGTGTGTGAGTGAGTGTGTGTGTGTGAGTGTGTGTGTGTGAGTGTGTGTGTGTGTGAGTGTGTGTGAGAGTGTGTGTGTGAGTGTGTGTGAGAGTGTGTGTGTGAGTGTGTGTGTGAGTGTATGTGAGAGTGTGTGTGTGTGTGAGTGTGTGTGAGAGTGTGTGTGTGAGAGTGGGTGTGTGAGAGTGTGTGTGAGAGTGTGTGTGTGAGCGTGTGTGAGAGTTTGTGTGTGAGTGTGTGTGAGAGTTTGTGTGTGTGTGACAGTGAGTGTGTGTGAGTGTGTGTGTGAGTGAGTGTGTGTGTGTGAGTGTGTGTGAGAGTGTGTGTGTGAGTGTGTGTGTGTGTGTGTGTGTGAGAGTTTGTGTGTGTGTGTGACAGTGAGTGTGTGTGTGTGTGAGAGTGTGTGTGTGTGTGTGTGATAGTTTGTGTGTGTGTTTCAGTGAGTGTGTGTGAGTGTGTGTGTGTGAGTGTGTGTGTGTGTTAGTGTGTGTGTGTGAGTGAGTGTGTGTGAGAGTGTGTGTGTGAGGGAGTGTGTGTGTGTGTGTGAGAGTTTGTGTGTGTGTGTGACATTGAGTGTGTGTGAGTGTGTGTGTGTGTGAGTGAGTGTGTGTGTGCGCGTGTGTGTGAGAGTGTGTGTGTGAGAGTGTGTGTGTGAGAGTGTGTGTGAGAGTGTGTGTGAGGGTGTGTGTGTGTGTGTGAGTGTGTGTGTGACAGTGAGTGTGTGTGTGTGAGAGTGTGTGTGTGTGTGTGTCAGACTGTGTGAGTGTGTGTGTGAGAGTTTGTGTGTGTGTGTGACAGTGAGTGTGTGTGAGAGTGTGTGTGTGTGTGAGTATGTGTGTGTGTGAGAGTGTGTGTGTGAGAGAGTGTGTGCGTGTGTGTGTGAGTGAGTGTGTGTGTGAGTGAGTGTGTGTGTGTGTGTGTGAGTGTGTGTGTGTGTGAGTGTGTGTGTGTGAGAGTGTGTGTGTGAGTGTGTGTGAGAGTGTGTGTGTGAGTGTGTGTGTGAGTGTATGTGAGAGTGTGTGTGTGTGTGTGAGTGTGTGTGAGAGTGTGTGTGTGAGCGTGTGTGAGAGTTTGTGTGTGAGTGTGTGTGAGAGTTTGTGTGTGTGTGACAGTGAGTGTGTGTGAGTGTGTGTGAGTGAGTGTGTGTGTGTTAGTGTGTGTGTGTGTGTGTGAGTGAGTGTGTGTGAGTGTGTGTGAGAGTGTGTGTGTGAGTGTGTGTGTGTGTGTGAGTGAGAGTTTGTGTGTGTGTGTGACAGTGAGTGTGTGCGTGTGTGTGAGAGTGTGTGTGTGTGTGTGTGTGTGATAGTTTGTGTGTGTGTTTCAGTGAGTGTGTGTGAGTGTGTGTGTGTGAGTGTGTGTGTGTGTTAGTGTGTGTGTGTGTGTGAGTGAGTGTGTGTGAGAGTGTGTGTGTGAGGGAGTGTGTGTGTGTGTGTGAGAGTTTGTGTGTGTGTGTGACAGTGAGTGTGTGTGAGTGTGTGTGTGTGTGAGTGAGTGTGTGTGTGCGCGTGTGTGTGAGAGTGTGTGTGTGAGAGTGTGTGTGTGAGAGTGTGTGTGAGAGTGTGTGTGAGGGTGTGTGTGTGTGTGAGAGTGTGTGTGTGACAGTGAGTGTGTGTGTGTGTGAGAGTTTGTGTGTGTGTGACAGTGAGTGTGTGTGAGTGTATGTGTGTGTGTGAGTTTGTGTGAGAGAGTGTGTGTGTGTGTGTGAGAGAGTTTGTGTGTGTGTGTGGCAGTGAGTGTATGTGAGAGTTTGTGTGTGTGTGACAGTGAATGTGTGTGAGTGTGTGTGTGTGTGAGTGTGTGAGTGTGTGTGTGAGAGTTTGTGTGTGTGTGAGAGTTTGTGTGTGTGAGAGTGTGTGAGGGAGAGTCTGTGAGAGTGTGTGTGTGAGAGTGTGTGTCTGAGTGTGTGTGTGTCAGTGTGTGTGTGTGTGTATGTGTGAGAGTGTGTGTGTGAGAGTGTGCGAGTATGAGAGTGTGCGTGTGAGACTGTGCGTGTATGAGAGTGTGTCTGAGTGTGCGTGCGAGTGTGTGTGAGAGTGTGCGTGTATGAGAGTGTGTCTGAGTGTGTGTGCGAGTGTGTGTGTGTGAGAGTGTGCGTGTATGAGTGTGTGTGTGTGTGAGAGTATGTGTGTGAGTGCGTGTGAGTGTGTGCGAGTATGTGTGTGAGTGTGTGTGTGCGTGTGTGTGTGCGAGTGTGTTTGTGAGTGTGTGTGTGAGTGTGTGTGTGTGTGAGTGTGTGTGTGCGTGAGTGTGTGTGAGTGAGTGTGTGTGAGTGTGTGTGAGTGAGTGTGTGTGAGTGAGTGTGTGAGAGTGTGTGTGTGAGTGAGTGTGTGTGTGTGTGTGAGTGTGTGTGTGAGTGTGTGTGTGTGTGTGAGTGTGTGTGCGAGTGTGTGTGTGAGTGTGTGTGTGTGCGTGCGCGAGTGTGTGTGTGAGTGAGTGTGTGTGTGTGAGTGTGTGTGTGAGTGTGTGTGTGAGTGTGTGTGTTTGTGAGTGTGTGTGTGAGTGTGTGTGTGAGTGAGTGAGTGTGTGCGAGTGTGAGTGTGAGTGTGTGTATGAGTGTGTGTGTGTGAGTGTGAGTGTGTGTGTGAGTGTGAGTGTGTGTGTGTGAGTGTGCGTGTGTGTGTGTGAGTGTGTGTGTGCGAGTGTGTGTGCGAGTGTGTGTGTGTAAGTGTGTGTGTGTGAGTGCGAGTGTGTGTGTGAGTGTGTGTGTGTGTGTGTGAGTGTGTGTGTGTGCGTGCGAGTGTGTGTGTGCGAGTGTGTGTGAGTGTGTGTGTGAGTGTGTGTGTGAGTGTGTGTGTGCGAGTGTGTGTGAGTGAGCGAGTGTGTGTGAGTGTGTGTGTAAGTGTGTGTGTGAGTGTGTGTGTGAGTGTGTGTGTGTCTGTGAGTGTGTGTGAGTGTGTGTGTGTGTGAGTGTGTGTGTGCGAGTGTGTGTGAGTGAGCGAGTGTGTGTGTGTGTGAGTGTGTGTGTGAGTGTGTGTGTGTGTGAGTGTGTGTGTCTGTGAGTGTGTGTGTGAGTGTGTGTGTGTGCGAGTGTGAGTGTGTGTGTGTGTGTGTGTGAGTGTGTGTGAGTGTGTGTGTGAGTGTGTGAGTGTGTGTGTGTGTGTGCGAGTGTGTGTGAGTGTGTGTGTGTGTGAGTGTGTGTGTGTGCAAGTGTGTGTGTGAGTGTGTGTGTGAGTGTGTGTGTGCGAGTGTGTGTGAGCGAGTGTGTGTGTGTGTGTGTGTGAGTGTGTGTGCGAGTGTGTGTGAGTGAGCGAGTGTGTGTGTGTGTGTGCGAGTGTGTGTGTGAGTGTGTGTGTGTGCGAGTGTGTGTGTGTGTGTGTGTGAGTGTGTGTGTGTGTGTGTGTGCGAGTGTGTGTGTGAGTGTGTGTGTGTGCGAGTGTGTGTGTGAGTGTGTGTGTGAGTGTAAGTGTGTGTCTGTGAGTGTGTGAGTGTAAGTGTGTGTCTGTGAGTGTGTGAGCGTAAGTGTGTGTCTGTGAGTGTGTGAGTGTAAGTGTGTGTCTGTGAGTGTGTGAGTGTAAGTGTGTGTCTGTGAGTGAGTGTGTTTGGCTATCCCTGTCTATGTGTGGCATTGTCAATTGCAATGTATCAGGGACAGAATCAGAGCTGGGAACTTGCAATTGACAATGCCACACATAGACAGGGATAGCCAAACACACTCACTCACAGACACACACTTACACTCACAGACACACACTTACCCTCACACTCACACTGTCAGGTCACCACCAGCTGCTGTCAAACTCGATTTGCACACTGCAACATGGTTTCGAAAGCTCCCTTCAGGCCAATGTGGGAGTAGTGTGACAGACATAGAACATAGAACATTCCAGCGCAGTACAGGCCCTTCGGCAATGAAGGGAGGGAGAGAGAAGTCGAGAGGTTTAGGAAGGGATGTCAGTGTGTAAACAGCTGAAGTCCTGGCTGTCAATAATGCTGAAGAGAAGTGTAGGAGCCGGGGGGGGGGGGGGGGGGGGGGAGAAGATTACCTCACCTTGATAGTGTGTGTGTATGTGTGAGAGTGTGTGTGTGACACTCTGACAGCTCTTCCAGACAAATTAACATGCACCGCCTCAAACTGGATGCAATGGTTCTATTTAAACTGAATTTGTGGCGTTTGTGTTCAGGGTTATAGAAGCCCCTTTGTCCCTCTTTATGTACCTTAAGATCAAAGACTTTTCTACACTTCCATTCACTCCTTACACTCGGGCAGATCATCACCCCATCCCCCTGTCCCCGTCAGCTCCAGCCTGGATGGGAATGCAAACATTCCCAGCTCTGTGCTGTCTGCTGCCTGAAGGTGAGGTCATCCCCCCACCAGCCACAAATCACCTCCACAAAGCCCAGCTTTCACTGCCTCAGGGCCTATTCATCAGCACTTCCCAGTGCTGACCTGATAATCCCTCAGCTCAGTGGGTGTGGGGGAAGGGAGAGAGTTATGGCCCAGTGAGGTGAGGTAATCCAGCAGATGGTGTTTGACAGCACAGATTTGTTTGCTGGGTCTGTTCGCGAGAATCCGTGAGGAGGAAAAAAAAAGGAGAGCTCTGAAAGTTCCCACGACACAAATCACGGTGAAGTGTTGGGTGCCCTCTGTGTGCTGGGTGCTCTTTCTTCATTGATCAGGCTGCACACACTCCCCCACTCCCGGCATGATCACCCCTCCATTCGAGGTGCTGAATCTTGCTGGGTGGCAGTAACCCAACTGGTCCACATGCCCAATCTTCCGCGATGAACCTGGAAGGTAATTGTCCACAAGCTGCTCGACTGCAGGGGCATCGCAACTGAGGCCAAAACCTTTTCCCATGTCACCTGGGCCATCGGGTGGGGAGGGGTGTGGGAGCCTAGCTGACTTTTCTTCGTCAATGTCATTTTTTGCTCTTTATTTGTTGGAAAGCGGATAAAATAAATAGAGATTTGCATTTACATAGTGCATTTCACAACCGCAGGAGGATCCAAAGACCTTTGCAGCCAATGACGTGTAGTCACTTGTACTAGGAAAAGCAGACGACATGTTTGAGCACAGCAAGATCCCACACACAGCAATGTGGTTATGATCAGATAATGTGATTCTTTGTGATGTTGACTGATGGGTAAATATTGTCCAGGGCACTGGGGCCATCTCCCCGTCTGCTCGTCTTCAAATGGTGCCCCGGGATCGTTCACAGCCACCTGACAGGGCCCATGGGAGGCTCGGTTTAACGTCACATCTGAAAGACAGCTACTCTGACAGTGCGGGACTCCCTCAGTACTGACCCTCTGACAGTGCAGCACTCCCTCAGTACTGACCCTCTGACAGTGCAGCACTCCCTCAGTACTGACCCTCTGACAGTGCAGCACTCCCTCAGTACTGACCCTCTGACAGTGCGGCACTCCCTCAGTACTGACCCTCTGACAGTGCGGCACTCACTCAGTACTGACCCTCTGACAGTGCAGCACTCCCTCAGTACTGACCCTCTGACAGTGCAGCACTCCCTCAGTACTGACCCTCTGACAGTGCGGCACTCACTCAGTACTGACCCTCTGACAGTGCAGCACTCCCTCAGTACTGACCCTCTGACAGTGCAGCACTCTCTCAGCACTGACCCCCTGACAGTGCAGCACTCCCTCAGTATTGACCCTCTGACAGTGCGGCACTCCCTCAGTACTGACCCTCTGACAGTGTGGCGCTCCCTCAGTACTGACCCTCTGACAGTGCGGCACTCCCTCAGCACTGACCCTCTGACAGTGCAGCACTCCCTCAGCACTCCCTCTCTGACGGTGCAGCACTCCCTCAGCACTGAACCTCTGACAGTACAGCACTCCCTCAGTACTGACCCTCTGACAGTGCAGCACTCACTCAGTGTTGACCCTCTGACACTGCGGCACTCCCTCAGTATGACCCTCTGACAGTGCAGCACTCACTCAGTGCTGACCCTGTGACAGTGCGGCACTAAATCAGTACTGACCCTCTGACAGTGCAGCACTCTCTCAGTACTGACCCTCTGACAGTGCGGCACTAACTCAGTACTGACCCTCTGACAGTGCAGCACTCTCTCAGCACTGACCCCCTGACAGTGCGGCACTCCCTCAGTATGACCCTCTGACAGTGCAGCACTCACTCAGTACTGACCCTCTGACAGTGCGGCACTAACTCAGTACTGACCCTCTGACAGTGCAGCACTCTCTCAGCACTGACCCCCTGACAGTGCGGCACTCCCTCAGTACTGACCCTCTGACAGTGTGGCGCTCCCTCAGTACTGACCCTCTGACAGTGCGGCACTCCCTCAGCACTGACCCTCTGACAGTGCAGCACTCCCTCAGCACTCCCGCTCTGACGGTGCAGCACTCCCACAGCACTGAACCTCTGACAGTACAGCACTCCCTCAGTACTGACCCTCTGACAGTGCAGCACTCACTCAGTGTTGACCCTCTGACAGTGCGGCACTCCCTCAGTACAGACCCTCTGACAGTGCGGCACTCCCTCAGTACTGACCCTCTGACAGTGCGGCACTCCCTCAGTACTGACCCTCTGACAGTCCAGCACTCCCTCAGTACTGACCCTCTGACAGTGCAGCACTCACTCAGTGCTGACCCTCTGACAGTGCGGCACTCCCTCAGTACTGACCCTCTGACAGTGCAGCACTCCCTCAGTACTGACCCTCTGACAGTGCGGCACTCCCTCAGTACTGACCCTCTGACAGTGCAGCACTCCCTCAGTACTGACCCTCTGACAGTGCGGCACTCCCTCAGTACTGACCCTCTGACAGTGCAGCACTCCCTCAGTACTGACCCTCTGACAGTGCAGCACTCGCTCAGTACTGACCCTCTGACAGTGCAGCACTCCCTCAGTACTGACCCTTTGACAGTGCAGCACTACCTCAGTACTGACCCTCTGACAGTGCTGCACTCCCTCAGTACTGACCCTCTGACAGTGCAGCACTCCCTCAGTATTGACCCTCTGACAGTGCTGCACTCCCTCAGCACTGACCCTCTGACAGTGCAGCACACCCTCATTACTGACCCTCTGACAGTGCTGCACTCCCTCAGTACTGACCCTCTGACAGTGCAGCACTCCCTCAGCACTCCTCCTCTGACAGTGCAGCACACCCTCAGCAGTGACCCTCTGACAGTGCGGCACTCACTCAGTACTGTCCCTCTGACAGTGCGGCACTCCCTCAGCACTGACCCTCTGACAGTGCGGCAGTCCCTCAGCACTGACCCTCTGACAGTGCAGCACTCTCTCAGTACTGACCCTCTGACAGTGCAGCACTCCCTCAGTACTGACCCTCTGACAGTGCAGCACTCCCTCAGTACTGTGTCTCTGACAGTGCGGCACTCCCTCAGTACTGACCCTCTGACAGTGCGGCACTCCCTCAGTACTGACCCTCTGACAGTGCAGCACTCCCTCAGTACTGACCCTCTGACAGTGCGGCCCTCCCTCAGTACTGACCCTCTGACAGTGCGGCACTCCCTCAGTACTGACCCTCTGACAGTGCTGCACTCCCTCAGTACTGACCCTCTGAGAGTGCAGCACTCCCTCAGTACTGACTCCCTGACAGTGCGGCACTCCCTCAGTACTGACCCTCTGACAGTGCAACAGTCCCTCAGCACTGACCCTCTGACAGTGCAGCACTCCCTCAGTACTGACCCTCTGACAGTGCAGCACTCCCTCAGCACTGACCCTCTGTCAGTGCAGCACTCCCTCAGTACTGACCCTCTGACAGTGCAGCACTCCCTCAGCACTGACCCTCTGACAGTGCAACACTCCCTCAGCACTGACCCTCTGACAGTGCAGCACCCCCTCAGCAGTGACCCTCTGACAGTGCGGCACTCACTCATTACTGTCCCTCTGACAGTGCGGCACTCCCTCAGCACTGACCCTCTGACAGTGCGGCACTAACTCAGTACTGACCCTCTGACAGTGCAGCACTCTCTCAGCACTGACCCCCTGACAGTGCGGCACTCCCTCAGTACTGACCCTCTGACAGTGTGGCGCTCCCTCAGTACTGACCCTCTGACAGTGCGGCACTCCCTCAGCACTGACCCTCTGACAGTGCAGCACTCCCTCAGCACTCCCGCTCTGACGGTGCAGCACTCCCACAGCACTGAACCTCTGACAGTACAGCACTCCCTCAGTACTGACCCTCTGACAGTGCAGCACTCACTCAGTGTTGACCCTCTGACAGTGCGGCACTCCCTCAGTACAGACCCTCTGACAGTGCGGCACTCCCTCAGTACTGACCCTCTGACAGTGCGGCACTCCCTCAGTACTGACCCTCTGACAGTCCAGCACTCCCTCAGTACTGACCCTCTGACAGTGCAGCACTCACTCAGTGCTGACCCTCTGACAGTGCGGCACTCCCTCAGTACTGACCCTCTGACAGTGCAGCACTCCCTCAGTACTGACCCTCTGACAGTGCGGCACTCCCTCAGTACTGACCCTCTGACAGTGCAGCACTCCCTCAGTACTGACCCTCTGACAGTGCGGCACTCCCTCAGTACTGACCCTCTGACAGTGCAGCACTCCCTCAGTACTGACCCTCTGACAGTGCAGCACTCGCTCAGTACTGACCCTCTGACAGTGCAGCACTCCCTCAGTACTGACCCTTTGACAGTGCAGCACTACCTCAGTACTGACCCTCTGACAGTGCTGCACTCCCTCAGTACTGACCCTCTGACAGTGCAGCACTCCCTCAGTATTGACCCTCTGACAGTGCTGCACTCCCTCAGCACTGACCCTCTGACAGTGCAGCACACCCTCATTACTGACCCTCTGACAGTGCTGCACTCCCTCAGTACTGACCCTCTGACAGTGCAGCACTCCCTCAGCACTCCTCCTCTGACAGTGCAGCACACCCTCAGCAGTGACCCTCTGACAGTGCGGCACTCACTCAGTACTGTCCCTCTGACAGTGCGGCACTCCCTCAGCACTGACCCTCTGACAGTGCGGCAGTCCCTCAGCACTGACCCTCTGACAGTGCAGCACTCTCTCAGTACTGACCCTCTGACAGTGCAGCACTCCCTCAGTACTGACCCTCTGACAGTGCAGCACTCCCTCAGTACTGTGTCTCTGACAGTGCGGCACTCCCTCAGTACTGACCCTCTGACAGTGCGGCACTCCCTCAGTACTGACCCTCTGACAGTGCAGCACTCCCTCAGTACTGACCCTCTGACAGTGCGGCCCTCCCTCAGTACTGACCCTCTGACAGTGCGGCACTCCCTCAGTACTGACCCTCTGACAGTGCTGCACTCCCTCAGTACTGACCCTCTGAGAGTGCAGCACTCCCTCAGTACTGACTCCCTGACAGTGCGGCACTCCCTCAGTACTGACCCTCTGACAGTGCAACAGTCCCTCAGCACTGACCCTCTGACAGTGCAGCACTCCCTCAGTACTGACCCTCTGACAGTGCAGCACTCCCTCAGCACTGACCCTCTGTCAGTGCAGCACTCCCTCAGTACTGACCCTCTGACAGTGCAGCACTCCCTCAGCACTGACCCTCTGACAGTGCAACACTCCCTCAGCACTGACCCTCTGACAGTGCAGCACCCCCTCAGCAGTGACCCTCTGACAGTGCGGCACTCACTCATTACTGTCCCTCTGACAGTGCGGCACTCCCTCAGCACTGACCCTCTGACAGTGCGGCACTCCCTCAGTACTGACCCTCTGACAGTCCAGCACTCCCTCAGTACTGACCCTCTGACAGTGCAGCACTCACTCAGTGCTGACCCTCTGACAGTGCGGCACTCCCTCAGTACTGACCCTCTGACAGTGCAGCACTCCCTCAGTACTGACCCTCTGACAGTGCGGCACTCCCTCAGTACTGACCCTCTGACAGTGCAGCACTCCCTCAGTACTGACCCTCTGACAGTGCGGCACTCCCTCAGTACTGACCCTCTGACAGTGCAGCACTCCCTCAGTACTGACCCTCTGACAGTGCAGCACTCGCTCAGTACTGACCCTCTGACAGTGCAGCACTCCCTCAGTACTGACCCTTTGACAGTGCAGCACTACCTCAGTACTGACCCTCTGACAGTGCTGCACTCCCTCAGTACTGACCCTCTGACAGTGCAGCACTCCCTCAGTATTGACCCTCTGACAGTGCTGCACTCCCTCAGCACTGACCCTCTGACAGTGCAGCACACCCTCATTACTGACCCTCTGACAGTGCTGCACTCCCTCAGTACTGACCCTCTGACAGTGCAGCACTCCCTCAGCACTCCTCCTCTGACAGTGCAGCACACCCTCAGCAGTGACCCTCTGACAGTGCGGCACTCACTCAGTACTGTCCCTCTGACAGTGCGGCACTCCCTCAGCACTGACCCTCTGACAGTGCGGCAGTCCCTCAGCACTGACCCTCTGACAGTGCAGCACTCTCTCAGTACTGACCCTCTGACAGTGCAGCACTCCCTCAGTACTGACCCTCTGACAGTGCAGCACTCCCTCAGTACTGTGTCTCTGACAGTGCGGCACTCCCTCAGTACTGACCCTCTGACAGTGCGGCACTCCCTCAGTACTGACCCTCTGACAGTGCAGCACTCCCTCAGTACTGACCCTCTGACAGTGCGGCCCTCCCTCAGTACTGACCCTCTGACAGTGCGGCACTCCCTCAGTACTGACCCTCTGACAGTGCTGCACTCCCTCAGTACTGACCCTCTGAGAGTGCAGCACTCCCTCAGTACTGACTCCCTGACAGTGCGGCACTCCCTCAGTACTGACCCTCTGACAGTGCAACACTCCCTCAGCACTGACCCTCTGACAGTGCAGCACTCCCTCAGTACTGACCCTCTGACAGTGCAGCACTCCCTCAGCACTGACCCTCTGTCAGTGCAGCACTCCCTCAGTACTGACCCTCTGACAGTGCAGCACTCCCTCAGCACTGACCCTCTGACAGTGCAACACTCCCTCAGCACTGACCCTCTGACAGTGCAGCACCCCCTCAGCAGTGACCCTCTGACAGTGCGGCACTCACTCATTACTGTCCCTCTGACAGTGCGGCACTCCCTCAGCACTGACCCTCTGACAGTGCGGCACTCCCTCAGTACTGACCCTCTGACAGTGCAGCACTCCCTCAGCACTGACCCTCTGACAGTGCAGCACTCCCTCAGCACTGACCCTCTGACAGTGCTGCAGTCCCTCAGTACTGACCCTCTGACAGTGGAGCACTCCCTCAGTACTGACCCTCTGACAGTGCAGCACTCCCTCAGTACTGACCGTCTGACAGAGCAGCACTCCCTCAGTACTGACCCTCTGACAGTGCAGCACTCCCTCAGTACTGACCCTCTGACAGTGCGGCACTCCCTCAGTACTGACCATCTGACAGTGCAGCATTCCCTCAGTACTGACCCTCTGACAGTGCAGCACTCCCTCAGTACTGACCCTCTCACAGTGCAGCATTCCCTCAGTACTGACCCTCTGACAGTGCAGCACTCCCTCAGTACTGACCCTCTGACAGTGCAGCACTCCCTCAGTACTGACCCTCTGACAGTGCAGCACCCCCTCAGCAGTGACCCTCTGACAGTGCGGCACTCACTCAGTACTGTCCCTCTGACAGTGCGGCACTCCCTCAGCACTGACCCTCTGACAGTGCGGCACTCCCTCAGTACTGACCCCCTGACAGTGCAGCACTCCCTCAGTACTGACCCTCTGACAGTGCAGCACTCCCTCAGTACTGACCCTCTGACAGTGCGGCGCTCCCTCAGTACTGACCCTCTGACAGTGCGGTGCTCCCTCAGTACTGACCCTCTGACAGTGCAGCACTCCCTCAGTACTGACCCTCTTGACAGTGCAGCACTCCCTCAGTACTGACCGTCTGACAGAGCAGCACTCCCTCAGTACTGACCCTCTGACAGTGCAGCACTCCCTCAGCACTGACCCTCTGACAGTGCAGCACTCCCTCAGTACTGACCCTCTGACAGTGCTGCACTCCCTCAGTACTGACCCTCTGACAGTGCGGTACTCCCTCAGTACTGACGCTCTGACAGTGCGGCACTCCCTCAGTACTGACGCTCTGACAGTGCAGCACTCCCTCATCACTCCCCCTCTGACAGTGCGGCACTCCCTCAGTACTGACCTTCTGACAGTGCGGCACTCCCTCAGTACTGACCCTCTGACAGTGCAACATTCCCTCAGTACTGACCCTCTGACAGTGCAGCACTCCCTCATCACTCCCCCTCTGACAGTGCGGCACTCCCTCAGTCCTGACCCTCTGACAGTGCGGCACTCCCTCAGTACTGACCCTCTGACAGTGCAGCACTCCCTCAGTACTGACCCTCTGACAGTGCAGCACTCCCTCAGCACTGACCCTCTGACAGTGCAGCACTCCCTCAGTACTGACCCTCTGACAGGGCAGCACTCGCTCAGCACTGACCGTCTGACAGAGCAGCACTCCCTCAGCACTGACCCTCTGGCAGTGCAGCACTCCCTCAGTACTGACCCTCTGACAGTGCGGCTCTCCCTCAGTACTGACCCTCTGACAGTGCGACACTCCCTCAGTACTGACCCTCTGACAGTGCGGCTCTCCCTCAGTACTGACCCTCTGACAGTGCGGCACTCCCTCAGTCCTGACCCTCTGACAGTGCGGCACTCCCTCAGTACTGACCCTCTGACAGTGCAGCACTCCCTCAGTACTGACCCTCTGACAGTGCGGCGCTCCCTCAGTACTGACCCTCTGACAGTGCGGCACTCCCTCAGCACTCCCCCTCTGACAGTGCAGCACTCCCTCAGTGCTGATCCTCTGACAGTGCGGCACTCCCTCAGTACTGACCCTCTGACAGTGCAGCGTTCCCTCAGTACTGACCCTCTGACAGTGCAGCACTCCCTCAGCACTGACCCTCTGACAGTGCAGCATTCCCTCAGTACTGACCCTCTGTCAGTGCAGCACTCCCTCAGCACTGACCCTCTGACAGTGCAGCATTCCCTCAGTACTGACCCTCTGACAGTGCAGCACTCCCTCAGTACTGACCCTCTGACAGTGCAGCACTCCCTCAGTACTGACCCTCTGACAGTGCAGCACTCCCTCAGCACTGACCCTCTGACAGTGCAGCATTCCCTCAGTACTGACCCTCTGACAGTGCAGCACTCCCTCAGTACTGACCCTCTGACAGTGCGGCACTCCCTCAGTACTGAACCTCTGACAGTGCAGCACTCCCTCAGTACTGACCATCTGACAGTGCAGCACACCCTCAGTACTGACCCTCTGACAGTGCAGCACTCCCTCAGTACTGACCCTCTGACAGTGCGGCACTCCCTCAGTACTGACCCTCTTGACAGTGCAGCACTCCCTCAGTACTGACCCTCTGACAGTGCAGCACTCCCTCAGTACTGACCCTCTGACAGTGCAGCACTCCCTCAGTACTGACCCTCTGACAGTGCGGCACTCCCTCAGTACTGACCCTCTGACAGTGCAGCACTCCCTCAGTACTGGCCCTCTGACAGTGCAGCACTCCCTCAGTACTGACCCTCTGACAGTGCAGCACTCCCTCAGTACTGACCCTCTTGACAGTGCAGCACTCCCTCAGTACTGACCCTCTGACAGTGCAGCACTCCCTCAGTACTGACCCTCTGACAGTGCAGCACTCCCTCAGCACTGACCCTCTGACAGTGCAGCATTCCCTCAGTACTGACCCTCTGACAGTGCAGCACTCCCTCAGCACTGACCCTCTGACAGTGCAGCATTCCCTCAGTACTGACCCTCTGACAGTGCAGCACTCCCTCAGTTCTGACCCTCTGACAGTGCGGCACTCCCTCAGTACTGACCCTCTGACAGTGCGGCACTCCCTCAGTACTGACCCTCTGACAGTGCGGCACTCCCTCAGTACTGACCCTCTGACAGTGCGGCACTCCCTCAGTACTGACCCTCTGACAGTGCGGCACTCCCTCAGTACTGACCCTCTGACAGTGCGGCACTCCCTCAGTACTGACCCTCTGACAGTGCGGCACTCCCTCAGTACTGACCCTCTGACAGTGCGGCACTCCCTCAGTACTGACCCTCTGACAGTGCGGCACTCCCTCAGTACTGACCCTCTGACAGTGCGGCACTCCCTCAGTACTGACCCTCTGACAGTGCGGCACTCCCTCAGTACTGACCCTCTGACAGTGCGGCACTCCCTCAGTACTGACCCTCTGACAGTGCGGCACTCCCTCAGTACTGACCCTCTGACAGTGCGGCACTCCCTCAGTACTGACCCTCTGACAGTGCGGCACTCCCTCAGTACTGACCCTCTGACAGTGCGGCACTCCCTCAGTACTGACCCTCTGACAGTGCAGCACTCCCTCAGTACTGACCCTCTGACAGTGCAGCACTCCCTCAGCACTGACCCTCTGACAGTGCAGCACTCCCTCAGTACTGACCCTCTGACAGGGCAGCACTCGCTCAGCACTGACCGTCTGACAGAGCAGCACTCCCTCAGCACTGACCCTCTGGCAGTGCAGCACTCCCTCAGTACTGACCCTCTGACAGTGCGGCTCTCCCTCAGTACTGACCCTCTGACAGTGCGACACTCCCTCAGTACTGACCCTCTGACAGTGCGGCTCTCCCTCAGTACTGACCCTCTGACAGTGCGGCACTCCCTCAGTCCTGACCCTCTGACAGTGCGGCACTCCCTCAGTACTGACCCTCTGACAGTGCAGCACTCCCTCAGTACTGACCCTCTGACAGTGCGGCGCTCCCTCAGTACTGACCCTCTGACAGTGCGGCACTCCCTCAGCACTCCCCCTCTGACAGTGCAGCACTCCCTCAGTGCTGATCCTCTGACAGTGCGGCACTCCCTCAGTACTGACCCTCTGACAGTGCAGCGTTCCCTCAGTACTGACCCTCTGACAGTGCAGCACTCCCTCAGCACTGACCCTCTGACAGTGCAGCATTCCCTCAGTACTGACCCTCTGTCAGTGCAGCACTCCCTCAGCACTGACCCTCTGACAGTGCAGCATTCCCTCAGTACTGACCCTCTGACAGTGCAGCACTCCCTCAGTACTGACCCTCTGACAGTGCAGCACTCCCTCAGTACTGACCCTCTGACAGTGCAGCACTCCCTCAGCACTGACCCTCTGACAGTGCAGCATTCCCTCAGTACTGACCCTCTGACAGTGCAGCACTCCCTCAGTACTGACCCTCTGACAGTGCGGCACTCCCTCAGTACTGAACCTCTGACAGTGCAGCACTCCCTCAGTACTGACCATCTGACAGTGCAGCACACCCTCAGTACTGACCCTCTGACAGTGCAGCACTCCCTCAGTACTGACCCTCTGACAGTGCGGCACTCCCTCAGTACTGACCCTCTTGACAGTGCAGCACTCCCTCAGTACTGACCCTCTGACAGTGCAGCACTCCCTCAGTACTGACCCTCTGACAGTGCAGCACTCCCTCAGTACTGACCCTCTGACAGTGCGGCACTCCCTCAGTACTGACCCTCTGACAGTGCAGCACTCCCTCAGTACTGGCCCTCTGACAGTGCAGCACTCCCTCAGTACTGACCCTCTGACAGTGCAGCACTCCCTCAGTACTGACCCTCTTGACAGTGCAGCACTCCCTCAGTACTGACCCTCTGACAGTGCAGCACTCCCTCAGTACTGACCCTCTGACAGTGCAGCACTCCCTCAGCACTGACCCTCTGACAGTGCAGCATTCCCTCAGTACTGACCCTTTGACAGTGCAGCACTCCCTCAGCACTGACCCTCTGACAGTGCAGCATTCCCTCAGTACTGACCCTCTGACAGTGCAGCACTCCCTCAGTTCTGACCCTCTGACAGTGCGGCACTCCCTCAGTACTGACCCTCTGACAGTGCGGCACTCCCTCAGTACTGACCCTCTGACAGTGCGGCACTCCCTCAGTACTGACCCTCTGACAGTGCGGCACTCCCTCAGTACTGACCCTCTGACAGTGCGGCACTCCCTCAGTACTGACCCTCTGACAGTGCGGCACTCCCTCAGTACTGACCCTCTGACAGTGCGGCACTCCCTCAGTACTGACCCTCTGACAGTGCGGCACTCCCTCAGTACTGACCCTCTGACAGTGCGGCACTCCCTCAGTACTGACCCTCTGACAGTGCGGCACTCCCTCAGTACTGACCCTCTGACAGTGCGGCACTCCCTCAGTACTGACCCTCTGACAGTGCGGCACTCCCTCAGTACTGACCCTCTGACAGTGCGGCACTCCCTCAGTACTGACCCTCTGACAGTGCGGCACTCCCTCAGTACTGACCCTCTGACAGTGCGGCACTCCCTCAGTACTGACCCTCTGACAGTGCGGCACTCCCTCAGTACTGGCCCTCTGACAGTGCGGCACTCCCTCAGTACTGACCCTCTGACAGTGCGGCACTCCCTCAGTACTGACCCTCTGACAGTGCGGCACTCCCTCAGTACTGACCCTCTGACAGTGCGGCACTCCCTCAGTACTGACCCTCTGACAGTGCGGCACTCCCTCAGTACTGGCCCTCTGACAGTGCGGCACTCCCTCAGTACTGACCCTCTGACAGTGCAGCACTCCCTCAGTACTGACCCTCTGACAGTGCAGCACTCCCTCAGTACTGACCCTCTGACAGTGCGGCACTCCCTCAGTACTGACCCTCTGACAGTGCAGCACTCCCGCAGTACTGACCCTCTGACAGTGCAGCACTCCCTCAGTACTGACCCTCTGACTGTGCAGCACTCCCTCAGCACTGACCCTCTGACAGTGCAGCACTCCCTCAGTACTGACCCTCTGACAGTGCAGCACTCCCTCAGTACTGACCCTCTGACAGTGCAGCACTCCCTCAGTACTGACCCTCTGACAGTGCGGCACTCCCTCAGTACTGGCCCTCTGACAGTGCGGCACTCCCTCAGTACTGACCCTCTGACAGTGCGGCACTCCCTCAGTACTGACCCTCTGACAGTGCAGCACTCCCTCAGTACTGACCCTCTGACAGTGCGGCACTCCCTCAGTACTGGCCCTCTGACAGTGCGGCACTCCCTCAGTACTGACCCTCTGACAGTGCGGCACTCCCTCAGTACTGACACTCTGACAGTGCGGCACTCCCTCAGTACTGGCCCTCTGACAGTGCGGCACTCCCTCAGTACTGACCCTCTGACAGTGCGGCACTCCCTCAGTACTGACCCTCTGACAGTGCGGCACTCCCTCAGTACTGACCCTCTGACAGTGCGGCACTCCCTCAGTACTGACCCTCTGACAGTGCGGCACTCCCTCAGTACTGACCCTCTGACAGTGCGGCACTCCCTCAGTACTGACCCTCTGACAGTGCGGCACTCCCTCAGTACTGACCCTCTGACAGTGCGGCACTCCCTCAGTACTGACCCTCTGACAGTGCGGCACTCCCTCAGTACTGACCCTCTGACAGTGCAGCACTCCCTCAGTACTGACCCTCTGACAGTGCAGCACTCCCTCAGCACTGACCCTCTGACAGTGCAGCACTCCCTCAGTACTGACCCTCTGACAGGGCAGCACTCGCTCAGCACTGACCGTCTGACAGAGCAGCACTCCCTCAGCACTGACCCTCTGGCAGTGCAGCACTCCCTCAGTACTGACCCTCTGACAGTGCGGCTCTCCCTCAGTACTGACCCTCTGACAGTGCGACACTCCCTCAGTACTGACCCTCTGACAGTGCGGCTCTCCCTCAGTACTGACCCTCTGACAGTGCGGCACTCCCTCAGTCCTGACCCTCTGACAGTGCGGCACTCCCTCAGTACTGACCCTCTGACAGTGCAGCACTCCCTCAGTACTGACCCTCTGACAGTGCGGCGCTCCCTCAGTACTGACCCTCTGACAGTGCGGCACTCCCTCAGCACTCCCCCTCTGACAGTGCAGCACTCCCTCAGTGCTGATCCTCTGACAGTGCGGCACTCCCTCAGTACTGACCCTCTGACAGTGCAGCGTTCCCTCAGTACTGACCCTCTGACAGTGCAGCACTCCCTCAGCACTGACCCTCTGACAGTGCAGCATTCCCTCAGTACTGACCCTCTGTCAGTGCAGCACTCCCTCAGCACTGACCCTCTGACAGTGCAGCATTCCCTCAGTACTGACCCTCTGACAGTGCAGCACTCCCTCAGTACTGACCCTCTGACAGTGCAGCACTCCCTCAGTACTGACCCTCTGACAGTGCAGCACTCCCTCAGCACTGACCCTCTGACAGTGCAGCATTCCCTCAGTACTGACCCTCTGACAGTGCAGCACTCCCTCAGTACTGACCCTCTGACAGTGCGGCACTCCCTCAGTACTGAACCTCTGACAGTGCAGCACTCCCTCAGTACTGACCATCTGACAGTGCAGCACACCCTCAGTACTGACCCTCTGACAGTGCAGCACTCCCTCAGTACTGACCCTCTGACAGTGCGGCACTCCCTCAGTACTGACCCTCTTGACAGTGCAGCACTCCCTCAGTACTGACCCTCTGACAGTGCAGCACTCCCTCAGTACTGACCCTCTGACAGTGCAGCACTCCCTCAGTACTGACCCTCTGACAGTGCGGCACTCCCTCAGTACTGACCCTCTGACAGTGCAGCACTCCCTCAGTACTGGCCCTCTGACAGTGCAGCACTCCCTCAGTACTGACCCTCTGACAGTGCAGCACTCCCTCAGTACTGACCCTCTTGACAGTGCAGCACTCCCTCAGTACTGACCCTCTGACAGTGCAGCACTCCCTCAGTACTGACCCTCTGACAGTGCAGCACTCCCTCAGCACTGACCCTCTGACAGTGCAGCATTCCCTCAGTACTGACCCTTTGACAGTGCAGCACTCCCTCAGCACTGACCCTCTGACAGTGCGGCATTCCCTCAGTACTGACCCTCTGACAGTGCAGCACTCCCTCAGTTCTGACCCTCTGACAGTGCGGCACTCCCTCAGTACTGACCCTCTGACAGTGCGGCACTCCCTCAGTACTGACCCTCTGACAGTGCGGCACTCCCTCAGTACTGACCCTCTGACAGTGCGGCACTCCCTCAGTACTGACCCTCTGACAGTGCGGCACTCCCTCAGTACTGACCCTCTGACAGTGCGGCACTCCCTCAGTACTGACCCTCTGACAGTGCGGCACTCCCTCAGTACTGACCCTCTGACAGTGCGGCACTCCCTCAGTACTGACCCTCTGACAGTGCGGCACTCCCTCAGTACTGACCCTCTGACAGTGCGGCACTCCCTCAGTACTGACCCTCTGACAGTGCGGCACTCCCTCAGTACTGACCCTCTGACAGTGCGGCACTCCCTCAGTACTGACCCTCTGACAGTGCGGCACTCCCTCAGTACTGACCCTCTGACAGTGCGGCACTCCCTCAGTACTGACCCTCTGACAGTGCGGCTCTCCCTCAGTACTGACCCTCTGACAGTGCGGCACTCCCTCAGTACTGGCCCTCTGACAGTGCGGCACTCCCTCAGTACTGACCCTCTGACAGTGCAGCACTCCCTCAGTACTGACCCTCTGACAGTGCGGCACTCCCTCAGTACTGACCCTCTGACAGTGCGGCACTCCCTCAGTACTGACCCTCTGACAGTGCGGCACTCCCTCAGTACTGGCCCTCTGACAGTGCGGCACTCCCTCAGTACTGACCCTCTGACAGTGCAGCACTCCCTCAGTACTGACCCTCTGACAGTGCAGCACTCCCTCAGTACTGACCCTCTGACAGTGCGGCACTCCCTCAGTACTGACCCTCTGACAGTGCAGCACTCCCTCAGTACTGACCCTCTGACAGTGCAGCACTCCCTCAGTACTGACCCTCTGACTGTGCAGCACTCCCTCAGCACTGACCCTCTGACAGTGCAGCACTCCCTCAGTACTGACCCTCTGACAGTGCAGCACTCCCTCAGTACTGACCCTCTGACAGTGCAGCACTCCCTCAGTACTGACCCTCTGACAGTGCGGCACTCCCTCAGTACTGGCCCTCTGACAGTGCGGCACTCCCTCAGTACTGACCCTCTGACAGTGCGGCACTCCCTCAGTACTGACCCTCTGACAGTGCAGCACTCCCTCAGTACTGACCCTCTGACAGTGCGGCACTCCCTCAGTACTGGCCCTCTGACAGTGCGGCACTCCCTCAGTACTGACCCTCTGACAGTGCGGCACTCCCTCAGTACTGACACTCTGACAGTGCGGCACTCCCTCAGTACTGGCCCTCTGACAGTGCGGCACTCCCTCAGTACTGACCCTCTGACAGTGCGGCACTCCCTCAGTACTGACCCTTGTTAAGTAATGGGTTAAGAGACACTGCAATTAGTTGTCTCATTTATGTTAAGTATCCATTAATTGACACTGATATGTAAAGGAGCTTCAGGTGGCCTCTGTCAGGTGGTGTGTTGTTAAGAGTTTTGTGGAGAGGCTGTGGAAGTGAAATAAATGGTGTTTGGTGAAAAGGAACAAGAACTTTAGACTCTTCATATCACAGCAACTAAAACGTCTAACAATTGGTAGCAGAGGATGGTTGCTGTGTAAATGTGAAGGGTTGAAAGATACAACTGTTCCAGATCAAACCAAGGCGTGAGCGAGTTAAAAAAAAAGGGATATATGGCTGAACCGAGGATAAAGATGGCTGGATATGACTATCCTC
Source organism: Scyliorhinus torazame (assembly GCF_047496885.1). Classification (NCBI taxonomy): domain Eukaryota; kingdom Metazoa; phylum Chordata; class Chondrichthyes; order Carcharhiniformes; family Scyliorhinidae; genus Scyliorhinus; species Scyliorhinus torazame. Next base: position 23,603,337 of record NC_092738.1, on the reverse strand, counting down.
CCTTATTTTCTGAAAGGGAATCGTACGACCAATGGAGAAGTGCAGTAGTTATGTGGACTAAGGTAACTGCTTTGGGAAAGAGAAAACAAGGTATGGCATTGGCTCTTTCTCTACCATATGGCAGTAAAATCCGAAACAAAGTGCTTTCTGAGCTGGAATTGGAAGAGTTAGACTCAGAAGAAGGTCTGGAGACTTTATTACATTATATGGATAATATTTATAAGAAAGATGACTTGTTAAGTGCGTATGAAGCATGGTCGGATTTTGATAAGTTCCGGAAAATGGAGGATATCTCCATGGAAGACTATATAATGGAATTTGGCAGACTATATAAAAGGCTGCAGAAACACAACCTGGAATTTCCACAGTCTGTGTTGGCCTTTAAATTACTTGACTGTGCTAGAGTGAGCAACATGGATAGGCTCCTGGTTTTGACAGGAGTTCAGTTTACTGATAAGGATACCTTATTCGAACAGATGACAAAAGCTTTACAAAAGTTTCTGGGGAAACATTTGATTCCGATGGCTCTGATGACCCAAATAGGTCAGCCTGCAATAAGGCAGAATATGGAAGATACACTAGTAACAGGATGGCGAAATCGTACGGCTACGAACAGGGCTCACGACTATAGACGGAGACCGAGACAAGGAAATTATGAAGACAGAAACCCAGTTAGAACCTACAACAGGAAGATGAACCCCAGAAATGCACGGGGCATGATAAATCGATGTTTTCAATGTGACTCTCAATACCATTACGCTTTCAACTGTCCAACTCGTTATGATAGAGTGTTTGAAGCGACACATGACACGGAAGAGTCAGAAGAGGAAAAAGATAGTGACCAGAAAGAAGGCATTGTCCTATTGACAAGCAGTTTTACGCCGGTAATGAGGGTGTTGGTTGCAGAATCCTTCAATTGTGCTGTATTGGACAGTGGCTGCACATCTACTGTGTGTGGAATTGAATGGTTAAAATGTTACCTGGACTGCTTGAATGCTGAAAGTCGTAACAAGGTTAAGGAATTTGAAAGTTCCACAAGTTTCGGGTTTGGGGATGATAATACTCTGAAGTCGCTGAAAAGAGTGGTGATCCCTTGCAATATTGCCGGAGTGAATCATTTCATTAGCACGGATGTTGTATCAAGTGCGATACCTTTGCTTCTGAGCAGACCGTCGATGAAGAAAGCACGCATGAAACTGGATATGGAACAGGATAAGGCAACAGTTTTTGGAAAGACGGTGGACTTACAATTTACACAGTCGGGACACTATTGTATTCCATTACTGATGAATAATATTTCAAGTAGAGTGGTTAAGGATGTGTTAATGGCAGTTGAAAATGGGACTTTAGCTGATAAAAAGCTTGTTGTTAAAACTGCATAGGCAATTTGCACATCCGTCTCCTCAGAGGCTGAAAAATTTATTAAAGGATGCAGGGGTAAGGGATGACGACTATACTAAACTGATAGAACAGGTTAGTGACCGCTGTGAAGTTTGTAGGAAGTACAGAAGGACACCAGCACGACCGATAGTAACCCTACCTTTGGCCAGGGATTTTAACAACATTGTGGCCATGGACCTTAAGATCTGGGATAAAGCAAATAATATATTTATTTTGCATTTTGTAGATTTAGCAACCAGATTTAGTCAATCAACGATTGTATGAAGTAAAGAAAAGAGAGTAATTCTGGATCAAATCGTGGAAAAATGGATAGGGACAGGAATGGGTCCACCGGCAAAATTCCTTACGGACAATGGGGGAGAATTTGCTGATGATGAGTTTAGGGATATGTGTGAAAACATGAATATCAGAGTTATGAATACGGCTGCAGAAAGCCCATTTAGTAATGGTGTCTGTGAAAGAAATCATGCTGTCATCGATGACATGCTTCGGAAAATTTTGGCAGATTGACCAAATTGCAGGCTAAATTCAGCTTTAGCATGGGCAGTACATGCAAATAATTCATTGCAGATGGTTGGGGGCTATAGTCCTTATCAATTAGTGTTTGGCAGAAATCCTAAAATTCTGTCCATTTTGGATGACCAGCTTGGGAGGGGACTACAATTAGCTCTGGTTTTGCTGAACATTTAAATGCATTACATAGCAGTAGAAAAGCTTTTTTGGAAACAGAAGTCTCTGAAAGAATTCACAGAGCTTTAAGACATAACGTACGGCCATCAGATGCTGTTTTTCAGCAAGGAGACATGGTATACTATAAGAGAGACAATTCTAATGAATGGAAAGGCCCAGGGAAGATCATAGGCATAGATGGCAAAACAATTATTTTGCAACATGGTAATCAAACTGTTAGGGTACATTCATCAAGGATAATGGGTACAGATTACAAATTTTCAAATTTAGACAGAGCAGACAGACATGACGAGGAACCAGAGTCATCTGGTACGCATGTGTTGCAGAACTATGAGGACCAATTGACTGATATAGACAGGGTTTCTGTGGAGGAACACAACACTTCTGATGAATTAAAACAGGCCATTTTGCCGAAACGGCAACTGCCAAAAGTTGGTACAAAAGTGACATACTTGCCTGAAGGGTCTAGTCAATGGAAGGATGCAACTGTTATTAGTAGAGCAGGGAAGGCCACTGGAAAGTATAAACATTGGTTGAATGTACAGCATTCAGGGGAAGGAATCAAGACAATGGATTGGGAAAACAAAGTTCAAAAATGGAGGGCACAGAAACGCAGTGCCAGTTCAGATAGTACATCGGATAGTGAACACGTCCGCAGGAAAAGGTCGAGAACTATTGAAAGGACATCCCACAGCACAAGGGAAAGATCAAGCAGTAGCAGTACAGAACGAGATACCAGGCGGGAGAGGGGACGTAGTTTGTCAAGATCTCGGAACATGAGTAAGACTACGAATACCAATAGGAGTAGAAGCCCACATGCACGTGAGATTTTGGTGGCTTCAAACAAATTAGATGAAAAAGTTATCAAAGAAGCTAAACAGCAAGAATTGCATAGTTGGAGTGAATTTGGGGTATACATGGAAGTACCGGATAGGGGACAAAGAGCTCTATCCCACAGATGGATTTGCACGGAAAAGGTTCTTCCGGATGGAACTTATAAGGCAAAGGCCAGGCTTGTGGCAAGGGGATTTGAAGAAAACTTAGAAGATCAGGATTTAAGGGTAGATTCACCTACAGCAGGAAAGGTTATCTTAAAGATCTTCTTGGCTCTATGAGCCACAAAGGCATGGGAATGCAAATCTATAGATATAAAAGCTGCCTTTTTGCAGGGGCATCCGCTCCAGAGAGACATTTTTCTCCGTCCTCCTAAAGAAGCAGCTAACACAGAAGGAGTACTCTGGAAGTTGAACAAATGTGTATATGGATTAAGTGATGCATCTAGAGTCTGGTATTTTTCGGTAAGGTCAGTTTTGTTAAAGTTAGGCTGTTGCCAGTTGAAAGCAGATCCTGCAATGTTTTACTGGCTCTATAAAGGAAATCTTTCTGGCATTTTTATGATGCATGTCGATGATTTTTTGTGGGGTGGGACTAGTGATTTTGAAGCTATTGTAATCTCTGGTTTGAGGAAAGAATTCAGGGTTGGAAGTCAGGCTTCCGGTGCATTTAAATATATTGGACTGGAAATTGGACAGACTAAGTTAGGGGCAACTTTACGTCAGCAATCTTATTTGGAAAGCATCACCCCAATAGCAATTAGTCGTGGCCGAGTTTCACAAAAAGACGCAATGGTTTCAAAGATAGAAAAAGAGCAACTGCAAAGTTTAATTGGGCAACTGAACTGGTTAGGTAGACAGACTAGACCGGACATGAGTTTTGATGTCTTAGAATTGAGTACAAAAATGAATGATCCCAAAGTGGAAGCCATAATAAGAGCAAATCAAGTGTTGGCCAAACTAAAAATGCAGGAGTGTGTTTTGAAGTTCCCGGTTTTAGGTGACCTTAAGCACTTGAAACTCATAGTTTATAGTGATGCGTCCTATGCAAATTTATGTGATGAGGTTTCAAGCGCAGGAGGTTTTATAATTTTTCTTTTGGGGAACAATGGTAAATGTTGCCCGCTTGTGTGGGAAACAAAGAAAATAAGGAGAGTGGTAAAAAGCACTTTGGCTGCTGAGACGTTAAGCCTTGTAGAGGCGGTGGATATGGCCTTTTCTATAAGGATGATATTGACAGAAATTTTGGGATTAAGGGTTTGGATAATATACCTATTGACTGTCACATTGACAATAAATCCCTGTGGGAAAATGTGCGCTCTACAAAAAGTGTCAATGAAAAGAGGTTACGGATAGACATCGCAAGTTTGAAGCAGATGTTGGACAGAGGGGAAATAACAAAAATTAAATGGGTCGACAGGAGCTATCAACTGTCAGACTGTTTTACGACAAGAGGGGCGAGTTCACAGAAACTTTTGGATATTGTTAATGAAGGGCGCTTGTTTCTGTGACTGTTTGTTTTTTTCTCGTCCAAACAGGAAAAAAAGGGATGGAGGGGGACATCATGTGTGTGTTTTTGAGTTTCTTGAAATTTTGTTTTCACCTAATTATTATTTTTTTCTACAAGGAAGGGGAGACTGTTAAGTAATTGGTTAAGAGACATTGCGAATAGTTGTCTCATTTATGTTAAGTATCCATTAATTGACACTGATATGTAAAGGGGCTTCAGGTGGCCTCTGTCGGGTGATGTGTTGTTAAGAGTTTTGTGCAAAGGCTGTTGGAATGAAATAAATGGTGTTCAGTGAAAAGGAAACAAGAACTTCAGAGTCTTCATATCACAGCAACTAAAACAGTTGACAACCCTCTGACAGTGCGGCACTCCCTCAGCACTGACCCTCTGACAGTGCGGCACTCCCTCAGCACTGACCCTCTGACAGTGCAGCACTCCCTCAGTACTGACCCTCTGACAGTGCGGCACTCCCTCAGTACTTACCCTCTGACAGTGCAGCACTCCCTCAGTACTGACCCTCTGACAGTGCAGCACTCCCTCAGTACTGACCCTCTGACAGTGCAGCACTCCCTCAGTACTGACCCTCTGACAGTGCAGCACTCCCTCAGTACTGACCCTCTGACAGTGCAGCACTCCCTCAGCACTGACCCTCTGACAGTGCGGCACTCCCTCAGTACTTACCCTCTGACAGTGCGGCACTCCCTCAGTACTGACCCTCTGACAGTGCAGCACTCCCTCAGTACTGACTCTCTGACAGTGCGGCACTCCCTCAGTACTGACCCTCTGACAGTGCAGCACTCCCTCAGTACTGACCCTCTGACAGTGCGGCACTCCCTCAGTACTTACCCTCTGACAGTGCAGCACTCCCTCAGTACTGACCCTCTGACAGTGCAGCACTCCCTCAGTACTGACCCTCTGACAGTGCAGCACTCCCTCAGTACTGACCCTCTGACAGTGCAGCACTCCCTCAGTACTGACCCTCTGACAGTGCAGCACTCCCTCAGCACTGACCCTCTGACAGTGCGGCACTCCCTCAGTACTTACCCTCTGACAGTGCGGCACTCCCTCAGTACTGACCCTCTGACAGTGCAGCACACCCTCAGCACTGACCCTCTGACAGTGCGGCACTCCCTCAGCACTGACCCTCTGACAGTGCAGCACTCCCTCAGTACTGACTCTCTGACAGTGCGGCACTCCCTCAGTACTGACCCTCTGACAGTGCAGCACTCCCTCAGTACTGACCCTCTGACAGTGCGGCACTCCCTCAGTACTGACCCTCTGACAGTGCGGCACTCCCTCAGTATTGACCCTCTGACAGTGCGGCACTCCCTCAGTACTGACCCTCTGACAGTGCGGCACTCCCTCAGTACTGACCCTCTGACAGTGCGGCACTCCCTCAGTACTGACCCTCTGACAGTGCAGCACTCCCTCAGTACTGACCCTCTGACAGTGCGGCACTCCCTCAGTACTGACCCTCTGACAGTGCAGCACTCCCTCAGTACTGACCCTCTGACAGTGCGGCACTCCCTCAGCACTGACCCTCTGACAGTGCGGCACTCCCTCAGTATTCACCCTCTGACAGTGCAGCACTCCCTCAGTACTGACCCTCTGACAGTGCGGCACTCCCTCAGTACTGACCCTCTGACAGTGCGGCACTCCCTCAGTACTGACCCTCTGACAGTGCAGCGCTCCCTCAGTACTGAACCTCTGACAGTGCGGCACTCCCTCAGCACTGACCCTCTGACAGTGCAGCGCTCCCTCAGTACTGACCCTCTGACAGTGCGGCACTCCCTCAGTACTGATCCTCTGACAGTGCAGCACTCTCTCAGCATTGATCCTCTGACAGTGCAGCACTCCCTCAGTACTGACCCTCTGACAGTGCAGCACTCCCTCAGTACTGACCCTCTGACAGTGCAGCACTCCCTCAGTACTGACCCTCTGACAGTGCGGCACTCCCTCAGTACTGACCCTCTAACAGTGCAGCACTCACTCAGTACTGACCCTCTGACAGTGCGACGCTCCCACAGTACTGACTGACCTTCTGACAGTGCGGCACTCCCTCAGTACTGACCCTCTGACAGTGCAGCACTCCCTCAGTACTGACCCTCTGACAGTGCGGCACTCCCTCAGTACTGACCTTCTGACAGTGCGGCACTCCCTCAGTACTGACCCTCGGACAGTGCGGCACTCCCTCAGTACTGACCCTCTGACAGTGCAGCACTCCCTCAGTACTGACTCTCTGACAGTGCGGCACTCCCTCAGTACTGACCCTCTGACAGTGCAGCACTCCCTCAGCACTGACTCTCTGACAGTGCGGCACTCCCTCAGTACTGACCCTCTGACAGTGCGGCACTCCCACAGTACTGACCCTCTGACAGTGCGGCACTCCCTCAGTACTGACCCTCTGACAGTGCGGCACTCCCTCAGTACTGACCCTCTGACAGTGCGGCACTCTCTCAGCACTGACCCTCCGACAGTGCAGCACTCCCTCAGTACTGACCCTCTGACAGTGCGGCACTCCCTCAGCACTGACCCTCTGACAGTGCAGCACTCCCTCAGTACTGACCCTCTGACAGTGCGGCACTCCCTCAGTACTGACCCTCTGACAGTGCAGCACTCCCTCAGTACTGACCCTCTGACAGTGCAGCACTCCCTCAGTACTGACCCTCTGACAGTGCAGCGCTCCCTCAGTACTGACCCTCTGACAGTGCAGCACTCCCTCAGTACTGACCCTCTGACAGTGCGGCACTCCCTCGGTACTGACCCTCCGACAGTGCAGCACTCCCTCAGTACTGACCCTCTGACAGTGCAGCACTCCCTCAGTACTGACCCTCTGACAGTGCAGCACTCCCTCAGCACTGACCCTCTGACAGTGCGGCACTCCCTCAGTACTGACCCTCTGACAGTGCGGCACTCCCTCAGTACTTACCCTCTGACAGTGCAGCACTCCCTCAGTACTGACCCTCTGACAGTGCAGCACTCCCTCAGCACTGACCCTCTGACAGTGCGGCACTCCCTCAGTACTGACCCTCTGACAGTGCGGCACTCCCTCAGTACTTACCCTCTGACAGTGCGGCACTCCCTCAGTACTGACCCTCTGACAGTGCGGCACTCCCTCAGTACTGACCCTCTGTCAGTGCGGCACTCCCTCAGTACTGACCCTCTGACAGTGCAGCACTCCCTCAGTACTGACGCTCTGACAGTGCAGCACTCCCTCAGTACTGACCCTCGACAGTGCAGCACTCCCTCAGTACTGACCCTCTGACAGTGCGGGTCTCCCTCAGTACTGACCCTCTGACAGTGCAGCACTCCCTCAGTACTGACCCTCTGACAGTGCGGCACTCCCTCAGTACTGACCCTCTGACAGTGCGGGACTCCCTCAGTACTGACCCTCTGACAGTGCAGCACTCCCTCAGGACTGACCCTCTGACAGTGCGGCACTCCCTCAGTACTGACCCTCTGACAGTGCGGGACTCCCTCAGTACTGACCCTCTGACAGTGCGGCACTCCCTCAGTACTGACCCTCTGACAGTGCAGCACTCCCTCAGTACTGACCCTCTGACAGTGCGGCACTCCCTCAGTACTGACCCTCTGACAGTGCGGCACTCCCTCAGGACTGACCCTCTGACAGTGCGGCACTCCCTCAGTACTGACCCTCTGACAGTGCGGCACTCCCTCAGTACTGACCCTCTGACAGTGCAGCACTCCCTCAGTACTGACCCTCTGACAGTGCGGCACTCCCTCAGTACTGACCCTCTGACAGTGCAGCACTCCCTCAGTACTGACCCTCTGACAGTGCGGCACTCCCTCAGTACTGACCCTCTGACAGTGCAGCACTCCCTCAGTACTGACCCTCTGACAGTGCAGCGCTCCCTCAGTACTGACCCTCTGTCAGTGCAGCACTCCCTCAGTACTGACCCTCTGACAGTGCAGCACTCCCTCAGTACTGACCCTCCGACAGTGCTGCACTCCCTCAGTATTGACCCTCTGACAGTGCAGCACTCCCTCAGTACTGACCCTCGACAGTGCAGCACTCCCTCAGTACTGACCCTCCGACAGTGCTGCACTCCCTCAGTATTGACCCTCTGACAGTGCAGCACTCCCTCAGTACTGACCCTCGACAGTGCAGCACTCCCTCAGTACTGACCCTCTGACAGTGCAGCACTCCCTCAGTACTGACCCTCTGACAGTGCAGCGCTCCCTCAGTACTGACCCTCTGACAGTGCAGCACTCCCTCAGTACTGACCCTCTGACAGTGCAGCACTCCCTCAGTATTGACCCTCTGACAGTGCAGCACTCCCTCAGTACTGACCCTCGACAGTGCAGCACTCCCTCAGTACTGACCCTCTGACAGTGCAGCACTCCCTCAGTACTGACCCTCTGACAGTGCAGCACTCCCTCAGTACTGACCCTCTGTCAGTGCAGCACTCCCTCAGTACTGACCCTCTGACAGTGCAGCACTCCCTCAGTACTGACCCTCTGACAGTGCGGCACTCCCTCAGTACTGACCCTCTGACAGTGCGGCACTCCCTCAGTACTGACCCTCTGACAGTGCAGCACTCCCTCAGTACTGACCCTCTGACAGTGCGGCGCTCCCTCAGTACTGACCCTCTGACAGTGCAGCACTCCCTCAGTACTGACCCTCTGACAGTGCAGCACTCCCTCAGTACTGACCCTCTGACAGTGCAGCACTCCCTCAGTACTGACCCTCTGACAGTGCGGCACTCCCTCAGTACTGACCCTCTGACAGTGCGGCACTCCCTCAGCACTGACCGTCTGACAGAGCAGCACTCCCTCAGTACTGACCCTCTGACAGTGCAGCACTCCCTCAGCACTGACCCTCTGACAGTGCAGCACTCCCTCAGCACTGACCCTCTGACAGTGCAGCATTCCCTCAGTACTGACCCTCTGATAGTGCAGCACTCCCTCAGTACTGACCCTCTGACAGTGCAGCACTCCCTCAGTACTGACCCTCTGACAGTGCGGCACTCCCTCAGTACTGACCCTCTGACAGTGCGGCACTCCCTCAGTACTGACCCTCTGACAGTGCGGCACTCCCTCAGCACTGACCGTCTGACAGAGCAGCACTCCCTCAGTACTGACCCTCTGACAGTGCAGCACTCCCTCAGCACTGACCCTCTGACAGTGCAGCACTCCCTCAGCACTGACCCTCTGACAGTGCAGCATTCCCTCAGTACTGACCCTCTGACAGTGCGGAACTCCCTCAGCACTGACCCTCTGACAGTGCGGCACTCCCTCAGTACTGACCCTCTGACAGTGCAGCACTCCCTCAGTACTGACCCTCTGACAATGCAGCACTCCCTCAGTACTGACCCTCTGACAGTGCAGCACTCCCTCAGTACTGACCCTCTGACAGTGCGGCACTCCCTCAGTACTGACCCTCTGTCAGTGCGGCAGTCCCTCAGTACTGACGCTCTGACAGTGCAGCACTCCCTCAGGACTGACCCTCTGACAGTGCGGCACTCCCTCAGTACTGACCCTCTGACAGTGCGGCGCTCCCTCAGTACTGACCCTCTGACAGTGCGGGACTCCCTCAGTACTGACCCTCTGACAGTGCAGCACTCCCTCAGGACTGATCCTCTGACAGTGCGGCACTCCCTCAGTACTGACCCTCTGACAGTGCGGGACTCCCTCAGTACTGACCCTCTGACAGTGCAGCACTCCCTCAGTACTGACCCTCTGACAGTGCGGCACTCCCTCAGTACTGACCCTCTGACAGTGCGGCACTCCCTCAGGACTGACCCTCTGACAGTGCGGCACTCCCTCAGTACTGACCCTCTGACAGTGCAGCACTCCCTCAGTACTGACCCTCTGACAGTGCGGCACTCCCTCAGTACTGACCCTCGACAGTGCAGCACTCCCTCAGTACTGACCCTCTGACAGTGCGGCACTCCCTCAGCACTGACCCTCTGACAGTGCAGCATTCCCTCAGTACTGACCCTCTGACAGTGCGGAACTCCCTCAGCACTGACCCTCTGACAGTGCGGCACTCCCTCAGTACTGACCCTCTGACAGTGCAGCACTCCCTCAGTACTGACCCTCTGACAGTGCGGGACTCCCTCAGTACTGACCCTCTGACAGTGCAGCACTCCCTCAGGCCTGACCCTCTGACAGTGCGGCACTCCCTCAGTACTGACCCTCTGACAGTGCGGGACTCCCTCAGTACTGACCCTCTGACAGTGCAGCACTCCCTCAGTACTGACCCTCTGACAGTGCAGCACTCCCTCAGTACTGACCCTCTGACAGTGCGGCACTCCCTCAGTACTGACCCTCTGACAGTGCGGCACTCCCTCAGGACTGACCCTCTGACAGTGCGGCACTCCCTCAGTACTGACCCTCTGACAGTGCAGCACTCCCTCAGTACTGACCCTCTGACAGTGCGGCACTCCCTCAGTACTGACCCTCGACAGTGCAGCACTCCCTCAGTACTGACCCTCTGACAGTGCGGCACTCCCTCAGTACTGACCCTCTGACAGTGCAGCACTCCCTCAGTACTGACCCTCTGACAGTGCAGCGCTCCCTCAGTACTGACCCTCTGTCAGTGCAGCACTCCCTCAGTACTGACCCTCTGACAGTGCGGCACTCCCTCAGCACTGACCCTCTGACAGTGCAACACTCCCTCAGCACTGACCCTCTGACAGTGCGGCACTCCCTCAGTACTGACCCTCTGACAGTGCAGCACTCCCTCAGCACTGACCCTCTGACAGTGCAGCATTCCCTCAGTACTGACCCTCTGACAGTGCGGAACTCCCTCAGCCCTGACCCTCTGACAGTGCGGCACTCCCTCAGTACTGACCCTCTGACAGTGCAGCACTCCCTCAGTACTGACCCTCTGACAGTGCGGCACTCCCTCAGTACTGACCCTCTGACAGTGCGGCACTCCCTCAGTACTGACCCTCTGACAGTGCGGAACTCCCTCAGCCCTGACCCTCTGACAGTGCGGCACTCCCTCAGTACTGACCCTCTGACAGTGCGGCACTCCCTCAGTACTGACCCTCTGACAGTGCAGCACTCCCTCAGCACTGACCCTCTGACAGTGCAGCATTCCCTCAGTACTGACCCTCTGACAGTGCGGAACTCCCTCAGCCCTGACCCTCTGACAGTGCGGCACTCCCTCAGTACTGACCCTCTGACAGTGCAGCACTCCCTCAGTACTGACCCTCTGACAGTGCGGCACTCCCTCAGTACTGACCCTCTGACAGTGCGGCACTCCCTCAGTACTGACCCTCTGACAGTGCAGCACTCCCTCAGTACTGACCCTCTGACAGTGCGGCACTCCCTCAGTACTGACCCTCTGACAGTGCCGCATTGCCTCAGTACTGACCCTCTGACAGTGCGGCACTCCCTCAGTACTGACCCTCTGACAGTGCAGCACTCCCTCAGTACTGACCCTCTGACAGTGCGGCACTCCCTCAGTACTGACCCTCTGACAGTGCGGCACTCCCTCAGTACTGACCCTCTGACAGTGCAGCACTCCCTCAGTACTGACCCTCTGACAGTGCGGCACTCCCTCAGTACTGACCCTCTGACAGTGCAGCACTCCCTCAGTACTGACCCTCTGACAGTGCGGCACTCCCTCAGTACTGACCCTCTGTCAGTGCGGCACTCCCTCAGTACTGACCCTCTGACAGTGCAACACTCCCTCAGCACTGACCCTCTGACAGTGCAGCACTCCCTCAGTACTGACCCTCTGACAGTGCGGCACTCCCTCAGTACTGACCCTCTGACAGTGCGGCACTCCCTCAGGACTGACCCTCTGACAGTGCGGCACTCCCTCAGTACTGACCCTCTGACAGTGCAGCACTCCCTCAGTACTGACCCTCTGACAGTGCGGCACTCCCTCAGTACTGACCCTCTGACAGTGCGGCACTCCCTCAGGACTGACCCTCTGACAGTGCGGGACTCCCTCAGTACTGACCCTCTGACAGTGTAGCACTCCCTCAGTACTGACCCTCTGACAGTGCAGCACTCCCTCAGTACTGACCCTCTGACAGTGCGGCACTCCCTCAGTACTGACCCTCTGACAGTGCGGCACTCCCTCAGGACTGACCCTCTGACAGTGCGGCACTCCCTCAGTACTGACCCTCTGACAGTGCAGCACTCCCTCAGTACTGACCCTCTGACAGTGCGGCACTCCCTCAGTACTGACCCTCGACAGTGCAGCACTCCCTCAGTACTGACCCTCTGACAGTGCAGCGCTCCCTCAGTACTGACCCTCTGTCAGTGCAGCACTCCCTCAGTACTGACCCTCTGACAGTGCGGCACTCCCTCAGCACTGACCCTCTGACAGTGCAACACTCCCTCAGCACTGACCCTCTGACAGTGCGGCACTCCCTCAGTACTGACCCTCTGACAGTGCGGCACTCCCTCAGTACTGACCCTCTGACAGTGCGGCACTCCCTCAGTACTGACCCTCTGACAGTGCAGCACTCCCTCAGCACTGACCCTCTGACAGTGCAGCATTCCCTCAGTACTGACCCTCTGACAGTGCGGAACTCCCTCAGCACTGACCCTCTGACAGTGCGGCACTCCCTCAGTACTGACCCTCTGACAGTGCAGCACTCCCTCAGTACTGACCCTCTGACAGTGCGGCACTCCCTCAGTACTGACCCTCTGACAGTGCGGCACTCCCTCAGTACTGACCCTCTGACAGTGCAGCACTCCCTCAGTACTGACCCTCTGACAGTGCGGCACTCCCTCAGTACTGACCCTCTGACAGTGCCGCATTGCCTCAGTACTGACCCTCTGACAGTGCGGCACTCCCTCAGTACTGACCCTCTGACAGTGCAGCACTCCCTCAGTACTGACCCTCTGACAGTGCGGCACTCCCTCAGTACTGACCCTCTGACAGTGCGGCACTCCCTCAGTACTGACCCTCTGACAGTGCAGCACTCCCTCAGTACTGACCCTCTGACAGTGCGGCACTCCCTCAGTACTGACCCTCTGACAGTGCAGCACTCCCTCAGTACTGACCCTCTGACAGTGCGGCACTCCCTCAGTACTGACCCTCTGTCAGTGCGGCACTCCCTCAGTACTGACCCTCTGACAGTGCAGCACTCCCTCAGTACTGACGCTCTGACAGTGCAGCACTCCCTCAGGACTGACCCTCTGACAGTGCGGCACTCCCTCAGTACTGACCCTCTGACAGTGCGGCGCTCCCTCAGTACTGACCCTCTGACAGTGCGGGACTCCCTCAGTACTGACCCTCTGACAGTGCAGCACTCCCTCAGGACTGACCCTCTGACAGTGCGGCACTCCCTCAGTACTGACCCTCTGACAGTGCGGGACTCCCTCAGTACTGACCCTCTGACAGTGCAGCACTCCCTCAGTACTGACCCTCTGACAGTGCAGCACTCCCTCAGTACTGACCCTCTGACAGTGCGGCACTCCCTCAGTACTGACCCTCTGACAGTGCGGCACTCCCTCAGGACTGACCCTCTGACAGTGCGGCACTCCCTCAGTACTGACCCTCTGACAGTGCAGCACTCCCTCAGTACTGACCCTCTGACAGTGCGGCACTCCCTCAGTACTGACCCTCGACAGTGCAGCACTCCCTCAGTACTGACCCTCTGACAGTGCGGCACTCCCTCAGTACTGACCCTCTGACAGTGCAGCACTCCCTCAGTACTGACCCTCTGACAGTGCAGCGCTCCCTCAGTACTGACCCTCTGTCAGTGCAGCACTCCCTCAGTACTGACCCTCTGACAGTGCGGCACTCCCTCAGCACTGACCCTCTGACAGTGCAACACTCCCTCAGCACTGACCCTCTGACAGTGCGGCACTCCCTCAGTACTGACCCTCTGACAGTGCGGCACTCCCTCAGTACTGACCCTCTGACAGTGCGGGACTCCCTCAGTACTGACCCTCTGACAGTGCAGCACTCCCTCAGTACTGACCCTCTGACAGTGCAGCACTCCCTCAGTACTGACCCTCTGACAGTGCGGGACTCCCTCAGTACTGACCCTCCGACAGTGCGGCACTCCCTCAGCACTGACCCTCTGACAGTGCAACACTCCCTCAGCACTGACCCTCAGACAGTGCGGCACTCCCTCAGTACTGACCCTCTGACAGTGCGGCACTCCCTCAGTACTGACCCTCTGACAGTGCGGCGCTCCCTCAGTACTGACCCTCTGACAGTGCAGCACTCCCTCAGTACTGACCCTCTGACAGTGCAGCACTCCCTCAGTACTGACCCTCTGACAGTGCATCACTCCCTCAGTACTGACCCTCTGACAGTGCAGCACTCCCTCAGTACTGACCCTCTGACAGTGCAGCACTCCCTCAGTACTGACCCTCTGACAGTGCAGCACTCCCTCAGTACTGACCCTCTGACAGTGCGGCACTCCCTCAGTACTGACCCTCTGACAGTGCAGCACTCCCTCAGTACTGACCCTGTGACAGTCCAGGGCTCCCTCAGTACTGACCCTGTGACAGTGCAGCACTCCCTCAGTACTGACCCTCTGACAGTGCAGCACTCCCTCAGTACTGACCCTCTGACAGTGCAGCACTCCCTCAGTACTGACCCTCTGACAGTGCAGCACTCCCTCAGTACTGACCCTGTGACAGTCCAGGGCTCCCTCAGTACTGACCCTGTGACAGTGCAGCACTCCCTCAGTACTGACCCTCTGACAGTGCGGCACTCCCTCAGTACTGACCCTCTGACAGTGCGGCACTCCCTCAGTACTGACCCTCTGACAGTGCAGCACTCCCTCAGTACTGACCCTCTGACAGTCCAGGGCTCCCTCAGTACTGACCCTGTGACAGTGCAGCACTCCCTCAGTACTGACCCTCTGACAGTGCAGCACTCCCTCAGTACTGACCGTCTGACAGAGCAGCACTCCCTCAGTACTGACCCTCTGACAGTGTGGCACTCCCTCAGTACTGACCCTGTGACAGTGCGGCACTCCCTCAGTACTGACCCTCTGACAGTCCAGGGCTCCCTCAGTACTGACCCTCTGACAGTGCGGCGCTCCCTCAGCACTGACCCTCTGACAGTGCAGCACTCCCTCAGTACTGACCCTCTGACAGTGCGGCACTCCCTCAGTACTGACCCTCTGACAGTGCCGCATTGCCTCAGTACTGACCCTCTGACAGTGCGGCACTCCCTCAGTACTGACCCTCTGACAGTGCAGCACTCCCTCAGTACTGACCCTCTGACAGTGCGGCACTCCCTCAGTACTGACCCTCTGACAGTGCGGCACTCCCTCAGTACTGACCCTCTGACAGTGCAGCACTCCCTCAGTACTGACCCTCTGACAGTGCGGCACTCCCTCAGTACTGACCCTCTGACAGTGCAGCACTCCCTCAGTACTGACCCTCTGACAGTGCGGCACTCCCTCAGTACTGACCCTCTGTCAGTGCGGCACTCCCTCAGTACTGACCCTCTGACAGTGCAGCACTCCCTCAGTACTGACGCTCTGACAGTGCAGCACTCCCTCAGGACTGACCCTCTGACAGTGCGGCACTCCCTCAGTACTGACCCTCTGACAGTGCGGCGCTCCCTCAGTACTGACCCTCTGACAGTGCGGGACTCCCTCAGTACTGACCCTCTGACAGTGCAGCACTCCCTCAGGACTGACCCTCTGACAGTGCGGCACTCCCTCAGTACTGACCCTCTGACAGTGCGGGACTCCCTCAGTACTGACCCTCTGACAGTGCAGCACTCCCTCAGTACTGACCCTCTGACAGTGCAGCACTCCCTCAGTACTGACCCTCTGACAGTGCGGCACTCCCTCAGTACTGACCCTCTGACAGTGCGGCACTCCCTCAGGACTGACCCTCTGACAGTGCGGCACTCCCTCAGTACTGACCCTCTGACAGTGCAGCACTCCCTCAGTACTGACCCTCTGACAGTGCGGCACTCCCTCAGTACTGACCCTCGACAGTGCAGCACTCCCTCAGTACTGACCCTCTGACAGTGCGGCACTCCCTCAGTACTGACCCTCTGACAGTGCAGCACTCCCTCAGTACTGACCCTCTGACAGTGCAGCGCTCCCTCAGTACTGACCCTCTGTCAGTGCAGCACTCCCTCAGTACTGACCCTCTGACAGTGCGGCACTCCCTCAGCACTGACCCTCTGACAGTGCAACACTCCCTCAGCACTGACCCTCTGACAGTGCGGCACTCCCTCAGTACTGACCCTCTGACAGTGCGGCACTCCCTCAGTACTGACCCTCTGACAGTGCGGGACTCCCTCAGTACTGACCCTCTGACAGTGCAGCACTCCCTCAGTACTGACCCTCTGACAGTGCAGCACTCCCTCAGTACTGACCCTCTGACAGTGCGGGACTCCCTCAGTACTGACCCTCCGACAGTGCGGCACTCCCTCAGCACTGACCCTCTGACAGTGCAACACTCCCTCAGCACTGACCCTCAGACAGTGCGGCACTCCCTCAGTACTGACCCTCTGACAGTGCGGCACTCCCTCAGTACTGACCCTCTGACAGTGCGGCGCTCCCTCAGTACTGACCCTCTGACAGTGCAGCACTCCCTCAGTACTGACCCTCTGACAGTGCAGCACTCCCTCAGTACTGACCCTCTGACAGTGCATCACTCCCTCAGTACTGACCCTCTGACAGTGCAGCACTCCCTCAGTACTGACCCTCTGACAGTGCAGCACTCCCTCAGTACTGACCCTCTGACAGTGCAGCACTCCCTCAGTACTGACCCTCTGACAGTGCGGCACTCCCTCAGTACTGACCCTCTGACAGTGCAGCACTCCCTCAGTACTGACCCTGTGACAGTCCAGGGCTCCCTCAGTACTGACCCTGTGACAGTGCAGCACTCCCTCAGTACTGACCCTCTGACAGTGCAGCACTCCCTCAGTACTGACCCTCTGACAGTGCAGCACTCCCTCAGTACTGACCCTCTGACAGTGCAGCACTCCCTCAGTACTGACCCTGTGACAGTCCAGGGCTCCCTCAGTACTGACCCTGTGACAGTGCAGCACTCCCTCAGTACTGACCCTCTGACAGTGCGGCACTCCCTCAGTACTGACCCTCTGACAGTGCGGCACTCCCTCAGTACTGACCCTCTGACAGTGCAGCACTCCCTCAGTACTGACCCTCTGACAGTCCAGGGCTCCCTCAGTACTGACCCTGTGACAGTGCAGCACTCCCTCAGTACTGACCCTCTGACAGTGCAGCACTCCCTCAGTACTGACCGTCTGACAGAGCAGCACTCCCTCAGTACTGACCCTCTGACAGTGTGGCACTCCCTCAGTACTGACCCTGTGACAGTGCGGCACTCCCTCAGTACTGACCCTCTGACAGTCCAGGGCTCCCTCAGTACTGACCCTCTGACAGTGCGGCGCTCCCTCAGCACTGACCCTCTGACAGTGCAGCACTACGTCAGTACTGACCCTCTGACAGTGCAGCACTCCCTCAGTACTGACCCTCTGACAGTGCAGCACTCCCTCAGTACTGACCCTCTGACAGTGCAGCACTACGTCAGTACTGACCCTCTGACAGTGCAGCACTCCCTCAGTACTGACCCTCTGACAGTGCGGCACTCCCTCAGTACTGACCCTCGACAGTGCAGCACTCCCTCAGTACTGACCCTCTGACAGCGCGGCACTCCCTCAGTACTGACCCTCTGACAGTCCAGGGCTCCCTCAGTACTGACCCTCTGACAGTCCAGGGCTCCCTCAGTACTGACCCTGTGACAGTGCAGCACTCCCTCAGTACTGACCCTCTGACAGTCCAGGGCTCCCTCAGTACTGACCCTCTGACAGTCCAGGGCTCCCTCAGTACTGACCCTCTGATAGTGCAGCACTCCCTAAGTACTGACCGTCTGACAGTGCAGGACTCCCTCAGTACTGACCCTGTGACAGTCCAGGGCTCCCTCAGTACTGACCCTGTGACAGTGCAGCACTCCCTCAGTACTGACCCTGTGACAGTGCAGCACTCCCTCAGTACTGACCCTCTGACAGTGCGGCACTACCTCAGTACTGACCGACTGACAGTGCAGGACTCCCTCAGTACTGACCCTGTGACAGTGCAGGACTCCCTCAGTACTGACCCTCTGACAGTGCGGCACTCCCTCAGTACTGAACCTCTGACAGTGCGGCACTCCCTCAGTACTGACCCTCTGACAGTGCGGCGCTCCCTCAGTACTGACCCTCTGACAGTGCAGCACTCCCTCAGTACTGACCCTCTGACAGTGCGGCACTCCCTCAGTACTGAACCTCTGACAGTGCGGTACTCCCTCAGTACTGACCCTCTGACAGTGCAGCACTCCCTCAGTACTGACCCTCTGACAGTGCAGCACTCCCTCAGTACTGACCCTCTGACAGTGCAGCACTCCCTCAGTACTGACCCTCTGACAGTGAGGCACTCCCTCAGTACTGACACTCTGACAGTGCGGCACTCCCTCAGTACTGACCCTCTGACAGTGCAGCACTCGGCACTGCAATGTCAGCCAAGACTATGTTCAGTTCTCCCACAATGCAATGGGCTTCAGAGCACAGCCCGTCTCGGGTAATATGACAGAAGCATTGTGAAACAGGCTGTATGAAGGAGAGAAGCTGAATTGAGCAAGAAACCAAATCATAGAATTCCTACAGAGCAGAAGGAGGCCATTCAGCCCATCGAGTCTGCACCGACCCTCTGAAAGAGCACCCTACCTAGGCCCACTCCCCCACCCTATTCTTGTAACCCCACCTAATCTTTGGGCTGTGGGAGGAAACCGGAGGAAACCCACGCAGACACAGGGAGAACGCACAAACGCCACACGTACAGTTATCCAAGGCCGGAATGGAACCCGGATCCCTGGCGCTGTGAGGCAGTAGTGCTAACCACTGTGCCGCCGTGCTGCCCATATGAGAGAGAGTAAAAAAGAGATCGGGTGAGGAACATATTGCCAGCAAGAGAGGTGACGAACGGACAGAGACCAGAAATGCAAACGTTTCAACTTGATGACTACAACATTGTCAAGTCTGACACTGAGATCTGTAAAGCAAGTCAAGCCTGACTGAGAGAACAGGAATTTATTAAACCAGTGTCCCACTGCTCCCAAAACATGACACATTGAAAATCAGAACAATTTATTCGTTCTGTATCAAAAGAGTTCCTGGAATTACTTCAATCGAAGACAAATAAACTGCTTGAACAGAATGTTAAAGTTGTTATTGACTGGGATTCTGTGCAAACATGGCAAATGTACAACATAGTCCTTTATAGTCAGGACATGCAGGCCAGTGAATAGCTGTCCCACTTTCAAATCTCTCCAAACTGCACGACACCACAGTGGGGGAGAGGGGACCTGCGTCTAAACCATTGGGATGTGTTTCAATCACGAACCGTTGTTGAGGAACTAAACTTTCAAAACTGAATAGACTTTACAGCATGCACAGAATTCCATGTCACTGGACGCAACAGCTCGAAGGTGAAATACCAGCCACTGGTGCCCACAGTAACTGACCATTTACACTGGTGCCCACAGTAACTGACCATTTACACTGGTGCCCACAGTAACTGACCATTTACACTGGTGCCCACAGTAACTGACCATTTACACTGGTGCCCACAGTAACTGACCATTTACACTGGTGCCCACAGTAACTGACCATTCACACTGGGGTCAACAGTAACTGACCATTCACACTGGTGTCCATAGTAACTGACCATTCACACTGGTGTCCACAGTAACTGACCATTCACACTGGTGTCCATCGTAACTGACCATTCACACTGGTGTCCACAGTAACTGACCATTTACATTGGTGTCCACAGTAACTGACCATTCACACTGGTGTCCAGAGTAACTGACCATTCACACTGGTGTCCACAGTAACTGACCATTTACACTGGTGTCCACAGTAACTGACCATTCACACTGGTGTCCACAGTAACTGACCATTTACACTGGTGCCCACAGTAACTGACCATTCACACTGGTGCCCACAGTAACTGCACATTCACATTGGTGTCCACAGTAACTGACCATTCACACTGGTGTCCACAGTAACTGACCATTCACACTGGTGTCCACAGTAACTGACCATTCACACTGGTGTCCACAGTAACTGACCATTTACACTGGTGTCCACAGTAACTGACCATTCACACTGGTGTCCACAGTAACTGACCATTTACACTGGTGTCCACAGTAACTGACCATTCACACTGGTGTCCACAGTAACTGACCATTCACACTCGTGCCCACAGTAACTGACCATTTACACTGGTGTCCATAGTAACTGACCCTTCACACTGGTGCCCACAGTAACTGACCATTCACACTGATATCCACAGTAACTGACCATTCACACTGGTGTCCACAGTACCTGACCATTTACACTGGTGTCCATAGTAACTGACCATTCAAACTGGTGTCCACAGTACCTGACCATTCACATTGGTGTCCACAGTAACTGACCATTCACACTGGTGCCCACAGTAACTGACCATTCACACTGGTGTCCACAGTAACTGACCATTCACATTGGTGTCCACAGTAACTGACCATTCACACTGGTGTCCATAGTAACTGACCATTCACACTGGTGTCCACAGTAACTGACCATTTCACTGGTGTCCACAGTAACTGACCATTCACACTGGTGTCCACAGTAACTGATCATTTCACTGGTGTCCACAGTAACTGACCATTTACACTGGTGTCCACAGTAACTGACCATTCACACTGGTGTCCACAGTAACTGACCATTCACACTGGTGTCCACAGTAACTGACCATTCACACTGGTGCCCACAGTAACTGACCATTCACTCTGGTGCCCACAGTAACTGACCATTCACACTGGTGTCCACAGTAACTGACCATTCACACTGGTGCCCACAGTAAATGACCATTTACACTGGTGTCCACAGTAACTGACCATTCACACTGGTGCCCACAGTAACTGACCATTCACACTGGTGTCCACAGTAACTGACCATTCACACTGGTGTCCACAGTAATTGACCATTCACACTGGTGTCCACAGTAACTGACCATTCACACTGGTGCCCACAGTAACTGACCATTCACTCTGGTGCCCACAGTAACTGACCATTCACACTGGTGTCCACAGTAACTGACCATTCACACTGGTGTCCACAGTAACTGACCATTCACACTGGTGTCCATAGTAACTGACCATTCACACTGGTGCCCTCAGTAACTGACCATTCACACTGGTGTCCACAGTAATTGACCATTCACACTGGTGCCCACAGTAACTGACCATTTACACTGGTGCCCACAGTAACTGACCATTCACACTGGTGTCCATAGTAACTGACCATTCACACTGGTGTCCACTGTAACTGACCATTCACACTGGTGTCCACAGTAACTGACCATTCACACTGGTGCCCACAGTAACTGACCATTCACACTGATGTCCACAGTAACTGACCATTCACACTGGTGTCCACAGTACCTGACCATTTACACTGGTGCCCACAGTAACTGACCATTCACACTGGTGTCCACAGTAACTGACCATTCACATTGGTGTCCACAGTAACTGACCATTCACACTGGTGTCCATAGTAACTGACCATTCACACTGGTGTCCACAGTAACTGACCATTTCACTGGTGTCCACAGTAACTGACCATTCACTCTGGTGTCCACAGTAACTGACCATTCACACTGGTGTCCATAGTAACTGACCATTCACACTGGTGTCCACTGTAACTGACCATTCACACTGGTGTCCACAGTAACTGACCATTCACACTGGTGCCCACAGTAACTGACCATTCACACTGGTGTCCATAGTAACTGACCATTCACACTGGTGTCCACTGTAACTGACCATTCACACTGGTGTCCACAGTAACTGACCATTCACACTGGTGCCCACAGTAACTGACCATTTACACTGGTGTCCATAGTAACTGACCATTCACATTGGTGTCCACAGTAACTGACCATTCACACTGGTGTCCATAGTAACTGACCATTCACACTGGTGCCCACAGTAACTGACCATTCACACTGGTGTCCACAGTACCTGACCATTTACACTGGTGTCCACAGTAACTGACCATTACCATTGGTGTCCACAGTAACTGACCATTCACACTGGTGTCCATAGTAACTGACCATTCACACTGGTGTCCACAGTAACTGACCATTTCACTGGTGTCCACAGTAACTGACCATTCACACTGGTGTCCACAGTAACTGACCATTCACATTGGTGTCCACAGTAACTGACCATTTCACTGGTGTCCACAGTAACTGACCATTCACACTGCTGCCCACAGTAACTGACCATTTACACTGGTGCCCACAGTAACTGACCATTCACACTGGTGTCCATAGTAACTGACCATTCACACTGGTGTCCATAGTAACTGACCATTCACACTGGTGCCCACAGTAACTGCCCATTTACACTGGTGCCCACAGTAACTGACCATTCACAGTGGTGTCCACAGTAATTGACCATTTACACTGGTGCCCACATTAACTGACCATTTACACTGGTGTCCACAGTAACTGACCATTCACATTGGTGTCCACAGTAATTGACCATTTACACTGGTGTCCACAGTAACTGACCATTCACACTGCTGTCCACAGTAACGGGCCATTCACACTGGTGTCCACAGTAACTGACCATTTACACTGGTTTCCATAGTAACTGACCATTTACACTGGTGTCCATAGTAACTGACCATTCACACTGGTGCCCACAGTAACTGACCATTCACTCTGGTGCCCACAGTAACTGACCATTCACACTGGTGTCCACAGTAACTGACCATTCACACTGGTGTCCACAGTAACTGACCATTCACACTGGTGTCCATAGTAACTGACCATTCACACTGGTGCCCTCAGTAACTGACCATTCACACTGGTGTCCACAGTAATTGACCATTCACACTGGTGCCCACAGTAACTGACCATTTACACTGGTGCCCACAGTAACTGACCATTCACACTGGTGTCCATAGTAACTGACCATTCACAATGGTGTCCACTGTAACTGACCATTCACACTGGTGTCCACAGTAACTGACCATTCACACTGGTGCCCACAGTAACTGACCATTCACACTGATGTCCACAGTAACTGACCATTCACACTGGTGTCCACAGTACCTGACCATTTACACTGGTGCCCACAGTAACTGACCATTCACACTGGTGTCCACAGTAACTGACCATTCACATTGGTGTCCACAGTAACTGACCATTCACACTGGTGTCCATAGTAACTGACCATTCACACTGGTGTCCACAGTAACTGACCATTTCACTGGTGTCTACAGTAACTGACCATTCACTCTGGTGTCCACAGTAACTGACCATTCACACTGGTGTCCATAGTAACTGACCATTCACACTGGTGTCCACTGTAACTGACCATTCACACTGGTGTCCACAGTAACTGACCATTCACACTGGTGCCCACAGTAACTGACCATTCACACTGGTGTCCATAGAAACTGACCATTCACACTGGTGTCCACTGTAACTGACCATTCACACTGGTGTCCACAGTAACTGACCATTCACACTGGTGCCCACAGTAACTGACCATTTACACTGGTGTCCATAGTAACTGACCATTCACATTGGTGTCCACAGTAACTGACCATTTACACTGGTGTCCACAGTAACTGACCATTCACACTGGTGTCCATAGTAACTGACCATTCACACTGGTGCCCACAGTAACTGACCATTCACACTGGTGTCCACAGTACCTGACCATTTACACTGGTGTCCACAGTAACTGACCATTCACATTGGTGTCCACAGTAACTGACCATTCACACTGGTGTCCATAGTAACTGACCATTCACACTGGTGTCCACAGTAACTGACCATTTCACTGGTGTCCACAGTAACTGACCATTCACTCTGGTGTCCACAGTAACTGACCATTCACACTGGTGTCCATAGTAACTGACCATTCACACTGGTGTCCACTGTAACTGACCATTCACACTGGTGTCCACAGTAACTGACCATTCACACTGGTGCCCACAGTAACTGACCATTCACACTGGTGTCCATAGAAACTGACCATTCACACTGGTGTCCACTGTAACTGACCATTCACACTGGTGTCCACAGTAACTGACCATTCACACTGGTGCCCACAGTAACTGACCATTTACACTGGTGTCCATAGTAACTGACCATTCACATTGGTGTCCACAGTAACTGACCATTTACACTGGTGTCCACAGTAACTGACCATTCACACTGGTGTCCATAGTAACTGACCATTCACACTGGTGCCCACAGTAACTGACCATTCACACTGGTGTCCACAGTACCTGACCATTTACACTGGTGTCCACAGTAACTGACCATTCACATTGGTGTCCACAGTAACTGACCATTCACACTGGTGTCCATAGTAACTGACCATTCACACTGGTGTCCACAGTAACTGACCATTTCACTGGTGTCCACAGTAACTGACCATTCACACTGGTGTCCACAGTAACTGACCATTCACATTGGTGTCCACAGTAACTGACCATTTCACTGGTGTCCACAGTAACTGACCATTCACACTGGTGCCCACAGTAACTGACCATTTACACTGGTGCCCACAGTAACTGACCATTCACACTGGTGTCCATAGTAACTGACCATTCACACTGGTGTCCATAGTAACTGACCATTCACACTGGTGCCCACAGTAACTGACCATTTACACTGGTGCCCACTGTAACTGACCATTCACATTGGTGTCCACAGTAATTGACCATTTACACTGGTGCCCACATTAACTGACCATTTACACTGGTGTCCACAGTAACTGACCATTCACATTGGTGTCCACAGTAATTGACCATTTACACTGGTGTCCACAGTAACTGACCATTCACACTGCTGTCCACAGTAACGGGCCATTCACACTGGTGTCCACAGTAACTGACCATTTACACTGTTGTCCATAGTAACTGACCATTTACACTGGTGTCCATAGTAACTGACCATTCACACTGGTGTCCATAGTAACTGACCATTCACACTGGTGCCCACAGTAATTGACCATTTACACTGGTGCCCACAGTAACCGACCATTTACACTGGTGCCCACAGTAACTGACCATTCACACTGGTGTCCACAATAACTGACCATTCACACTGGTGTCCACAGTAACTGACCATTCACACTGGCGCCCACAGTAACTGACCATTTACACTGGTGCCCACAGTAACTGACCATTTACACTGGTGCCCACAATAACTGACCATTCACATTGGTGTCCACAGTAACTGACCATTCACACTGGTGCCCACAGTAACTGACCATTCACACTGGTGCCCACAGTAACTGACCATTCACACTGGTGCCCACAGTAACTGACCATTCACACTGGTGCCACAGTAACTGACCATTCACACGGGTGCCCACAGTAACTGACCATTCACACGGGTGCCCACAGTAACTGACCATTCACACTGGTGCCCACAGTAACTGACCATTCACACTGGTGCCCACAGTATCTGACCATTCACACTGCTGCCCACAGTAACTGACCATTCACACTGGTGCCCACAGTAACTGACCATTTACACTGGTGCCCACAATAACTGACCATTCACACTGGTGTCCACAGTAACTGACCATTCACACTGGTGTCCACAGTAACTGACCATTTACACTGGTGTTCACAGTAACTGACCATTCACACTGGTGTCCACAGTAACTGACCATTCACACTGGTGTCCACAGTAACTGACCATTCACACTGGTGTTCACAGTAACTGACCATTTACACTAGTGTTCACAGTAACTGACCATTCACACTGGTGTCCACAGTAACTGACCATTCACACCGGTGCCCACAGTAACTGACCATTCACACTGGTGTCCACAGTAACTGACCATTCACACTGGTGCCCACAGTAACTGACCATTCACACTGGTACCCACAGTAACTGACCATTCACACTGGTGCCCACAGTAACTGACCATTCACACTGGTGCCCACAGTAACTGACCATTCACACTGGTGTCCACAGTAACTGACCATTCACACTGGTGCCCACAGTAACTGACCATTCACACTGGTGCCCATAGTAACTGAACATTCATACTGGTGCCCACAGTAACTGACCATTCACACTGGTGTCCACAGTAACTGACCATTCACACTGGCGCCCACAGTAACTGACCATTTACACTGGTGCCCACAGTAACTGACCATTCACACTGGTGCCCACAGTAACTGACCATTTACACCGGTGCCCACAGTAACTGACCATTCACACTGGTGTACACAGTAACTGACCATTTACACTGGTGTCCACAGTAACTGACCATTCACACTGGTGTCCACAGTAACTGACCATTCACACTGGTCTCCATAGTAACTGAACATTCACACTGGTGCCCACAGTAACTGACCATCCACACTGGTGTCCATAGTAACTGACCATTCACACTGGTGTCCACAGTAACTGACCATTTACATTGGTGTCCACAGTAACTGACCATTCACACTGGTGTCCAGAGTAGCTGACCATTCACACTGGTGTCCACAGTAACTGACCATTTACACTGGTGTCCACAGTAACTGACCATTCACACTGGTGTCCACAGTAACTGACCATTTACACTGGTGTCCACAGTAACTGACCATTTACATTGGTGTCCACAGTAACTGACCATTCACACTGGTGTCCAGAGTAGCTGACCATTCACACTGGTGTCCACAGTAACTGACCATTTACACTGGTGTCCACAGTAACTGACCATTCACACTGGTGCCCACAGTAACTGACCATTCACACAGGTGTCCAGAGTAGCTGACCATTCACACTGGTGTCCACAGTAACTGACCATTTACACTGGTGTCCACAGTAACTGACCATTTACACTGGTGTCCATAGTAACTGACCATTCACACTGGTGCCCACAGTAACTGACCATTCACACTGATGTCCACAGTAACTGACCATTCACGCTGGTGTCCACAGTACCTGACCATTCACACTGGTGCCCACAGTAACTGACCATTCACACTGGTGTCCACAGTAACTGACCATTCACACTGGTGCCCACAGTAAATGACGATTCACACTGGTGCCCACATTAACTGACCATTCACACTGGTGCCCACAGTAACTGACCATTCACGCTGGTGTCCACAGTACCTGATCATTTACACTGGTGTCCACAGTAACTGACTATTCACACTGGTGCCCACAGTAACTGACCATTCACACTGGTGCCCACAGTAAATGACGATTCACACTGGTGCCCACACTAACTGACCATTCACACTGGTGCCCACAGTAACTGACCATTCACGCTGGTGTCCACAGTACCTGATCATTTACACTGGTGTCCACAGTAACTGACCATTCACACTGGTGCCCACAGTAACTGACCATTCACACTGGTGTCCACAGTAACTGACCATTCACACTGGTGCCCACAGTAAATGACGATTCACACTGGTGCCCACACTAACTGACCATTCACACTGGTGCCCACAGTAACTGACCATTCACACTGGTGTCCACAGTAACTGACCATTTACACTGGTGTCCACAGTACCTGATCATTCACACTGGTGCCCACACTAACTGACCATTCACACTGGTGCCCACAGTAATTGACCATTTACACTGGTGTCCACAGTAACTGACCATTCACACTGGTGCCCACAGTAACTGACCATTCACACTGGTGCCCACAGTAACTGACCATTCACACTGGTGTCCACAGTAACTGACCATTCACACTGGTGCCCACAGTAACGGACCATTCACACTGGTGCCCATAGTAACTGAACATTCATACTGGTGCCCACAGTAACTGACCATTCACACTGGTGTCCACAGTAACTGACCATTCACACTGGCGCCCACAGTAACTGACCATTTACACTGGTGCCCACAGTAAGTGACCATTCACACTGGTGCCCACAGTAACTGACCATTTACACCGGTGCCCACAGAAACTGACCATTCACACTGGTGTACACAGTAACTGACCATTTACACTGGTGTCCACAGTAACTGACCATTCACACTGGTGTCCACAGTAACTGACCATTCACACTGGTGTCCATAGTAACTGAACATTCACACTGGTGCCCACAGTAACTGACCATCCACACTGGTGTCCATAGTAACTGACCATTCACACTGGTGTCCACAGTAACTGACCATTTACATTGGTGTCCACAGTAACTGACCATTCACACTGGTGTCCAGAGTAGCTGACCATTCACACTGGTGTCCACAGTAACTGACCATTTACACTGGTGTCCACAGTAACTGACCATTCACACTGGTGTCCACAGTAACTGACCATTTACACTGGTGTCCACAGTAACTGACCATTTACATTGGTGTCCACAGTAACTGACCATTCACACTGGTGTCCAGAGTAGCTGACCATTCACACTGGTGTCCACAGTAACTGACCATTTACACTGGTGTCCACAGTAACTGACCATTCACACTGGTGCCCACAGTAACTGACCATTCACACTGGTGTCCAGAGTAGCTGACCATTCACACTGGTGTCCACAGTAACTGACCATTTACACTGGTGTCCACAGTAACTGACCATTTACACTGGTGTCCATAGTAACTGACCATTCACACTGGTGCCCACAGTAACTGACCATTCACACTGATGTCCACAGTAACTGACCATTCACGCTGGTGTCCACAGTACCTGACCATTCACACTGGTGCCCACAGTAACTGACCATTCACACTGGTGTCCACAGTAACTGACCATTCACACTGGTGCCCACAGTAAATGACGATTCACACTGGTGCCCACATTAACTGACCATTCACACTGGTGCCCACAGTAACTGACCATTCACGCTGGTGTCCACAGTACCTGATCATTTACACTGGTGTCCACAGTAACTGACCATTCACACTTGTGCCCACAGTAACTGACCATTCACACTGGTGCCCACACTAACTGACCATTCACACTGGTGCCCACACTAACTGACCATTCACACTGGTGCCCACAGTAACTGACCATTCACGCTGGTGTCCACAGTACCTGATCATTTACACTGGTGTCCACAGTAACTGACCATTCACACTGGTGCCCACAGTAACTGACCATTCACACTGGTGTCCACAGTAACTGACCATTCACACTGGTGCCCACAGTAAATGACGATTCACACTGGTGCCCACACTAACTGACCATTCACACTGGTGCCCACAGTAACTGACCATTCACACTGGTGTCCACAGTAACTGACCATTTACACTGGTGTCCACAGTACCTGATCATTCACACTGGTGCCCACACTAACTGACCATTCACACTGGTGTCCACAGTAACTGACCATTCACACTGGTGCCCACAGTAAATGACGATTCACACTGGTGCCCACACTAACTGACCATTCACACTGGTGCCCACAGTAACTGACCATTCACGCTGGTGTCCACAGTAACTGACCATTCACACTGGTGTCCACAGTAACTGACCATTCACACTCGTGCCCACAGTAACTGACCATTTACACTGGTGTCCATAGTAACTGACCATTCACACTCGTGCCCACAGTAACTGACCATTTACACTGGTGTCCATAGTAACTGACCATTCACACTGGTGCCCACAGTAACTGACCATTCACACTGATGCCCACAGTAACTGACCATTCACACTGATGCCCACAGTAACTGACCATTTACACTGGTGTCCATAGTAACTGACCATTCACACTGGTGCCCACAGTAACTGACCATTCACACTGATGCCCACAGTAACTGACCATTCACACTGGTGTCCACAGTACCTGACCATTTACACTGGTGTCCACAGTAACTGACCATTCACACTGGTGCCCACAGTAACTGACGATTCACACTGATGCCCACAGTAACTGACCATTCACACTGATGCCCACAGTAACTGACCATTTACACTGGTGTCCATAGTAACTGACCATTCACACTGGTGCCCACAGTAACTGACCATTCACACTGATGCCCACAGTAACTGACCATTCACACTGGTGTCCACAGTACCTGACCATTTACACTGGTGTCCACAGTAACTGACCATTCACAATGGTGCCCACAGTAACTGACCATTCACACTGGTGCCCACAGTAACTGACCATTCACACTGATGTCCACAGTAACTGACCATTCACACTGGTGTCCATAGTAACTGACCATTCACACTGGTGTCCACAGTAACTGACCATTTCACTGGTGTCCACAGTAACTGACCATTCACACTGGTGTCCACAGTAACTGACCATTTCACTGGTGTCCACAGTAACTGACCATTCACACTGGTGTCCACAGTAACTGACCATTCACACTGGTGTCCACAGTAACTGACCATTTACACTGGTGTCCACAGTAACTGACCATTCACACTGGTGTCCACAGTAACTGACCATTTACACTGGTGTCCATAGTAACTGACCATTCACACTGGTGTCCACAGTAACTGACCATTCACACTGGTGTCCACAGTAACTGACCATTCACACTGGTGTCCACTGTAACTGACCTTTCACACTGGTGTCCACAGTAACTGACCATTCACACTGGTGTCCACAGTAACTGACCATTCACACTGGTGCCCACAGTAACTGACCATTCACTCTGGTGCCCACAGTAACTGACCATTCACACTGGTGTCCACAGTAACTGACCATTCACTCTGGTGCCCACAGTAACTGACCATTCACACTGGTGCCCACAGTAACTGACCATTCACACTGGTGCCCACAGTAACTGACCATTCACTCTGGTGCCCACAGTAACTGACCATTCACACTGGTGCCCACAGTAACTGACCATTCACTCTGGTGCCCACAGTAACTGACCATTCACACTGGTGCCCACAGTAACTGACCATTCACACTGGTGTCCACAGTAACTGACCATTTACACTGGTGCCCACAGTAACTGACCATTCACACTGGTGCCCACAGTAACTGACCATTCACTCTGGTGCCCACAGTAACTGACCATTCACACTGGTGCCCACAGTAACTGACCATTCACTCTGGTGCCCACAGTAACTGACCATTCACACTGGTGCCCACAGTAACTGACCATTCACACTGGTGTCCACAGTAATTGACCATTCACACTGGTGTCCACAGTAACTGACCATTCACACTGGTGCCCACAGTAACTGACCATTCACTCTGGTGCCCACAGTAACTGACCATTCACACTGGTGTCCACAGTAACTGACCATTCACACTGGTGTCCACAGTAACTGACCATTTACACTGGTGTCCACAGTAACTGACCATTCACATTGGTGTCCACAGTAACTGACCATTTCACTGGTGTCCACAGTAACTGACCATTCACACTGGTGCCCACAGTAACTGACCATTTACACTGGTGCCCACAGTAACTGACCATTCACACTGGTGTCCATAGTAACTGACCATTCACACTGGTGTCCATAGTAACTGACCATTCACACTGGTGCCCACAGTAACTGACCATTTACACTGGTGCCCACAGTAACTGACCATTCACATTGGTGTCCACAGTAATTGACCATTTACACTGGTGTCCACAGTAATTGACCATTTACACTGGTGCCCACAGTAACTGACCATTCACACTGGTGTCCACAGTAACGGACCATTCACACTGGTGCCCACAGTAACTGACCATTCACACTGGTGTCCACAGCAACTGACCATTCACACTGGTGCCCACAGTAACTGACCATTTACACTGGTGCCCACAGTAACTGACCATTCACATTGGTGTCCACAGTAATTGACCATTTACACTGGTGTCCACAGTAATTGACCATTTACACTGGTGCCCACAGTAACTGACCATTCACACTGGTGTCCACAGTAACGGACCATTCACACTGGTGCCCACAGTAACTGACCATTCACACTGGTGTCCACAGCAACTGACCATTTACACTGGTGTCCATAGTAACTGACCATTTACACTGGTGTCCATAGTAACTGACCATTCACACTGGTGTCCATAGGAACTGACCATTCACACTGGTGCCCACAGTAATTGACCATTTACACTGGTGCCCACAGTAACTGACCATTTACACTGGTGCCCACAGTAACTGACCATTCACACTGGTGTCCACAGTAACTGACCATTCACACTGGTGTCCACAGTAACTGACCATTTACACTGGTGCCCACAGTAACTGACCATTTACACTGGTGCCCACAGTAACTGACCATTCACATTGGTGTCCACAGTAACTGACCATTCACACTGGTGCCCACAGTAACTGACCATTCACACTGGTGTCCATAGTAACTGACCATTCACACTGGTGCCCACAGTAACTGACCATTCACACTGGTGCCCACAGTAACTGACCATTCACACTGGTGCCCACAGTAACTGACCATTCACACGGGTGCCCACAGTAACTGACCATTCACACGGGTGCCCACAGTAACTGACCATTCACACTGGTGTCCACAGTAACTGACCATTCACACTGGTGCCCACAGTAACTGACCATTCACACTGGTGCCCACAGTAACTGACCATTCACACTGGTGCCCACAGTAACTGACCATTCACACGGGTGCCCACAGTAACTGACCATTCACACGGGTGCCCACAGTAACTGACCATTCACACTGGTGCCCACAGTAACTGACCATTCACACTGGTGCCAACAGTATCTGACCATTCACACTGGTGCCCACAGTAACTGACCATTCACACTGGTGCCCACAGTAACTGACCATTTACACTGGTGCCCACAATAACTGACCATTCACACTGGTGTCCACAGTAACTGACCATTCACACTGGTGTCCACAGTAACTGACCATTTACACTGGTGTTCACAGTAACTGACCATTCACACTGGTGTCCACAGTAACTGACCATTCACACTGGTGTCCACAGTAACTGACCATTCACACCGGTGCCCACAGTAACTGACCATTCACACTGGTGTCCACAGTAACTGACCATTCACACTGGTACCCACAGTAACTGACCATTCACACTGGTGTCCACAGTAACTGACCATTCACACTGGTGCCCACAGTAACTGACCATTCACACTGGTACCCACAGTAACTGACCATTCACACTGGTGCCCACAGTAACTGACCATTCACACTGGTGCCCACAGTAACTGACCATTCACACTGGTGTCCACAGTAACTGACCATTCACACTGGTGCCCACAGTAACTGACCATTCACACTGGTGCCCATAGTAACTGAACATTCATACTGGTGCCCACAGTAACTGACCATTCACACTGGTGTCCACAGTAACTGACCATTCACACTGGCGCCCACAGTAACTGACCATTTACACTGGTGCCCACAGTAACTGACCATTCACACTGGTGCCCACAGTAACTGACCATTTACACCGGTGCCCACAGTAACTGACCATTCACACTGGTGTACACAGTAATTGACCATTTACACTGGTGCCCACAGTAACTGACCATTCACACTGGTGTACACAGTAATTGACCATTTACACTGGTGTCCACAGTAACTGACCATTCACATTGGTGTCCACAGTAACGGACCATTCACACTGGTGCCCACAGTAACTGACCATTCACACTGGTGTCCACAGCAACTGACCATTTACACTGGTGTCCATAGTAACTGACCATTTACACTGGTGTCCATAGTAACTTACCATTCACACTGGTGTCCATAGGAACTGACCATTCACACTGGTGCCCACAGTAATTGACCATTTAAACTGGTGCCCACAGTAACTGACCATTTACACTGGTGCCCACAGTAACTGACCATTCACACTGGTGTCCACAGTAACTGACCATTCACACTGGTGTCCACAGTAACTGACCATTTACACTGGTGCCCACAGTAACTGACCATTTACACTGGTGCCCACAGTAACTGACCATTCACATTGGTGTCCACAGTAACTGACCATTCACACTGGTGCCCACAGTAACTGACCATTCACACTGGTGTCCATAGTAACTGACCATTCACACTGGTGCCCACAGTAACTGACCATTCACACTGGTGCCCACAGTAACTGACCATTCACACTGGTGCCCACAGTAACTGACCATTCACACGGGTCCCCACAGTAACTGACCATTCACACGGGTGCCCACAGTAACTGACCATTCACACTGGTGTCCACAGTAACTGACCATTCACACTGGTGCCCACAGTAACTGACCATTCACACTGGTGCCCACAGTAACTGACCATTCACACTGGTGCCCACAGTAACTGACCATTCACACGGGTGCCCACAGTAACTGACCATTCACACGGGTGCCCACAGTAACTGACCATTCACACTGGTGCCCACAGTAACTGACCATTCACATTGGTGCCCTCAGTATCTGACCATTCACACTGGTGCCCACAGTAACTGACCATTCACACTGGTGCCCACAGTAACTGACCATTTACACTGGTGCCCACAATAACTGACCATTCACACTGGTGTCCACAGTAACTGACCATTCACACTGGTGTCCACAGTAACTGACCATTTACACTGGTGTTCACAGTAACTGATCATTGACACTGGTGTCCACAGTAACTGACCATTCACACTGGTGTCCACAGTAACTGACCATTCACACCGGTGCCCACAGTAACTGACCATTCACACTGGTGTCCACAGTAACTGACCATTCACACTGCTACCCACAGTAACTGACCATTCACACTGGTGTCCACAGTAACTGACCATTCACACTGGTGCCCACAGTAACTGACCATTCACACTGGTACCCACAGTAACTGACCATTCACACTGGTGCCCACAGTAACTGACCATTCACACTGGTGCCCACAGTAACTGACCATTCACACTGGTGTCCACAGTAACTGACCATTCACACTGGTGCCCATAGTAACTGAACATTCATACTGGTGCCCACAGAAACTGACCATTCACACTGGTGTCCACAGTAACTGACCATTCACACTGGCGCCCACAGTAACTGACCATTTACACTGGTGCCCACAGTAACTGACCATTCACACTGGTGCCCACAGTAACTGACCATTTACACCGGTGCCCACAGTAACTGACCATTCACACTGGTGTACACAGTAACTGACCATTCACACTGGTGTCCACAGTAACTGACCATTCACACTGGTGTCCATAGTAACTGAACATTCACACTGGTGCCCACAGTAACTGACCATCCACACTGGTGTCCATAGTAACTGACCATTCACACTGGTGTCCACAGTAACTGACCATTCACACTGGTGTCCATCGTAACTGACCATTCACACTGGTGTCCACAGTAACTGACCATTTACATTGGTGTCCACAGTAACTGACCATTCACACTGGTGTCCAGAGTAGCTGACCATTCACACTCGTGTCCACAGTAACTGACCATTCACACTGGTGTCCACAGTAACTGACCATTCACACTGGTGTCCAGAGTAGCTGACCATTCACACTGGTGTCCACAGTAACTGACCATTTACACTGGTGTCCACAGTAACTGACCATTCACACTGGTGCCCACAGTAACTGACCATTCACACTGGTGTCCAGAGTAGCTGACCATTCACACTGGTGTCCACAGTAACTGACCATTTACACTGGTGTCCACAGTAACTGACCATTCACACTGGTGCCCACAGTAACTGACCATTCACACTGGTGCCCACAGTAACTGACCATTCACATTGGTGTCCACAGTAACTGACCATTTACACTGGTGTCCACAGTAACTGACCATTCACACTGGTGTCCACAGTAACTGACCAGTCACACTGGTGTCCACAGTAACTGACCATTTACACTGGTGTCCACAGTAACTGACCATTCACACTGGTGTCCACAGTAACTGACCATTCACACTGGTGCCCACACAAACTGACCATTCACATTGGTGTCCACAGTAACTGACCATTCACACTGGTGTCCACAGTAACTGACCATTCACACTCGTGCCCACAGTAACTGACCATTTACACTGGTGTCCATAGTAACTGACCATTCACACTGGTGCCCACAGTAACTGACCATTCACACTGATGTCCACAGTAACTGACCATTCACGCTGGTGTCCACAGTACCTGACCATTCACACTGATGTCCACAGTAATTGACCATTCACACTGGTGTCCACAGTAACTGACCATTCACACTGGTGTCCACAGTAACTGACCATTCACACTCGTGCCCACAGTAACTGACCATTTACACTGGTGTCCAGAGTAACTGACCATTCACACTGGTGCCCACAGTAACTGACCATTCACACTGGTGTCCACAGTAACTGACCATTCACACTGGTGCCCACAGTAAATGACGATTCACACTGGTGCCCACACTAACTGACCATTCACATTGGTGTCCACAGTAACTGACCATTCACACTGGTGTCCACAGTAACTGACCATTCACACTCGTGCCCACAGTAACTATCCATTTACACTGGTGTCCATAGTAACTGACCATTCACACTGGTGCCCACAGTAACTGACCATTCACACTGATGCCCACAGTAACTGACCATTCACACTGGTGTCCACAGTAACTGACCATTCACACTGGTGTCCACAGTAACTGACCATTCACACTGGTGTCCACAGTAACTGACCATTCACACTGGTGTCCACAGTAACTGACCATTCACATTGGTGTCCACAGTAACTGACCATTCACACTGGTGTCCACAGTAACTGACCATTCACACTGGTGTCCATAGTAACTGACCATTCACTCTGGTGTCCACAGTAACTGACCATTCACACTGGTGTCCATAGTAACTGACCATTCACACTGGTGTCCACAGTAACTGACCATTCACACTGGTGTCCACAGTAACTGACCATTCACACTGGTGTCCACAGTAACTGACCATTCACATTGGTGTCCACAGTAACTGACCATTCACACTGGTGTCCACAGTAACTGACCATTCACACTGGTGTCCATAGTAACTGACCATTCACACTGGTGTCCACAGTAACTGACCATTCACACTGGTGTCCATAGTAACTGACCATTCACACTGGTGTCCACAGTAACTGACCATTTCACTGGTGTCCACAGTAACTGACCATTCACACTGGTGTCCACAGTAACTGACCATTTACACTGGTGTCCACAGTAACTGACCATTCACACTGGTGCCCACAGTAACTGACCATTTACACTGGTGCCCACAGTAACTGACCATTCACACTGGTGTCCATAGTAACTGACCATTCACACTGGTGTCCATAGTAACTGACCATTCACATTGGTGTCCACAGTAACTGACCATTTACACTGGTGCCCACAGTAACTGACCATTCACATTGGTGTCCACAGTAATTGACCATTCACACTGGTGTCCACAGTAACTGACCATTTACACTGGTGTCCACAGTAACTGACCATTCACACTGGTGCCCACAGTAACTGACCATTCACACTGGTGTCCACAGTAATTGACCATTCACACTGGTGCCCACAGTAACTGACCATTTACACTGGTGCCCACAGTAACTGACCATTCACGCTGGTGTCCACAGTAACTGACCATTCACACTGGTGCCCACAGTAACTGACCAATTACACTGGTGTCCATAGTAACTGACCATTCACACTGGTGTCCACTGTAACTGACCATTCACACTGGTGTTCACAGTAACTGACCATTTACACTGGTGCCCACAGTAACTGACCATTTACACTGGTGTCCATAGTAACTGACCATTCACACTGGTGTCCACAGTAACTGACCATTCACACTGGTGCCCACAGTAACTGACCATTCACACTCGTGCCCACAGTAACTGACCATTTACACTGGTGTCCATAGTAACTGACCATTCACACTGGTGCCCACAGTAATTGACCATTTACACTG
Organism: Scyliorhinus torazame; assembly: GCF_047496885.1. Taxonomy (NCBI): domain Eukaryota; kingdom Metazoa; phylum Chordata; class Chondrichthyes; order Carcharhiniformes; family Scyliorhinidae; genus Scyliorhinus; species Scyliorhinus torazame. The sequence goes on along the minus strand of NC_092738.1, from coordinate 23,565,108 downwards.
GTGCCCACAGTAACTGACCATTTACACTGGTGCCCACAGTAACTGACCATTCACACTGGTGTCCACAGTAACTGACCATTCACACTGGTGTCCACAGTAACTGACCATTTACACTGGTGTCCACAGTAACTGACCATTTACCATGGTGCCCACAGTAACTGACCATTCACACTGGTGCCCACAGTAACTGACCATTTACACTGGTGTCCACAGTAACTGACCATTCACACTGGTGTCCACAGTAACTGACCATTCACACTGGTGTCCACAGTAACTGACCATTTACACTGGTGCCCACAGTAACTTACCATTCACACTGGTGCCCACAGTAACTGACCATTCACACTGGTGCCCACAGTAACTGACCATTCACATTGGTGTCCACAGTAACTGACCATTCACACTGGTGCCCACAGTAACTGACCATTCACACTGGTGTCCATAGTAACTGACCATTCACACTGTGTCCACAGTAACTGACCATTTACACTGGTGTCCACAGTAACTGACCATTCACACTGGTGTCCACAGTAACTGACCATTCACACTGGTACCCAAAGTAACTGACCATTCACACTGGTGCCCACAGTAACTGACCATTCACACTGGTGTCCATAGTAACTGACCATTTACACTGGTGTCCATAGTAACTGACCATTCACACTGGTGTCCACAGTAACTGACCATTCACATTGGTGTCCATAGTAACTGACCATTCACACTGGTGCCCACAGGAACTGACCATTCACACTGGTGTCCACAGTAACTGACCATTCACATTGGTGTCCATAGTAACTGACCATTCACACTGGTGTCCACAGTAACTGACCATTCACACTGGTGCCCACAGGAACTGACCATTCACACTGGTGTCCACAGTAACTGACCATTCACACTGGTGTCCACAGTAACTGACCATTCACACTGGTGCCCACAGTAACTGACCATTCACACTGGTGCCCACAGTAACTGACCATTTACACTGGTGTCCACATTAACTGACCATTCACACTGGTGCCCACAGTAACTGACCATTCACACTGGTGCCCACAGTAACTGACCATTCACACTGGTGCCCACAGTAACTGACCATTCACACTGGTGTCCATAGTAACTGACCATTCACACTGGTGCCCACATTAACTGACCATTCACACCGGTGCCCACAGTAACTGACCATTCACACTGGTGCCCACAGTAACTGACCATTCACACTGGTGCCCACAGTAACTGACTATTTACACTGGTGCCCATAGTAACTGACCATTTACACTGGTGTCCACAGTAACTGACCATTCACACCGGTGTCCACAGTAACTGACCATTTACACTGGTGTCCATAGTAACTGACCATTCACACTGGTGTCCACAGTAACTGATTATTTACACTGGTGTCCACAGTAATTGACCATTCACACTGGTGCCCACAGTAACTGACCATTCACACTGGTGTCCATAGTAACTGACCATTCACACTGGTGCCCACAGTAACTGACCATTCACACTGGTGTCCACAGTAACTGACCATTCACACTGGTGTCCACAGTAACTGACCATTCACACTGGTGCCCACAGTAACTGACCATTCACACTGGTGTCCACAGTAACTGACCATTTACACTGGTGTCCATAGTAACTGACCATTCACACTGGTGCCCACAGTAACTGACCATTCACACCAGTGTCCACAGTAACTGACCATTCACACCGGTGTCCTCAGTAACTGACCATTCACACTGGTGTCCACAGTAACTGACCATTCACACTGGTGTCCACAGTAACTGACCATTTACACTGGTGCCCACAGTAACTGACCATTCACACTGGTGCCCACAGTAACTGACCATTTACACTGGTGTCCACAGTAACTGACCATTTACACTGGTGTCCACAGTAACTGACCATTCACACTGGTGCCCACAGTAACTGACCATTCACACTGGTGCCCACAGTAACTGACCATTCACACTGGTGCCCACAGTAACTGACCATTCACACTGGTGTCCATAGTAACTGACCATTCACACTGGTGCCCACAGTAACTGACCATTCGCACTGGTGTCCACAGTAACTGACCATTCACACTGGTGTCCATAGTAACTGACCATTCACACTGGTGCCCACAGTAACTGACCATTCACACTGGTGTCCATAGTAACTGACCATTCACACTGGTGCCCACAGTAACTGACCATTCACACTGGTGCCCACAGTAACTGACCATTCACACTGGTGTCCACAGTAACTGACCATTCGCACTGGTACCCACAGTAACTGACCATTCACACTGGTGCCCACAGTAACTGACCATTCACACTGGTGCCCACAGTAACTGACCATTTACACTGGTGTCCATAGTAACTGACCATTCACATTGGTGCCCACAGTAACTGACCATTCACACTGGTGTCCATAGTAACTGACCATTCACACTGGTGTCCACAGTAATTGACCATTCACACTGGTACCCACAGTAACTGACCATTCACACTGGTACCCACAGTAACTGACCATTCACACTGGTGTCCATAGTAACTGACCATTCACACTGGTGCCCACAGTAACTGACCATTCACACCGGTGTCCACAGTAACTGACCATTTACACTGGTGTCCATAGTAACTGACCATTCACACCGGTGTCCACAGTAACTGACCATTTACACTGGTGTCCATAGTAACTGACCATTCACACTGGTGTCCACAGTAACTGACCATTTACACTGGTGTCCACAGTAATTGACCATTCACACTGGTGTCCACAGTAACTGACCATTTACACTGGTGTCCACAGTAACTGACCATTTACACTGGTGTCCACAGTAACTGACCATTTACACTGGTGTCCACAGTAACTGACCATTCGCACTGGTGCCCACAGTAACTGACCATTCACACTGGTGCCCACAGTAACTGACCATTCACACTGGTGTCCACAGTAACTGACCATTTACACTGGTGCCCACAGTAACTGACCATTTACACTGGTGTCCACAGTAACTGACCATTTACACTGGTGTCCACAGTAACTGACCATTCACACTGGTGCCCACAGTAACTGACCATTCACACTGGTGCCCACAGTAACTGACCATTTACACTGGTGCCCACAGTAACTGACCATTCACACTGGTGTCCACAGTAACTGACCATTTACACTGGTGCCCACAGTAACTGACCATTTACACTGGTGCCCACAGTAACTGACCATTTACACTGGTGTCCACAGTAACTGACCATTTACACTGGTGTCCACAGTAACTGACCATTCACACTGGTGCCCACAGTAACTGACCATTCACACTGGTGCCCACAGTAACTGACCATTTACACTGGTGCCCACAGTAACTGACCATTCACACTGGTGTCCACAGTAACTGACCATTTACACTGGTGCCCACAGTAACTGACCATTTACACTGGTGCCCACAGTAACTGACCATTCACACTGGTGTCCACAGCAACTGACCATTCACACTGGTGTCCATAGTAACTGACCATTTACACTGGTGTCCACAGTAACTGACCATTTACACTGGTGTCCACAGTAACTGACCATTCACACTGGTGTCCACAGTAACTGACCATTCACACTGGTGTCCACAGTAACTGACCATTTACACTGGTGTCCACAGTAACTGACCATTTACACTGGTGTCCATAGTAACTGACCATTTACACTGGTGCCCACAGTAACTGACCATTCACACTGATGTCCACAGTAACTGACCATTCACACTGGTGCCCACAGTAACTGACCATTTACACTGGTGTCCACAGTAACTGACCATTCACACTGGTGCCCACAGTAACTGACCATTCACACTGGTGTCCATAGCAACTGAACATTCATACTGGTGCCCACAGTAACTGACCATTCACACTGGTGTTCACAGTAACTGACCATTTACACTCGTGCCCACAGTAACTGACCATTCACTCTGGTGTCCATAGTAACTGACCATTTACACTGGTGCCCACAGTAACTGACCATTCACACTGATGTCCACAGTAACTGACCATTCACACTGGTGCCCACAGTAACTGACCATTTACACTGGTGCCCACAGTAACTGACCATTCACACTGGTGTCCACAGTAACTGACCATTCACACTGGTGTCCATAGTAACTGACCATTCACACTGGTGCCCACAGTAACTGACCATTCACACTGGTGCCCACAGTAACTGACCATTTACACTGGTGCCCACAGTAACTGACCATTTACACTGGTGCCCACAGTAACTGACCATTCACATTGGTGTCCACAGTAACTGACCATTCACACTGGTGCCCACAGTAACTGACCATTCACATTGGTGTCCACAGTAACTGACCATTCACACTGGTGCCCACAGTAACTGACCATTCACACTGGTGCCCACAGTAACTGACCATTCACACTGGTGTCCACAGTAACTGACCATTCACACTGGTGCCCACAGTAACTGACCATTCACACTGGTGTCCACAGTAACTGACCATTCACATTGGTGTCCACAGTAACTGACCATTTACACTGGTGCCCACAGTAACTGACCATTCACACTGGTGTCCACAGTAACTGACCATTCACATTGGTGTCCACAGTAACTGACCATTTACACTGGTGTCCACAGTAACTGACCATTCACACTGGTGTCCACAGTAACTGACCATTTACACTGGTGTCCACAGTAACTGACCATTCACACTGGTGCCCACAGTAACTGACCATTCACACTGGTGTCCACAGTAACTGACCATTCACATTGGTGTCCACAGTAACTGACCATTTACACTGGTGCCCACAGTAACTGACCATTCACACTGGTGTCCACAGTAACTGACCATTCACACTGGTGTCCATAGTAACTGACCATTCACACTGGTGCCCACAGTAACTGACCATTCACACTGGTGCCCACAGTAACTGACCATTTACACTGGTGCCCACAGTAACTGACCATTTACACTGGTGCCCACAGTAACTGACCATTCACATTGGTGTCCACAGTAACTGACCATTCACACTGGTGCCCACAGTAACTGACCATTCACATTGGTGTCCACAGTAACTGACCATTCACACTGGTGCCCATCGTAACTGACCATTCACACTGGTGCCCACAGTAACTGACCATTCACACTGGTGTCCACAGTAACTGACCATTCACACTGGTGCCCACAGTAACTGACCATTCACACTGGTGTCCACAGTAACTGACCATTCACATTGGTGTCCACAGTAACTGACCATTTACACTGGTGCCCACAGTAACTGACCATTCACACTGGTGTCCACAGTAACTGACCATTCACATTGGTGTCCACAGTAACTGACCATTTACACTGGTGTCCACAGTAACTGACCATTCACACTGGTGTCCACAGTAACTGACCATTTACACTGGTGTCCACAGTAACTGACCATTCACACTGGTGCCCACAGTAACTGACCATTCACACTGGTGTCCACAGTAACTGACCATTCACATTGGTGTCCACAGTAACTGACCATTTACACTGGTGCCCACAGGAACTGACCATTCACACTGGTGTCCACAGCAACTGACCATTTACACTGGTGCCCACAGGAACTGACCATTCACATTGGTGTCCACAGTAACTGACCATTTACACTGGTGCCCACAGGAACTGACCATTCACACTGGTGTCCACAGTAACTGACCATTTACACTGGTGCCCACAGGAACCGCTATTTCCCCCTCTTGGGCGAAATTCTCCGGAAACGGCGCGATGTCCGCCGCCTGGCGCCCAAAACGGCGCCAATCAGACGGGCATCGCGCCGCCCCAAAGGTGCGGAATGCTCCGCATCTTTGGGGGCCGAGCCCCAACATTGAGGGGCTAGGCCGGCGCCGGAGGAATTTCCGCCCCGCCAGCTGGCGGAAACGGCCTTTGTTGCCCCGCCAGCTGGCGCGGAAATGACATCTCCGGGCGGCACATGCGCGGGAGTGTCAGCGGCCGCTGACAGTTTCCCACGCATGCGCAGTGGAGGGAGTCTCTTCCGCCTCCGCCATGGTGGAGACCGTGGCGGAGGCGGAAGGGAAAGAGTGCCCCCACGGCACAGGCCCGCCCGCGGATCGGTGGGCCCCGATCGCGGGCCAGGCCACCGTGGGGGCACCCCCCGGGTCCAGATCGCCCTGCGACCCCCCCAGGACCCCGGCGCCCGCCCACGCCGCCTTTTCCCGCCGTTCAAAAGGTGGTTTAATCCACGCCGGCGGGACAGGCAATTTATCGGTGGGACTTCGGCCCATTCGGGCCGGAGAATCCAGCTGGGGGGCCCGCCAACCGGCGCGGCGCGATTCCCGCCCCCGCCGAATATCCGGTACCGGAGAACATAGAACATAGAACATAGAAAATACAGCACAGAACAGGCCCTTCAGCCCACGATGTTGTGCCGAACCTTTGTCCTAGATTAATCATAGATTATCATTGAATTTACAGTGCAGAAGGAGGCCATTCGGCCCTTTGAGTCTGCACCGGTTCTTGGAAAGAGACTTCGGCAACCGGCGGGGGCGGGATTCACGGCAGCCCCCGGCGATTCTCCGACCCCGCGGGGGGTCGGCGAATGACGCCCAATGTTCTACACTGATGATATTCAGCTGATGTTACATTTGGTTAACAGCCTGAATCAGTTACGTGATGTGTTGCAACAGCATTCGACTCATTTCATTCCAATCGACCCAATTGTAATTTACTGGCAGATCTACTCTCCGAATCGAGATGATCTCCCTTAATTATGACTCATTGGACAACACAGCAGAACTCTGTGAAAGTCGTGGTAAGAAAGAGTGAAAAACAGCGAATTGTTTTTTGATTCTGTCCTGGGATTTCAGTCAATCCGACCTTTTTTTTGTAGAATAGGAGCATTGAGAGTGTCGCAGACACTGACAAAGAACTTTCACTAAATTACTGGTAGGCAGTGTTGCTCATGTTTATTCTGAGACTTGATGTAGCCCCAGTGTAACAGCAGTCTCCTTCTTTGTCATATTGCATTCATATAGCACCTTTCATAAGCAATGACGCGCTTGTGATGTGTAGCCGCTATACAGTGCAAAGCAAGCTCCCACAAACAGCGCTTTGGTGAATGATAAGACAATCTGTCTCTGGGAACAGCCAGAACACTCGTGGGAATTCTTCACATCAGCAGCCATAGATTATTTCCGCTCGAGAGTGCAGATGGAGACTTAGTTTAACATCCCATCTGAGAGCCAGCACTTCCAACAGAGCAGCACTCCCTCAGTACTGCATTGTAGCATCAGGCTTGATTCTTGTACTCAGGTCCTGGAGTAGGACTTAACCCCACAACCTTCAGACTCAGGGGAAAGTGCTACTCACTAAACCACAGCTGTCAACCAGATGTCGGAGCTCTTCGTTCCGAAGAAGAGTGAATGTTAACACTCTTTCTCCCTCCACAGCTGCTCCCAGACCTGCTGAGTTCAGTTTTATTTCAGATTTGCTTTTCTTAACCAAATCACAGGTTTTATGGGCAGCACGGTGGCGCAGTGGTTAGCACTGCTGCGTCACAGTGCCAGGGTCCCAGGTTCGATTCCGACCTAGGCTCTGCGTGGGTTTCCTCCGGGTGCTCCGGTTTCCTCCTACAATCCAAAAAATGTGCAGGTTAGGTGGATTGGCCGTGCTAAATTCCCCCTCGGTGGGATTACGGTGATAAGGTGGGGGATTGGGCCTAGATAGGGTGCTCTTTCAGTGGGTCGGTGCAGACTTGATGGGCTGAAAGGCCTCCTTCTGGACTGTAGGGATTCACTGATTCTAAAAGTGCCACTTTCCTCTCAAATCCTCAGTAGGTGGATTGGCCACAATAAAATGGCCCTTAAATGGGAAAAAAAAATAATTGGGTACTCTAAATTTTTTTTTGAATGAATTGTACGCTACTTTGCTGACACTTGTGACTCTGGCTTGCTTGTAAATTTGTCACCGGGTATTAAGGTTCCAGGCACTCCCCTCCATGTAACCCCTCTCAACAATGGCTGACAATTGCACCAGGCTCCAGAAAGACAGGGAAGGCCTATCTGAGAGAAGCTGCATAGAATCATTTCCCAACAGAAATGGTCAGTCAGTATTATGGGTGTGTTAGGGCAGCACGGTGGCGCAGTGGGTTAGCACTGCTGCCTCACGGCGCCGAGATCCCAGGTTCAATCCCGGCTCTGGGTCACTGTCCGTGTGGAGTTTGCACATTCTCCCCGTTTCTGCATGGGTTTCACCCCCACAACCCAAAGGTGTGCTGGGTAGGTGGATTGGCCACGCTAAATTGCCCCTTAATTGGAAAAAAATTAATTGGGTAACCTACATTAAAAAAAAAGTTTTATGGGTGTGTTTCCTCAGTTTACTAGTAAGTTCTCTGTATGTTCGAGCTACGCATGTTCACCTGTGTGAAGTGGAGCACAGTGGGGGGGGGAAGAAAGTGATGCAGAAATTATTTGTGTAAGTTTTATGGTACTATCGCTTATGAACAGGTGAAAAAATGTATTGAATATGGTGGTGGAATCACAGATATTAGAGATGTTCAAAATGCAAATGGATGCCAGGCGGGGTGAGTTGGCGTATCAGGGGGATGTTTGATCCAATTGGCCAATTCGACATTTCTCATCCTTTGTTTTCCGTCTGATTGTTTTCTTGCCTTGTTTTCTGCCGGAGATGGAAAGGGGGCTAGTTTAGCTCAGTTGGTTAGACAGCTGGTTGGGGATGCAGAGGAAGGCCAACAGTGTGGATCCAATTCCCGTACCGGCTCAGGTTATTCTTAAAGGCCTTCTCAACCTTGCCTGAGGTGTAGTGACATCACCACCAATCAGCTCTCCCCCTCAAAAGAAGAAAGCAGCCTACGGTCACCTGGAACTTTACTTTATCTTTTTATTTTTTCTAATTAAGGGGCAAAATAAATTTAGACTGCGCAATTCTTTTTTTTTCAATGAAGGGGCAATTTAGCGTGGCCAATCCACCTAGCCGGCACATCTTTGGGTTGTGGGGGCGAAACCCACGCAGACACGGGGAGAATGTGCAAACTCCACACGGACAGTGACCCAGAGCCGGGATCGAACCCGGGTCCTCAGCGCCGTGAGGCAGCAGTGCTAATTTGTATGATGCCAAAGTTACTTAATCAGTTCAAGCATGAATACTGTCCAGGACTTGCTGCATATAGTTTTAACTGAGAGGGACGCTGCATTGTGATCACTGGTACCTCACCCAACTGCCCATTCTTCAGGCGTAATCCAGCCAGGCTACAGGCAATGGGATTTTTGCTGAAGGAACTATCACAGCCTAACCCCATCCCATCCTCACCAGATGTCCACACATGGTCACGTTCCCGCAGGATTTCCCTTGGGTTGTGATCAACATGGGGAAATTACAGTTGATATTTCTCTTCCCCGCCCCACCACCACCCTTCCCCCCCAACCCCCAATCCCCCCTTTGACTGAAGGGACTTACAGAAATTCAGGCAGCTCTTTGGTCACCCGCCTCCATTCAAGTCAGTGTGGGGACTAAGGTTCTGGGGGTGTCTCTCTACCTGGAAGGGGGTGTCTGCTACCACGGGATGCCTAAACCTTCCTTTGACTTTTCTCTCTCTCTCCTCCCTCTGGTTTACCAATCTTATGCCCTCTCCCTGGCGGAGATTTCGAACCAGTCGGCTCTGCTGTTTTCTGGTCCCTTTGTTTCGTCTTTTCTGTTCTTGAATCTCTTTCTTAGAAATACGAACAGGGCCTCAGCCCTCGTGCGGTTATTGTGAGGGATCTTTACACATGACGAAACACGATGGCTAATAGAACCCCATCCCCCACTAATGCTGGGATCACTTCAATCATGTCAAAGGTTCCGATTATATTCAGCCTTTCCAGAATTGTTTTTTTCCCACACAGTTGCCAACCCCTCTGAGCAAACCGCCAGCTCTGAGTTCCCATGGCAACTGCTGGAGGAGGTGTTGCAGAGCAACTGGGCAGTTGACAAGACAAGAGAAGGATATTTCACAAGGACAATGTCTCACAGAGGATCAGGGGGTGATTGTTGAGGAGACTAACAGCATAGAGAGAAACTCCTAATTAGCCTTTTTTTACGCAGAGCAAGAAAGATTTGGGAGTTTAAAAAAATAAATTACACCGCCCAATTCTTTTTCTTCCCAATTAAGGGGCAATTTAGCGTTTACCTGGGCGGCGCGCGCCCTCACCGGCAGCGGGATTCTCCGGTCCCCCAGCTGCGTTTACCTGGGCGGCGCGCCCTCACCGGCAGCGGGATTCCCCGGTCCCCCAGCTGCGTTTACCTGGGCGGCGCGAGCCCTCACCGGCAGCGGGATTCTCCGGTCCGCCAGCTGCGTTTACCTGGGCGGCGCGAGCCCTCACCGGCAGCGGGATTCTCCGTACCGCCAGCTGCGTTTACCTGGGCGGCGCGCGCCCTCACCGGCAGCGGGATTCTCCGGTCCGCCAGCTGCGTTTACCTGGGCCGCGCGCCCTCACCGGCAGCGGGATTCTCCGGTCCGCCAGCTGCGTTTACCTGGGCGGCGCGCCCTCACCGGCAGCGAGATTCCCCGGTCCGCAAGCTGCGTTTACCTGGGCCGCGCGCCCTCACCGGCAGCGGGATTCTCCGGTCCGCCAGCTGCGTTTACCTGGGCGGCGCTATCCCTCACCGGCAGCGGGATTCTCCGGTCCGCCAGCTGCGTTTACCTGGGCGGCATGCCCTCACCGGCAGCGGGATTCCCCGGTCCGCAGGCTGCGTTTACCTGGGCGGCGCGCCCTCACCGGCAGCGGGATTCTCCGGTCCGCCAGCTGCGTTTACCTGGGCCGCGCGCCCTCACCGGCAGCGGGATTCTCCGGTCCACCAGCTGCGTTTACCTGGGCTGCGCGCGCCCTCACCGGCAGCGGGATTCTCCGGTCCGCCAGCTGCGTTTACCTGGGCGGCGCGCCCTCACCAGCAGCGGGATTCTCCGGTCCGCCAGCTGCGTTTCCCTGGGCGGCGCGACCTCACCGGCAGCGGGATTCACCGGTCCGCCAGCTGCGTTTACCTGGGCTGCGCGCGCCCTCACCGGCAGCGGGATTCTCCGGTCCGCCAGCTGCGTTTACCTGGGCGGCGCGCCCTCACCAGCAGCGGGATTCTCCGGTCCGCCAGCTGCGTTTACCTGGGCGGCGCCCTCACCGGCAGCGGGATTCTCCGGTCCGCCAGCTGCGTTTACCTGGGCCGCGCGACCTCACCGGCAGCGGGATTCTCCGGTCCGCCAGCTGCGTTTACCTGGGCGGCGCGCCCTCACCGGCAGCGGGATTCTCCGGTCCGCCAGCTGCGTTTACCTGGGCGGCGCCCTCACCGGCAGCGGGATTCTCCGGTCCGCCAGCTGCGTTTACCTGGGCGGCGCCCTCACCGGCAGCGGGATTCCCCGGTCCGCCAGCTGCGTTTACCTGAACGGCGCCCTCACCGGCAGCGGGATTCCCCGGTCCGCCGGCTGCGTTTACCTGGGCCGCGCCCTCACCGGCAGCGGGATTCCCCGGTCCGCCAGCTGCGTTTACCTGGGCGGCGCACCCTCACCGGCAGCGGGATTCCCCGGTCCACTAGCTGCGTTTACCTGGGCGGCGCGCGCCCTCACCGGCAGCGGGATTCTCCGGTCCGCCAGCTGCGTTTACTTGGGCGGCGCCCGCCCTCACCGGCAGCGGGATTCCCCGGTCCGCCGGCTGCGTTTACCTGGGCCGCGCCCTCACCGGCAGCGGGATTCCCCGGTCCGCCAGCTGCGTTTACCTGGGAGGCGCGAGCCCTCACCGGCAGCGGGATTCCCCGGTCCGCCATCTGCGTTCACCTGGGCGGCGCGAGCCCTCACCGGCAGCGGGATTCTCCGGTCCCCCAGCTGCGTTTACCTGGGCGGCGCGAGCCCTCACCGGCAGCGGGATTCTCCGGTCCCCCAGCTGCGTTTACTTGGGCGGCGCGCGCCCTCACCGGCAGCGGGATTCCCCGGTCCGCCATCTGCATTTACCTGGGCGGCGCGAGCCCTCACCGGCAGCGGGATTCTCCGGTCCCCCAGCTGCGTTTACTTGGGCGGCGCGCCCTCACCGGCAGCGGGATTCTCCGGTCCGCCAGCTGCGTTTACCTGGGCGGCGCGCCCCCTCACCGGCAGCGGGATTCTCCGGTCCGCCAGCTGCGTTTACCTGGGCGGCGCCCGCCCTCACCGGCAGCGGGATTCCCGGTCCGCCAGCTGCGTTTACCTGGGCGGCGCGCCCTCACCGGCAGCGGGATTCTCCGGTCCCCCAGCTGCGTTTACCTGGGCGGCGCCCTCACCGGCAGCGGGATTCCCCGGTTCGCCAGCTGCGTTTACCTGGGCGGCGCGAGCCCTCACCGGCAGCGGGATTCTCCGGTCCGCCGGCTGCGTTTACCTGGGCGGCACGCCCTCACCGGCAGCGGAATTCCCCGGTCCACCAGCTGCGTTTACCTGGGCGGCGCGCGCCCTCACCGGCAGCGGGATTCTCCGGTCCGCCAGCTGCGTTTACCTGGGCGGCGCCCGCCCTCACCGGCAGCGGGATTCCCGGTCCGCCAGCTGCGTTTACCTGGGCGGCGCGCCCTCACAGGCAGCGGGATTCTCCGGTCCCCCAGCTGCGTTTACCTGGGCGGCGCCCTCACCGGCAGCGGGATTCCCCGGTCCGCCATCTGCGTTTACCTGGGCGGCGCGAGCCCTCACCGGCAGCGGGATTCTCCGGTCCGCCGGCTGCGTTTACCTGGGCGGCACGCCCTCACCGGCAGCGGAATTCCCCGGTCCACCAGCTGCGTTTACCTGGGCGGCGCGCGCCCTCACCGGCAGCGGGATTCTCCGGTCCGCCAGCTGCGTTTACCTGGGCGGCGCCCGCCCTCACCGGCAGCGGGATTCCCGGTCCGCCAGCTGCGTTTACCTGGGCGGCGCGCCCTCACAGGCAGCGGGATTCTCCGGTCCCCCAGCTGCGTTTACCTGGGCGGCGCCCTCACCGGCAGCGGGATTCCCCGGTCCGCCATCTGCGTTTACCTGGGCGGCGCGAGCCCTCACCGGCAGCGGGATTCTCCGGTCCCCCAGCTGCGTTTACCTGGGCGGCGCCCTCACCGGCAGCGGGATTCCCCGGTCCGCCATCTGCGTTTACCTGGGCGGCGCGAGCCCTCACCGGCAGCGGGATTCTCCGGTCCCCCAGCTGCGTTTACCTGGGCGGCGCGCCCTCACCGGCAGCGGGATTCCCCGGTCCCCCACCTGCGTTTACCTGGGCGGCGCCCGCCCTCACCGGCAGCGGGATTCCCCGGTCCCCCAGCTGCGTTTACCTTGGCGGCGCGCTCTCACCGGCAACGGGATTCTCCGGTCCGCCAGCTGCGTTTACCTGGGCCGCGCGCCCTCACAGGCAGCGGGATTCCCCGGTCCGCCAGCTGCGTTTACCTGGGCGGCGCCCGCCCTCACCGGCAGCGGGATTCCCCGGTCCGCCAGCTGCGTTTACCTGGGCGGTGCCCTCACCGGCAGCGGGATTCCCCGGTCCCCCAGCTGCGTTTACCTAGGCGGCGCGCCCTCACCGGCAGCGGGATTCCCCGGCCCGCCAGCTGCGTTTACCTGGGCGGCGCGCCCTCACCGGCAGCGGGATTCCCCGGTCCCCCAGCTGCATTTACCTGGGCGGCGCGCCCTCACCGGCAGCGGGATTCTCCGGTCCACCAGCTGCGTTTACCTGGGCGGCGCCCGACCTCACCGGCAGCGGGATTCTCCGGTCCCACAGCTGCGTTTACCTGGGCGGCGCGTCCTCACCGGCAGCGGGATTCCCCGGTCCACCAGCTGCGTTTACCTGGGCGGCGCCCGCCCTCACCGGCAGCGGGATTCTCCGGTCCCCCAGCTGCGTTTACCTGGGCCGCGCGCCCTCACCGGCAGCGGGATTCTCCGGTCCGCCAGCCGCGTTTACCTGGGCGGCGCGCCCTCACCGGTTGCGGGATTCCCCGGTCCCCCAGCTGCGTTTACCTGGGCGGCGCGCCCTCACCGGCAGCAGGATTCCCCGGTCCGCCAGCTGCATTTACCTGGGCGAGCCCTCACCGGCAGCGGGATTCTCCGGTCCGCCGGCTGCGTTTACCTGGGCGGCGCGCCCTCACCGGCAGCGGGATTCCCCGGTCCGCCGGCTGCATTTACCTGGGCGAGCCCTCACCGGCAGCGGGATTCTCCGGTCCGCCAGCTGCGTTTACCTGGGCGGCGCCCTCACCGGCAGCGGGATTCCCCGGTCCGCCAGCTGCGTTTACCTGGGCGGCGCCCTCACCGGCAGCAGGATTCCCCGGTCCGCCAGCTGCATTTACCTGGGCGAGCCCTCACCGGCAGCGGGATTCCCCGGTCCACCAGCTGCGTTTACCTGGGCGGCGCCCGCCCTCACCGGCAGCGGGATTCTCCGGTCCGCCAGCTGCGTTTACCTGGGCGGCGCGCCCCCTCACCGGCAGCGGGATTCTCCGGTCCGCCAGCTGCGTTTACCTGGGCCGCGCCCTCACCGGCAGCGGGATTCCCCGGTCCGCCAGCTGCGTTTACCTGGGCGCCGCACCCTCACCGGCAGCGGGATTCCCCGGTCCACTAGCTGCGTTTACCTGGGCGGCGCGCGCCCTCACCGGCAGCGGGATTCTCCGGTCCGCCAGCTGCGTTTACTTGGGCGGCGCCCGCCCTCACCGGCAGCGGGATTCCCCGGTCCGCCGGCTGCGTTTACCTGGGCCGCGCCCTCACCGGCAGCGGGATTCCCCGGTCCGCCAGCTGCGTTTACCTGGGAGGCGCGAGCCCTCACCGGCAGCGGGATTCCCCGGTCCGCCATCTGCGTTTACCTGGGCGGCGCGAGCCCTCACCGGCAGCGGGATTCTCCGGTCCCCCAGCTGCGTTTACCTGGGCGGCGCGAGCCCTCACCGGCAGCGGGATTCTCCGGTCCCCCAGCTGCGTTTACTTGGGCGGCGCGCGCCCTCACCGGCAGCGGGATTCCCCGGTCCGCCATCTGCATTTACCTGGGCGGCGCGAGCCCTCACCGGCAGCGGGATTCTCCGGTCCCCCAGCTGCGTTTACTTGGGCGGCGCGCCCTCACCGGCAGCGGGATTCTCCGGTCCGCCAGCTGCGTTTACCTGGGCGGCGCGCCCCCTCACCGGCAGCGGGATTCTCCGGTCCGCCAGCTGCGTTTACCTGGGCGGCGCCCGCCCTCACCGGCAGCGGGATTCCCGGTCCGCCAGCTGCGTTTACCTGGGCGGCGCGCCCTCACCGGCAGCGGGATTCTCCGGTCCCCCAGCTGCGTTTACCTGGGCGGCGCCCTCACCGGCAGCGGGATTCCCCGGTTCGCCAGCTGCGTTTATCTGGGCGGCGCGAGCCCTCACCGGCAGCGGGATTCTCCGGTCCGCCGGCTGCGTTTACCTGGGCGGCACGCCCTCACCGGCAGCGGGATTCCCCGGTCCACCAGCTGCGTTTACCTGGGCGGCGCGCGCCCTCACCGGCAGCGGGATTCTCCGGTCCGCCAGCTGCGTTTACCTGGGCGGCGCCCGCCCTCACCGGCAGCGGGATTCCCGGTCCGCCAGCTGCGTTTACCTGGGCGGCGCGCCCTCACCGGCAGCGGGATTCTCCGGTCCCCCAGCTGCGTTTACCTGGGCGGCGCCCTCACCGGCAGCGGGATTCCCCGGTCCGCCATCTGCGTTTACCTGGGCGGCGCGAGCCCTCACCGGCAGCGGGATTCTCCGGTCCCCCAGCTGCGTTTACCTGGGCGGCGCCCTCACCGGCAGCGGGATTCCCCGGTCCGCCATCTGCGTTTACCTGGGCGGCGCGAGCCCTCACCGGCAGCGGGATTCTCCGGTCCCCCAGCTGCGTTTACCTGGGCGGCGCGCCCTCACCGGCAGCGGGATTCCCCGGTCCCCCACCTGCGTTTACCTGGGCGGCGCCCGCCCTCACCGGCAGCGGGATTCCCCGGTCCCCCAGCTGCGTTTACCTTGGCGGCGCGCTCTCACCGGCAACGGGATTCTCCGGTCCGCCAGCTGCGTTTACCTGGGCCGCGCGCCCTCACAGGCAGCGGGATTCCCCGGTCCGCCAGCTGCGTTTACCTGGGCGGCGCCCGCCCTCACCGGCAGCGGGATTCCCCGGTCCGCCAGCTGCGTTTACCTGGGCGGTGCCCTCACCGGCAGCGGGATTCCCCGGTCCCTCAGCTGCGTTTAGCTGGGCGCTGCCCTCACCGGCAGCGGGATTCTCCCGTCCGCCAGCTGCGTTTACCTGGGCGGCGCGCCCTCACCGGCAGCGGGATTCCCCGGCCCGCCAGCTGCGTTTACCTGGGCGGCGCGCCCTCACCGGCAGCGGGATTCCCCGGTCCCCCAGCTGCATTTACCTGGGCGGCGCGCCCTCACCGGCAGCGGGATTCTCCGGTCCCCCAGCTGCGTTTACCTGGGCGGCGCGTCCTCACCGGCAGCGGGATTCCCCGGTCCACCAGCTGCGTTTACCTGGGCGGCGCCCGCCCTCACCGGCAGCGGGATTCTCCGGTCCCCCAGCTGCGTTTACCTGGGCCGCGCGCCCTCACCGGCAGCGGGATTCTCCGGTCCGCCAGCCGCGTTTACCTGGGCGGCGCGCCCTCACCGGTTGCGGGATTCCCCGGTCCCCCAGCTGCGTTTACCTGGGCGGCGCGCCCTCACCGGCAGCAGGATTCCCCGGTCCGCCAGCTGCATTTACCTGGGCGAGCCCTCACCGGCAGCGGGATTCTCCGGTCCGCCGGCTGCGTTTACCTGGGCGGCGCGCCCTCACCGGCAGCGGGATTCCCCGGTCCGCCGGCTGCATTTACCTGGGCGAGCCCTCACCGGCAGCGGGATTCTCCGGTCCGCCAGCTGCGTTTACCTGGGCGGCGCCCTCACCGGCAGCGGGATTCCCCGGTCCGCCAGCTGCGTTTACCTGGGCGGCGCCCTCACCGGCAGCGGGATTCCCCGGTCCGCCAGCTGCGTTTACCTGGGCGGCAGCGCCCTCACCGGCAGCGGGATTCTCCGGTCCACCGGCTGCATTTACCTGGGCGGCGCCCTCACAGGCAGCTGGATTCCCCGGTCCGCCAGCTGCGTTTACCTGGGCGGCAGCGCCCTCACCGGCAGCGGGATTCTCCGGTCCACCGGCTGCGTTTACCTGGGCCGCGCGCCCTCACCGGCATCGGGATTCCCCGGTCCCCCAGCTGCGTTTACCTGGGCGGCGCCCTCACCGGCAGCAGGATTCTCCGGTCCCCCAGCTGCGTTTACCTGGGCCGCGCGCCCTCACCGGCAGCGGGATTCTCCGGTCCGCCAGCTGCGTTTACCTGGGCGCCCGCCGTCACCGGCAGCGGGATTCCCTGGTCCCCCAGCTGCGTTTACCTGGGCGGCGCGCGCCCTCACCGGCAGCAGGATTCTCCGGTCCGCCACCTGCATTTACCTGGGCCGCGCCCGCCCTCACCGGCAGCGGGATTCCCCGGTCCGCCGGCTGCGTTTACCTGGGCCGCGCGCCCTCACCGGCAGCGGTATTCTCCGGTCCGCCGGCTGCGTTTACCTGGGCCGCGCGCCCTCACCTGCAGCGGGATTCCCCGGTCCGCCAGCTGCGTTTACCTGGGCCGCGCGCCCTCACCGGCAGCGGGATTCTGCGGTCCGCAAGCTGCGTTTACCTGGGCGGCGCGCCCCCTCACCGGCAGCGGGATTACCCGGTCCGCCAGCTGTGTTTACCTGGGCGGCGCGCCCTCACCGGCAGCGGGATTCCCCGGTCCCCCAGCTGCGTTTGCCTGGGCGGCGCCCTCACCGGCAGCGGGATTCTGCGGTCCGCAAGCTGCGTTTACCTTGGCGGCGCGCCCTCTCCGGTAGCGGGATTCCCCGGTCCGCCAGCTGCGTTTACCTGGGCGGCGCGCCCTCACCGGCAGCGGGATTCTGCGGTCCGTCAGCTGCGTTTACCTGGGCGGCGCGCCCTCACCGGCAGCGGTATTCTGCGGTCCGCAAGCTGCGTTTACCTTGGCGGCGCGCCCTCTCCGGTAGCGGGATTCCCCGGTCCGCCAGCTGCGTTTAGCTGGGCGGCGCGCCCTCACCGGCAGCGGGATTCTCCGGTCCGTCAGCTGCGTTTACCTGGGCGGCGCGCTCACCGGCAGCGGGATTCTCCGGTCCCCCAGCTGCGTTTACCTGGGCCGCGCGCCCTCCCCGGCAGCGGAATTCTCCGGTCCGCCAGCTGCGTTTACCTGGGCCGCGCGCCCTCACCGGCAGCGGGATTCTCCGGTCCGTCAGCTGCGTTTACCTGGGCCGCGCGCCCTCACCGGCAGCGGGATTCTCCGGTCCGCCAGCTGCGTTTACCTGGGCCGCGAGCCCTCACCGGCAGCGGGATTCCCCGGTCCCCCAGCTGCGTTTACCTGGGCCGCGCGCCCTCACCGGCAGCGGGATTCTGCGGTCCGCAAGCTGCGTTTACCTGGGCCGCGCGCCCTCACCGGCAGCGGGATTCTCCGTCCCGCCAGCTGCGTTTACCTGGGCCGCCCGCCCTCACCTGCAGCGGGATTCCCCTGTCCGCCAGCTGCGTTTACCTGGGCCGCGCGCCCTCACCGGCAGCGGGATTCTCCGGTCCCCCAGCTGCGTTTACCTGGGCCGCGCGCCCTCACCGGCAGCGGGATTCTCCGGTCCCCCAGCTGCGTTTACCTGGGCCGCGCGCCCTCACCGGCAGCGGGATTCTCCGGTCCGCCAGCTGCGTTTACCTGGGCCGCCCGCCCTCACCGGCAGCGGGATTCTCCGGTCCCCCAGCTGCGTTTACCTGGGCCGCGCGCCCTCACCGGCAGCGGGATTCTCCGGTCCGCCAGCTGCGTTTACCTGGGCGGCGCGCCCTCACCGGCAGCGGGATTCTCCGGTCCCCCAGCTGCGTTTACCTGGGAGGCGCGCACCCTCACCGGCAGCGGGATTCTCCGGTCCGCCAGCTGCGTTTACCTGGGCGGCGCGCCCTCACCGGCAGCGGGATTCTCCGGTCCCCCAGCTGCGTTTACCTGGGCGGCGCGCGCCCTCACCGGCAGCGGGATTCTCCGGTCCCGCCACCGGCCAATGGGATTTCCCACTGTGGGCACCCCACACCGCCGGGAGTCCCGCAGACTTGGGTGCGTTGCTGACGCAACGGAGAATCCTGCCGGCGGAGAATTCTTCAATCGGCTGTGGACATCGCCGGCTGGGCCAGAGTTTGTTGCCCATACCTAATTGCTGCTTTAACTGAGTGGCCGGCTGGGACATTTGAGAGAGCAGTTAGCAGTCAGCCACATTGCTGTGGGTCTGGAGTCACATGTAGGCCAGACCGGGTAAGGACGGCAGATTTCCCTCCTTATGTCGTCATGTCTCCCTCTTCATTGGCTGTAAGGTGCTTTGGGACCTGAGATAATGAAAGGGGCTATATAAATGCAAGGCTTTCGTTCTCGGCACAGGAAGAGGTACAAGGGTTTGACCCAGAGTTTGACATTGCCAGTGCCCTGGGAGACATGGCTACCAGAGAATTTACAGTGCTGAAGGAGGCCATTCGGCCCATCGAGTCTGCTGCGTTTACCTGGGCGGCGCGCCCCCTCACCGGCAGCGGGATTCCCCGGTCCGCCACCTGCGTTTACCTGGGCAGCGCGCCCTCACCGGCAGCGGGATTCCCCGGCCCGCCAGCTGCGTTTACCTGGGCGGCGCCCTCACCGGCAGCGGGATTCCCCGGCCCGCCAGCTGCGTTTACCTGGGCGGCGCCCTCACCGGCAGCGGGATTCCCCGGTCCGCCAGCTGCGTTTACCTGGGCGGCGCGAGCCCTCACCGGCAGCGGGATTCCCCGGCCCGCCAGCTGCGTTTACCTGGGCGGCGCCCTCACCGGCAGCGGGATTCCCCGGTCCGCCAGCTGCGTTTACCTGGGCGTCGCGAGCCCTCACCGGCAGCGGGATTCCCCGGCCCGCCAGCTGCGTTTACCTGGGCGGCGCGCCCTCACCGGCAGCGGGATTCCCCGGTCCGCCAGCTGCGTTTACCTGGGCGGCGCCCTCACCGGCAGCGGGATTCTCCGGTCCGCCAGCTGCGTTTACCTGGGCCGCGCGCCCTCACCGGCAGCGGGATTCCCCGGTCTCCCAGCTGCGTTTACCTGGGTGGCGCCCTCACCGGTAGCGGGATTCTCCGGTCCCCCAGCTGCGTTTACCTGGGCGGCGCGAGCCCTCACCGGCAGCGGGATTCTCCGGTCCGCCAGCTGCGTTTACCTGAGCGGCGCGCCCTCACCGGCAGCGGGATTCTCCGGTCCGCCAGCTGCGTTTACCTGGGCCGCGCGCCCTCACCGGCAGCGGGATTCCCCGGTCCCCCAGCTGCGTTTACCTGGGCGGCGCGCCCTCACCGGCAGCGGGATTCTCCGGTCCCCCAGCTGCGTTTACCTGGGCGGCGCCCTCACCGGCAGCGGGATTCTCCGGTCCCCCAGCTGCGTTTACCTGGGCGGCGCGCCCTCACCGGCAGCGGGATTCCCCGGTCCCGCCAGCTGCGTTTACCTGGGCCGCGCCCTCACCGGCAGCGGGATTCTCCGGTCCGCCTGCTGCGTTTACCTGGGCGGCGCGCCCTCACCGGCAATGGGATTCCCCGGTCCCGCCAGCTGCGTTTACCTGGGCCGCGCCCTCACCGGCAGCGGGATTCCCCGGTCCGCCAGCTGCGTTTACCTGGGCGGCGCGCGCCCTCACCGGCAGCGGGATTCCCCGGTCCCCCAGCTGCGTTTACCTGGGCGGCGCCCGCCCTCACCGGCAGCGGGATTCTCCGGTCCGCCAGCTGCGTTTACCTGGGCGGCGCTCGCCCTCACCGGCAGCGGGATTCTCCGGTCCGTCAGCTGCGTTTACCTGGGCGGCGCGCCCTCACCGGCAGCGGGATTCCCCGGTCCCCCAGCTGCGTTTACCTGGGCGGCGCCCGCCCTCACCGGCAGTGGGATTCTCCGGTCCGCCAGCTGCGTTTACCTGGGCCGCAAGCCCTCACCGGCAGCGGGATTCCCCGGTCCCCCAGCTGCGTTTACCTGGGCCGCCCGCCCTCACCGGCAGCGGGATTCTCCGGTCCGCCAGCTGCGTTTACCTGGGCGGCGCGCCCTCACCGGCAGCGGGATTCTCCGGTCCGCCAGCTGCGTTTACCTGGGCGGCGCGCCCTCACCGGCAGCGGGATTCTCCGGTCCGCCAGCTGCGTTTACCTGGGCGGCGCCCGCCCTCACCGGCAGCGGGATTCTCCGGTCCCGCCACCGGCCAATGGGATTTCCCACTGTGGGCACCCCACACCGCCGGGAGTCCCGCAGACTTGGGTGCGTTGCTGACGCAACGGAGAATCCTGCCGGCGGAGAATTCCTCAATAGGCTGTGGACATCGCCGGCTGGGCCAGAGTTTGTTGCCCATACCTAATTGCTGCTTTAACTGAGTGGCCGGCTGGGCCATTTGAGAGAGCAGTTAAGAGTCAGCCACATTGCTGTGGGTCTGGAGTCACATGTAGGCCAGACCGGGTAAGGACGGCAGATTTCCTTCCTTATGTCGTCATGTCTCCCTCTTCATTGGCTGTAAGGTGCTTTGGGACCTGAGATAATGAAAGGGGCTATATAAATGCAAGGCTTTCGTTCTCGACACAGGAAGAGGTACAAGGGTTTGACCCAGAGTTTGACATTGCCAGTGCCCTGGGAGACATGGCTACCAGAGAAATTACAGTGCTGAAGGAGGCCATTCGGCCCATCGAGTCTGCACCGGCTCCTGGAAAGAGCACCCTACCCAAGGTCAGCACCTCCACCCTATCCCCATAACCCAGTAACCCCACCCAACACTAAGGGCAATTTTGGACACTAAGTGCAATTTATCATGGCCAATCCACCTAACCGGCACATCTTTGGACTGTGGGAGGAAACCGGAGCACCCGGAGGAAACCCATGCAGACACGGGGAGGACGTGCAGACTCCGCACAGACAGTGACCCAAGCCGGAATCGAACCAGGGACCCTGGAGCTGTGAAGCAACTGTGCTAACCACTGTGTTACCGTGTGCCATGCGTACATACAGTTGAATGAAGCTAAATGCCAGGACCTGTTTTCCAAAAGTGTCCGACCAACAGACCAACCTCTGAAACCATAACCCATTGTGGTGGTATGTATTAGGGGTAACATGGTACACCACGATGCTGACAGGCTATTGGTAGATGGATACCGGGTCCTGATAGGATCTGCCGCCTACTGGGCTCCACCCAGAAATGCCGGTATAAGAACCCCGATTTCCCCCAGCAGCTGCATTCTGTAACCGAGCTGCTGGGGATCAGATTCTGCTCAATAAAGCCATTAATTGATGTTACTTCAACCTGCCTCGCGTCATATTGACGGTGCTTCAATTTATTAAGCAGAATTTAAATTGAAGAAAACGACGTCGGAATACGTAGCTCCGCATCACCCCGGAGTGCCTGCGCATCGCACCCCAAGCAGTTAACTCGGCCTCTATTTTCAAGCACTGGCTGGCATGCTTTGAGGGCTACCTCCGAACGGCCCCCGGCAAACCAACGGACAAACAAAAGATGCAGGTCCTCTATTCCAGGGTGAGTCCTGACGTCTACTCCCTTATCGAGGACGAGGACGGTTTCCCCGATGCCATCGCCGCGCTGAAGGATATCTACATCCGGCCCGCCAACCAGGTTTTTGCTCGCTACCAGCTCGCCACACGACGGCAATTTCCGGGGGAATCGCTGGACGAGTTTTATAACGCCCTGCAGATCCTGGGTCGAAACTGCAACTGCCCGGCGGTAACAGCGAGTGAGCACACAGAGCTCCTGGTCCGCAATGCGTATGTGGCAGGTTTGGCCTCTTCCCAGATCCGCCAGAGGCTTCTGGAGAAAGAATCTCTGGGACTTACAGAAGCTCGGGCCCTGGCGGCATCCCTCAATGTGGCCTCGCGTAACGCCCGCGCCTACGCCCCCGACCGCACTGCAGCCCCTTGGGCTCCGTGGACCCCGCCGCGATCGAATCTCCGGCACCCCCCCCACCCCCGCAAACCTGCGCGGCCAAAACACCAGACCAAACAGGGGGCCCCGCTGCTATTTTTGCGGCCAGCCGAAACACCCTCGGCAGCGCTGCCCAGCCCGCGCGGCTACCTGCAAAAGCTGCGGGAAGAAGGGCCACTACGCACCGGTGTGCAAGTCCCGCGGGGTCGCCGCTATCTCCGGGGAACAAACGGGACCACAGACCCAGCCCCCCCCCCCCCCAGCGATCCACGTGCAACCAACGGACGCCACCATTTTGGACCCCGGACGCCATGAGGGAGAGATGGGCGCCGCCATTTTGTCCACCCCCGACCGCGTGCGATCCGTGGACGCCGCCATCTTGGCTGACAGGAAAGGACCCCGACACAGACGGCCCCATACTGCCTGACAACGATGATCTACTTCAACAACCACGTCTGGCTTCGACGACCCTCGACCAGTCGCGACCCCGGACGCTCCAGACTGCAACCACTACAGTCCTAGTGAATGGCTACGAGACGCCGTGTCTTATCGACTCTGGGAGCACGGAGAGCTTCATTCATCCGGACACGGTAAGGCTGTTCCCTCGTAATTCGGCCAAGCACCCAGAAAATTTTCCTGGCGGCGGGATCCCACTCCGTTCAGATCACGGGGTTCTACATCGCTAACCTAACGGTGCAGGGGAGGGAGTTCCGAAATTACCGGCTGTATGTCCTCCCCCATCTCTGTGCGCCCACACTCCTAGGGTTGGACTTCCAATGCAACCTCCAGAGTTTAACATTTAAATTTGGCGGCCCTATACCCCCACTGACTGTCTGCGGCCTCGCGACCCTCAAGGTTGAACCGTCTTCCTTGTTTGCGAACCTCACCCCGGATTGCAAACCCGTCGCCACAAGGAGCAGACGGTACAGCGCCCAGGACCGAGCATTTATCCGGTCCGAAGTCCAGAGGCTGCTGAAGGAAGGCATCATCCAGGCTAGCAACAGTCCCTGGAGAGCCCAGGTGGTAGTCGTTAAGACCGGGGAGAAACAGAGGATGGTCGTAGACTACAGTCAGACCATCAACAGGTACACGCAGCTAGATGCGTACCCTCTCCCCCGCATATCCGACATGGTCAATCGGATTGCACAGTACAAGGTCTTTTCCACCGTGGACCTCAAGTCTGCCTACCATCAGCTCCCCATTCGCCCCGGTGACCGCAAGTACACTGCCTTCGAAGCAGACGGGCGGCTATACCACTTCTCAAGGGTTCCATTCGGCGTCACGAACGGAGTCTCGGTCTTCCAACGAGAGATGGACCGAATGGTTGACCAGCACGGTTTACGGGCCACGTTCCCGTACCTCGACAACGTCACCATCTGCGGCCACGACCAGCAGGACCACGACGCCAATCTCCAAAGATTCCTCCAGACCACTCACGCCCTGAACCTCACTTACAACAAAGAAAAATGCGTGTTCAGCACCGACCGTCTAGCCATCTTGGGCTACGTAGTGCGTAATGGAGGATAGACCCCGACCTTGAACGCATGCGCCCCCTTATGGAATTTCCCTCTCCCCCACTGTGCCAAAGCCCTGAAACGTTGCCTGGGCTTCTTTTCATATTACGCCCAGTGGGTCCCCCAGTACGCAGATAAGGCCCACCCACTAATCCAGTCCACTACTTTTCCCCTGTCGACAGAGGCCCGCCAGGCCTTCAGTCGCATCAAGGCGGATATCGCAAAGGCCACGATGCGCGCCATCGACGAGTCCCTCCCCTTCCAGGTCGAGAGCGACGCACCGGATGTAGCTCTGGCGGCCACCCTCAACCAAGCAGGCAGACCCGTGGCCTTCTTCTCCCGAACCCTCCACGCTTCAGAAATCCGCCAGTCCTCTGTGGAAAAGGAAGCCCAAGCCATAGTGGAAGCTGTGCGACACTGGAGGCATTACCTGGCTGGTAGGAGATTCAACCAACGGTCGGTTGCCTTCATGTTCGATAATGCACAGCGGGGCAAGATCAAGAACGACAAGATCTTGCAGTGGAGGATCGAACTCTCCACCTTCAATTATGAGATCTTGTACCGTCCCGGAAAGCTGAACGAGCCATCCAATGCCCTATCTCGCGGCACATGTGCCAATGTACAAGTGGACCGTCTACAAGCCCTCCACGAGGACCTCTGCCACCCGGGGGTCACTCGTTTCTACCACTTCCTTAAGGCCCGCAACCTCCTTTACTCCGTCGAGGACGTCCGAACAGTCACCAGAAACTGCCAGATCTGCGCAGAGTGCAAACCGCACTTTTTCAGGCCAGATAGAGCACACCTGATAAAGGCCTCTCGACCCTTTGAACGCCTCAGTTTGGATTTCAAAGGCCCCCTCCCCTCCACCGATCGCAACACGTACTTTCTGAACATCGTTGACGAATACTCCCGTTTCCCCTTCGCCATCCCCTGCCCTGACATGACAGCGTCCACGGTCATTAAAGCCCTCGGTACCATTTTTACACTGTTCGGTTTCCCCGACTATATCCATAGCGACAGGGGGTCCTCCTTTATGAGTGACGAACTGCGTCAATTCCTGCTCAGCAGGGGCATAGCCTCGAGCAGGACGACCAGTTACAACCCCCGGGGGAACGGGCAGGTAGAAAGGGAGAATGGAACGGTCTGGAAGGCCGTCCTGCTGGCCCTCCAGTCTAGGAGTCTCCCAATTTCCCGCTGGCAGGAAGTCCTCCCGGATGCCCTTCACTCTATCCGGTCCCTGCTGTGCACCACCACGACCCACATGCCTCACGAGCGCCTCCTCCTCTTTCCTAGGAAGTCCTCCTCTGGAACGCCACTTCCGACCTGGCTAGCAGCTCCGGGACCCATTCTGCTCTGGAAACATGTGCGGGCGCACAAGTCAGATCCGTTGGTGGAACGGGTGCATCTCCTTCACGCCAACCCGCAATACGCCTATGTGGAGTACCCGGATGGCCGACAGACACGGTCTCCCTGCGGGACCTGGCGCCCGCCAGAGCTCCCCACACCCTCCCCACACCAATCACCCCCTCACACCCGCCGGCTCATCCCGCAGCCACCCCCTTCCCGGGGGGTTCGGTTCTCCTCCCAGACCCGCCCAGGAGTAAGGACACAGGGGACAGCGCTACGCTCCTAGAGACGACAGGACTCGAGCCAGCGCCATCACCACCACGCCCGAGACGATCGGAAAGGACGACTAGGGCACCCATCTGGCTCATCGAATCACTTTAGTTCAGCTCAACGTTTTCAGTAGCCCGGTTAAAGCGGCATTATTGTGGATAGTTATAGTTATGGCACAATGCCGACCCTGTTTAGCCCGTGTTGCCCGGTAAAAGCGGCATTATTGTAAATAGTTTATAGTTATGGCACCATGCCGACCTTGTTTGGCCCGTTGGCCCAGTTAAAGCGACAATTTTGTTTATAGTTAAGAGTTACGGCACAGTACCGACCCTGTAAACCCCTACCACCATGCGAACCACCATCCCGCCGGGTTCTTTTTCAACAAGGGGTGAATGTGGTGGTATGTATTAGGGGTAACACGGTACACCACGATGCTGACAGGCTATTGGTAGATGGATACCAGGTCCTGATAGGATCTGCCGCCTACTGGGCTCCACCCAGAAATGCCGGTATAAGAACCCCGATTTCCCCCAGCAGCTGCATTCTGTAACCGAGCTGCTGGGGAACAAGTTCTGCTCAATAAAGCCTTTAATTGATGTTACTTCAACCTGCCTCGCGTCATATTGACGGTACAACACCCATCTAACCACTTATTCAGCAATCCAATCAAAACAGAAAACTATTAGCTTTCCACCATTACCTGCAGTCTCAGGAAAATGCAAATGAGCTAATCGATCGTGTTGAGCAGGAACTTGAGCCCATTTTTTATCTGGATTACAAATTCGACACATTAGGGGTAATTGAAATGGGGCGGGGTTGGTATGTTAGAATGTGTTGGGGGTGATTGCGAATGAGTTCCGGGCAATTGGCAATCCCGGCGCTGAACATGCACTTGACATGAGATGAGCTCCCGTGGCATTGCTCGCGGATCAAAATACCCGGTTAGGACCAACCAGACGGCAGGGGGAAGCGACAACGAAAGGTGACGAGAACAAGAGGGGTTGCAAGTAAGGGGGTGTAAATTAAGCACCAGGCTCCGCTAGCACATACTGACCTATCAGAATGTTTTGTGCGTGTTGGAGACCACACAGCTAATTGTAGAAGGATGAATTACATTTTCTAAACATTTATTGTTGTGCTTTGTGGGAAAAGACTTACATCTCTATAGCGCCTTTCACAATCCCTGGGCACCCCAAAGCATTTAACACCCAAGGAAGTACTTCTGGAAATGCCATGTAGGAAACAGGGCAGCCAATTTGTGCTCAGCAAGATTCCACAAACAGCAATGTGATAATGACCAGGCAATCTGTTTTAGTGGCTGCGCTGGACATACCCTTGACGTGAGCTGAGCTCCCGTGGCATTGCTCACAGATCAAAATACGGGACAAGACATCTTACTCTTCTTCAAAATAGTGCCACAGGGTCTTTTAGCACAGCGGGCTAAACAGCTGGCTGGTAATGCAGAACTAGGCCAGCAGCACGGGTTCAATTCCCGTACCGGCCTCCCCGAACAGGCGCCGGAATGTGGCGACTAGGGGCTTTTCACAGTAACTGCATTGAAGCCTACTTGTGACAATAAGCGATTACTATTATTATTATTACAGTCACCTGGGAGGGAACGTTGGTTGAATGTCTTATCTGAAAGACAACGCAGCACTCCGTCAGTACTGAGGTCTGTGCAGAGTCTGCACGCTCTCCCCGGGTCTGCGTGGGTTTCCTCCGGGTGCTCCGGTTTCCTCCCACAGTCCAAAGATGTGCAGGTTAGGTGGATTGGCCATGATAAATTGCCCTTAGTGACCAAAAAGGTTAGGAGGGGTGATTGGGTTACGGGGATAGGGTGGAAGTGAGGGCTTAAGTGGGCCGGTGCAGACTCGATGGGCCGAATGGCCTCCTTCTGCACGGTATGTTCTATGACTGAGTTCTGTGCAGGGAGACCAACTATAACGCAGCAAATCTTTCTATTTGCGACTGCCGATTTTGTTGACCGTGTTTTCTTGCGAACAAGGCCAGGCTCAGTTGCAGCTGGAATCATGTGACGCGGCGCCGCAAGGTCAGAGGAGGTCAAAGCCCGTGAAGCCGATGAGAAAAATCGGAATGAAAAGTCCTCCTCTCTGAAAGAAAATCTATCGGAAGGAGACAAAGAGTCTGGCTTCGTCCCACAAGGCCTTTGTTCCCTGATGTGAATCCCCTTTTCATCCGGCCTGCACACTGCATCTGTAACCAGGCACAGATAGCGGGGCCAACAGAAACATTTACCAACAGCACAAGCTGCCTCGGAGGGGGGTGGGGGGGAGAAAACATCTGCGAGATTGGAACATTCCCACCCGTCTCCCAGAACCAGCGGAGGGGGATTTGCAATTTTTCAGCAAAACTCTCCAGTACTCTTCCCCTCCCCCCAGAACTATTTATAATCAATCACGTTTTTATTAAAGGCACCACACTGACCCATCTTGCAACACCCTCGCTAATTATTTTTAACAACCTCGCTGTTTGTTCATTCAAATCCAGACCACAGCCCAGACTGCTGCAGGAGAAGCATCAGGACTTTTAAAACAATTATTTTTACTCCGGTACCAGTTGAATTTTGCATTTTCCTTCAGACATGGGCCCCTTAGTTTTGTTTTCACGATATAATCATCATAAGTAGGGCAGCACAGTGGGTTAACCCTGCTGCCTCACGGCGCCGAGGTCCCAGGTTCGATCCCGGCTCTGGGTCACTGTCTGTGTGGAGTTTGCACATTCTCCCCGTGTCTGCGTGGGTTTTGCCCCCACAACCCAAAGATGTGCAGGGTAGGTGGATTGGCCATGCTAAATTGCCCCTTAATTGGAAAAAAAAAGAATTGGGTACTCTAAATTTATTTTTAAATAAATAAATAAATAGGGCAGCACAGAGGTGCTGTGGTTAGCACTGCTGCCTCATGGCGCCGAGGACCCAGGTTCGATTCCAACCCGGGCCACTGTCCGTTTGGAGTTTGCACATTCTTTTTTTTTGCAATAAATTTAGAGTACCCAATTATCTGTTTTTCTAATTAAGGGGCAATTTAGCGCGGCCAATCCACCTACCCTGCACATCTTTGGGTTGTGGGGGCGAAACCCACACAGACACGGGGAGAATGTGCAAACTCCACACGGACAGTGACCCAGAGCCGGGATCGAACCTGGGACCTCGGCGCCGTGAGGCAGCAGTGCTAATCACTGCGCCCGTGCCGCCCGAGTTTGCACATTCTCCCCGTGACTGCGTGGGTCTCACCCCCACAACCCAAAGATGCGCAGGGTAGGGGGATTGGCCACGCTAAATTGCCCCTTAATTAGAAAAAGAAATAATTGGGTACTCTAAATTTAAAAACAAAAATCATCATAAATAACCTCTTGACCCCATTACTGTAGTCATTTGCATTCGGTTTTATTGTGATGTTCTTTTAACGACTTTTGTTGTGTTTAAGGAAAGGGCGAAGAGATTATTTGTCCGAGCTGAGTTAGTTTCCGAATGGGAGTTCAGGCCAAGAAAAGCTCGCAGGTGAGACAAAGGGCAATAGTTCAACGAGGACACACAGGTAGAATTCCACAGACAACTGTTAAAAACGGAACAAGAACAGAGGATGCTGGAAAAACACAGCGGATCAGGCGGCATCTGTGGAGAGATTTGTTAAAAATTTGTTCTTGTGATGTGGGTGTCGCTGGGCCAACATTTGTTGCCCATCCCTAATTGCTCTTGGACTGAGCGGCTTGCTCGGCCATTCCAGAAGGGGGCAGTGAGGAGTCAACCGCATGTGGGTCTGGAGTCCCATGTAGGCCAGGCCGGGTAAGGGTGGCAGATTTCCTTCCCTGGGTTTTTACGACAATCGGCAATGGGTTCATGGTCACCATTTCCGTCCCGGCTGAGGTTGTCCATGAAGACCCCGCCTTCTTAACCTTGCCCCTTCACTCAGGTGTGGTGATCCTCAGGTTAAACCACCACAGTCAGCTCTTCCCCCTCAAAGGGGTAAGCAGCCTGTGGTCATCTGGGACTCTGGCAACTTTATCGTACATCATTTGACTTTTAATTCCAGATTATTATTGGAACACATTTCACCATCTGGCATGGCAGGATTTGAACCAGGGAACCCAGAACATTACCCTGGGTCTCTGGATTACTAGTCCAGTGACAATACCACTGCAATACCTCCTCCATTAACAGAGCTAACATCGGGGCGGTACGGTGATGGAGTCGTTAGCACTGCTGCCTCACGACGCTGAGGACCCGGGTTCAATCCCGGGTCACTGTCCATATGGGGTTTGCACATTCTCTCCGTGTCTCCCCGTGTCTCACCCTCACAACCCAAAGATGTGCAGGGTAGGTGAATTGGCCACGCTAAATTGCCCCTTAATTGGAAATTGTTTTCCATTAAAAAGACAGAGTTAACGTTTCGAGTCCATCTACTCATGATCAGAACTAAAGAGAGGGAGAAATGTGTAGTAAACTCCAGTTAAAATAGATTACAACAAGATGTAGTGACCTTAAGAACACGAGACAGATGGCCTGGTGAGGGAGTGAGGGGATACTGGAGAGTTTTTGCATTGAGATAATAAATATATGGGATTTTTTTAAGGGGGTTTAAGATGGAGGAGAATGGTCTAAAGTTGTTGAACTCAATCTCTCCATTGTTAAAAAAGGAGCTTGATTTCTATTGTTCTGTTCACAATTTCAGGACTTCTGAAAGTGTGTGATGTTCGCTGGTTTCCACGTCGCTAGGCCCCACAAGCAGCAATCGGATAAATGATCAGACAATCTTTTTAATAATCTTACTTATTATCACAAGTAGGCTTCCATTAACGCTGCAATGAAGTTACTGTGAAAATCCCCTAGTCGCCACATTCCGGCGCCTGTTCGGGTCACAGAGGGAGAATTCAGAATGTCCAATTCACCTAACAGCACGTCTTTCGGGACTTGTGGGAGGAAACCGGAGCACCCGGAGGAAACCCACGCAGACACGGGGAAAACGTGCAGACTCCACACAGACAGTGACCCAAGCTGGGAATCGAACCCGGGTCCCGGGCGCTGTGAGGCAACAGCGCTAACCACTGGGCTACCATGCCGCTACTGATGTTGGTTCAGGGATCAATGTTAGCTGGGACACCGAGCTGAACTCCCTTGCTCCTCTTTGCAGTAGTGCCAAATGGGATCACCTGTGGAATCTTGCACACAATGCCTGCCGCCTTTTCCCTCCATCTCCAGCAGCGACTGGCGCTGCGGAGGGTCACCTTTGGTAGGAGCGCAGAGAATTGCGAGAGAGTTGGAAAAAGCTTGAAAAAGGCACACGGAAGGAAAATGATCAAAGGATGCTGGAAATCTGAAACATAAATCAAAATGCTGGAAATACTCAGGAGGTCAGTCAGCATCTGTGGAGCAAGAAACAGAGCTAACGTTTTGGGCCGATGACCTTTCATCAGAACTACTATTCTGCTGGCTGCTTGCTAGGCAACTCATTAGCGTTGTAACAAAGCTCATTCGGTGAATGCTTGGAAAGGAAAGTTTCGGTTATTTTTTTTAGAATTCTTTCCCTGATGCACCTTTTGCCTACAGGGCTTAATTGCAAAGCCATCTTGACAAATACATTCGGGGGAGATCAAATTCCTCAATTAAGGGGATAATTGTTTCCTCTTGTTTGATCCCTTAATCTTGCTTTCAAAATATAACCATCATAAGTAACCTCTGTGGGCGGCACGGTGACGCAGTGGTTAGCACTGCTGCCTCACGGCGCCGAGGTCCCGGGTTCGATCCCGGCTCTGGGTCCCTGTCCGTGTGGAGTTTGCACATTCTCCCCGTGTCTGCGTGGGTTTCGCCCCCACAACCCAAAGATGTGCAGGGTAGGTGGATTGGCCACGCTAAATTGCCCCTTCAATGGAAAAAATAATTGGGTACTCTAAATTTTAAAAAAAATAAGTAACCTCTTGACCCCATTACTTTAAAACAAATAAATTTAGAGTACCCAATTGATTTTTTCCAATTAAGGGGCAATTTAGTGTGTTCAATCCACCTACCCTACACATCTTTGGGTTGTGGGGGTGAAACCCACGCAGACACGGGGAGAATGTGCAAACTCCACACGGACAGTGACCCAGAGCCGGGAGTGAACCTGGGACCTCGGCGCCGTGAGACAGCAGTGCTAACCACTGCGCCACCGTGCTGCCCGATCCCATTACTTTTGTCATTTGCATCTCTGCCTTGCTTTATTGTGAGGCAGCGGTGCTAACCACCGTGCTGCAACGCCAGGAACTGCACCAAGCCCAGTGAGAACCTTCGCTCCAGTTTTGGACTGGGGGTGACGAAACAGATCGGGAAGCTCATAAAAGAAAGAAAGACTTGCATTGATGCAGCACTTTTCGTGACAACTGGATGTCTCCCAAAACACTTCCCATCTAATGAGCCCGAGGCAAGAGTGCTTCCCACTCAGAAACTAATGTCAGGCGAGATTGCTAAAAAATCAAGAGAGATTTTCCTTTTCACTGGTTAGCAACTGATGCATATGAAAACAAACGGCCATGTGGCAAATCGCGACCTCATTAACGCTGTTTCTCACTGCACAGATGCTGTCGGACATGCTGAGGATTTCCAGCATTTTCTCTTTTTAATCTCAGATTTTCAGCATCCGGGATATTTGTCCTAGTTTACATCACCATAACCTGCCCTCGGATCCTTGGTGACAGTCTAGTGCCTCGACACGGCACTCCTTCCAAACCAAGGCTGAAGTCAAGAAGGTTTCAACTGCATCGTTGCCTACGTGATGGAGAGGAGGCTAATCTGTTCCTGAGTGCTATCCCGTAACATCTGCTCCAGATGCACATGTCAGGATGCTAAGCGCAGAAAGGGTCAGCCTGGACTGATCCCTTCATGGTTGAATAATATGCCAATTCTCCCTCTGGACTCACAGATTACCCTCTGCCACTGGATATATCAAAGGACTATTTTGTCACACTGAATTCAGCAAAAGTGAAAGGTACCCCCATTCTCTTGTGCGAAGGGGCAGCACGGTGACGCAGTGGTTAGCCCTGCTGCCTCATGGCGCCGAGGACCCAGGTTCGATCCCGGCTCTGGGTCACTGCCCGTGTGGAGTTTGCACATTCTCCCCGTGTCTGCGTGGGTCTCACCCCCACAACCCAAAGATGTGCAGGGTGGGTGGATTGGCCACGCTAAATTGCCCCTTAATTGGACAAAATGAATTGGGTACTCTAAATGTATGGTAAAAAAAACTCTGCGAGGGACAATTTTGATGATAAAGCTCAGATTGGGTTGTCCTGAGCTTGAAGGAGTGCAGTCAATCCGGAAGAATGAGTGAGTGTAACAGGATGCTGAACAGATGGTCAACGCGGAAGAGGCTAATGACTGTCAGTTTGTCATTGATTTCATTCCTGGGCTACTGCGATCATTTGGATGATGTACATCTGGGAACAAGTTACACATGCATAATTGACAAACGACTATCATTTCAGGCTGCATCTCAAATCTTTGGAGACCTCTGAACGTAGAAGGAAAGCTGTTACAAGTGAAGCGATCCCAGGTTCGATCCCGGCCCCGGGTCACTGTCCGTGTGGAGTTTACACATTCTCCCCATGTCTGCGTGGGTTTCGCCCCCACAACCCAAAGATGTGCAGGGTAGATGGATTGGCCACGCTAAATTGCCCCTTCATTGGAAAAAATGAATTGTGTACTCTAAAATTTATTTTTTAAAAGGAATTACGTGACTGTTTCCCCTGGGCATGGCCCGCCTGTGTTGAACCGGTATCTCTGTATGATCACTGATGCTTTAGGTTTGTAATGATTCGCGACAAGCGGTACAAAATCACTAAAGGTCTTCAATCTGGGGCTGCTGAGTAAGTAAGGCTTTTGATCACGCTGAAAGTTGGGGTTCCACAGGCGGTCAGGAATATTCCCTTTTGACGGACGTCTCCGACAATACCATTCACCTGGAAAAAATACCACATCTCTTCGGTGTACTGGACCCAATCTTCCACACCTGCGTCAAAGGCCTGTAGCCTTCCAAAAAGTGACATTTAAAAAATCTCGTCGACCTTGCTCTCGCTCTGAGAAGTTCAATACTTTCCAGACATCCAGAATGGCAGCCGTAGTTTTTCCTCGTCGCCAGTTTAAAAGCTCAGGAGAGCCTAGACGGTGAATCAAAACGGCCGTTTATTTTCATCCAAAAGTAAAGGCTGCAATGCGGCATACAGCACATAGATCCTAATTGGGACGTTCCCATCACGCCAGTCCCAATCCGGGCCGGCTTTTAAGGGTTGATTCTATGAGCCCCAGTTGATGGGCCTCAGCCAATTAGCAGGGGAGCTCGTATTCCACGAGTCCCACGGGGAGATCAGTTGGGTCATCCCTGCGAGTCATGTGAGGGTTATTAGAAGAATCAATGTCACACATGCCTGTTGATAACTTACCTATGAAAATGTCCACCGGGACTACTGGGGACCTGGAGCTCAGCACACCCTTCCAAAGAAAAAGGGTCAACAGTGTGGTAGTAGAGGTATTACGGTACCTGGTAATGCTGGAACACCATTGGTAGAAATTGTATGCTTCCTATTGGTCAAGCTGTATGGTAGCTCCGCCCTGCAAGGCAGGATATAAGAGCCCGTGCTGCCCCAGCAGCCCTTATTCTGCACCTGAGCTGCCGGGGGAAACATCTAGCTTATTAAAGCCTTCAGTTGGACTACAACCTGGTTTTAGTGGTCATTGATCGTGCATCAAATAGCTCCCTTAATGCCAACATGGAATTCAAAAGTAAGAAACGTTCCATTGTCCAGGAATAAATTACTTGACCTCAAATAAGCACAGCAGGAATCTATACTTGGAATATAGTGTTCAATTCTGGTCGCCACACTACCAGAAGGATGTGGAGGCTTTAGAGAGGGTGCAGAAGAGATTTACCAAAATGTTGCCTGGTATGGAGGGCATTAGCTATGAGGAGCGGTTGAATAAACTCGGTTTGTTCTCACTGGAACGACGGAGGTTGAGGGGCGACCTGATAGAGGTCTACAAAATTATGAGGGGCATAGACAGAGTGGATAGTCAGAGACTTTGTCCCAGGGTAGAGGGGTTAATTACTAGGGGGCATAGGTTTAAGGTGAGAGGGGCAAGGTTTAGAGTAGATGTACGAGGTAAGTTTTTTACACAGAGGGTAGTGGGTGCCTGGAACTCACTACCGGAGGAGGTGGTGGAAGCAGGGACGATAGTGACATTTAAGGGGCATCTTGACAAATACATGAATAGGATGGGAATAGAGGGATACGGACCCAGGAAGTGTAGAAGATTTTAGTTTAGACGGGCAGCATGGTCGGCACGGGCTTGGAGGGCCGAAGGGCCTGTTCCTGTGCTGTACTGGACAATAATAAAGCACAAATATGGGAAAGAAACTTGTTTGCTCTGAGGAAATTGAGTGTAGCAGCTTTTAAGAAATAGGAATCTGGAGGTAAACACCTCGGAAAATCCCTCCCTCTCCTCAGGTTCCTACACGGGCAGGTAGGTCACACACCCGGTTGAATAGGACTGGGAGGGTTGGTGGGAGGGGTGGGGGGGGGGTAGGGGAATTGGAAATCACATTAAACATTCACATTCAACACCCACTTACAAGTCCATGGGCTTACCCTCCACACAAGCACTGGACTGGATCCCTGTGTTTACACAGCACAGGATTTCCCAAACTTTCCCAGCCACGGAACGCTTTCGCCTTCCCGACAGTACTGACGGAATGCCTGAGAAACATTCTTGTTATGTCGAAAGAGTAAAACTACTCTAAAGAGTAAAAATATATTGTTTCTGTGCTGCAGGTACAAACGTACAAAAACAAATTTATACAAGTGAAGCCTTTTCTATTTCTTATACATGTACATTTATTATAATTAACAAGTTCTCTTATTGAACAAAGTACTTAAGTCGGGTCTTTTTGTAATTTTCAATGGGAGGAGCAATGCGACACTTGCTCACAAATTTGTTTCACCTCACACACACACACACTCACCCCTCACACACACACACTCCCCCCCCACTCCTCACACACACACACCCCCCCCACTCCTCACACACACACCCCCCCCCCCACTCCTCACACACACACCCCCCCCACTCCTCACACACACACACACACCCACACTCCTCACACACACACACCCCTCCCACTCCTCACACACACACACTCACTCCTCTCACACACACACTCACCCCCCCCACTCCTCACACACACACACACTCACCCCTCTCACACACACACTCACCCCCCCCACTCCTCACACACACACACACTCACCCCTCTCACACACACACTCCCCCCCCCCACTCCTCACACACACACACCCCCCCCACTCCTCACACACACACACACCCCCACTCCTCACACACACACACCCCCCCCACTCCTCACACACACACACACCCCCCACTCCTCACACACACACACCCCTCCCACTCCTCACACACACACACTCACTCCTCTCACACACACACTCACCCCCCCCCACTCCTCACACACACACACACTCACCCCTCTCACACACACACTCACCCCTCTCACACACACACTCACCCCCCCCACTCCTCACACACACACACACCCCCACTCCTCACACACACACACACACCCACTCCTCACACCCCCCCCCACTCCTCTCACACACACACTCACTCCTCTCACACACACACTCACTCCTCTCACACACACACTCACTCCTCTCACACACACACTCACTTCTCTCACACACACACTCACTCCTCTCACACACACACTCACTTCTCTCACACACACACTCACACACACTCCTCTCACACACACACTCACTCCTTTCACACACACACTCACTCCTCTCACACACACACTCACTCCTCTCACACACACACTCACTCCTCTCACACACACACTCACTCCTCTCACACACACACTCACTCCTCTCACACACACACTCACTCCTCTCACACACACTCACTCCTCTCACACACACTCACTCCTCTCACACACACTCACTCCTCTCACACACACTCACTCCTCTCACACACACACTCACACACACTCCTCTCACACAAACACACACACTCCTCTCACACACACACACACACACACTCACTCCTCTCACACACACACTCACTCCTCTCACACACACACTCACTCCTCTCACACACACACTCACTCCTCTCACACACACACTCACTTCTCTCACACACACACTCACTCCTCTCACACACACACTCACTCCTCTCACACACACACTCACTCCTCTCACACACACACTCACTCCTCTCACACACACACTCACTCCTCTCACACACACACTCACTCCTCTCACACACACACTCACTCCTCTCACACACACACTCACTCCTCTCACACACACACTCACTCCTCTCACACACACACTCACTTCTCTCACACTCACACACACTCCTCTCACACACACACTCACTCCTCTCACACACACACTCACTCCTCTCACACACACTCACTCCTCTCACACACACTCACTCCTCTCACACACACACTCACACACACTCCTCTCACACACACACACACACACACTCCTCTCTCACACACACACACACACACTCACTCCTCTCACACACACACTCACTCCTCTCACACACACACTCACTCCTCTCACACACACACTCACTCCTCTCACACACACACACACTCCTCTCACACTCACACACACTCCTCTCACACACACACACTCACACTCACTCCTCTCACACACACACTCACTCCTCTCACACTCACACACACTCCTCTCACACTCACACACACTCCTCTCACACTCACACACACTCCTCTCACACTCACACACACTCCTCTCACACACACACACACACACTCCTCTCACACACACACACACACTCACTCCTCTCACACACACACTCACTCCTCTCACACACACACTCACTCCTCTCACACACACTCTCACTCCTCTCACACACACTCTCACTTCTCTCACACACACACTCACTTCTCTCACACACACACTCACTTCTCTCACACACACACTCACTTCTCTCACACACACACTCACTCCTCTCACACACACACTCACACACACTCCTCTCACACACACACACACACACTCCTCTCACACACACACACACACACACTCACTCCTCTCACACACACACTCACTCCTCTCACACACACACTCACTCCTCTCACACACACACTCACTCCTCTCACACACACTCACTCCTCTCACACACACACTCACTCCTCTCACACACACACTCACTCCTCTCACACACACACTCACTCCTCTCACACTCACACACACTCCTCTCACACACACACTCACTCCTCTCACACACACACTCACTCCTCTCACACTCACACACACTCCTCTCACACACACACTCACACTCACTCCTCTCACACACACACTCACTCCTCTCACACACACACTCACTCCTCTCACACACACACTCACTCCTCTCACACACACTCTCACTCCTCTCACACACACACTCACTCCTCTCACACACACACTCACTCCTCTCACACACACACTCACTCCTCTCTCACACACACTCACTTCTCTCACACACACACTCACTTCTCTCACACACACACTCACTTCTCTCACACACACACTCACTCCTCTCACACACACACTCACTCCTCTCACACACACACTCACTCCTCTCACACACACACTCACTCCTCTCACACACACACTCACTCCTCTCACACACACACTCACTCCTCTCACACACACACTCACTCCTCTCACACACACACTCACTCCTCTCACACACACACTCACTCCTCTCACACACACACTCACTCCTCTCACACACACACTCACTCCTCTCACACACACACTCACTCCTCTCACACACACACTCACTTCTCTCACACACATACACACCTTTTTAAAAATAGATTCAGAGTACCCAATTATTTTTACCAACGGTGCTGAGGACCTGGGGTCGGGATCGAACCCTGGGTCACTGTCCGTGTGGAGTTTGCACTTTCTCCCCGTGTCTGCGTGGGTTTCGTCCCCACAACCCAAAGATGTGCAGGGTAGGTGGATTGAACACGCTAAATTGCCCCTTAATTGGAAATAAAAATAATTGGGTTCTCCAAATTTTTAAAATCTTTTTTCTAATAAATTCAGTGTACCCAATTCATTTTTTTCTAATTAAGGGGCAATTTAGTGTGGCCAATCCACCTACCCTGCACATCTTTGGGTTGTGGGGGCGAAACCCACGCAGACACGGGGAGAATGTGCAAACTCCACACGGGCAGTGACCCAGGGCTGGGATCGAACCTGGGTCCTCAGTGCCGTGAGGCTGCAGTGCTAACCACTGTGCCACCGTGCTGCCCTTCTCACACACACACCTCTCTCTCACACACACACACACTCACCTCTCTTTCACACACATGCACTCACCTCTCACACACACACACTCACCCCTCTCACACACGCACGCTCACCTCGCTAACACACGAACGCTCACCTCTCTCACACACACTCTCTCACACACACATACTCACTGTCACACTCACCTTTGACACACACACTCACCTCTCCCCTCCCTCTCTCACACACACACCTCTCCCCTCCCTCTCACACACACTCACCTCTCCCCTCCCTCTCACACACACTCACCTCTCCCCTCCCTCTCACACACACTCGCCTCTCCCCTCCCTCTCACACACACTCGCCTCTCCCCTCCCTCTGACACACACTCACCTCTCCCCTCCCTCTCACACACACTCGCCTCTCCCCTCCCTCTCACACACACTCGCCTCTCCCCTCCCTCTCACACACACTCGCCTCTCCCCTCCCTCTCACACACAGTCACCTCTCCCCTCCCTCTCACATACACTCGCCTCTCCCTCCCTCTCACACACACTCGCCTCTCCCCTCCCTCTCACACACACTCGCCTCTCCCCTCCCTCTCACACACACTCGCCTCTCCCCTCCCTCTCACACACACTCGCCTCTCCCCTCCCTCTCACACACACTCGCCTCTCCCCTCCCTCTCACACACACTCTCCTCTCCCCTCCCTCTCACACACACTCGCCTCTCCCCTCCCTCTCACACACACTCACCTCTCCCCTCCCTCTCACACACACTCGCCTCTCCCCTCCCTCTCACACACACTCGCCTCTCCCCTCCCTCTCACACACACTCACCTCTCCCCTCCCTCTCACACACACTCGCCTCTCCCCTCCCTCTCACACACACTCGCCTCTCCCCTCCCTCTCACACACACTCGCCTCTCCCCTCCCTCTCACACACAGTCACCTCTCCCCTCCCTCTCACACAAACTCACCTCTCCCCTCCCTCTCACACACACTCACCTCTCCCCTCCCTCTCACACACAGTCACCTCTCCCCTCCCTCTCACACACACTCGCCTCTCCCCTCCCTCTCACACACACTCGCCTCTCCCCTCCCTCTCACACACACTCGCCTCTCCCCTCCCTCTCACACACACTCGCCTCTCCCCTCCCTCTCACACACACTCGCCTCTCCCCTCCCTCTCACACACACTCGCCTCTCCCCTCCCTCTCACACACACTCGCCTCTCCCCTCCCTCTCACACACACTCACCTCTCCCCTCCCCCTCACACACAATCACCTCTCCCCTCCCTCTCACACACACTCGCCTCTCCCCTCCCTCTCACACACACTCGCCTCTCCCTCCCTCTCACACACACACACCTCTCCCCTCCCTCTCACACACACTCACCTCTCCCCTCCCTCTCACACACACTCGCCTCTCCCTCCCTCTCACACACACTCGCCTCTCCCCTCCCTCTCACACACACTCGCCTCTCCCCTCCCTCTCACACACACTCGCCTCTCCCCTCCCTCTCACACACACTCGCCTCTCCCCTCCCTCTCACACACACTCACCTCTCCCCTCCCTCTCACACACACTCACCTCTCCCCTCCCTCTCACACACACTCACCTCTCCCCTCCCTCTCACACACACTCGCCTCTCCCCTCCCTCTCAGACACACTCACCTCTCCCCTCCCTCTCACACACACTCGCCTCTCCCCTCCCTCTCACACACACTCGCCTCTCCCCTCCCTCTCACACACACTCGCCTCTCCCCTCCCTCTCACACACACTCGCCTCTCCCCTCCCACTCACACACACTCGCCTCTCCCCTCCCTCTCAGACACACTCACCTCTCCCCTCCCTCTCACACACACTCGCCTCTCCCCTCCCTCTCACACACACTCGCCTCTCCCCTCCCTCTCACACACACTCGCCTCTCCCCCCCTCTCACACACACTCGCCTCTCCCCTCCCTCTCACACACACTCGCCTCTCCCCTCCCTCTCTCACACACTCACCTCTCCCCTCCCTCTCACACACAGTCACCTCTCCCCTCCCTCTCACACACAGTCACCTCTCCCCTCCCTCTCACACACAGTCACCTCTCCCCTCCCTCTCACACACACTCGCCTCTCCCCTCCCTCTCACACACAGTCACCTCTCCCCTCCCTCTCACACACACTCGCCTCTCCCCTCCCTCTCACACACACACACCTCTCCCCTCCCTCTCACACACACTCGCCTCTCCCCTCCCTCTCACACACAATCACCTCTCCCCTCCCTCTCACACACACTCGCCTCTCCCCTCCCTCTCACACACACTCGCCTCTCCCCTCCCTCTCACACACACTCGCCTCTCCCCTCCCTCTCACACACACTCACCTCTCCCCTCCCTCTCACACACACTCGCCTCTCCCCTCCCTCTCACACACACTCGCCTCTCCCCTCCCTCTCACACACAGTCACCTCTCCCCTCCCTCTCACACACACTCCCCTCTCCCCTCCCTCTCACACACAGTCACCTCTCCCCTCCCTCTCACACACACTCACCTCTCCCCTCCCTCTCACACACACTCACCTCTCCCCTCCCTCTCACACACACTCGCCTCTCCCCCCCTCTCACACACACTCGCCTCTCCCCTCCCTCTCACACACACTCGCCTCTCCCCTCCCTCTCAGACACACTCACCTCTCCCCTCCCTCTCACACACACTCGCCTCTCCCCTCCCTCTCACACACACTCGCCTCTCCCCTCCCTCTCACACACACTCGCCTCTCCCCCCCTCTCACACACACTCGCCTCTCCCCTCCCTCTCACACACACTCGCCTCTCCCCTCCCTCTCTCACACACTCACCTCTCCCCTCCCTCTCACACACAGTCACCTCTCCCCTCCCTCTCACACACAGTCACCTCTCCCCTCCCTCTCACACACAGTCACCTCTCCCCTCCCTCTCACACACACTCGCCTCTCCCCTCCCTCTCACACACAGTCACCTCTCCCCTCCCTCTCACACACACTCGCCTCTCCCCTCCCTCTCACACACACACACCTCTCCCCTCCCTCTCACACACACTCGCCTCTCCCCTCCCTCTCACACACAATCACCTCTCCCCTCCCTCTCACACACACTCGCCTCTCCCCTCCCTCTCACACACACTCGCCTCTCCCCTCCCTCTCACACACACTCGCCTCTCCCCTCCCTCTCACACACACTCACCTCTCCCCTCCCTCTCACACACACTCGCCTCTCCCCTCCCTCTCACACACACTCGCCTCTCCCCTCCCTCTCACACACAGTCACCTCTCCCCTCCCTCTCACACACACTCCCCTCTCCCCTCCCTCTCACACACAGTCACCTCTCCCCTCCCTCTCACACACACTCACCTCTCCCCTCCCTCTCACACACACTCACCTCTCCCCTCCCTCTCACACACACTCGCCTCTCCCCCCCTCTCACACACACTCGCCTCTCCCCTCCCTCTCACACACACTCGCCTCTCCCCTCCCTCTCACACACACTCGCCTCTCCCCTCCCTCTCACACACACTCGCCTCTCCCCTCCCTCTCACACACACTCGCCTCTCCCCTCCCTCTCACACACACTCGCCTCTCCCCTCCCTCTCACACACACTCGCCTCTCCCCTCCCTCTCACACACACTCGCCTCTCCCCTCCCTCTCACACACACTCGCCTCTCCCCTCCCTCTCACACACACTCGCCTCTCCCCTCCCTCTCACACACACTCGCCTCTCCCCTCCCTCTCACACACACTCGCCTCTCCCCTCCCTCTCACACACACTCGCCTCTCCCCTCCCTCTCACACACACTCTCCTCTCCCCTCCCTCTCACACACACTCGCCTCTCCCCCCCTCTCACACACACTCGCCTCTCCCCTCCCTCTCACACACACTCGCCTCTCCCCTCCCTCTCACACACACTCGCCTCTCCCCTCCCTCTCACACACACTCGCCTCTCCCCTCCCTCTAACACACAGTCACCTCTCCCCTCCCTCTCACACACACTCACCTCTCCCCTCCCTCTCACACACAGTCACCTCTCCCCTCCCTCTCACACACACTCACCTCTCCCCTCCCTCTCACACACACTCACCTCTCCCCTCCCTCTCACACACACTCGCCTCTCCCCCCCTCTCACACACACTCGCCTCTCCCCTCCCTCTCACACACACTCGCCTCTCCCCTCCCTCTCACACACACTCGCCTCTCCCCTCCCTCTCACACACACTCACCTCTCCCCTCCCTCTCGCACACACTCACCTCTCCCCTCCCTCTCACACACACTCGCCTCTCCCCTCCCTCTCACACACACTCACCTCTCCTCTCCCCTCCCTCTCACACACACTCACCTCTCCCCTCCCTCTCACACACACTCGCCTCTCCCCTCCCTCTCACACACACTCGCCTCTCCCCTCCCTCTCACACACACTCGCCTCTCCCCTCCCTCTCACACACACTCGCCTCTCCCCTCCCTCTCACACACACTCGCCTCTCCCCTCCCTCTCACACACACTCACCTCTCCCCTCCCTCTCTCACACACTCACCTCTCCCCTCCCTCTCACACACACTCGCCTCTCCCCTCCCTCTCACACACACTCGCCTCTCCCCTCCCTCTCACACACACTCGCCTCTCCCCTCCCTCTCACACACACTCGCCTCTCCCCTCCCTCTCACACACACTCGCCTCTCCCCTCCCTCTCACACACACTCACCTCTCCCCCTCTCTGCCGCTGGAAGGGTAGCTTTTTTCAAACTTACAACAGACCTATTGTGGAACCCCTCGGTATCTCCTCCAGAACCCCAGGGTCCCGTGGAACCCAGTTTGGGAAACACTAACATTGGATATGCAGCACAGGAAGAGGCCATTCGGCCCACCCAGTTCATGCCAGTGTTTAAGCTGCACTCGGACATCCTTCCATCCGAATCCATCATCATAACACTCTATTCTCTTCTCCCTCGTAAGTTTAGCTCCCTCTTAAATGCAGGCGCACTATTCAACCACTCCCTGTAGTAGCGAGCTCCATAATCTCACCACTCTTTAGGGGAATAAGCCATGCTCTCTTTGTACCCCTTGCCTCCCATTGGTTCAATCACCTATCGAAACAATACTGTATTAGGGCAGGAAATGTGGCAGAAATATGACAAAGTTATTTCCTCACAGATTTACCTCACAGTTACCTCATCGAGTCCTACCTTCTCTACTTGCTTTCTCTAATTGCTTTCATTTCCTGCTCCATCCGCTTCACGTAACTGCCCTCCTATTTATCCATTTTGTCACTCCACCAGGTCCCTTCCTGTTCAGATGAAGCCCATTCCTGTGGAATAGCTCCCGTCTTCCGCCAACCTGCCCATGCTCCACAAAGTGAAAACCCTTCTCCTGACCTCTTTAGGCACACGCGGAGCTCCATAAACTTCCCTATTGTGACTGGGGCAGTGATGCAGAGATTAAACCCTCAAAGTCCACTCCCCTGCCTCGGAACCCTCTGTGTGAAAAGGTTTTGCCTTATCTCCCTCCTCAATCACTTCCATTTAACCTGACATTTATATACTCTCAGGTCGATAAGGTGGAGCAGGCGTTAGCCTCTCTCGCAC
Source organism: Scyliorhinus torazame (assembly GCF_047496885.1). NCBI lineage: Eukaryota > Metazoa > Chordata > Chondrichthyes > Carcharhiniformes > Scyliorhinidae > Scyliorhinus > Scyliorhinus torazame. The sequence goes on along the minus strand of NC_092738.1, from coordinate 23,520,185 downwards.
CCTCCATCACTTGGGACAACCTGATTCTATCAGCACTGTCCAAACCATTCAGAATTTGACCCTTCAAAGTCTCACCATAACCTTTCCCTGTGGTTATCACAGTTCCTTCGCAGCTCCAGGGTCCCAGGTTCGATTCCCGGCTTGGGACACTGTCTGTGCGGAGTCTGCACGTTCTCCCCGTGTCTGTGTGGGTTTCCTCCGGGTGCTCCGGTTTCCTCCCACAGTCCAACGATGTGCCGGTTAGGTGGATTGGCCATGATAAATTGACCCTTAGTGTCCAAAGATGTGCAGGTTAGGTGGATTGGCCATGCTAAATTGACCCTTAGTGTCCAAAGATGTGCAGGTTAGGTGGATTGGCCGTGCTAAATTGTCCCTTAGTGACCAAAGATGTGCAGGTTAGGTGGATTGGCCATGCTAAATTGTCCCTTAGTGTCCAAAGATGTACAGGTTAGGTGGATTGGCCATGAAAAATTGTCCCTTAGTGACCAAAGATGTGCAGGTTAGGTGGATTGGCCATGCTAAATTGCCCCTTAGTATCCAAAGATGTGCAGGTTAGGTGGATTGGCCGTGCTAAATTGTCCCTTAGTATCCAAAGATGTGCAGGTTAGGTGGATTGGCCATGAAAAATTGTCCCTTAGTGTCCAAAGATGTGCAGGTTAGGTGAATTGGCCATGTTAAATTGTCCCTTAGTGTCCAAAGATGTACAGGTTAGGTGGATTAGCCATGCTAAATTGTCCCTTGGTGTCCAAAGATGTGCAGGTTAGGTGGATTGGCCGTGCTAAATTGCCCCTTAGTGTCCAAAGATGTGCAGGTTAGGTGGATTGACCATGCTAAATTGTCCCTTAGTGTCCAAAGATGTGCAGGTTAGATGGATTGGCCGTGTTAAATTGTCCCTTAGTGTCCAAAGATGTGCAGGTTAGATGGATTGGCTGTGTTAAATTGTCCCTTAGTGTCCAAAGATGTGCAGGTTAGATGGATTGGCCGTGTTAAATTGTCCCTTAGTGTCCAAAGATGTGCAGGTTAGGTGGATTGGCCGTGTTAAATTGTCCCTTAGTGTCCAGGGATGTGCAGGTTAGGTGGATTGGCCCTGTTAAATTGTCCCTTAGTGTCCAAAGATGTGCAGGTTAGGTGGATTGGCCGTGTTAAATTGTCCCTTAGTGTCCAAAGACGTGCAGGTTAGATGGATTGGCCGTGTTAAATTGTCCCTTAGTGTCCAGGGATGTGCAGGTTAGGTGGATTGGCCATGCTAAATTGCCCCTTAGTGTCCAAAGATGTGCAGGTTAGGTGGATTGGCCGTGATAAATTGTCCCTTAGTGTCCAAAGATGTGCAGGTTAGGTGGATTGGCTGTGTTAAATTGTCCCTTAGTGTCCAAAGATGTGCAGGTTAGGTGGATTGGCCATGCTAAATTGCCCCTTAGTGTCCTAAAGGTCAGGTGGGGTTACTGGGTGGGGATAGGGTGGAGGCATGGGCTTGGGTGGGGTGCTCTTTACAAGGGCCGGTGCAGACTCGATGGGCCAAATGGCCTCCTTCTGCACTGTAAATTCTATGATCTATGATCCCAGCCCTGGGTCACTGTCCGTGTGGAGTTTGCACATTCTCCCCGTGTCTGTGTGGGTCTCACCCCCACAACCCAAAGATGTGCAGGGTAGGTGGATTGGCCACGCTAAATTGCCCCTTAATTGCAAAAAATGAATTGGGTACTCTAAATTTAATAAATTGGCTTCAGAGAAAAACTACATTCTAGTGAATCTGCGTCAATGCTGCATACTCTCTGTTGCCTCAACACCCTTCCACTTATAGTCCTTCTGCACACACTAATGCAACTGAAGTTTTATTAAGGTTGCATATAGATTCAACTTTTATCTCACCTCTTGGCATATTACCCAATATTCCATTAGCTTCATTTTATGGTCTTATCCACTTGAAGTATTGCTTTTAATGTTGTATGAATCTGAATGTCCACATCCCTCAGCTGTTCTACATTGCTCAGCTTTCTGTATTTCAATATAATTATTAAAGGGCGGCACGGCGGCGCAGTGGTTAGCACTGCTGCCTCACGGCGCCGAGGTTCGATCCCGACCCCAATTCACTATCCGCGTGGAGTTTGCACATTCTCCCCATGTCTGCGTGGGTTTCACCCCCACAACCCAAAGATGTGCAGGTTAGGTGGATTGGCCACGCTAAATTGCCCCTTAATTGGAAAAATATAATTGGCTACTCTAAATTTATAGAAAAAAAAAATTATCAGTCTTATCGCCAAAATGTAAGACCTCATTTCCTGATGTTGAATTCCATCTGCCATATTTGTGCCACCACTTTATCAATTTCTCCTTCGATCCGCAGTTAGTTACTGTGCTTCCTGCTTTGTGTACATCCCTCCCTCTGCTTTGTATCCAAATCATTTTTGTATTCAGCAAACAGGCCCCAAAAGAACACCTTGAAGAACGCTACGAATCCCTTCCAACGATTCATACAAACTGCCTTTCACTTCTATTGTCTTCAAACCATTGTTAATTCCGTTTTCTCGCTCCCAATAATGTCACGCCCTTAATCTTCGCCAGTGGCCTCCTGCGTGGTACCTTATCAAAGGCTTTCTGTTAGCCCCTATATATCACATCCACCACATCTCCCCATCCCAATCACTTCCTGAAACAATCTATGAGGGTTGTGAAGCCAGCTTTTCCCTCTCCAAGGCCCACATTGGCTGCTTCTAACTCTTCTTGCTTCATCTGAACATTCAATAATTTGATCTTGCATTATTAAAGGGGGCAGAATTTCCCCGACCACTGATGTTAAAGTGTAAGGGCCAAATTTTTCTCTATCGCTTTTGAAAATGTCCAATTAAATTGGCCACTCTCTAGCCCGCAAGCCTTCATCTACATCAATCACACCCTGAAATAAAACTTTTAGGTAAGGCAGACAAAGAAAGGCTGTTCCCATGAGCAACTTGTCCTATGACTAGGGGGCACGGATTTAAGGTTTTAGGTGTGAAATGTGGGAGGAACATGAAAAAGATTTTTTTTACACACATATTTGTTGCATGTCCGATATCATTGGTTCCGACCTGATCTGGGATGATGCTTCTTTCTCTTCTGTTATATTTTCCAGCAATTCTAAAATGCCTCTTATCCTAGAATCTAGCAATAAACTCCTCCTGTTAATCCATCTGGACTTCAAACAATAGTGTGCTATCTCTCTGTTGAATTTGCTATTCCGACTGTATTCATAGCTGAATGCTGAACTCCACCTCTCCACTTTCACTTGCTCTGGACATTCCTGCCTCCAGTTTATCCCTGCTTATCTTACCTAACCTGTGGGTCGCAGCTCCTTCCTCGACCACTTGTCTGTTTTCCACTTTCTTTCAGTGACGTGATATCCCCTTGCCCCGCGAACCTGCCTCCCTCCCTGACATGAAGGATTGTCCCCAATTTCACCTCTCGGTCTCAGATCTTGCGTTTGAGGAATCTCAGTCACTCCCAATAAATGTCCAGGTTAATATCTGGACGTCAACACTCCTACATCCCTGACTCATCCTGAACTCTCATACCTGCTATAAATGTACATTAGTTGGGCAACATGGTGGCGCAGTGGTTAGCACTGCTACCTACGGTGCTGAGGACCTGGGGTCGGGATCGAACCCTGGGTCACTGTCCGTGTGGAGTTTGCACATTCTCCCCTTGTTTGCGTGGGTTTCACCCCCACAACCCAAAGATGTGCAGGGTAGGTGGATTGAACACGCTAAATTGCCCCTTAATTGGAAATAAAAATAATTGGGTTCTCCAAATTTTTAAAATCTTTTTTCTAATAAATTTAGAGTACCCAATTCATTTTTTCCAATTAAGGGGCAATTTAACGTGGCCAATCCACCTAGCCTGCACATCTTTGTGTTGTGGGGGTGAAACCCACACAAACACGGGGAGAATGTGCAAACTCCACACGGACAGTGACCCAGAGCCAGGATCGAACCTGGGACCTCGGTGCCGTGAGGCAGCAATGCTATGAGGAGCGGTTGAATAAACTCGGTTTGTTCTTTAGCTATGAGGAGCGGTTGAATAAACTCGGTTTGTTCTCACTGGGACGACGGAGGTTGAGGGGCGACCTGATAGAGGTCTACAAAATATGAAGGGCATAGACAGAGTGGATAGTCAGAGGCTTTTCCCCGGGGTAGAGGGGTCAATTACTAGGGGGCATAGGTTTAAGGTGCAAGGGGCAAGGTTTAGAGGAGATGTACGAGGCAAGTTTTTTACACAGAGGGTAGTGGGTGCCTGGAACTCGCTACCGGAGGAGGTAGTGGAAGCAGGGACGATAGTGACATTTAAGGGGCATCTTGACAAATACATGAATAGGATGGGAATAGAAGGATACGGACCCAGGAAGTGTAGAAGATTGTAGTTTAGTCGGGCAGCATGGTCAGCACGGGCTTGGAGGGCCGAAGGGCCTGTTCCTGTGCTGTACATTTCTTTGTTCTTTGTTCTTTGTAACAACTGCGCCACGGGTACTCCAAATTTTAAAAAAAATTACATTATTGATTTGTGCACAGGATGTGGGCGTCGCTGGCTAGGCCTGCATTTATTGCCCATCCCTAATTGCCCCTTGAGAAGGTGGTGGTGAGCTGCCTTCTTGAGCCGCCGCAGTCCCTGAGGTGTAGATACACCCACAGTGCTGTTAGGGAGGGAGTTCCAGGATTTTGACCCAGCGACAGTGAAGGAACGGTCGATATATTTCCAAGTCAGGATGGTGAGTGACTTGGAGGGGAACCTCCAGGTGGTGGGGTTCCCAGGTATCTGCTGCTCTTGTCCTTCTCGATGATAGAGGTCATCCAGGCAAGGAGGGAGTACTCCATCACACTCCTGACTTGTGCCTTGTGGATGGTGGGCAGGTTTGGGGGAGTCAGGAGGTGAGTTAAAACAGAGATGAGGAGGAATTTCTTCAGCCAGAGGGTGGTGAATCTGTGGAACTCTTTGCCGCAGAAGAGCTGTGGAGGCCAAATCACTGAGTGTCTTTAAGACAGAGATAGATAGGTTCTTGATTAATAAGGGGATCAGGGGCTATGGGGAGAAGGCAGGAGAATGGGGATGAGAAAATATCAGCCATGATTGAATGGCGGAGCAGACTCGATGGGCCGAGTGGCCTAATTCTGCTCCCATGTCTTATGGTCTTATCTGCCACAGAATTCCCAGCCTCTGACCTGTTCTTGTCGCCATAGTATTTATATAATAATAAATGAATAATCTTTATTGTCACAAATAGGCTTACATTAACGCTGCAATGAAGTTACTGTGAAAACCCCCTAGTCGCCACATTCCGGCGCCTGTTCGGGTCACAGAGGGAGAATTCAGAATGTCCAATTCACCCAACAGCACGTCTTTCGGGACTTGTGGGAGGAAACCGGAGCACCCGGAGGAAACCCACGCAGACACGGGGAGGATGTGCAGACTCCGCACAGACAGTGACCCAAGCCGGGAATCGAACCCGGGACCCTGGAGCTGTGAAGCAACAGTGCTAACCACTGCGCTACCGTGCCAGGCTAGCCCAGTTCAGTTTCTCGTCAATGGTAACCCCCAGAATGTTGATAGTGTGGATTCAGTGATGGTGATGCAATTAAATATCAAGGAGAGATTGTTAGATCCTCTCCAGTCGGGATGGTCATTGCCTGACACTGTGTGGCATGAATATTATTTGCCACTTACCAGCCCAAGCTTGGATATTGTCCGGGTCTTGCTGCATTTGGACAGGGACTGCTTCAATGTCTGAGGAGTCGCGAATGGTGCTGAACATTGTGCAGTCATCCGCAAACACCCCCACGTCCGACCTTATGATGGAAGGGAGGTCACTGATGAAGCAGCTGAAGATGGTTGGGTCTCGGATACTACCCTGAGGAACTCCTGGCAGTCATGTCCTGGGACGGAGCCTAGGCAGCGATACCCACATTGCCCCAACAAATAAAAACAATGAAAGTACAATTTTCACTCTGTCCTCAGATAGCTGATCACAGTGAGAGCAGGGATGGGGGGGGGGGGGGGGGCGGGGGACAGATAATATTTGGCTCAATGTCCAAGCTAGGAAAGGAAGCAACAGAAAGTAGCCCCGACTTTCCACCCTGTTCATTATCCGAGGACTCTAGCTAGATCGGTGATGGCCTCCACAGGCGAATAGGCTGCCAATGTTTAGCATTGTCGCAGCAGGCACTCGGTGACACTGCAGGATCAGCTGTCAGCATCAGTTGGAATAAAACCCTCGAGTTGAAGCCACTGCCCAGATGTTTTTGCAGAACACATTTGGGGTTGCCAGGGGGCTGGGAATCGCAGTGGCTTGACCATGGCGTTTCTCAGAGGCCTGAGTGCGGAGGGACCCAGGGGGGCACCAAGTACCCGTCCTGTGTGCTCAAAAGCCTTTGTCCACTTGGTAGTTGAACTTTGCTAACTGCCACTGGGGGTAATAGTGGGCAGTCATTCACCGTCTCGTGCACCCATTGCGAATTGCCAGGGTCGTTCTGTTCAATAAATTGGTGTTCTCTTGGAGGAACTTTTTGAAAAGCTTATGTGCATAATAAAATATATATATGTCTAAATACAGAAGAGCTGAAAGATTTTCAAAAGATAGATTTATTCGTGTCACAAGCAGGCTACATAACACTGCAGTGAAGTGAGTGTGAAAATCTACACCCACCCCTCTATCAGCCCCTGTTTAAATCCTCGTTGATGTGAACTGAGGGAGAGGCTGTGATTCACCGCAGAAGGCGTGGTCAGCCATCCTTTGGAGTGCTTTATAAAGAACCTGGAGAGGTGAGGCGCTTTCATTCAGCTTTTCTCCCAGCCTGGAGGCATTCAGCAGCAACCCAGCCCACAAGCATGTCTTCCTATCGTGTGTCCAGCAGCAGCACAGCCTCTTACAGGAGGACGTTTGGAGGTCCCTCCGTGTCCCCCATCTCTGTGTCCAGATTTTCCAGCTCGGGCAGGCTGCTCAGTCCGCCAGCCTCTCTGAGGAACCCCAGCGGCTACCGGCACAGAGCCAGCACCCCAGCCTCGCTCAGGAGCTACCAGGACAAAGTGGACTTCTCGGTGGCCGACGCCCTGAACCAGGAGTTCCTCACCACCCGCACCAACGAGAAGGTGGAGCTACAAGAGTTGAACGACCGATTCGTCAACTTCATCGACAAGGTGAGGTTCCTGGAGCAGCAGAACGCCGTGCTGCTGGCTGAACTCACCCAGCTGCGGTCCAAGGAGCCCAGCAGGGCGGGGGATGTCTACCTGCAGGAGATCAGGGAGTTGAAGAGGCAACTGGACCTGGTGGTCAAGGACAGGGACCGCATCCAGGTAGAGAAAGACAACCTAGTGGATGACCTGCACAACTCCAGACAAAGGTAAGGGCTCTGCACCCCTACAAATGGGAGTTACTCTTAAATCAACAATTTGGGGAGGGGCTGAATGGCTCTTGCTCCTTTTTAAATATCTTTGAAGAATATCTCCATGCTTTCCCCAGGCACGCCTTTTGCTTCCCACTGTCATGTTATTAGTACACTCTAGATTGTCAATGCGCCTCATCTTTTGTTACACAGGATTCCGGGTTCAAATGTTTGAAGGAATCTTCGCAAGGAGAGCATGGGGGCGGGGGCGACAATCCAAACTATTGCTAATGGATAAAGTAGCACAAAACCGGGCGGGGGAAAGGGGGTGATGGGGAGGTGGGCAAGAGGGGGCGATGGCAAGCGGGGTGATGGGGAGGTGGGCAAGGGGGGTGATGGCAAGGGGGGTGATGGGGAGGTGGGCAAGGGGGGGCGATGGGGAGGTTGACATGGGGAGGTGGACGAGGGGAGGGATGGGGAGGTGGACGAGGGGAGCGATGGGGAGGTGGACGAGGGGAGCGATGGGGAGGTGGACGAGGGGAGCGACGGGGAGGTGGACATGGTGAGGGACGGGGAGGTGGACAAGGGGAGCGACGGGGAGGTGGACAAGGGGAGCGATGAGGAGGGGAGATGGACAAGGGGAGTGACGGGGAGATGGACTAGGGGAGTGACGGGGAGATGGACAAGGGGAACGACGAGGAGGTGGGCAAGGGGAGCGACGGGGAGGTGGACAAGGGGAGCGACGGGGAGGTGGACTAGGGGAGCGACGGGGAGATGGACTAGGGGAGCGACGGGGAGATGGACAAGGGGAACGATGAGGAGGTGGGCAATGGGAGGTGGGCAAGGGGAGCGATGGGGAGGTGGACAAGGGGAGCGATGGGCTGCGTACTTAGCCCCCGACTCTACTCCCTGTACACACACGACTTTGTGGCAAAATTTGATTCCAACTCCATCTACAAGTTTGCTGACGATATGACCAGAGTGGGCCAGATCTCGAAAAACGACGACTAGAATACAGGCGGGAGATAGAGAACCTAGTGGAGTGGTGTAGCGACAACAATCTCTCCCTCAATGCCAGCAAAACTAAAGAGCTGGTCATTGACTTCAGGAAGCAAAGGTACACACCCCTGTCAGCATCAACGGGGCCGAGGTGGAGATGGTTAGCAGTTTCAAATTCCTAGGGGTGCACATCTCCAAAAATCTGTCCTGGTCCACCCACGTCGACGCTACCACCAAGAAAGCACAACAGCGCCTATACTTCCTCAGGAAACTAAGGAAATTCGGCATGTCCACATTAACCGTTACCAACTTTTACAGATGCACCATAGAAAGCATCCTATCGGGCTGCATCACAGCCTGGTATGGCAACTGCTCGGCCCAGGACCGCAAGAAACTTCAGAGAGTCGTGAACACCGCCCAGTCCATCACACAAACCTGCCTCCCATCCATTGACTCCATCTACACCTCCCGCTGCCTGGGGAAAGCGGGCAGCATAATCAAAGATCCCTCCCACCCAGCTTACTCACTCTTCCAACTTCTTCCATCGGGCAGGAGATACAGAAGTCTGAGAACACGCACGAACAGACTCAAAAACAGCTTCTTCCCCACTGTCACCAGACTCCTAAATGACCCTCTTATGGACTGACCTCATTAACACTACACCCTGTATGCTTCATCCGATGCCAGTGCTTATGTAGTTACATTGGAGATGTTGTGTTGCCCTATTATGTATTTTCTTTCAATTCCTTTTCATGTATTTAATGATCTGTTGAGCTGCTCGCAGAAAAATACTTTTCACTGTACCTCGGTACACGTGACAATAAACAAATCCAATCCAATGGGGAGGTGGACAATGGGTGCAATGGGGAGGTGGACATGGGGAGGTGGACAAGGGGAGGGATGGGGAGGCGGACAAGGGGAGGGATGGGGAGGCGGACAAGGGGAGCGATGGGGAGGCGGGCAAGGGGAGGGATGGGGAGGTGGACAAGGGGAGGGATGGGGAGGTGGACAAGGGGAGGGATGGGGCGGTGGACAAGGGGAGGGATGGGGAGGTGGACAAGGGGAGGTGGACAAGGGGAGGGATGAGGAGGCGGACAAGGGGAGGTGGACAAGGGGAGCAATGAGGAGGTGTACAAGGGGAGGTGGACATGGGCAGCGATGGGGAGGTGGACAAGGGGAGGGATGGGGAGGTGGACAAGGGGAGAGGACAAAGGGGGTGATGGGGAGGTGGACAAGGGGCACGATTGGGAAGTGGACAAGGGGAGGGATGGGGAGGTGGACAAGGGGAGGGATGGGGAGGTGGACAAGGGGAGGGATGGGGAGGTGGACAAGGGGAGGGATGGGGAGGTGGACAAGGGGAGGGATGGGGAGGTGGACAAGGGGAGGGATGGGGAGGTGGACAAGGGGAGGTGGACAAGGGGAGGGATGGGGAGGCGGACAAGGGGAGGTGGACAAGGGGAGCAATGAGGAGGTGTACAAGGGGAGGTGGACATGGGCAGCGATGGGGAGGTGGACAAGGGGAGGGATGGGGAGGTGGACAAGGGGAGAGGACAAAGGGGGTGATGGGGAGGTGGACAAGGGGCACGATTGGGAAGTGGACAAGGGGAGGGATGGGGAGGTGGACAAGGGGAGGGATGGGGAGGTGGACAAGGGGAGGGATGGGGAGGTGGACAAGGGGAGGGATGGGGAGGTGGACAAGGGGAGGGATGGGGAGGTGGACAAGGGGAGGGATGGGGAGGTGGACAAGGGGAGGGATGGGGAGGTGGACAAGGGGAGGGATGGGGAGGTGGACAAGGGGAGTGATGGGGAGGTGGACAAGGGGAGTGATGGGGAGGTGGACAAGGGGAGTGATGGGGAGGTGGACAAGGGGAGTGATGGGGAGGTGGACAAGGGGAGTGATGGGGAGGTGGACAAGGGGAGTGATGGGGAGGTGGACAAGGGGAGTGATGGGGAGGTGGACAAGGGGAGGGATGGGGAGGTGGACAAGGGGAGGGATGGGGAGGTGGACAAGGGGAGGGATGGGGAGGTGGACAAGGGGAGGGATGGGGAGGTGGACAAGGGGAGGGATGGGGAGGTGGACAAGGGGAGGGATGGGGAGGTGGACAAGGGGAGGGATGGGGAGGTGGACAAGGGGAGGGATGGGGAGGTGGACAAGGGGAGGGATGGGGAGGTGGACAAGGGGAGGGATGGGGAGGTGGACAAGGGGAGGGATGGGGAGGTGGACAAGGGGAGCGATGGGGAGGTGGACAAGGGGAGGGATGGGGAGGTGGACAAGGGGAGTGATGGGGAGGTGGACAAGGGGAGAGGACAAGGGGAGTGATGGGGAGGTGGACAAGGGGAGAGGACAAGGGGGGTGATGGGGAGGTGGACAAGGGGCGCGATGGGGAAGTGGACAAGGGGAGGGATGGGGAGGTGGACAAGGGGAGTGATGGGGAGGTGGACAAGGGGAGTGATGGGGAGGAGGACAAGGGGGGGATGGGGAGGTGGACAAGGGGGGGGATGGGGAGGTGGACAAGGGGGGGGATGGGAGGTGGACAAGGGGGGGGATGGGAGGTGGACAAGGGGGGGGATGGGGAGGTGGACAAGGGGGGGGATGGGGAGGTGGACAAGGGGGGGATGGGGAGGTGGACAAGGGGGGGGATGGGGAGGTGGACAAGGGGGGGGATGGGGAGGTGGACAAGGGGGGGGATGGGGAGGTGGACAAGGGGAGTGATGGGGAGGTGGACAAGGGGAGCGATGGGGAGGTGGACAAGGGGAGATGTACAAGGGGAGGGATCGGGAGGTGGACAAGGGGACGGATGGGGAGGTGGACAAGGGGACGGATGGGGAGGTGGACAAGGGGAGGCGGACAAGTGGAGGTGGACAAGGGACGTGATGGGGAGGTGGACAAGGGACGTGATGGGGAGGTGGACAAGGGGAGCAATGGGGAGGTGGACAAGGGGGGGATGGGGAGGTGGACAAGGGGGGGGATGGGGAGGTGGACAAGGGGGGGGATGGGGAGGTGGACAAGGGGTGGGATGGGGAGGTGGACAAGGGGAGTGATGGGGAGGTGGACAAGGGGAGCGATGGGGAGGTGGACAAGGGGAGATGTACAAGGGGAGGGATCGGGAGGTGGACAAGGGGACGGATGGGGAGGTGGACAAGGGGAGGCGGACAAGTGGAGGTGGACAAGGGACGTGATGGGGAGGTGGACAAGGGACGTGATGGGGAGGTGGACAAGGGGAGCGATGGGGAGGTGGACAAGGGGAGCGATGGGGAGGTGGACAAGGGGAGCGATGGGGAGGTGGACAAGGGGAGCGATGGGGAGGTGGACAAGGGGAGCGATGGGGAGGTGGACAAGGGGAGCGATGGGGAGGTGGACAAGGGGAGCGATGGGGAGGTGGACAAGGGGAGGGATCGGGAGGTGGACAAGGGGAGGGATGGGGAGGTGGATAAGGGGACGGATGGGGAGGTGGACAAGGGGAGGCGGACAAGTGGAGGTGGACAAGGGACGTGATGGGGAGGTGGACAAGGGGAGCGATGGGGAGGTGGACAAGGGGAGCGAAGGGGAGCGATGGGGAGGTGGACAAGGGGAGCGATGGGGAGGTGGACAAGGGGAGCGATGGGGAGATGGGCAAGGGGAGCGATGGGGAGATGGACAAGGAGCGTTGGGGAGGGGCGATGTACAAGGGGAGTGACTGGGAGATGGACAAGGGGAACAATGAGGGGGTGGGCAAGGGGAGCGATGGGGAGATGGACAAGGGGAGATGGACATGGGGAGGTGGAGAAGGGGAGCGATGGGGACGCGGACAAGGGGAACGATGGCGAGGTGGACAAGGGGAGCGATGGGGACGTGGGCAAGGGGAGCGATGGGGACGCGGACAAGGGGAGCGATGGCGAGGTGGACAAGGGGAGCGATGGGGAGGTGGGCAAGGGGAGCGATGGGGCTCTGGGCAAGGGGAGCGATGGGAGGTGGGCAAGGGGAGCGATGGGGAGGTGGACAAGGGGAGATGGACAAGGGGAGTGATTGGGAGGTGGATAAGGGAAGTGATGGGGAGGTGGACAAGGGGAGCGATGGGGAGGTGGACAAGGGGAGATGGACAAGGGGAGTGATTGGGAGGTGGACAAGGGAAGTGATGGGGAGGTGGACAAGGGGAGATGTACAAGGGGAGTGATGGGGAGGTGGACAAGGAAAGCGAAGGGGAGATGGACAAGGGGAGCGACGGGGAGATGGACAAGAGGAGAGACGGGGAGGTGGACAAGGGGAGGGATGGGGAGGTGGACAAAGGGAGCGATGGGGACGTGGACAAGGGGAGCGATGGGGTGGTGGGCAATGGGAGCGATGGGGAGGTGGACATGGGGAGTGATGGGGAGGTGGACATGGGGAGTGATGGGGAGGTGGACAAGGGGAGGGATGGGGAGGTGGACAAGGGGAGGGATGGGGAGGTGGGCAAGGGGAGCGATGGGGAGGTGGACAAGGGGAGCGATGGGGAGGTGGACAAGGGGAGCGATGGGGAGGTGGACAAGGGGAGCGATGGGGAGGTGGACAAGGGGAGCGATGGGGAGGTGGACAAGGGGAGGGATCGGGAGGTGGACAAGGGGAGGGATGGGGAGGTGGATAAGGGGACGGATGGGGAGGTGGACAAGGGGAGGCGGACAAGTGGAGGTGGACAAGGGACGTGATGGGGAGGTGGACAAGGGGAGCGATGGGGAGGTGGACAAGGGGAGCGAAGGGGAGCGATGGGGAGGTGGACAAGGGGAGCGATGGGGAGGTGGACAAGGGGAGCGATGGGGAGATGGGCAAGGGGAGCGATGGGGAGATGGACAAGGAGCGTTGGGGAGGGGCGATGTACAAGGGGAGTGACTGGGAGATGGACAAGGGGAACAATGAGGGGGTGGGCAAGGGGAGCGATGGGGAGATGGACAAGGGGAGATGGACATGGGGAGGTGGAGAAGGGGAGCGATGGGGACGCGGACAAGGGGAACGATGGCGAGGTGGACAAGGGGAGCGATGGGGACGTGGGCAAGGGGAGCGATGGGGACGCGGACAAGGGGAGCGATGGCGAGGTGGACAAGGGGAGCGATGGGGAGGTGGGCAAGGGGAGCGATGGGGCTCTGGGCAAGGGGAGCGATGGGAGGTGGGCAAGGGGAGCGATGGGGAGGTGGACAAGGGGAGATGGACAAGGGGAGTGATTGGGAGGTGGATAAGGGAAGTGATGGGGAGGTGGACAAGGGGAGCGATGGGGAGGTGGACAAGGGGAGATGGACAAGGGGAGTGATTGGGAGGTGGACAAGGGAAGTGATGGGGAGGTGGACAAGGGGAGATGTACAAGGGGAGTGATGGGGAGGTGGACAAGGAAAGCGAAGGGGAGATGGACAAGGGGAGCGACGGGGAGATGGACAAGAGGAGAGACGGGGAGGTGGACAAGGGGAGGGATGGGGAGGTGGACAAAGGGAGCGATGGGGACGTGGACAAGGGGAGCGATGGGGTGGTGGGCAATGGGAGCGATGGGGAGGTGGACATGGGGAGTGATGGGGAGGTGGACATGGGGAGTGATGGGGAGGTGGACAAGGGGAGGGATGGGGAGGTGGACAAGGGGAGGGATGGGGAGGTGGGCAAGGGGAGCGATGGGGAGGTGGACAAGGGGAGTGATGGGGAGATGGTCAAGGGGAGATGGTCAACGGGAGTGATGGGGAGATGGTCAAGGGGAGATGGTCAACGGGAGTGATGGGGAGGTGGACAAGGGGAGTGATGGGGAGGTGGACAAGGGGAGATGTACAAGGGGAGCGATGGGGACGCGGACAAGGGGAGCGATGGCGAGGTGGACAAGGGGAGCGATGGGGTGGTGGACAAGGGGAGTGATGGGGCTCTGGGCAAGAGGAGCGATGGGAGGTGGGCAAGGGGAGCGATGGGGAGGTTGGCAAGGGGAGCGATGGGGACGCGGACAAGGGCAGCGATGGGGACGCGGACAAGGGCAGCGATGGGGTGGTGGACAAGGGGAGTGATGGGGTGGTGGACAAGGGGAGTGATGGGGAGGTGGACAAGGGGAGCGACGGGGAGGTGGACAAGGGGAGCGACGGGGAGGTGCACAAGGGGAGCGACGGGGAGGTGGACATGGGGAGGTGGGCAAGGGGAGCGACGGGGAGGTGGGCAAGGGGAGCGACGGGGAGGTGGGCAAGGGGAGCGACGGGGAGGTGGGCAAGGGGAGCGACGGGGAGGTGGGCAAGGGGAGCGACGGGGAGGTGGACAAGGGGAGCGACGGGGAGGTGGACAAGGGGAGCGATGGGGAGTGATGGGGAGGTGGACAAGGGGAGCGATGGGGAGGTGGACAAGGGGAGCGATGGGGAGGTGGACAAGGGGAGCGACGGGGAGGTGGACAAGGGGAGCGACGGGGAGGTGGACAAGGGGAGCGACGGGGAGGTGGACAAGGGGAGCGACGGGGAGGTGGACAAGGGGAGCGATTGGGGAGGTGGACAAGGGGAGCGACGGGGAGGTGGGCAAGGGGAGCGATGGGGAGATGGACAAGTGGAGCGTTGGGGAGGGGCGATGTACAAGGGGAGTGATGGGAGATGGACAAGAGGAGTGACTGGGGGATGGACAAGGGGAACGATGAGGGGGTGGGCAAGGGGAGCGATGAGGGGGTGGGCAAGGGGAGCGATGGGGAGATGGACAAGGGGAGCGACGGGGAGGTGGACAAGGGGAGCGATGGGGAGGTGGGCAAGGGGAGCGATGGGGAGGTGGGCAAGGGGAGCGACGGGGAGGTGGGCAAGGGGAGCGACGAGGGGGTGGGCAAGGGGAGCGATGGGGAGGTGGGCAAGGGGAGCGATGGGGTGGTGGGCAAGGGGAGCGATGGGGTGGTGGGCAAGGGGAGCGATGGGGTGGTGGGCAAGGGGAGCGATGGGGACGCGGACAAGGGGAGCGATGGCGAGGTGGGCAAGGGGAGCGTTGGGGACGCGGACAAGGGGAGCGATGGCGAGGTGGACCAGGGGAGCGATGGGGAGGTGTACATGGGGAGGTGGGCAAGGTGAGCGATGGGGAGGTGGACAAGGGGAGCGATGGGGCTCTGGGCAAGGGGAGCGATGGGGAGGTGGGCAAGGGGAGCGATGGGGACGCGGACAAGGGGAGCGATGGGGAGGTGGACAAGGGGAGCGATGGGGCTCTGGGCAAGGGGAGCGATGGGGAGGTTGGCATGGGGAGGTTGGCAAGGGGAACGATGGGGTGTTGGACAAGGGGAGCGATGGGGAGGTGGACAAGGGGAGCGATGGGGTGGTGGGCAAGGGGAGCGATGGGGTGGTGGGCAAGGGGAGCGATGGGGTGGTGGGCAAGGGGAGCGATGGGGTGGTGGGCAAGGGGAGCGACGGGGTGGTGGGCAAGGGGAGCGACGGGGAGGTGGACAAGGGGAGCGACGGGGAGGTGGGCATGGGGAGGTGGGCAAGGGGAGCGACGGGGAGGTGGGCAAGGGGAGCGACGGGGGGTGGGCAAGGGGAGCGACGGGGGGGTTGGCAAGGGGAGCGACGGGGAGGTGGACAATGGGAGGGACGGGGAGGTGGGCAAGGGAAGCGACGGGGAGGTGGGCAAGGGGAGCGACGGGGAGGTGGGCAAGGGGAGCGACGGGGAGGTGGGCAAGGGGAGCGACGGGGAGGTGGGCAAGGGGAGCGACGGGGAGCTGGACAAGGGGAGTGGTGCTGGACAAGGGGAGATGTCCAATGCAAGGCCATTCTGATCCCAGTCTAAAGTAGAATATTTTACACGTTCTGAAGTCTGTTCTTACCTGATTCAGGCATTCTTGTCCACCGAATTAGGCACAGAGTTTGCTAAAAATACTTACTTTGATGAACTCAAAAAAACTTCTCCACAACAATAAAACATGCATCTTGTTCCTCTCCACATTTGGTGCTGGCCTTGTGTTCCAGCAACATTTATAGAAATGGTGTCACATAGTTGGAGCCATCACTATACCACAGAGCAGAATGATGTGACTGATTTGCCGCACGCTGACCTCTCTCTGAGCCAATGCAGCTCTAGGGAGACACGGAGTAGAGTTCAGGCTCTTCCGTACTGACTCACAAAGCTGGCACATGAAGATTGGGGAATTGGCGATATATTTCCGAATCCGGATGGTGTGTGGTTTGGAGGGAAACTCCAGCTGGTGGAGTTCCCGTTCATTCGCTGCTCTTGTCCTTCGGGCTGGAAGTTTGCGGAGTTTGGAAGGTGACTTTGAAATGAGTGATTTGCTAGGTCATTTCATCGGACAGTTTTTTGTCCCCCCAATTTAGCGTGGCCAATCCACCTCCCCTGGACATCTTTGGGTTGTGGGGGCGAGACCCACGCAGACACGGGGAGAATGTGCAAACTCCACACGGACAGTGACCCAGAGCCGGGAGTGAACCCGGGTCCTCGGCGCCGTGATGCAGCAGTGCTAACCACTGTGCCACCTATTTCGGAGGGCAGTTAAGAGCCAACCACATTGCTGTGGGTCTGGAGTCACATGTAGGCCAGACCGGGGTAAGGACGGCAGATTTCCTTCCCTAAAGGGCATTAGTGAACCAGATGGGTTTTTACAACAATGGACAATAGTTTCATGGTCATTATTACTGAGACTGGCTTTATATTCCAGATGTAAAAACGTCCCTGGCACTATATGTTTACATAGACAGATAACAAAAAGGAATCCAGGATTACTCATAGTCACCCTTAACATACACAGCCCCCCCCCCCCCCCCCCGCCCCCCCCCCCCCCCCCCAACTAATGTTCAATGTTATCCAGTTCTTGAAAGTGCATAATGAATAACGCCCATGAATTCTCCCCTCCGAGCTTCCCCTCAGTTCAAACTTAACCTTCTCAAGAGTCAAGAATTCCAACAGGTAACCCCCCCCCCGCCACGCCAGGGCACAGGGTGGTGAGGCTGCTCTCCACCCCAACAGGATCCACCTTCGGGCGATCAACGAGGCGAAGGCTACAACATCTGCCTCCGCGCCCGTTTCCAACCCCGGCTGGTCCGACACCCCGAATATGGCCTCTCGGGGACCCGGGTCCAGTTTCACTTGCACCACTTTAGAAATTACCCTAAACACCGCCTTCCAGTAATCCTCCAGCTTTGGACAGGACCAAAACATATGAACGTGATTCGCAGCCCCCCCCCCCCCTCCACCCCCCCGCAACACTCACACACATCTTCTACCCCTTCAAAGAATCGGCTCATCCTCGCCCTCGTATCAGCCCCAACCTCGCGCACGAGGTGGAGACATTCACTCTCCGGAGCACCTCACACCAGACCCCCTCCTCTATAACCTCTCCCAGCTCTTCCTCCCACTTTGCCTTGATCCCTTCCAGTGGTGCCTTCTCCTCTTCCAAAATAGCTCCGTAAACCGCTGAGACTACCCCCTTCTCCAGTCCCCTTGTCGTCAGCACCTCCTCCAGCAATGTGGAGGCCGGCTCCACCGGGAAGCTCTGTATCTCCTTTCTGGCAAAATCCCGAACCTGCATGTACCTAACCACGTCTCCCTGCTCCAGCCCATACTTCGCTTCCAGCTCCTTCAATCCTGCAAACCGACCCCTACGAAACAGATCTTTAAGCGTCTTAATCCCCTTCTCTTCCCATTTCCGGAAATTTCCATCCCACTTCCCTGGCTCTCCCCAGTGTCTTGACTAATATTTGTCCACCAATCGTCACAAAAAAAAAAAATTATTTAGTCATTATCACATTGCTGTGTGTGGGAGCTTGCTGTGCGCAAATTGGCTCTGAGGACTTTGTAACCCATGGGTGGTTCAGGACAGGGCATGGCACTGCCGCCTGGCACATTGGCAGTGCAAACCTGGCACTGCCAAGGGGCAGGGCCTGAAAGGCATTGCATGAAGTGGTGAGGTCATTTGGTGACCCAATAGCAGGGTGTCACTCACCTAGCGGGGTTGGGGGGGGGCGCGCGCTGGTACCAGCGATTGGGGTAGGCTCTAAATCCCCAATGCCAGCACTGTGAGGGAGCGGGGGGTGGGGATGGTTAAATGGAAAGAGCACCCTACCCAAGGTCAACACCTCCACCCTATCCCCACAACCCAGTAACCCCACCTAACACTAAGGGCAATTTTGGACACTATGGGCAATTTATCATGGCCAATCCACCTAACCTGCACATCTTTGGACTGTGGGAGGAAACCGGAGCACCCGGAGGAAACCCACACACACACGGGGAGAAAGTACAGACTCCGCACAGACAGTGACCCAAGCCGGGAATCGAACCTGGGACCCTGGAGCTGTGAAGCAATTGCGCTAACCACTGTGCTACCGTGCTGCCCTCTGCCTCCCTTCTTCTATTATTTAAGGATTTACCAGGCAGCCACGCTCCGAGCAGCATGCGAAACGTGATCTCAGCGTGGTTACACGTGGCTTCTGATGGTGTCTACAACGCTATTGGTCAAGCTTGGCTCAGTGGGCAGAGCTGGGCCTCAAACCTCCCCCCTGGGACTGAAGCCACATGATCGTGGGTGACACTCCCTGGCAGTACTGAGGGGGTGCTGTATTGTTGGAGGTGCCCCCTGTTCGACGTTGCTGATGGTGGTCTTGTGCCTCAGTGGGGTAGCGCCCCTACCTCTGAGTCAGAAACTCCAGGTGTGGTCCCCACCCCAGGACTTGATGGCCGAGGAAGGTGTGTCCATAACGCGGCCAAACAGGTTGATTGTATAAACCTGCAAATCCTTCCAAACACACTAATGGCTGGCGGTAAGAGCGTCATTGCAGTGTTAATGTAAGCCTACTTGTGACACTAAGTTTTTCTTTTAAATTTAGACTACCCAATTCATTTTTTCTCCAATTAAGGGGCAATTTAGCGCGGCCAATCCACCTCCCCTGCACATCTTTGGGTTGTGGGGGCGAAACCCACGCAGACACGGGGAGAATGTGCAAACTCCACACGGACAGTGACCCAGGGCCGGGATCGAACCTGGGACCTCAGCGCCGTGAGGCCACAGTGCTAACCACTGCCCCACCGTGCCACCCTACTTGTGACACTAATAAAGATTATTATTCTTGAAAAAAAAACAATCGTTTTCTATGTGTCCTTGCCCATAAAACCATAGAATAGCTACAGTTCAGAAGGAGGCCATTCGGCCCATTGAGTCTGCACCAGCCCTCTGAAAGAGCGCCCTACCGAGGCTCAAATCCCCCGCCCTTTCCCTGCAACACCACCCAACCTTTGGACACTAGGGGGCAATTTATCATGGCCAATCCACCTAACTTACACATCTTTGGACTGTGGGAGGAAACCGGAGCAACCGGAGGAAACCCACGCACACACGGGGAGAACGTGCAGACTCCGCACAGACAGTGACCCAAGCTGGGAATCGAACCCGGGGTCCCTGGTGCTGTGAGGCAGCAGTGCTAACCACTGTGCTGCCATGATGCCCCTAAATCTGAAACATTGGAGACAATTTTCACCCAGCATTGGTAAACTGATGGCTTTACCCCTTGCCCAGTGTTACTCTCTATTGAAACCCAGCTCTCTGGGATTTCTGCTCTGCGAATTGTTTTTGATCCTGAAAAGTTCTGTGTGTTGGGAATACATAGCGGCAAACACTTTCCATTAACAATTGACCTACAGACCCTGCTTGGGATGCCATTAACTGTGATCCTCTGCGAAATGCATTATCTCCCAAAGACACCAGTTTCTTTATTAGTCTGTCAGTGTGTTCCATTAGTGAAGTGTAGACTAATTGAAGTAATTTCCTCTCCGCTATCTAATGGTCCAGTCTGCAGTAATTTGCAGATAGGCTCCAGGAGAGACTATCATCAGTGCAAACGTCAAAAAAGGAACGTAAATGTTAAATGCATGAAGCACACCGGACTGCCACGTCTGTCAATTAAGAATAATACTGGAGGCTGAATTTTAACGATTGGTTGGCCCAGTAATTCACCACTGGAAAAATCCTGGAACTCCCTCCCTAACAGCACAGTGGGTGTACCTACACCACAGGGACTGCAGCGATTCAAGAAGGCAGCTCACCACCACCTTCTCAAGGGGCAATTAGGGATGGGCAATAAATGCTGGGCCTAGCCAGCGAAGCCCACATCTCATGGATGAATACAAAAACATTTAAAGGCCTCAATCTGCTTTCTGGCTCGGGGTCGACACGCCCCAGCGTAAAATCACTGCGAGGTCGGGACAGGCAGGAACCTGGAGGGAATCCTCCGTGGGTTTCCTCCGGGTGCTGCGGTTTCCTCCCACAAGCCCAAAGATGTGCAGGTTAGGTGCATTGGCCATGATCAATTGTCCCTTAGTGTCCAAAGATGTGCAGGTTAGGTGGATTGGCCATGATAAATTGTACCTTAGTGTCCAAAGATGTGAAGGTTAGGTGGATTGGCCGCGCTAAATTGTCCCTTAGTGTCCAAAGATGTGCAGGTTAGGTGCATTGGCCATGATAAATTGTACCTTAGTGTCCAAAGATGTGCAGGTTAGGTGGATTGGCCATGATCAATTGTCCCTTAGTGTCCAAAGATGTGAAGGTTAGGTGGATTGGCCATGATAAAATTGCCCCTTAGTGTCCAAGGATGTGCAAGTTAGGTTAAGGGGTTTTATAGGGCAGGGGAATGGGCTATTTAGCGTGGCCAATCCACCTACCCTGCACACCTTTGGGTTGTGGGGGTGAGACCCACGCAGACATGGGGAGAATGTGCAAACTCCCCACGGACAGTGACCCGGGGCCGGGATCGAACCCAGGTCCTGACTTATATACATAATCTATGCTGACAGCACTGCAACAGGGCTGCTGCGTTACTGGAGGTGCTGTTCTAATAATAATAATCTTTATTGTCCCAAGTAGGCTTACATTAACACTGCAATGAAGTTACTGTGAAAATCCCCTCGTCGCCACATTCCGGCGCCTGTTCGGGTCACAGAGGGAGAATTCAGAATGTCCAATTCACCTAACAGCACGTCTTTCGGGACTTGTGGGAGGAAACCGGAGCCCCCGGGGCCGGGTTCGAACCCGGGTCCTCAGCGCTGTGAGGCAGAAGTGCTAACCACTGCGCCGCCGTGTCGCCCAATGATTTGTATTGCGATACAGACAAATGAGGAGCCTTATGCTCAAGGCTTGATGTCTTTCTTAATAATAATAATCGCGTATTGTCACAAGTAGGCTTCAGTGAAGTTACTGTGAAAAACCCCTCGTCGCCACATTCGGGGAGGCCGGTATGGGAATTGAACCCGCCCTGCTGGCCTTGTTCTGCATTACAAGCCAGCTGCTTAGCCCACTGTGCTAAACCAGCCCCTGGTTCTTGGAACTGTAATCTGAGCAACTGCAATATCCAGTTAATAACTGGCCTTAATCAGGGTGCAGGCACAGAGTCCTCAATCATTCCAGGCTAGAGAGGAGAGAAAAACAGTGATCCCACTCCTAGCCCCTATCCTGGCTAAGACCGCGAACACGCCCGCCCAGGATCTTAGTAATTTGACGAAATTCCAAAACGTGCGCGTGATTCGCTGGCCCCCGCCCACACCTCTCACACTCATCTGCTACCCCCTGAAAGAACCCACTCATTCTCGCCCGAGTCGTATGCACCCTGTGCACCACCTTAAACTGTATCAGGCTCATCCTTGCACAAGAGGGGGTCCCGTTTACCCTTCGCAGTGTCTCACTCCATACTCCCCAATTGATCTCCATTCCCAACTCCACTTCCCATTTCTTTTTGATCTTCATCCCCTGCTCCCCCAGCCACTTGTGTATAGATCCCCGATTAACCTGCACATCCTTGGACACTAAGGGCAATTTATCACGGCCAATCCACCTAACCTGCACATCTTTGGACTGTAGGAGGAAACCGGAGCACCCGGAGGAAACCCACGCAGACACGGGAGAGAACGTGCAGACTCCGCACAGACAGTGACCCAAGCCGGGAATCGAACCCGGGTCACTGGTGCTGTGAGGCAGCAGTGCTCAGCGACCTGTAATGGTTCTTGGTTAAGGAATGCTTCATTTTAAAATTCACACTTGTTTTCAGATTCCTCTATGGCCTCGTCCTTCCCTATCTCTGTAACCCGCTCCAGCTCCACAACCCTCTAACATCTCTGTGCTCCTCTAACTCTGGCCATTTCTGATTATAATCGCTCCATCGTTGTCGCACCACCTCAGCCTGGCACACCACCTCCGCATCAAGTTCTGGAATTCTCCCTCTCAACCACTCTGCCTCGCTTTTGACCTTTAACCCTCCTTAAAAGCCAACTCATTGACCAAGGTTTTTGGTCATGTGACCTAATATCTCCTCATGTGGTTCAGTGTCAGAGTGTATTTTCTTTTGATAATCGTGACTGAAGTGCCTCAGTACCTTTTTAAATTAGAGGCGCTATATAAATGCAAGTTGTTGTTGGTTGTTAGCTTTTATTGGTCGAGGGATTGAGTTTCGGAGCCATAAGGCCATGTTGCAGCTGTACAAAACTCTGGTGCGGCCGCATTTGGAGTATTGCGTGCAATTTTATAGGAAGGATGTGGAAGCATTGGAAAGGGTGCAGAGGAGATTTACCAGAATGTTGCCTGGTGTGGAGGAAAGATCTTGGGCGAAATTCCCCCCCAATGGCGGGATGCCCGCCGACTGGCGCCAAAGCCGGCGCCAATCAGACGGGCATCGCGCCGGCAAAAAGGTGCGGAAGTCTCCGCATCTTTGGCGGCCTAGCCCCAACATTGAGGGGCTAGGCCGACGCCGGAGGGATTTCCGCCCCGCCAGCTGGCGGAAATGGCGTTTGTTGCCCCGCCAGCTGGCGCAGAAATGCGGTGCATGCGCGGGAGCGTCAGCGGCCGCTGTCAGTTTCCCGCGCATGCGCAGTGGGGAGAGTCTCTTCCGCCTCCGCCATGGTGGAGACCGTGGCGGAGGCGGAAGGGAAAGAGTGCCCCCACGGCACAGGCCCGCCCGCGGATCGGTGGGCCCCGATCGCGG
Source organism: Scyliorhinus torazame (assembly GCF_047496885.1). Classification (NCBI taxonomy): domain Eukaryota; kingdom Metazoa; phylum Chordata; class Chondrichthyes; order Carcharhiniformes; family Scyliorhinidae; genus Scyliorhinus; species Scyliorhinus torazame. The sequence continues at coordinate 23,496,939 of NC_092738.1, read as the reverse complement.
GCCAGGCCACCGTGGGTCAGATCGCCCCGCGCCCCCCCCCCCCAGGACCCCGGAGCCCGCCCACGCCGCCTGGTCCCGCCGGTAAATACCAGGTTTGATTTACGCCGGCGGGGCAGGCAATTCCTGGGCGGGACTTCGGCCCGTCCGGGCCGGAGAATTGAGCGGGGGGTCCCGCCAACCGGCGCGGCCGGATTCCCGCCCCCGCCCAATCTCCGGGAGCGGAGACTTCGGCGGGGGCGGGATTCACGGCGGCCACTGGCCATTCTCCGACCCGGCGGACATAGCTTTAAATTGAGGGGAGATAGATATAGGACAGATGTCAGAGGTAGGTTCTTTACTCAGAGAGTAGTAAGGGTGTGGAATGCCCTGCCTGCAACAGTAGTGGACTCGCCAACACTAAGGGCATTCAAATGGTCATTGGATAGACATATGGACGATAAGGGAATAGTGTAGATGGGCTTTAGAGTGGTTTCACAGGTCGGCGCAACATCGAGGGCCGAAGGGCCTGTACTGCGCTGGAATGTTCTATATTCTATGTTCTTCAAAAATGGGGCTCTGTCCCCACGCTGGTATAAAAACGCTGGTGTTTCACTCGACTTTCCTTAAGAAAGTCCTGAGAGATTCTCCTACCTGCAGGGGGCTGTCAGGGCCCCGGAGAGCTCCTCGCAGCTCCTGACGGCCGATGCGTGGTTAGAACCACGCCATCAGGAACTCTGCCAGTTTTGCGCGGAGAATCACGCGGGGGGGAGGGGGCCTCTGTCAACGGCCCCCTACCTGTGCTGCGTAGATTGCGCGCGAGCGCTTCCCGAGCAATTCTCCGGGAAGCCGGAGAATCGCTTCAGCGGCGCCGGTCCCAATTTCCGGGTAAGCGGCCATTCTCCGCTCCAGCGCCGGACGCGGTTTTGGCACAGGGCGGCAGAGAATCCAGCCCAGGGTTTAGGATCAGCCCTCTGCAATTGAATAGGCCGATGAAGCTGATTGTCACCCCGTGTGAAAAATGTCCACGCCGCTGAGGCGGTGGAGGCCTTCTGGTAGCCTGGAAATAGAGCGAGGGACAAAAAGGCTTGGAAAAGACCCCGCTACTTATCCAATAACCCAGTTGCTGCTCAGGAGGCAGCACTCCAGTCTAAATGAGGCGACATTACCACTTCTGGGGACCCGAATGTTGCTCGTCAAAGACACAGGAGGATAAAGTTTTGAACACTGAATTTAAATGAGAAACCACTGAACTGGTAGCAAGAAGGAGCAGAACTATTCAAGCTGCTTTTGTGTGGCTCCATTGTAAATGCATTAAAAAGAAACATGCCCTTACACATAGCAACCAGAGGAGTTTTACCCCATGATGCTGCTTTCAAAAATTACCTCAAACGCTGCCTCTTTCCTTTATTTGTTGTGATGTTTTTCTGCAGTCACCGTTTGGAGCTTAAGTTTTATTTTTGAAACCCAGGACACGGTGGAACATTTAAGTGGTGGGTGCAATTTGTAAATTAACAAGGTTTCTCGTTTCCTTTGATTTGTCAAGTGCTACTGATCAAATGTGTCTGGGAGTTTTGAGGTCCAAATTATTTCCCTCCAATAAAGGTCATTTGGGGGTGCATCCTATTTGTTATCGCCCGGGAACTGGATTCGCTGCTAAATTCACCAAGTTTTACATTCTACCCCTCCAATCTGTTCCACGTGGTGTGACAATGGTTTCTCTGTCGGATTCAAAAGCTCCGATTGTCACTGCAGTTTTAACAGGTGCGCTTAGCAGCCATCTCTGTGTACGTTCGCGAACAGCATCCACCGGCCTGTCTCTGTTTTTTATGGGCATATTCGCTGGTTCGTGTCCTAAATAGTCTCCGCAGTGGCTTAATTACAGTGCTTAAGTCAAGTCACGTAGATCAGGAAGGCTCCAGGTTCAATTACAGGCCTGAGGGAACTTCGTGTAGGAGCTCGTGGAGAGGCCTTGCAAATGATATCAAAGGCCCTTTACCTGGGAGGGGGTAAAGCAGCCAGGATTCCGGAGGTGTAGTACAGTGAGATAGTGTCCACAGGAGGGGGAGGGGGGCATCTTTTAAATCCTGATTACTCAAGTCTCACAACAACAACCTTCTAAAACAGTTGGTCAATAGAGGCCCCTAGTGGTTGGCTACAACAATCTATATTCTGGCTCAACATGCCAGGATCTCTATGCTATTATCAAAGCTTTTCTCAGTTCGTAATGTTGTTGGAGTGATAAAGCTATAGGTGGTTCAGTCCAGCAACTTGGAACTATGCTTTAGTGCATTACTGACGGGGGTGTACCCTGTAGCAGATTCTTTTGCCAAGATGTTGAAGTGAGGCCTCCACGCCTGCCTCCTCCGAGACTCAGGAAGGCATTGATCCCACGCCGCTGTTCAAACTAGAGCAGGGAGTTCACCTGGTATACTGGCCAACATTCCTCCCGCAGCCAGCACCATTAAAACACATATCTTGTCACATTGCAATCTGTGGTTTGGGATCTCGCCCTGTGCAACAAAGAAAAAAAGTAACTGCTGTGGTTTTCTACACAGTGGCACTCATTGCGCACTGGAATAATTATCACAAAGCATTTGGAGATGGGATATGGTGCTACTGAAATGCCTCCATGTTCCGGAGCTCCCTGCAGCAGTGTGGCTGAGATCGGGGACGAAACAGGGGATGGGATATTTGTGCTTTTACTGTCTGGCTGAGAACTCCGTAATGTTTGTGTGTAATTGTGTTACAGGTTGGACGATGAAGCCCAGAAGAGAGAGGATGCCGAGAATAATCTGGTACTGTTCAGGAAGGTGAGTGTCTGAGACAAGCTGCCAGTTTAGCTCAGTTGGCTGGACAGCTGGTTCGTGATGCAGAGTGAAGTCAACAGCGGGGGTTCAATTCCCCTCCTGGCTGAGGTTATTCATGAAGGCCCCGCCTTCTCCACCTTACCCCTCGCCTGAGGTGTGGTGACCCTCAGGTTAAATCGCCACCAGTCAGCTCTCCCCCCTCAAAAGGGAAAGCGGCCTATGGTCCTTTGAGACTATGGCGACTTTGCCGTACCCAGATTTAAAGCAGTTTCTCTGCTGCTGTGGACGCTGGATAAAGAACTCCCCAATAAAATTAAAGCAATTAAAGAAAATACTGGATAAACCCAGCAGATCCGGCTCCCTAGTATGCTGAAAATTGCAATAGTGCATACAATGATGAGTTGGAAAATAAGGACCCAAGAATGTACAGTCGTCCCATACATGCCAACACAAAAATCGCGCAAAAGCTGACATAGTCCGGGAAATCCTGGGCACTCCAAAACAGCCCTGGATACAAGCCTGTGAATTCTCTTTTTTTTTTTCCTTCCATGGTATTTCTGGGATTTTACCAGTGCTTTTAGTGACTCCATTTTGTTTTTATAAGCTTTGCATGTGACATGTAAAAATAGATAGTAAGGGCAGCATGGTGGCGCAGTGGGTTAGCCCTGCTGCCTCACGGCGCCGAGGTCCCAGGTTCGATCCCGGCTCTGGGTCACTGTCCGTGTGGAGTTTGCACATTCTCTCCGTGTTTGCGTGGGTTTCGCCCCCACAACCCAAAGATGTGCAGGCTGGGTGGATTGGTCACACTAAATTGCCCCTTAATTATAAAAAAGAGAATTGGGTACTCTAAATTTATTTTTTTAAAAGGTGCTCTTCTCGCTTCATGCCCCTCCCAGCAAATGCCCACCTTTGAGCTGATGACTACCTATAATCACAGAATTTACAGTGCAAAAAGGAGGGCCATTCGGCCCATCGAGTCTGCACCGGCTCTTGGAAAGAGCACCCTACCCAAGGTCAACCCTCCACCCTATCCCCATAACCCAGTAACCCCACCCAACACTCAGGGCAATTTTGACACTAAGGGCAATTTATCATGGCCAATCCACCTAACCTGCACATCTTTGGACTGTAGGAGGAAACCGGAGCACCCGGAGGAAACCCACGCACACACTGGGAGAACGTGCAGACTCCGCACAGACAGTGACCCAGGGCTGGGATTCGAACCCGGGTCCTCAGTGCCGTAGATCAGTGCTAACCACTGCGCTACCGTGCTGCCCCTTGCAAGGGAACTCTGGCGTGTGAGAGAATGCCATAAGCACTGACTACCAATGCAGAACGGTGACTGTTGGCATGCCATACAGTGCCAGCTCTTTGCCCCGATGTGGCCAGTCTTCACACTGTCCCTTGGTAGTGTGCGGGTCATGAATGGCAACAACATCCATTATGCCAATAGCCCTCCTCAGGGCCCTTCACAAGTTAGAAAGGAACAAGGACACTGAGGCAAGGAGGGGTGACCAGGACGTTTGGACAACGAAAGGCTTTTGAGGGCTTTCGAGAAATGTCTCCCTCTCTAAAACATTTCTTCATGCATCAAGTGGTAGAAGTGGTGGAGCGCTCTGCCACAAGAATCTGTAGCTGTCAGCTCAATTAGTGATTTTTAAATCGGAGATTCATTCCTGTTTTAAATATTATTAAATCATATAAAAGGATATGGAGCCCAAGGTGAATGGATGATTTGAATTGGAAAAAAATGAATTGGGCACTCTAAATGTATTTTTAAAAAAGTTACAAAATCTGTGTAACTTTAGATAGCTAAAGTGGAAAGTTTTACTCCAAAGCCAAGGATTAAAACCAAACTTTTTAGTGCAGGAAACACAATCCAAAGATTGTTTCATCCATCTTGAAAAACTGAACACCATTCCTTGCAAACAATCCTATTATAACAACAAGCTTAAGGCATTAAAATGTCTTCTTTTTAAAAAAAATGTCGAGTGCCCAATTCATTTTTTCCAATTAAAGGGCAATTTAGCGTGGCCAATCCACCTACTCTGCACATCTTTGGGTTGTGGGGGCGAGACCCACGCAAACACGGGGAGAATGTGCAAACTCCACACGGACAGTGACCCGGGGCCGGGACCGAACCTGGGACCTCGGCGCCGTGAGGCAGTAGTGCTAATCCACTGCGCCACCGTGCTGTCCGTGGGATTAAAATGCCTTCTTTTGCCCTTTCTCCTTTTTCTAATTCCCCTTCTCCTTTTCTCCTTTTGTCCCTCCTGCTCCTTCCTTCCTTCCCCGGACCACGAACCCCGCAGGATGTTGATGATGCGACTTTGGCTCGATTGGAGCTGGAGCGAAAGGTTGAGTCACTACTGGACGAAATCGAATTTCTCAAGAAGATCCACGATGAGGTGAGCTGTTGTTGGTTTGTTTTATTTCTTGTCTGCTTCAGGGGATGTTGCTCGTGTGAACTGAACTTTTTCCTCTTTGTCAATCTAGAATTCTTGACTAGGCCCAAATCCAGTTTAAAACTTTCTGTCTGGTAACCATTCACTTCCACCATTTTTGACAGAATTTCCAGCATTTCAGACACCTGGCAGCCATCTTGTTTCTGTGGGGAACAAAAATGGATCTTTTCATTGTTTTTCTCTTTGAGGGTTCCAGGGTCAGAATTAGATTGTCAATAGCCATTCTGTCAGAATGCTCATGCGTCAATTTGATTGACCGGCATCTGAAATTTCGATGTTCCTCTCTTCTTTCCAATGCCAGGAGCTGCGGGACCTCCAGATGAACATGCAGGCTTCACAAGTACAGGTTGAGATGGAAGTGGCAAAGCCAGACTTGACCGCAGCTCTGAAAGAGATCCGCACACAGTACGAGACCATTGCCACCAAGAACGTGCAGGAGGCCGAGGAGTGGTACAAGTCCAAGGTAGGATCTCAGTCAGATTCCGGAACCCCTGCAGCGCTAAGAGCACCGATCCTGTCCTGGGGCCTATTACTGCAGGCCTCAAGTACTCCCTGTGTCTCTCTTGTGAAGCAGTTCAGCAAAGTTTATTCATGAGTGACTACATTTAAAATGAACACTCTGGTTCCTGAGATGTCGGCAACACAGGTAAGGCATAGACATATTGACCAGTTAGCCTGACAGCTTTAACACTCAACCACACAAGAGTGGAAGTCAGCTGTAGGACCAGAGTGCTTAAGGGTAGCAGGCCCTTGTCTTTAAAGGACATTAGCAAACCAGTTGAGTTTTTACAACGATCCGGCAATCGTAATGGTCACCTTTTTGTTCTGATGCCAGTCCACAAATGAGCAGATTTATTCAGATCCATGTCACAAAATGGAGACCTAAATGTAATACATCTGTGGTAATACCAGGTATTGCAGTACCTGAGAGGTGGATGCCCATTGGCTAGACCCAGGAGTCTACCATTGCCTAACGCACATAGCTCCGCCCTGAGAGGCGGAGTATGAGAACCAATGCCGTCCCAGCAGCCTTCACTTTCTGTATCGAAGCTGCTGGGAACAGTTCTAGCTGATTAAAGCCGATTAGTTATGACTCACCCTGGGCGGGATTCTCCGAGCCCCCCCGCCGGGTCGGAGAATCGCCGGGGGCTGGCGTGAATCCCGCCCCCGCCGGTTGCCGAATTCTCCGGCACCGGATATTTGGCGGGGGCGGGAATCGCGCCACGCCGGTTGGTCGGCCCCCCCCCCCCCCCCCCCCGGCGACTCTAGTCCCGCTGCTGGAATGCCTGTGCCGCCGGCGTGGATTAAACCACCTCTCTTACCGGCGGGAGAAGGTGGCGCGGGCGGGGTCCGGGGGGGTGGGGGGGGGGGGGGGGGGCGCGGGGCGATCTGGCCCCGGGGGGGTGCTTTTTGATCATGATGCGCGGCAGTACAGTTGAGCCTGGTCCTCTCTTCACACATTATCCACAGGTGCAGGCTTTCTAGGCCTCCCTGTGTGTGATCACGCTGTGCTGCCTCACAGCGCGCACTTTCTGCTGTGTCCTGTTTGAGTGGCTGCCTCACTTGTAACTGCCTCTGTCTCCGCTCCGTCCAACAGTTCACCGATCTGACGGACACTGCCAACCGGAATACGGAAACCCTGAGACAGACAAAGCAGGATCTAAACGAATCACGGCGTCAGATCCAGAGTCTGACCTGTGACCTGGATTCCCTGAAAGGAACGGTAAGTGAGAACAAAGCCTTGACAGCCAATCAAAGGGGGGGGGGTCAGGGGTCACCAGCTTCATGCTGGCAGTATACCTTGGGTTAAAAGTGTCAGCATTGGCTTGCCATGTAGCAGTTTTGCCTCCTAGTTATAAAGTTGTGGGTTCAGGGTGGCACAGTGGTTAGCACTGCTGCCTCACGGCGATAAGTAGAACGCATAGGCGATAGTAGACGTTATGGACCCAGGTTTATTTCAATAAAATTCTAACACTCCTCCACTCCCCTAAAGGTGTCCTTCCCCAACCTGCAGCTGGGCTGGGGTTTTTATACAGCTGGGGGCTCTCCATGTGGCGTGGAAGCCCTGCCCCTTAAGGGGAAGTTCATATTCCGCGGAGGTCACGGGAAATCGGATTGTCCTGATTCCGGGACCTCCATTGTGGTTACGACAACAGTTTTTGACAATTTTCCAAAACCTGAGGGAAAAACCTAAGGTGGGGGGAATGTATATTTACAAATGTAATTTGCAATTAATTATCCAGTTAACTTGTATAATCACGTGTGTTAGATCCTGGTATATAATTGAGCTGTTGAATAAACAGCATAAAATAACTATCTGTCAGCAAGGAGTAAACAGGTTGGAATGATGACTTTTTCTGTTCGTCAAGCAACATCAAACTAGGCCACAAACAAGCTCCAGTTGTCAAATTGTAGATTGATACGATTGGTTCATTGGGGGGTTCTATTGGTTCATAGTCAATTTTGTATCTCTGGTGTGGTGTATGCATTCAGGGAGTGATGTGTGTAGACAGGTGAGTATTGTATGTTTTGCCTGCAGAATGAGTCTCTGCTGAGACAGCTACGGGAGGTGGAAGAACAGTTTTCCGTCGAAGCATCTGGCTACCAGGACTCTATTGGCCGCCTTGAGCAAGAGGTCCATCACATGAAGGATGAGATGGCGAGACACCTGAGGGAGTATCAGGATCTGCTCAACGTCAAGATGGCCCTGGATATTGAAATTGCCACCTACAGAAAACTGCTGGAAGGGGAAGAGAGCAGGTGAGCTGAGCACGTTGGGGGAAAATCTTTCCTCAGCAAGCAAAAGGCATCATAGATAGTAGTTAGTGCTTCAGGCCCCTGTTGCTATGGGGATGGTCACCCCAGCAGCAGTTCTCCATGAGTGTGCCAAGGTGATGCGTTTCGTGGGCGGCACGGTGGCGCAGTGGGTTAGCACTGCTGTCTCACGGCGCCGAGGTCCCAGGTTCGATCCCGGCTCTGGGTCACTGTCCGTGTGGAGTTTGCACATTCTCCCCGTGTTTGCTTGGGTTTCGCCCCCACAACCCAAAGATGTGCAGGGTAGGTGGATTGGCCACGCTAAATTGCCCCTTAATTGGAAAAAATGAATTGGGTACTCTAAATTTTTTTTTAAATAAAACAAAATGTCTGCCCCCTCTCCCGCCTGCAGCTCTGGCCGGTCCGACACCCCGAATATGACTTCTAGGGGACTAGGCTCCACATCCACAAACATTCACACACTAGTCCTAGGAGGAAGAGCGCTCCCTGAGGGTGAGCCAGAGACAAGTACAACTAGTTAGCCCAGGGAGACAAAACTGAGGAAGTTGCATTCAGATAGCCACCTTCTCCCATTCCCAGGAGCTCCCAAAGTACCTCACCACCAGTAATTTAGTCAAATGCACGTGCCAATTTGCTAAGATCCCACCAATGGCAAGGGAGATGAATGTTCAATTCACCTGTGCGCAGCAGTGGGAAGAATGTTGACCAGGACACTGCCCTGCTCTTCTTCAAATTGTGGTATGGGGTCTGTAACGCCCACCTGACGGGGTCCTCGGTTTAACGGCCCACCTGAACAGTGGCACCTCTGGAAATGCTGCACTCCCTCTGTACTGCAGCGAAGTGTCAGCCTAGATTATGTGCACTTGAGTTGATAATAGGAGTAACCCGAGAGCCTCCTGTCAGTCTGCAAGGTTGGAAATATAGAGATTGTGAATTAAGCCATGAGTGTGGGCCCTGATTGTATGTGCAGACCATCTTACTCGAATGGGCCTTGCACCTAAGTCGTGGGAGGTAGTGGGGATAAACAGCCAATGATGGACATTGTTGAGAACCATAATAGGGTATCCCTGAGCACCACACATCCCGTCAAGAAATAAGGGAATCACTTGCAGCCCAATAGTTGCACAATTGGAAGACACTCAGAGAGAAGGACAGGGGCAGATCGGAAGCATCACACCCACCGCATGGCTTCGAGCAGACTGGTTAGTTAGATTGAGTTACTATAGCAAGATTAGCAGGAGAGTCAAACTCAAGTAGGAGAATAGGGCAGCACGGTATTAGTGGATAGCACTGTGGCTTCACAGCGCCAAGGTCCCAGGTTCGATTCCCTGCTGGGTCACTGTCTGTGCGGAGTCTGCACGTTCTCCCCGTGTCTGCGTGGGTTTCCTCCGGGTGCTCCGGTTTCCTCCCACAGTCCAAAGATGTGCAGGTTAGGTGGATTGGCCATGATAAATTGCCCTTGGTGTCCAAAAACAGTTAGGAGGTGTTATTGGGTTACAGGGATAGGGTGGAAGTGAGGGGCTTAAGTGGGTCGGTGCAGACTCGATGGGCTGAATGGCCTCCTTCTGTACTGTATGTTCTAAAAAAAAAATTGTTAACTGTTCAATAAATGTGTTAAACCTATCTCCAAGTCTGAACCTTCCTTTGTCAGAGCATACATCAAGGAAGCAGCTTATGCTACATGAAGAAGCATAACACAACACCGAGGTTTTCCAATCCCTTACCAATTCCTTGCAGTATTCCTTTCAAGCTAAATCTGAGGTAAAATATTCTGGAATTAGCAGTCATTAACTGTCCTCTTTGTCCTCAATAGGATTGCAGTCCCAGTCCAGTCCTTTTCGTCCCTCAGCTTCAGAGGTGAGTCTGTTTGTGAGGGCCTCGGAAACCATTTAAGATGGAAACCTTTCATATCAGTATGCCCGGAGGACTGTTCGATAATTCCGGTTTGTGTTTGGTTCTTCCATTTTAGATTATGATCACAATTCAGATATTCCGAGCAGGAAGACCGTGTTAATCAAAACTATTGAGACCCGGGACGGCGAGGTGAGAAATTATCGATTGAGAGATCTGTGTGTCCTTCCTGTACTCTCGAGTTTAGAAGTGCCACTGCCCTCTCTGCTCCTAGTTTCTTGTGTTCTTTTTGGGAAAATGGGGATTGCTTTAAAAGTGAGATTCGTTTTTGTGGGATGTGAATAATTGGATCCTTTTTCCCTGGGACAGGGGCCGTCTTTTTTCAGGGAAAAAACCAAACCTTAAAAATTAGGGATGAGAGTTTCACACTTTGGATATGGACATGCCCAGCATGCCAATTTGCAATTGCTTGATTTTTAAATGTAATTTTTTGTTTTGATTCTTACAGGTGGTAAATGAATCGAGAAAGGAGCAAACCGAACGAGCGTGATCATTGAACGGTCCCAACCTTGAGCGATAGTTTGAATTTGGGAGCTGAGTTAAGCAGAGAAGCAGAAGAGAAGACTGATTTTTCATTTGCCTTTTAGTTTTTCATTTGCCCTCATTTCTGTTTTCAAAGTGTAAACTTTTTCCAATCAATCCATTGTACCGTAACCCTGGAGACTCTCCCCACACGGCAAGAAAATCCAGGGCCTAACACATCCTTTACATTCAAACACTTATTCAGCTCATTATTCAAACCTTTACACTCCGAAGTCTACACTTTCTTTTTTACAAAATGGGCATTCTCAAATGTATGTTGCTCCCCTCCCCTCCGCTGAACTAGTCTACTCACAAAAATCTATCAATCTCAGTTTCCAAATTGATCTATACGCAAACCGAAAGTCGAGTCTATTTATTCCAATTGAATCCTTTAATCATCCAAATTGAAACCTGATTTTTTCACCCCAGAAGTTTAACCTAAGTATATTGCCCCCTGATGACCCGTTTAGACCAGAAGGCCCCAGGTTGGTTTTTGCAGCCTGAGCTCCAATTAGTTGGCCACAGTCAAAGTGGCAATCAGTGTCAAAGATCTGACAACATGCATGGGACCAGATTAGCTTTGTCCTTTTCTGTTTTTGTGGTGTGGCGGTTTAAGTGGAATTTTAGTTGCAAAAGCAAAATACCTGAACAGGCGGTCACAGTCGTCAAGGCGACCGCTTTTTCACAACACTTTTTGTGGGTTCGCGTGAGACGAGGCTTTAATAAATGTTGAGTGGAGCAGGAATGAAAAATTTGCTACAGGTGACAGCCAGCATTGGGGTACGGGTGTCCACACTCTGTGTTTTGAGAATCGCTAGTGATACGCTTCAAGTTGCTTTTGTGCATGAAAGATGCGATTTAAATACAATCTGTTGGGACAACTGCTTATAATGTCAAAATAACTCCCTGCTCTTTTAGCAGAGATGGTGCGACACTTTTTAAAGGGGGGTTTGCACCACCACTTTAACAGCAACGAGAGGAATTGCAGTTAGCATATGCTTGCTAGAGCATGTGGTATATTTTACAGTCATTGGATACATAAATTGAAGAAGAGGCTTCGTATGGTTGGGGGGGTGGGGGGGTCTCAGGGGACAGGAGTCGATACCAAAAGGATGTCCAGTTGAAATTTTTAGAAAAGCAACATTGTTGCCAAAGGAAGGGCCAGCAGTTCGGACAAGAATGTGCATTCCCCACAATGGGAGGAAGCAGGTTAATGGCATTTTGGAGCAGAACGCAAAATGATGGCGTAGATTGCGCAGACCGATTGCACAAAAGGACACTTTGTGACTGGGGACATGGAGGACAGTGGGTGGGGGCATAGAGAAAGTGACGGTGGTTTTGAGGGAAGGTAGCATGAGGGAGCACCTGCCGTGCTGCTTGGAGTTTAAGGAGGCCCATTCGAAGGAACTGCAATCGATTCTGGTTCGGGTCACTCAGCTAACCCTCCACCTCCGAGGTAGATGTGGCCTTCCAGTACCTCGGTCAAGCTGTGGGATAATAAAGGGCTCTCTGCTGTCCTGTGGATGAAACACATCAGCAAATCATGTGACATGGCCGCACACTCCTATTGGAAGGAATCTTGAAATGGGCTTCGGAACCCCATGTTCAAATGGGTTGTCCACTCTGTGGGAAAATGATCATTCTTGATGATTTTATTCCTGGAGCAGCCGCTTAATGGCAAGAGGCAGGCTCCATTCCCAATTATGGACAGCGGGGGGGGCTCTCGAAGTCGGAGAGCCAATCAGCGGGGTTGGTCTACTGCAGATTGCCTCCCACACCTGTGCGAACTAGGATGCCAAGTGGAAAATCCCAGTGAGCCCTTTTCAATTGGCCTGACTAGGCCCGTGACTTTATAAATTGTGTTGTGTGTGTGCCCCACTTCTGTTCCTGGCCCTGGGGTTGGGGGGGTTTGCTAAATTCCGCCCCGTATACATTTACAGCGCGTGGCACACACTGGGCAAATGTGGTCAGCTGCTGAAATACCACAACGTTGACACTTGTAAGGATGTGCAGGCTCTTAACGAAACTCAAACATGAAGACTAGAAAAGAACTGGAGCTGCTTTTCCTGAGAATTGGGAAGATTGTGAGAGATAAAATGATAAAGGGACAGGGTGGAATAAACAGAAGGAGATGGTCGCCAACAATTGAGGGTGCTAGAATGAAGGGATATAGATTTAAGATTCAATGAAAGGGATTTAGTACCGAGAGCAAGACAAACCTCGCAGAGGGCTAAGAGGCCGTGGGAAATGCACTGAGTTTGTGATTGAAGGAGAACATTTGAAAATGAAGAGGACCAGGCGGGACATGGGATTTGGAGTATTGCTTAGGTGGAGCAGAAAACACAAGAGGGGCTGAATGGCCTGTTTTTGGTGTTGCATTTGTTAGCCAAGGCTTGGATATGGAGACCTAAACCTCTGAGCCGCAGAGAGCCCCCGGGCGCGAGGGGAGGGGAAGAAGCAGGAAAGTGATCATCTGTTTTCCAATCTGAACACCCACATTTGCCCAGAATGCCTTTGCTTTTGTTTAGACACAGAAGAACATAAAAGATGGTTTGCGGGCGGGGGGGGGGGGGGGGGGGGGGGGGGGGGGGGTCCAAGAGCACGCAGCATGTGATCAATCACATGTTTTTAAATATCAAAATACAAGCCCAGCAAAACGCTTGTGGTTCCGACTCACATGAGGTAGCTGTTGCTGCCTTGAACATCTTGGTTTTATATATTTTTTTATATATCTGTCTTTGGGATTACCATGTGTACACAGTGATGGACTGTGTCCTCCATTTAGTTGGCAGATCCAGTCATTTTCTAACCTTTTTGTAACAATTACGTGTTTCAGGAAAGCGTGGGCCATGTCACACTGTGAACTCACTGTGAATACTTAGTAGGCCCCTATCCCAAGGGCTTCCCTACAACATTGTTCGCTCTCTCTCCTGAAGCACTACCTTAATGTTGCTAATGTCACCCTTCTGTTTCTTTTATTAGCAATCGGAAATTGACGAACGTGAGTGAAAAGTCAAACTAGTGACACGTTATCATAGTGCGTTGTAAGCTTGGAGCATTGGACACAAGCTCGGACAAGTCTAGATTTTAGCATTGGGCAATGCTCGTCTTCGATTAATCTTGGAGCTTGCTCTGTTTCAGGTCGATTTTTGCGTGGCAGATAACGAGGCTACGCGCCTTATTCCGCTGCAACGCGTACGTTTGGGAAATAAAATGAGCAACTGTGCTTTAGAAGTGTGTTCATCAGAACCCTGCAGGTGACTGAGCGATGGGATGTCGGCCTAAGGCACCTGGCGAGTGGGGAGGGGGCAATTCTAACCAAACACGCCAGGCGGGAATCCCACAGAATTGAGTACAACACTGTTTTGACATCCTGAACACATTACTCCCCCAATGATTGGATGAGGTGTGGATAAATGTGTGTGAATCCACCAATGTGTCATCTCCTGGCATTTTCGGTTAAAGTTAGAACCCTCCTGCCATCCAACACTGCAGTCATAGAAACCCTCGTCATTAATAGAAAATGATTGGAATTGGGCTGACTCGATCAAAGTTGGCACCATTTTGTTTTTAAATTTTAGAGTACCCAATTCATTTTTTCCAATCAAGGGGCAATTTAGCGTGGCCAATCCACCTACCCTGCTCATCTTTGGGTTGTGGGGGTGAGACCCACGCAGACACTGGGAGAATGTGCAAACTCCACACGGACAGTGACCCAGAGCCGGGATCGAACCTGGGACCTCTGCGCGTGAGGCAGCAGTGCTAACCTTGTCCAAATGCAGCAAGACCTGGACAATATCCAGGCTTGGGGCTGACAAATGACAAGTTACATTTGCACCACACAAGTGTCAGGCAAGGACCATCTCCTACAAGAGAGGATCTAACCATTGCCCCTTAACATTCAATGACATTACCATCGCTGAATCCCCCACAATCAACATCCTGGGGGTTACCATTGATCAGAAACTGAACTGGACCCAGCCATATAAATACTGTGGCTACCAGAGCAGGTCAAAGTCTGGGAATCCTGCGTAACTCACCTCCTGACCCCCCAAAGCCTGTCCACCATCTACAAGGCACAAGTCAGGAGTGTGATGGAATACTCCCCACTTGCCTGGATGAGTGCAGCTCCAACAACACTCCAGAAGCTCAACACCATTCATAACATGCTTGATAGACACCACTTTAACCACCTTAAACATTCACTCCCTCCAACACTGACACAGTGGCAGCAGTTTGCACCATCTTGTCAGGGTGCTTCCTGCTGATTCCCTTATTGCCTCTTTATTTTGACCGTTATTATTTTTGATCCATGGATGCTTGATGAACATGTGTCTTTAAGTCAAGCACCTGAGAGAATGGGGAATTCAAGAAGTTGCAACATAGTATATGGTGCTGCGAGCTTTGGACAACAGAACCCAGACTTTGTGGCACCCGAGAGATGGGGTGGGACTCAGTTTGATTGATTGGCCGGTGGCCAAAAGGCCGTATTCTGCCCGGTAACAGGTGGTGATTGGATCTTGCCTGAGTGGGATGATTTCCAGAGACTGAAGGAAAGCAGAGGTTCAGACCTGGACACACGGGGTCTGTCTCTGTCTCTCTCTCTCTATGCATTTCTGAACTTACAGAGAACCTGAATGAGTGAATCTACAGGGAAACCATTACAGGCTGAAACCGTGACCTGGATCTGAAAGGTCACTTTGAAGGAAGGTCTGCCTAAACACAGCCATCTGAAACAAAGACTCCTTTTCCTTTTCCTTATTATTTTACCCCTCTCCTCCCCTCTGTGTTTGTTTGTCTTGTGTATGTGTGATGGGGGATTAGGAAGTAGATAGCAGTTAACCAGTTGTATTTGTTGCATATTTCATTCTAGTTCTTGTTATAAATAAACAGTAATTATGTTTAAACTTACAAACCTGGTGACTGTAATTATTGGGCAGCCAACGGCCCAAGACTTTGGGTGTTTTTCTAAGAATTGTTGGTTAAGTCAATCGTTGCGACTCTGGGTCAAGTGGGGCTGAAATTGACCGTGCACTAGCCATAACAATCCACAAAACGCAGTGCAGCAACTCACTAAGGCTCCTTCGACAACACCTTCCAAACCCCTACCACCTGGGAAAACTAGGCCAACAGCTGTATGGGAACACCACCACCTGGAAGTTCTCCTCCGAGTCACACGCCATTCTGGCTTGGTGTGGTTCTCGCCGGGATGGGAGGCGGGAACGGCGTGAACCATTCCAGCGCCGTGCTGGCCCCCCGTAGGGGCCAGAATCGGTACTCCCAGCGGCCCGTTCACGCCGTCGTGCAACGCGACAGAGTTTCTGGACACTCTGCCGCCGAGTGGGAGAATCCTGCCCAACATCAGTAATGGTAACCATGAATTTAGTGGATTATCCTAAAAACCTATCTGATTCACAAGTGTGCTTTTGGGAAGGAAATCTGCCGTCCTTACCCGGTCTGGCCTCCATGTGACTCCAGACCCACAGCAACGGGGTTGACCCTTAACTGCCCTCCAAAATGGCTCACTAACATCTCAAGGGCCTTGCCAGTGATGTCCATGCCCTGTGAATGGAAACAAATAATTTCTGTCCCTTGCCATTGGATAGCGATCATTCAACGGAATCCTGGGTGAGTAGTCGCCCTGAGTGAGGTCATTTGCTGATGCCTATACTGCCTGCAGGGAGGTGGGAAGGTTAGCGAGAAAAGAGGGCATCTAAACCCTTTGTTGTCAAGTTGAGTCACTGTCAGGGGGCCAAGACCTTATATATATATATGACGAATGTGATATAAAATAGTTACTTTAGAGATATTAGTTACTGTAATGTAGAGATAGGCCAGTCTCATTCTGGTGAGTTCACAGACAAAGGATTTCAGACCGCATGGCAAAGCAAAGGAAGAGGTGTGTCCAGCGACGGAGGGGAAAAGGATGCTGGGTAATAGGGGCCAGAGGAAGGGATTGGAAGTGAGCCAATCAGAATATATCAACAGGTCAGGAGGGATATAGGATGACCTATGGGCATCGTGTATGTGAAACTTGATACCATTTGAATGTATCAGTACAGACTCCTTTGTTCCACATCCTCACTTGATTCCAGAGGTCTACGAAGCAGGATGTGCTTCGTGCTCCTGAGAATTGAGGAAAGCTTGCAAGCTAAATAAAATAACTAATGCTGTACCTGCAAATCCATCTCGACTTTTATTGAGGCCAGACTGACGGGTAAAGAAACCTGGGATTTCACATATATATAGAACATAGAAAAATACAGCACAGAACAGGCCCTTCGGCCCACGATGTTGTGCCGAACCTTTGTCCTAGATTAATCATAGATTATCATTGAATTTACAGTGCAGAAGGAGGCCATTCGGCCCTTTGAGTCTGCACCGGCTCTTGGAAAGAGCACCCCACCCAAGGTCAACACTTCCACCCTATCCCCATAACCCAGTAACCCCACCCAACACTACAGGCAATTTTGGACACTACGGGCAATTTATCATGGCCAATCCACCTAACCTGCACATCTTTGGACTGTGGGAGGAAACCGGAGCACCCGGAGGAAACCCACGGAGACACGGGGAGGATGTGCAGACTCCGCACAGACAGAGACCCAAGCCGGGAATCGAACCTGGGACCCTGGAGCTGTGAAGCAATTGTGCTGACCACTATGCTACCGTACCGTAAAAAATATTTATATCATCATGGCTAATTTATAAAATCTTAAAAATGAGACAAAGGTTTTTAAATGATTGAAGCCACGACTGGCTTTGACTCACACAAAAGGAACTATCTGGCATTCAGAACAGATGCCACCTTGTTTACATTTCTACAGCCAATTGGAAAGGACCCCAAAACTTCTTTTGAAATTATTAAAGGCTGGAAGAGTAAACATCTCAAGAATTCAGACAAAGAAATGTAACATCTCTGATTTTCAAACCAAAGTGGGAGTCATCACGTGACCATAAAAATTAATAATGATAATCTGTATTATTGTCACAAGTAGGCTTACATTAACACTGCAATGAAGTTACTGTGAAAATCCCCTAGTCACCACATTCCGGCGCCTGTTCGGGTCACAGAGGGAGAATTCAGAATGTCCAATTCACCTAACAGCACGTCTTTCGGGGCTTGTGGGAGGAAACCGGAGCACCCGGAGGAAACCCACGCAGAAATGGGGAGGACGTGCAGACTCCGCACAGACAATGACCCAAGCCGGGAATCGAACCCGGGACCCTGGCGCTGTGAAGAAACAGTGCTACCGTGCCACCCATGTGCTAGTGCCTGCCCATCTCATCGTGGAAGTCACCTCTACTGGCAAAGTGGATTATCCAGCACCAGCCTCAGCCTGCTGACCTCTATGCACCATTGGACCCCTCAGATTCTGGACACAGATGAAACAATAATTCTGATTTTGTGTGTGGTCTTTGCCCTTTCTATCTTTCTTTTCTGTGTCCCACCTTTATTGTAAGAATGAAACGGAGGCCACATTACGACCCTCCTCTCCCGTGTGTGAAAATAAACTAACCCTTTGAGTTCATCCTCTCTTGAGTTTGCTGTGGGATTCTTAATGGAGAATTCAATCTCACCAAAACTGAGGGGTTGGGGAATACATCACTGCTTGTAAAAGAAGGGGGGGGGGAGAGATCAAAAATTAAAAACACCTTTCTGTTTGCAGATGGGTGGTGAGAGGGCTGTTTAAATGAAACCCCCTCCTGTCCGTAACAGCCACAAAAGGAACTTTCAGGCGACACCTATAACGAATTACATAACATTTTACAGCACAGAAACAGGCCATTCAGCCCAACTCGTCTCTGCTGGCGTGTATGCTCCACCTGAGCCTCCTTCGATTCTCCCCATCAGCATAGTCCTTCTAAGATCCTTAGAGTGGCAAAGGTTCGTGTATCCATATGGAGAAATTTGCGAAAGGTTGGCACTAGGCTGGAATTGACAATAAACATAATATTATCAGATCAAACATTAGTTGGGGAGCTACCACTATTCCAAGAACATCATGTGTCACGTGGTGGGAGACCAACATACAAACATGTGAGGCGGTGATATCTTTTGGAAAAAGTCTGTTTTGATTACACCTTCGTGTCAAGTGTCAACAAATGGAAACGACAAAGGTTTGCGGAACCAACTACTGGATGAATCCTTTAGGCGTTTATGCGGTATTTTAACTTTGCTGCTAACCCATCTATCTTAATTGATCAGGGTAATATCCAAAGAATGCATTGAGTTTTGTCCGCTTCTATCTCAGCTTAAGGAACCCAAGAAAGGACATATATACGTGAGAGGGAGTGCAGCAAGGAAGGTTGACTGGACCGGTTCTTGGGATGAGGGGATTGTCCTCCGGAATGAGGGGATTGTCCTCTGGAATTGTGTTAACTCGGCCGATATCGCCTCGTGTTTAAAAGAATGAGGAGATCTCATTGAAACACATACATTCCTGAAGGGTCTTCACAGATAGATTCTGAGAGGTTCTGCCGGCTGGAGAAAGCGACCTCACAGTCACAAGATAAGGGGCTGATCATTTTGAACTGAGATGGGGGGGGGGGGTTGCGAATCTTGGAATTGTCTACCCCAGAAGGTTGTGAATGAAATGAAATGAAAATCGTTTATTGTCACAAGTAGGCTTCAAATTAAGTTACTGTGAAACGCCCCTAGTCGCCACATTCCGGCACCTGTTCAGGGAGGCTGGTACGGGAATTGAACTGTGCTGCTGGCCTGCTTTCAAAGCCAGCAATTTAGCCCAGTGTGCTAAACCAGCCCCATAATGTTCTAGACTGAATGCTCAGTCATTGAGTATATTTCATACGGAGGTCGCTAGAATGTTAGGTACAAAGTGCATTAAGGGATAGTCCTGGAAAGTGGAGCTGAGGTTGAAGGTCAGCCATGGGAGGCACGGTAGCTCAGTGGTGAGCATCGTTGCTTCACAGCGCCCAGGTTCGATTCCCCGCTGGGTCACTGTCTGTGTGGAGTCTGCACGTTCTCCCCGTGTCTGCGTGGGATTCCTCCGGATGCTCCGGTTTCCTCCCACAAGTCCCGAAAGACATCCTGTTAGGTGGATTGGACATTCTGAATTCTCCCTCAGTGCACCCGAACAGACACCGGAGTGTGGCGACTAGGGGCTTTTCACAGTAACTTCATTGCAGTGATTTTTAAAATAAATGTAGAGTATCCAATTTAGTTTTTCCAATTAAGGGGCAATTTAGCGTGGCCAATCCACCTAGCCTGCACATCTTTGGGTTGTGGGGGCAAAACCACATTGCAGTGTTAATGTAAGCCTGACACTAATAAAGATTATTATCATTAAATCCACAAAGGTGTGAGAGCTGCCCACTTGTGTCACAGTTGGCATCTTACCCCTTCGAACTCTTGCGTTTTCGAAATGTAAGGAGATTAGCCATGATTGTATTGAATGGTAGAGCAAGCTCGAGGGGCCGAATGGCCTACTCCTGGCTCCTATAAATTCTTGTGTAAAACCTTGGTCCGACATGACGCAGCTACATAGATGGTCCACCAGGTGGCTTCAGAGACCAACCAAATATCAGCCAGCTTCAATGTAAAAACAGAAAATGCTGGACATAATTCAGTAGGCCAGGCACCAGAGAGAAAGAGTTAACAATTCAGGTCATGAACGTTTGACATCATTCGGCCCACCGTTGTTGAGATTTCAAATGTTCAAATCCCTCATGGTTTCACTCCCTCTCTTGAACATACAAATTAGGAGCAGGAGTCGGCCACTCGGCCCCTCGAGCCTGCTCCACCATTCAATAAGAACATGGATGATCTGATTGTAACCTTAACCCCGCATTCCTGCCGACCCCCCAGTAACCCCCCCCCCCCCCGCCCCCCCGGGATGGGATGGCTTCAATGGGAAATCCCATTGACAAGCAGCGGGAAGATAGAATCCCGCCTCCAGCGAACGGCGCATCGCTGAGAGAAACGTGGCTGGGGGACCGGTGGCACAGTGGTTAGCACTGCTGCCTCATAGCAGCAGGGACACAGGTTCGATTCCGGCCTCGGGTGACTGACTGTGTGGCGTTTGCACGCTCTCCCTGTGTTTGCGTGACCCTGCCATTGACATTTACCACATACGATACGGGTCCTGGTTGGGATACGATCTGACCGGCTAACCAGAGTGGGCCTGAGGCGAAATTCCAAACTAGAACCAGGTCACCCACCTGGAAGGGCCTGTCGCCCTTTTGTGAAGTGTGTTGATTTTCCTGGGAGGCCTGACGGAACTCCACCCTCCCGACCAAATTGGGAAATAAGTCCAAAGCAGTTCTGAGGCAATGGCCCACAAACAATTCAGCTGGTGTGACCCCGTGGTAGAGGGGGGGGGGGGGGTCCTGTTGTAGGACACTAGGAAGTTGGCCAGCTGATGGCACAATGGGCGATCTGATTGCTTCCTCATAACATTCTTAAAGCCTGCACGGCCCATCCCGCCAACCTGTTGGATGCAGTATGATACAGGGCCATCCTGGTGGACTCCATTCACCTGAACAAAGCATTGCAAATCGTCCCCAATAAAAGGGGTACCATTATGAGACACAATCAATGCATTCTAGTCGGCCGTGTATGGCGAATAACCAGCGTCAGGCGTCCACAGTAGCCGCCTAAGTTGTACCTCCCATCTCTTGTATGGATAGCCATTTGGAATGAGCGTCTCATATTCTCCCCGTGTCTGCGTGGGTTTCACCCCCACAACCCAAAGATGTGCAGGGTAGGTGGATTGGCCGCGCTAAATTGCCCCTTTATGGGAAAAAATGAATTGGGTACTCTAAATTTATTTTAAAAAGGATGGAATGAGCGTCTCCCAGGACAAGAAACATCCTGCCCAAGAAAGGGCCTGGATTGTCGCCATGCATTCTGGTCCATGAGCAGCCCGGCCACTCACAGGGGTGAAGACTGGCTGAAGGAGGTAGCGATTGTTGAGTCTGTCCTGGAATGCATTGCCGCACCTCTTCCTCAAGAACTTTACCGATTCCTGGCCGCAATATACAACTGCAAGCTGGCATTGTCTTCTTTCTTTGGTCCGGATGGGAACTGTGTCGTTATTGCTGGTGATGGAACAACGATGAGAGAGCCCCAAAGTATCACTCCGTCCTCGAAGATCCGGACGACACCGGCAAGGTGTGCAAGAAGTTCTCCCATGCGATTGGTCCCGGCACAGTCACATGGACTGCAAAGAGGTCCCCTTAAAGGGCCTGCGTTACCACTAAAAGGTTGAAACCCCAACATTGATCCCTGTGGCACACCACACATCACATCCTGCCAAACAGAAAAAGACCCATATATGCCAACTCCATTTCCTGTTAGCTAGCCAATCTTCTAACTATGCCAATATGTTATCCCCTACATCATGAACTTTTATTTTCTCAATGACCTTTGATGTGGCACCTTATCAATTGCCTTCTGGAAATCTAAGTACAGCACATCCACCGGCTCCCCTTTATCTACACATGTTGTTTCTTCAAAGAACTCCAATAAATTGGTTGAACATGATTTCCCTTTCACAACACCATGTTGACTCTGCCTGATTGCCTTGAACTTTCCAAGTGTCCTGCTATAACATCTTTAATAATGGTTTTGATCATCGGTAGCGTGGCCGAGCGGTCTAAGGCGCTGGATTTAGGCTCCAGTCTCCTTGGAGGCGTGGGTTCAAATCCCACCGCTGCCAAGCGGTCTAATAATGGTTTCTATCCCTCATTTTCTCCCCCTTGTTCTTTTTTAACTCTGTTTGTTTTGTCCTCTCTGACTCATTCTCAACTCTCTCCTCTTTATCTCTCATATTCCCCCGTGTTATCTCTCTCTCCCTCTTGTTCTTTATGTCTTTCATTCTCTTTCTCCCTTGCTCCTTTGACTTCTTCCCATCTCATTCTCTTTTTCTTGTTCGCTATCTCTGTCGCTTGCTCTCACATTGAATTTGCCCTGAAGAGATGGACAGCTTTAACGTACAAATCTGGCCTCAAATTTCAACTCTTGCACTGAAACAATCAGGACAGAATATACGGGGATTTCCGACAATAACTGCTTCATCTTGTGCATACGTTTAATGACTTTAGACAAAAGAATTACACTGCAATTCATTTCTGTTCTTTGCGCATCCATTTTTCTGCTGGATTCGAAATCAAGATTGTAAACGGGTCCACTTTGAAAAGAAGAAATGTGATTGGCTCAAATTGCTGTTGTTCAATTGGCTGCTTTTCTGTGAGATCTTTTTCTGATCCATATTTTAGCAAATCACCCCTCCAAGATCCCTACATTTCTTTAATTTTGACCTCTTTTGCATCCTCGGTTTGAATCACTCCATCATCAGGCTCAGGTATTCCCTTCCTAAACCTCTCCACCTCGCTCTCTTTCTTTGCGATGTCCCTTTAGACCTCCATCTCAGACCGAGCTTTTGGTCACATGCTCTCATATCTCCTTACGTTGCCGAAGCACCCTGGGATGAGGCAGTACATTTAAGGTGCCATATAAATGCAAGATATTGATCTGTCACTCGATTTTTCCTGTTACAGAAAGATTTAACATACTATTTTGTACATTAAACATTTGCACAATACGGAAGATTTGTAATTATATGTATAGAGATGTTAACTGTGGTCCGGGAGCTGGCAATTATCATTGCATTAAACAGCTCCTCAGTTGAATCGTCAGTAAATGAAACAGTCTCGACTATAAGACCCCATTTAACTATGTTAGACCGTTTGATCGAAGACTCCAGATCCTCTTTATCCAATGTAGCTCTCAAAAAGAGACTGTCGGCAGCATGGTGACGCAGTGGTTAGCACTGCTGCCTCACGGCGCCGAGGTCCCAGGTTCAATCCCGGCTCTGGGTCACTGTCCGTGTGGAGTTTGCACATTCTCCCCGTGTCTGCGTGGGTTTTGCCCCCACAACCCAAAGATGTGCAGGGTAGGTGGATTGGCCACGCTAAATTGCCCCTTGATTGTAAAAAAATATGAATTGGGTACTCTAAATGTAAAAAAAAAGAGACCGTCAATTCCAACTGTTTTAATTTGCAGACTAGCCAGTTTAATAAATTACCCCTTAGTGTCCAGGGATGTGCATATTAGGTTATGGGAAACGGGGATGGGGGGGCGTGGACATGGGGGTGGGGCGCGACAAGGCCACTGAATTGCCCCCTCCCGTGTTCCTCTCCTGCACCAGCTCTCAGTCTCGCCTTTTCTCACTCAGAATCTCCCACACGGGGATCACCTTCACTTTCGCAATCTCACTGTCCCCTTTCCTAGTGTCTGCCCTGCACACAGCCACTGTCATCAGGCTGTGACTGTGTTGCTCCCCCCCCCCCCCCCCCCCCCCCCGGAATACTGCCTCTGCGGACATTTTAATTTTCCCCGAGTAAGTCGACGAACGGCTGCCACCTCCGGGTGAACCCTAACCCTCGCGGGGCGAACTTAATCTTCTCGAGACTGAGAAACCCAGCCACGTCCCTAACCCAGGTCTCTACACTCGGGGGGCTTCGAGTCCCTCCGCATTAACAAGATCCGCCTCCGGGCTACCAGGGAGGCAAAGGCCAAGACGTCGGCCTCTTTCGCCCCCTGAACTCCCGGCTCTTCCGACACTCCGATCGCTACCTCCGGACTCGGCACCACCCGTGTTTTTAGCACCGTGGACATTGCCTTAGCGAAACCCCGCCAAAACCCTCTCAGCTTCGGGCATGCCCAAAACATGTGGACATGATTTGCTGGGCTTCCCGCGCACCTCGCACACCTGTCCTCTACCCCGAAAAACTTGCTCATCCTAGCCGCTGTCATGTGTGCCCGGTGGACTACCTTAAATTGTATCAGGCTAAGCCTGGCGCACGATGAGGAGGTATTAACCCTGCTTCGGGCAACCGCCCATAGACCTGCCTCTATCTCTCATCCTAGCTCGTCCTCCCACTTGCCCTTAAGCTCCTCCACCGGAGTTTCCTCCGCCTCCGAATGTTCCTGGTAAATATCCGATACCTTCCCCTCTCCCACCCAGGTACTGGAGACTACTCGATCCTGTATCCCTCTTTATATCCTGATTGTCATTTTCCTTCTGTCCCCAGCTGCCTGCTAGGGCTTTGTACACAGCAGGAATGTCTGGTATAAACTTAAGCAGGTATAAACCACCCATTCACAAACTGGATACATGGAAAAGAACGATAAATCCCAATACAGAGGAGCAAATCAATGGCTTTTAGCTCATTTAAACACTGAACTGAGATAAAGTATCTTTGTTTCAATGAGGTCAGGGTGTGTAGGACAGGAAACGGTGCTTGAACTCTCCAGCGTTGCTAAGTCCAAGGCAGTGGGTGGCTTATCTGAAGCACAGAGAGCAGCTCTAAAGGGTAGCACCATGTGTGGTACATAATGACGAGATAAAGAGAATAGGATTCAGTCCGTGTCCTCTTTTATCTGTTCCATCCTGGGCTGAGTCCAAATAAAATCTTTTGATCTATGTTCCAGCAAAACATCCGGATGTTTTGAGTCATCTTTGGAAACGGGATTTTATTCGCATCTGAAGCTCCATTTTTGGGATGTGGGTGTCACACATTTATTGCCCATCCCTAATTGCCCTCGATTGCTGGTCAGTCACCTCCATGAATAGAGTGACTTGCGAGGCCTTTTCAGGGGGCGTTAAGGGTCAACCATGTAGTGCGGCACAGTGGCGCAGTGGTTAGCACTGCTGCCTCACGGCGCCGAGGTCCCAGGTTCGATCCCGGCCCCGGGTCACTGTCCGTGTGGAGTTTGCACATTCTCCCCGTGTCTGCGTGGGTCTCGCCCCCACAACCCAAAGATGTGCAAGGTAGGTGGATTGGTCACGCTAAATTGCCCCTTAATTGGAAATAAATGAATTGGGTACTCTAAATTTAGGGTCAACCATGTTGCCCTGGGTCTGGAGTCACGTAGAGGTCAGATCGGACAAGGACAGCAGATTTCCGTCACCTAAGTGAACCAGATGGGGTTTTGCAACAATCCAGCAGTTTCTTCATCACCAATACCGATACCGGCTTGTTCAATCCAGATTTATTTAACAAATCAAATTCAAATCCCCCAACAGCCATGGCAGGAGCCCAAGCCATTGGATTATTAGTTCAGTAACCGCTGTGCTCCCGTAGCCACATTTGAGTTATGGTATCTATTTGGCACAGTGGTGCTAAATGGGGCTCACAGTCTAGTTGACTGTGATGCTGAGGTGGATTTTACAGCTGAATCCCCTCGAAGGTTCAAGAACAAACAACCTGAAAGGAATTTGGCCACTTTGCAAACTGTTCAAGTGCAAACTTCAGAGTGAATATTCACAGAAAATGATTGCATTGTTCAACTCTGCTGTTAATTAAGACCTGTGACCCGAGGAAATTAACCCAGGAATCACCAAGTAACAATCTCCACAGGACTGATACATGTTCATGCCTGTGTGTGTGTGTGTGTGATGCGTGCGAAGGGTGTGCGTATCTGTTTGCGCATGGGTATGTGCTTATGCCTGTGTATATGTGTGCGCGTATGCCTGTGTGTGTGTGTACTGGTGTCTCTGCCTATGTGTGTGTATGTGTTGGGGGGATGTATGAGTGGCAGTGTGTGGACTGCGAGCTTGTATCTGGGGACTAGGAATAACATATGGGAACAAATCTTCATTTCTCTTCCAGTTGTAATTTTTAATCTGCTCCATATTTTAAACTGCTTTGAGTGGCATTGCAGAGGTGAATGGCCTTACTTCATTGTTACATTTTCTCACCTTCTCACTCAGGTTCATTCCTGTCTCTAAAACAACACAGATATAAAGAAGCTTGGTGTAAATAATCTTTAAATCGCTGTTTCTCTCCTGCCCTGAGGTTTATGTGTCATTGTTCCAAATTTGCAGTCCCTTCATGTCCTGTTGCTTGACACACTGCAAACATTGCTTGTTTCAAAAGATACTGAACTGCTTCTCGGCTTTTCTAATCCAAGATTTAACAGGGGCAATTTAGCGTGGCCAGTCCACCTCCCCGGCACATCTTTGGGTTGTGGGGGTGAGGCCCACACAGACACGGGGAGAATGCGCAAACTCCACACAGACAATGACCTGGACCACTCCAGGAATTGAGCTCAAACATATTAATGATTAATAAAGGAATCAGGAGGTGAGGGGCGAAGGCAGGAAAATGGGGATGAGAAAATATCAGCCATGATTGAATGGCGGAGCAGACTCGATGGGCCGAGTGGCCTAATTCTGCTCCTATGTCTTATCAGGCACCTTCAAAATTTTGCTGCCTGGGTCTGAACTTGCATCAAGTCCTATTCACCCACCACCCCTTGTGCTTGCTGACATATGTTTAGAACATACAGTGCAGAAGGAGGCCATTCGGCCCATCGAGTCTGCACCGACCCACTTAAGCCCTCACTTCCATCCTATCCCCGTAACCCAATAACCCCTCCGAACCTGATTTGGGCACTAAGGGCAATTTATCACGGCCAATCCACCTAACCTGCACGTCTTTGGACTGTGGGAGGAAACCGGAGCACCCGGAAGAAACCCACGCAGACACGGGGAGAACGTGCAGACTCCGCACAGACAGTGATCCAGCGGGGATTCGAACCTGGGACCCTGGCGCTGTGAAGGCACAGTGCTGGCCACTTGTGCTACCGTGCTGCCAGTTGGCTCCCAGTCTGGCAACGCCTCAATTTAAAATTCTCGTCCTTGTTTTCAAATCCCTCCATGGCCTGAGCTCTTCCTATTTCTGTAACCTCCTCCAGTCACACCACCCTCCAAGATCTCGGCGCTCCTCTAATTCCGGTCTCTTGAACATTCCCACTTTCCATCACTCCGCCAATGGCGGCCATGCCTTCCGCTGCCTGGATCCCAAACTCTGGAAATCCCTCCCTAAAACCTCTCTCCTCTTCTATCTCTCTTTTCTCCTTTAATTCACACAATTCACACCTCTTCAACCTGTGATTATCCCTCTCTCCAGTCTCACCGTCTGGACCTGTAAAGACTTAATTACCTGCAAAGACTCACATTCAAAATATCGTATTGCATCATTGACTTTGTCTATAAATGTGGTTCTGGGACCCACCTCTTCATTCACCTGAGGAAGGAGCAGTGCTCCGAAAGCTAGTGATTCGAAACAAACCTGTTGGACTTTAACCTGGTGTTGTAAGACTTCTTACTGTGCTCACCCCAGTCCAACGCCGGCATCTCCACATCATTCCTCCTTTAAGACATTCCTTAAAACTTACGTTTTTGACTTGACGTTTGGCCACCTGACCTAATATCTCCCTATGTCAATTTTGTCTGATGACAGATCTGGTGAAGCACTTTGGGATGCTTGACTAAAGGCAGTATGTAAATGCAAGTTGTTGTTGTTGATCGTTTAAGTCGTTGCTTTCAAATAGGGAGGGTAACAAACCACCATGGTAAAAGAGAGAGGAACAGGAAACATACAAACCGGATTAAAGAGGGGGAGGAATAATACCGTGGGGCAGCACGGTAGCCTTGTGGATAGCACAATTGCTTCACAGCTCCAGGGTCCCAGGTTCGATTCCCCGCTGGGTCACTGTCTGTGCGGAGTCTGCATGTCCTCCCCGTGTGTGCGTGGGTTTCCTCCGGGTGCTCCGGTTTCCTCCCACAGTCCAAAGATGTGCAGGTTAGGTGGATTGGCCATGATAAATTGCCCTTAGTGACCAAAAAGGTTAGGATGGGTTATTGGGTTACGGGGATAGGGTGGAAGTGAGGGCTTAAGTGGTTCGGTGCAGACTCGATGGGCCGAATGGCCTCCTTCTGCACTGTATGTTCTATGTTCTATGAATGGGAAACAGGATATGCTGGTGATTTAATGCTCATTGAAAAACCGATTGGAAGAGAGAGGAAAGGAGAGATTCCTTCCCTCTAACAAAATCAATGGCTTAATTTCTTGAGCAAATGGAAACTGAATTGGATGCAAAGTCTCTTCCATTTCCTCCCAGTTTTGCTGGTTTTTTTTGTTGTTGATTTTGGCAGAGCTGCATTAAATTTCCTGCTGTCTCGCAAGGGAGTTTCTTTTGTGAGGTTTTCAACGTAGGCCACCGGTGCCAATTTACATTTTCTTTCGGCGTTTGAACTCGGGAACATTTGGCTTTCTAATAAAAATGCAGGGTTCATTCCCCGACTCGTGTGAATGTGAGGTTCATTCGCAAGCTGGGAGCTCCCTTCTCCGTTGCGAGTTTTCATGACGGGAGAAAAGGCAATCTTTGCAATATTTCAAGTCGTTCGGCGATATTTCAATTTAAATGAAGAGCTGGGCGATATTGCATGCAGCTTAACGGGTGCAAAAGTTTGTTAATCTTTTCAGATCAGGATAGTTCGAAAAGGAGATGTGGAGTCTATTTCCATTGTTGAGGCTATTTTTTGGTTTATTTTGCTAACCACTGACTACTCGTTTAGTGTCTGTTGTCACTTTGCAAGGTCATTCTGTGTCACCAATCTTCAAGGGATGGCAAGGGAGATCGCCTGAATGACAAGCATGACGACCCAATGGAAACATTTACAGTTAATTGAATTTGCTGCTGCCATTATTAATGTTTCATTTGCAAACTGTGACTGTCGATTCCTGGCAATCTTGAGTGCAGCTTTTTCCGATGTTCGCTCCAAGGTTGGAGTTATCGATTTGAATCCCGATTGCCTCCTCTTTCCCCTTTGCCATGTTTCCTACAACAGTGACTACGGGCGCGATCTGACCCCCCCCCCCAAAAAAAAAGAGTTGGTTCTGGACGGGATTAGAAGGGTCATTCCCGGTGCTCGTAGTGCCGGAAATCACCCGACTATCTAACGGCACTGGGGTATTTCCGGGCCTCAATGGGGAATGTTAAGTGAGTGACTTAGTGTCATTTCCTGTGTTGGGGAGCTCCAACTCCCTCCACTCCTTGATGCAGGAAGAGATTGGGCTGTCTCCATCCCCAACACAAGCCCCAGATTCCCCCAATGCCCCAACTCACCTGTTGGGGGGTCCTCGAGCCCCCCACACCCCACCTCATTATGGTCAGGGTACCCCCAGGTCTGATCCCCAGCGTGGACAAAATGCCACTTTGGCACCTTGGCACTGCCAGCTTGGCACCCTGGCAGTGCCCCAGCCAGCCTGGCAGTGCCACCTGGGCACCTTGGCAGTGTCCCAGCCAAACTGGCAGTGCCCCCTGGGCAGTGCCCCAGCCAGCCTGTCAGTGCCACCTGGGCAGTGCCCCAGCCAGCCTGGCAGTGCCACCTGGGCACTTTGGCAGTGCCCCAGCCAACCTGGCAGTGCCCCCTGTGCAGTGCCCCAGCCAGCCTGGCAGTGCGACCTAGGCACCATGGCAGTGCCACCCACCCGGATGGCACTGCCATGGTGCCCAGGGCCATGGTGCCCAGGTGGCAGTGCCAGGGTGTCCAGGTGGCACTAGCTGTTCCAGAGCGCCACCCTGCTCAAAGGGCATGCACTTGGAAGCCTCCAATCCCCTGGGAGACCCCAACGATGGCCGTTCTGTCTCGTCCCCATTTGTGGAGACCAGTACTGAACAGCGCTCGCCCAAGATCTCCGAGGCAAAGGGAATAGATCCCAACGCCTCTAGTAGCTCGGGAAACTGCATATTAAAGTGAGACTAGCAAGGGCAGAACACGAAGGTGCAGTGGTTAGCACTGCTGCCTCACGGCGCCGAGGTCCCAGGTTCACTCCCGGCTCTGGGTCACTGTCCGTGTGGAGTTTGCACATTCTCCCCGTGTCTGCGTGGGTCTCACCCCCACAACCCAAAGATGTGCAGGGTAGGTGGATTGGGCTACGCTGAATTGCCCCTTAATTGGGAAAAAAAAGAATTGGGTAGTCTAAATTTATTTAAAAAAAACTCCCAACTCTTTCACTCTAAAGTGAGACAGATTTGCTAAAAAGTGATCCCGCCCACAATGGGCGGGATTTACATTGCAACGTCTCGCGAGATCGCGTTAGATCTCGCGCGATGGCGTTGCGAGCCGGGTAGATCCTGGGAGCGGGGTCTCCCAGCTTCTATCGGCCAGGTTGCGCCGCGGCGAGCTGCTTTTCGGGCGCAGTGTAGCTGCTAAATCGCGCTCTGCATTCTTTGCGTGAATCATTAAACCAAGGCTGAGTGTGGCCCCTCAGGTGGGTATAAAAGATCCCATCGATCTATATTGAAGAGCAGGGAGAGCTGACCCCAGTGTCCAGGTCAATATTAATCCCTCAATCACCATGACAAAAAGAGATGACCTGGTTGCTTGCTGTGTAATCTATCCGACATCACAACAGTGACTGCACTTCAAAGGTGCTTCATTGGCTGCAAAACGCTTTGATTCGTCCAATGATTGCGAAGGCCGCAAGCCTTTCTTCCGCTTATAATCCTTATAAAATCTGAACAATACAGCTGGTTTATTAGTCATGGCCTGAAGGTGTTGGAGCAGTTCCACTGGAGCCAGTCACCTCGTCCACGTGGTCAACCTTTCTTCATGTGCGGGCCGAGTGATCGCGAGCCAATTATCTTGACTGCAGGGAGTGTTGGAGTTGATCCAAACGCTGTCCTCTTCAGATGTCCACTTCTTGCAAGAGCTGCTGGATGGAGGTCTGGGTTGTGGGGGGCGAAACCCACGCAGACACGGGGAGAATGTGCAAACTCCACACGGACAGTGACCCAGAGCCGGGATCGAACCCGGGACCTTGGCGCCGTGAGGCAGCAGTGCTAACCACTGCGCCACCGTGCTGCCCCAAATTGCTGATTTTAAAAATTGAATCTGATTAGTTCTAATTCGCTCTCATTCGCCGACCGATCAGAGGAATCACGCTGACATTTATATATCCCCTCGAAACATGCGGTAGACTTCTGTCGAATGTCAGTCTTTGGCCCAAGATCCTGGAGTGGGACACCCCCCTGCCTGTTGGGAGATATTTTTTGGTCCAGTTTCCTTTGTCTGCTGAAGTTGCCTGAGATCGAGTCGAGCCAAATTTGAAAAACACATGGTTCAAATTTGATCCTTGCCTCTCGCCAGGCTTCACGTCTTCCTTTAACTCATGCAGTCAGCCATTGAGAATCATCAGCTGCTCTTCGGCTGCACAGAGGCCCAAGCTGCGAACCCGCGCGTGTCAGTGCGCCCGTTCCCAGCGCCGGGCCGCTGGCTCGGCCTGCTGCAAGCGCGCGTGTGCAAACGCCAACTGCTGACGGAATCAGGTGTGCTGCCTTGTGCTGTCGAAGTGCCTCCGAGCTCACTTGTGAAAAACAACCACTGGAATTAGCCAGGAAAGGACCATGCCACCTGACTCCAACAGTGCGGCAACAAAACACTGTGCATTTATATAGCGCCTTTAATGTAGTAAAACGTCCCTTCAGCAGAGTGATTATCAATCTACATTCCACATAGAAGGCCATATTTGGTCAATATTAGGATATATTAGGGCATGCTATCAAAAAGCTTGGTCACAGGCTAGTTTTTAAGGAGCGCCTTAACAGAGGAAAGTGAAGTTTAGGGCAGTGTTTTTCAAACTTTTTTTCCGGGGACCCATTTTTACCAACCGGCCAACCTTCGGGACCCAACGTGGCCGACCTTCGCGCCCCGCGCCGGCCGACCTTCGCGACCCACGCCGGCCGACCTTCGCGACCCACGCCAGCCGACCTTCGCGACCCACGCCGGCCGACCTTCGCGACCCACGCCAGCCGACCTTCGCGACCCACGCCGGCCGACCTTCGCGACCCAACGTGGCCGACCTTCGCGACCCACGCCGGCCGACCTTCGGGACCCAACGTGGCCGACCTTCGCGCCCCGCGCCGGCCGACCTTCGCGACCCACGCCGGCCGACCTTCGCGACCCACGCCAGCCGACCTTCGCGACCCACGCCGGCCGACCTTCGCGACCCACGCCAGCCGACCTTCGCGACCCACGCCGGCCGACCTTCGCGCCCCGCGCCGGCCGACCTTCGCGACCCACGCCGGCCGACCTTCGCGACCCACGCCAGCCGACCTTCGCGACCCACGCCGGCCGACCTTCGCGACCCACGCCAGCCGACCTTCGCGACCCACGCCGGCCGACCTTCGGGATCCAACCCGGCCGACATTCGCGACCCACGCCAGCCGACCTTCGCGACCCACGCCGGCCGACCTTCGCGACCCACGCCAGCCGACCTTCGCGACCCACGCCGGCCGACCTTCGCGACCCACGCCAGCCGACCTTCGCGACCCACGCCGGCCGACCTTCGCGCCCCGCGCCGGCCGACCTTCGCGACCCACGCCGGCCGACCTTCGCGACCCACGCCAGCCGACCTTCGCGACCCACGCCGGCCGACCTTCGCGACCCACGCCAGCCGACCTTCGCGACCCACGCCGGCCGACCTTCGCGACCCACGCCGGCCGACCTGAGCGACCCACCATTTTCTCTTACCTTGTTTGTTGCTGACAAAAATGGAGGAAATGGTTTTGGGTCCCTTTGGCCCCAATGATTCCTTTGTCCCTTTATCCCTTTGGCCCCCCCCGAACTTGCAAACAAAAAAGGCTGCGACCGTCTAAAAAAAATGCAGGCACACAGCCCATGCGTGCCCGATCATCGGTGCGCATGCGCAGTGCGGCCGAATTTTTAAAATATTGTCGCGGCCTTTTTGAAGGCCGCTTGCAGCCGGCATAGTTAAAACGGCTGCTGCGGCTGTTGCGCGGGGATTTGCGCAATTGGGAGCGCCGCAACGGACGGCTCCGCGACCATCCCGACACCCGCATGCGACCCACCCGCGGGTCGCGCCCCTGAGTTTGACAATGCCTGGTTCAGGGGGAAGAATTCCTGAGCTTGGGGGCCCTGGCAACTGGAGGCATGACCACCAATGAGCAGAGAGAAAATAGATACACTTCAGGAGCACCCAATCATCATCCAGTGAATTCTAATGGAATGTCCTTGGATATTGGCTGAGAAGAGCAGTGGACTTGGTTGTCAGAGCTGCTATAGGCAGCGAGGCTCAGAGACAAAGAATGGCCACCGGTGACAATGGACTTCCAGAGCCCGTAGGTCTGTATTGCAAAATAAACCCACTTGCTTCTGCAAACGAAGGGCGAAAATCAAAGCAGAAGAGAAAAAATCCATTGCCCGATCTTGTTGATTCAAAAAAAACCATTGCCCAAGATCCGTGCACGATACTTTCCGGGCAGCAAGCATGCAGTTTGGAAAATGCATAGTGTTCTGGGCAGGAGGGAGTTTAATTTAAAAAGCCCTGATTCCTCCACTTATTACCTGTCCTTCGGTTGGCACGGCAGCACAGTGGTTAGCACAGTTGCTTCACAGCATCAGGGTCCCAGGTTCGATTCCCGGCTTGGGTCACTGTCTGTGCGGAGTCTGCACCTTCTCCCCGTGTCTGCGTGGGTTTCCTCCGGGTGCTCCGGTTTCCTCCCACAAGTCCCGAAAGACGTGCTGTTGGGTGAATTGGACATTCTGAATTCTCCCTCTGTGACCCGAACAGGCGCCGGATGTGGCGACTAGGGGCTTTTCACAGTAACTTCATTGCAGTGTTAATGTAAACCTACTTGTGACACTAATAAAGATTGTTATAATTGAGCAGGTAACTGCAGAACAATGTTAGAGATGAGGAGTCATAACTGTCTGGTGCAGACATCGTGTTGACTAGTCCTTTGTGTTGGCGTTGGAATGTTTACAAATGCAAGGAGTATCACATTCCAAGGGTTTGATGTCTTTCATCCATTTAAAAAAAAAATATTCCAATGAAGGGGCAATTTAGCGTGGCCAATCCACCTACCCTGCACATCTTTGGGTTGTGGGGGCGAAACCCACGCAGACACGGGGAGAATGTGCAAACTCCACACGGACAGTGACCCAGAGCCAGGATCGAACCTGGGACCTCGGTGCCCTGAGGCAGCAGTGCTAACCACTACGCCACTGTGCTGCCCTTTCTCTATCCATTTTAACAAAATAATAATTATTTTATAAAGTAGCCAAGATGATACAGACATATATATATTTCCCTTCATGCCTTCTGATCATGACAAAAGTAAAGGACAGCTGGGCAGCATGGTGACGCAGTGGTTAGCACTGTTGCCTCACGGCGCCGAGGTCCCAGGTTCGATCCCAGCTCTGGGCCACTGGTACAAGCGTTGCTGCCTGTACCTCTCTACTGCGCGCTCACGATGAGTGTCGAGTGGCGCCTTTGGTTCGAATCAGGCTGCCATGGAACGGCCTTTCCAATCCCAGGGAAAGCAAGTTGCCGCGTTCTCAGCCTCAGTCGGTGACGTGCTCACATAAGCAGGAGTCTCAGTCAGACCACACGCTGGCACTGCGCCTCAGCACAAGGTACGCGCCTGAGCACGCGTCGTGGCTAACAGTCGACTAAGAGGCTCCGAAGCTGTTTGGTTGCAATGCTCAGACAGCTTAATGTTAACAGAATACCCGTAATGATCAAACAATGGCTTCCATTATGAGGGACTTAAGATCAAAGTATTGTGAATCATGTGATCTGCAATGAAGCACGTTGTACCAGGCTCCACTCCCTCCCTCCCTCACCGCAGATCTCACAGAAAGCAATAATGTACCAGCTCTTGGGCGCATTACTTAAAAAAGGACCTGCAAACCCTTGTTGTTGATTCTTTCCTCCCTGTCATAATATACATCAGTATATCATGGTACAGACACACACTGATGGACACACAGTGGGACCAATCAACATACACAACACCGCAGCCAATCACCAGTGAGAGCACACGCACTATAAAGACAGGGGGCAGCAGAGTTCCCGCTCATTCGAGTAGCAGCTAGCTAGGAGCACAGAGCTCACAGCCTGCAACACAGACATTCACCATGTGCTGAGTGCATCGACTGGTTAGGACAAGGCAAAGGTCTTTAGTTAAAGCTGGTGTCGTATTTACCCACAGTTCAAGTATGTTTAAATAGTTCACCTTTTAATAAAATAGTGTTGCACTACTTCAAGTGTTGGTGACCTGTATGTGACCCAGAACACCCAACACATCACTCCCCTCCTCCCCCACTCCCCTACAGGCACCAAAAGTGCGAGGGTTACCCATTCCTCAGCAGCTGGCAGTACCTTGTGCAGCAGCCTTTCCTTCCTCTCTCAACTGGTGGTGGGGGGGGGGGGGGAGGTGGGGGGGGGGGGAGCTGTGTAAGATTAAGGGTGACTACGGGTAATCCCGGATTTATTTTTGTCATTTGTTTATGGAAACATGCGGGTTGAGGTTCGGGGGTTGGTGGGTAGATGGGATCGTTGTTATTATGGGGACTGACATATCTTGCTGATTATTGTTTATTGGTGATGGATGTAAATGTGGGACAAAATGTGAAAATGGAGGAGAATTAAAAAAAATGGGGGAAAAAAATGTGTCTTTAAACATTCTCCACTGATCTTCACTCGTTTAATCCATTTACAGATGTTCCCAGTTCACCGTGGATAGTCTCAGTCTCATCCCGCTAAAGCCAGCCTTACCCAAGTCTAAAATGACATCCATGGCATCAGAATCGTGCTTTTCACTTTCAAACTACACTGAATTCAGTCACGTTGTGATCACTATTTGGTAAATGTTCACGCACAGTCGGGCTGTTATTAAATTTGGCTCATTACTCTTAACTAAATCTAATATTGCCTGCCCCCTCCTTACATCTGGAACATATTGCTACAGGAAACTATCCCGGGCACATTCCAGAATTTCAATACCTTTCTGACAGGTGTTTGTCTGCCTCTCTCAATCTATATATAAATTACAATCCCCCATCAATACCACTCTGCCTTTGCTAATTTCTGTATTTATACAATCTACCACCTCAGAACTGTTACCAGGGGTTGATACACAACACCCATTACTGTTTTAGATCCTTTTCTGTTCCTCAGTTCCTCCCACATGGTCGCCACTGGATGCTTTCCCCTCATTAAACCCCCCTCACCATTGAGGTGATAGTATTTCTAATCAGTGAGGCAACTCCAACCCCTCTGCCGTCTTCCCTGTCCCTCCTGTAAACTTTATCACCAGCTATATTTAATTCCCAGTCCCCACCATCCTGCAGCCATCCCTAATAGCAATCACATTATAGTTTTGCCTTTAGCTGCAGTTCCTGAAGTTGGGATCCTGACTGTTTCTTTACTCTCTGCCCTGCTACTT
The DNA here is from genome assembly GCF_047496885.1 of Scyliorhinus torazame. NCBI lineage: Eukaryota > Metazoa > Chordata > Chondrichthyes > Carcharhiniformes > Scyliorhinidae > Scyliorhinus > Scyliorhinus torazame. The sequence continues at coordinate 23,460,409 of NC_092738.1, read as the reverse complement.
ATTTTTGGAACTGCATTGACTTCCCCCGAGGCCTCCCCCTCCCCCCCATTTACTGGGTTAAAGTTCACTAACAACACCGTGTGGCAGCATAGACCAAATTCAAAGAGAGCTATACAAAGGCCATCTGCATTTCAGAACCCATGTTGGCCATCTGACGACTATTCGTCTGTTAGACACAGTGCGCCAGCACCTTCCTTTCAATTCGTAATGGTTGAGGCATTTAACCATCGCGGGGAACCAGACAAGGGATACACATCCCTTGTCAAAGACATTGTGAAGTGGTGGGAGTCATGTGACATGGATATTGCTTTGCTGCACAGCAAGCTCGCAGTCTGCCATTTTACCAGCTACAAGCAGCAACAGAAAAAGGCGGCTCTGCTCAGATTCAGCACCTGGCCCCATCCACATTGGGCCTTCAGTATCAATGCCTCCAAGATGGATTCATCTCTGCATACCTATCTCATTGTGTGAGGTGAACTCTACCCAAAAAGTGAATTATACAGTGTCGCTTTTCAGCCTGTTGACCTCCATGAAGGAATACCTCATTGGGCTGAACCCTGGTCCCACATGAAACAATAATTATTGTTTCTGTGCGATTTTCCCTGTAAATCGTTCTTTATCAGTCTTACTTCATGAATGAAAAGAAGGCTACAAGGTGACCATCCTCCTGTGTTTTGAATGTGTGCAAATAAACTAACCCTTTGAGTTCATCCGATCACGAGTTTGCTGTGGGGCTATGACTAGAAATTGGTTCACTCCACAATGGAGGGGTTGTGAAATACGCCACTGCTTATATAGAGGGAAACAAATCAAAACATCTTTCTGTTTACAGGCAGGTAGTGAGGGGAGCAATCAGTGAGGTTTAAATTAACCCCATTCATGTCTGTAATGCAAGGCTGAGTATTAGTGTTCGAATAAACAAAATCTTCTAAAAACACCACCATATTTTCATTTCTGGTATCCATTAAAAATAGCATTCAAAAAGTAACAATGACCCTCCATGTTTTTGCAATCAATCGTTGACTCTTTGAAGAATTGTTGTCAGTGTTACATAAGAATATAATGTCACTTAGCTACTTTCTAAATGTGCTGGATGTTCCTGCATTCTTGCAGTCTGATCCTCAGTTCACTTTGTGGTAAAATGGTCAACAGCCTGAATCGTAGGCCCGACACAGAATTGGATGCTTTAAATTCAGAATTGGACATTATAAATTGAACCACAGTCCACAGACAAGTCTGCTGGGAATTCAAACAGCCAAGTGCGAATAGGCTGGACAGAGACAGTCAGTCGGGGCAAGTCTAAGCCTGTCCTGTAGATAGATGATTGGAGATAATAAGCCCTATTCAGATAGATCGATCGTTGTGGATTGCCCAGATGAAGCCAGACTTTCTGGCACCTTGATTTCCCACGTGGGAAATACCCCTTATAAGGGTAAAGGTTACATGCGGACCATGCACCTGAGGATGGACCCCTGTAAGGGGGGAGGGGGCCATGGAGAGAGAATCCTGATGTCCTGCAAAGTTGCAATCGGCAACTCTATTGGGTGTTGCGACCCCCGCCCAGTTACCTCGTTGGCTGAGGGCCAGAGAAACTTCTGGAAGGGCGTGAAGAGGGGGCTATGAAGGGACACCCAGAGACTCTCCTCAGCGAAGACCTGACATGGAGACAACAGAGAAGACTCGACGGTGAACCAGCGGCGGGCGGAAGGGGCGTGCGAGAACCATCTTCGCAGACGAGGGCCTTGAGATGACTGATGCTCAGAGGATTGGACCCGCAGCTTGGTCACGTTCATCAGTATGGGTCGCATTCAAATCTTGGGCAGATCATGGGCGGGATTCTCTCACCCCGGGGGCCGGGCCGCAGAATCGCCGCGACCGGGGCATGCCGCCCCGATGCTGGGACGCGATTCTCCAGAGAGCGGAGAATTGGCATCATTGGCGCCGGTGTGGTCAGCGCGGCGCTGGTCAGGGGCCGCTCTACGGGGGTCGTCCCGCCGATTCTCCGCCCAGCATGCCGTACAAAAAAACCTGAGACCCGCCGGCGGCGTTCTAACCTGGTCTTACCCGGCGGGGACCTCAGCATGGAAGGATCCGGGGGCGGCCTGTGGGAGGGGAGGGGGGGGGGTCCGACCCCTGAGTGGGGGGGGGCCTTCGCTGTGGCCTGGCCCGCGATCGGGGCCCACAGATCGGTGGGCCGGCCTCTCAGGCTGGGGGCCTCCTTTGTTCCACGCCGGCCTCTGTAGCCCTACGCCATGTTACGTCGGGGACGGCGCGGAGAAGCGCGCCGCTGCGCATGCGCCGAAATGGCGCCGGTCCCACTGCGCATGCGCAGACCCGGGGCGCCCATCTGACGCCGGGATCGGCAGCTGGAGCGGCGTGGGTCGCTGCTCCTGAGGCCATGTTGACGCCGTCGGGAGACACGACGGCGTTTACGACGTTGTCAACACTTAGCCTCAGGATCAGAGAATCCCGCCCCATGTTTGGGAGAATAACTGATCATCGTGTTTGTGATTAACTTTGGGTTGAATCGTCAACCTGTTCATCTCGCAAATAAGGGCATCTGGGTAAAAGGTTTTAATAATAATCTGGTCAAAGTATCTGATAATTTGCAGACAACAACTTGTCATTGTGTCAACGCATAGGGTGAGAACACAATTAAGGGTGGGAACTCCCTTCAAACTCTGTAAACTTGAGTTCATCTAAATCTCCTCTGCCACAAGGCATCACCCCATCCCTCTTCACTGACATACCTTGCCTCCCAATCCGGCCACATCTAGATTGTAAAATTCATATCCTGGTTTTCAGATCCCTCCATGGCCTTGTCTCTCGCTAGGCCGACAAACCTCTGAAATCTCTGCGCTCCTCCAGTTCTGGCCTAACACACATCTCCAATTTTAATCACTCCACCATAGGCTGTGACTTTAGCTGTGTGGGTTCTAAGCACTGGAATTCCTTCCCTAAACATCTCCGCTTCTGGGCAGCACGGTGGCGCAGTGGTTAGCACTGCAGCCTCACGGTGCTGAGGACCCGGGTTCGATCCCGGCTCTGGGTCACTGTCCGTGTGGAGTTTGCACATTCTCCCCGTGTCTGCGTGGGTTTCACCCCCACAACCCAAAGATGTGCAGGGTAGGGGGATTGGCCACGCTAAATTGCCCCTTAATTGGAAAAAATGAATTGGGTACTCTAAATTTAAAATTTTTAAAAAAAACATCTCCGCTTCTCTCCCTCTCTCTGCTCCTTTAAGATGCTGAAGCTTTTGGGCGTCTGTCCTGATACCTCCTTGTACGACTCGGTGGCAATTTTGTTCGATAATGTCTCTTTGATAATAGTGCTTTGGGATGTTTTGCTGCACTGAAGGTGCTACATAAATGCACGTTGTTGTTGCTTTCAAAGCCAGGCTCCTTTTGTCTGGAAGATGCCTTTTCCATTGCTATCAAGGTTTAACGTGCAGGAACTAGGCACTGTCGTGAAGGACAGTTCTTTGGTCACACTCGTGGTCTGTGTCAGCAGCAATCTCATCTAACCTTTTTTATGGACACTAAGGGCAATTGATCATGGCCTATCCACCTAACCTGCACATGTTTGGACTGTGGGAGGAAACCGGAGCACCCGGGGGAAACCCACGCAGACACGGGGAGGATGTGCAGACTCCGCACAGACAGTGACCCAAGTGGGGACTCGAACCTGGGACCCTGGAGCTGTGAAGCGACAGTGCTATCCACTGTGCTACCGTGCTGCCCCCCCCCCCCCCCCCATCAGTTTGATCTCGGCAGTTTCACGTACCATGGTGGAAGAGAAGGAGCAAAGTTGCTTCTCATTCCTTCCTCAGCTTTGTTTTCAGCTTAGTCACTGACACTGTAATAAAGATATTCAAACCCCAGGAATAAATTTATGTTAACCTTAAACTACTGAATTAATCACACAAAAAGTTTTACCTCCTGTTGCTTTATGGCTGCTCTCTTGACCATTTTATTTCTCAATCCTACTTAATTCACATTTCAATCTTCTAATTAACCGATCCCTCACTATTTTCTTTTTTTAAAAAAACTTTTTTTTTCTCTTTTGTAAATTTTAGTGTATCCAATTCATTTTTTTCCAATTAAGGGGCAATTTAGCGTGGCGAATCCACCTAACCTGCACATCTTTTGGGTTGTGGGGGTGAGACCCACGCAGACACGGGGAGAATGTGCAAACTCCACACGGACAGTGACCCACCTGGGACCGAACCTGGGACCTCGGCGCCGTGAGGCAGCTGTGCTAACCACTGCGCCACCGTGCTGCCCTCCCTCACTATTTTTTAACTCTTGTTTTTTTAAACCTTCTATATAACCGTCAATTTTGGAAATGGGGATTTATTTTTTAATAATGAAGCAGCACAGTGGTTAGCACTGTTGCTTCACAGCTCCAGGGTCCTGGGTTCGATTCCCCGCTTGGGTCACTGTCTGTGCGGTGTCTGCACGTTCTCCCTGTGTCTGCGTGGGTTTCCTCCGGGTGCTCCGGTTTCCTCCCACAAGTCCCGAAAGACGTGCTGTTAGCTCATTTGGACATTTTGAATTCTCCCTCTGTGTACCCGAACAGGCGCCGGAGTGTGGCGACGAGGAGATTTTCACAGGAACTTCATTGCAGTGGGTTAGCACTGCAGCCTCACGGCGCCAAGGTCCCAGGTTCGGTCCCGGCTCTGGGTCACTGTCCGTGTGGAGTTTGCACATTCTCCCCGTGTTTGCGTGGGTTTCGCCCCCACAACCCAAAGATGTACAGGTTAAGTGGATTGGCCACGCTAAATTGCCCCTTAATTGGAAAAAATGACTTGGGTACTCTAAATTTATTAAATAAAAGTTGCTTTTCCAGCCAATAAAAATCCCACATTCAGATGATTGTCAGTCGTTGTGGGTCAAAGGTCTACCTCTGGGTCAAAGGTTGCAGTTTCAAACCCCATTCTCGAGGTTGGAGGAGATAATCGGAAGTGATACTTCCAGTACAGTTCTGAGGGAGTGCGTCACTGTCAGAGGTGCTGCCTCTCAAGTAAGGCAGTAAACGGGAGTCGGTCTTGCTTCTCAGGTGAACAGAGAGGCAACAACGGTCAGGGGCGTTCTCCCCAGTGCCTGGGCCAACATGTATCCCTCAGCTCACACCGATCTTCTCATTTCCACATTGCTGGTGTGGGAACTTGCGATGTGCAAAGTAATTTGCTGCATTTCCGACATGACAGAAGTTCAAAAGTGACTGTTACACACTCAAGTGGCCTGATGTTACGTAATGCAAGTTGCTTCTTTACATCTTGTCCGGACTAGGAAGAGCCACTGCCAATGAGTCAATCTGTCTGTGATGCTGCCGTAGTTACTTTATTGCAGTCCCCATGGCAACCACCACTTAAATCATTTGTGGTGCCATGAGTGTTCCTCTGATCTGTCCCCAAATGCAATTTGGTGCGTAGTCATTGAAATGTCGTCTTTTAAAAGGGTAAACCTTCAGATTTAGGAAATGCAAGTTTCTTACAAAACTAGTCTGGTGCCTTGGTTGGTAAATACGTTATTCACATAATAGAGATCATCCAGATAGAATCCTTCCCTCTCCTCTGATCCCTGCTCCATCTGCTTCCTTCCCGTTTCCGACCAACCTCTCCATTCCGTTCCAATTCCCTTCTCCCCGCGAAACAATCAAATTATGAGGGCAAATTGCACAGACTGGGTCTGTGTTCCCTTCAGTATCGAAGATTAGGGGATGATCTAATTGAGGTGTTTAAGACAATGAAAGGATTTGCAAGGGTGGAGAGAAACTATTGCCTCTGGTGAGAGAGTCCAGAGGAGGTTTGGGGGGGAATAAAACATGAATTGGAGCCAGCCCATTCAGAGGGTGATGTCAGGAATAACGGGCGGGATTCGCTGCTCGCCGACGCCAAAATTGCGTTCGGCGATCGGCCGGAGAAGCAACGTTCACTCCGAAATCGGGGGAGGCGCCGCTTTCGCGAGGCGCCGCCCCCTCCAAAGTGACGTACTCTAGGAGTGCGCCGCCATATCGACGGCCTCAGCACATTGCCTGATTTCGCCCCCCCCCCCCGATGCTCCACCCCCGACCGGCCGTGTCCCCGGCTGTGTGGGTCTCTCATGGTATTACCTGTCGGGGACATGGCGTGGCGGCTGCGGACTCAGTCCAGCGCCACCACAGTCGGGGGAGAGACGATCCGCGGGCAGGGGGGACTTTGGCAAGGGCTGGGGGCAGTGTTGGGGGGGGGGGGTGTGATCCGGGGGTCACGGGCCGGCCAAAAGGGGGGGCACGATTTGGCAGGCCGGCTCCACGCGCGGCCAGCGCCATGTTGCACCGCGCGGCCGCTGCAGGCCGTGCTTATGCGCGGCCACGGACCCGGCAATTCTCCGGGCCGTATCGGCAGCTCGAGCCGGGTGCTCTATGCTGCCTGCCTGCTAGCCCCCCCACCAAACGGGGAATCGGAGGCCGATTTGCACCGAACTTTCGGTCGTAAAGCGCCACCGTTCCCACGTCGGTGTGGGGACTGATGTGTTGGGTGTTCTGGATCACATACAGGCCACCAACACTTGAAGTAGTGCAACACTATTTTATTAAAGGGTTAACTATTTAAACATACTTGAACTGTGGGTAAATACGATACCAGCTTTAACTAAAGACCTTTGCTTTGTCCTAACCAGTTGATGCACTCAGCACATGGTGAATGTCTGTGTTGCAGGCTGTGAGCTCTGTGCTCCTAGCTAGCTGCTACTCGAATGAGCGGGAACTCTGCTGCCCCCTGACTTTATAGTGCGTGTGCTCTCACTGGTGATTGGCTGCGGTGTTGTGTGTGTTGATTGGTCCCACTGTGTGCCCATCAGTGTGTGTCTGCACCATGATATACTGGTGTGTATTATGACAGGGACATAGCCTGAAAATCGGAGAATCCAGCCCAAAGTCTTTACAAAAAGATGATAGAAATCTGGAATTGTCTCTCCTGAAAAAAGATGTGGCTGTGGTGAGAGGGGACAGGCGGCAAATTGAAATACCGTTTGCCTTTAAAAATATACATTTTAAAACACAAAGAGCTTTTTTAAATAAACACATTTTAGGGCTGTGTTAGGCATCAGATGACAGCAGTATGGAGTTTATGTTGCAGTTTTCCTTCAAATCCAATTACGAAATGTTTGCTGTCATAAAACAAATGGATTTTTGTTCTGATTTGCTCTGTATTCACTACAAAGAGAATATCCTTTATTTAAACTACCTCCTCTGTTCTGGACTCTCTCACCAGAGGCAATAGTTTCTCTCTACCCTTGCAAATCCTTTCATTGTCTTAAATTGACAACCAAAGCCAAGGAGCGCCAACATTTTGGGCTTGAAAATAAATGCTTCGAAAGCAAACGGCTGGGGTGGGCCTCAAATTATTCAGCACCAAAGTGTGAGGTTTTCCATCGAATTGAACTCCATATGGCAGGACCACCAATTCTGATCAACAGAAAGAGGCCTTTGCTTTCCCCTGGGGTAGGGAAGGCCTGCGTTTGATCTCTCCAGTATCGTATACCTTGCATCTTTAAACCCTGTTACATTTACCTCAGGAACCGCTCTACACAGCTGAACATAGGTGCGGCAGCACTCGGTTTGGATGTCTTCAGCTCTTCCACCGTCTATTCATTTCTAACCAGCCGCCGACAGATTGTAATCTCCAAACTATAAATATTCCCTGTGATATGAAATGAAAGAAATGACCATCTTGTGAAAGAAAGTTACATTGAGTCTACAGTGTAGAAACAGGCCATTCATCCCTTCTGGTCCATACTGGTGTTTATTCTCCACATGGTAGCACAGTGGTTAGCACCGTTGGTTCACAGCTCCAGGGTCCCAGGTTCGATTCACCGCTGGGTCACGGTCTGTGCAGAGTTTGCACGTTCTCCCCGTGTCTGCGTGGGTTTCCTCCGGGTGCTCCGGTTTCCTCCCACAAGTCCGTCCCGAAAGACGAGCTGTTAGGTGAATTGGACATTCTGAATTCTCCCTCAGTGACCCGAACAGGCGCCGGAATGTGGCGACGAGGGGATTGTCACAGTAACTTCATTGCAGTGTTAATGTAAGCCTACTTGTGACACTAATAAAGATTATTATTATTATAAACTCCTTCATTTATCTCACCCTACCCGCATATCCTTCTATCCCCTCCTCCTTCATGTGTTTATCCAGTTTCCCTTTAAATATATTTATGCTGGGCAGCACGGTGGTGCAGTGGTTAGCACTGCACTGCACGGGTTCGATCCCGGCTCTGGGTCACTGTCCGTGTGGAGTTTGCACATTCTCCCCGTGTTTGCGTGGGGTTCACCCCCACAACCCAAAGATGTTGGGCTGGTTTAGCACACTGGGCTAAATCGCTGGCTTTGAAAGCAGACCAAGGTGGGCCAGCAGCACGGTTCAATTCCCGTACCAGCCTCCCCGAACAGGCGCCGGAATGTGGTGACTAGGGGCTTTTCACAGTAACTTCATTTGAAGCCTACTGGTGACAATAAGTGATTTTCATTTTCATTTCATGTGCCGGGTAGGTGGAATGGCCACGTTAAATTGCCCCTTAATTGGAAAAAATTAATTGGGTACTCTAAATTAAAAAAAAAATGTATTATAATATTAACTTACCCACTCCCTGTGGTAGCGAGTTCCAGATTCTCAATTCTCGAGAGCATAAACGTTTCTCATGAATCCTCTGGGATTTATTTATCTTTATTTTATTTCCGACTCCCCTACAAGTAGTAGCATTTTTTTTATTTTACCCAACCCTATCAAGAATTCGAAAGCCCTCTACAGGACACCTTCCCAGCATTCTCTCTTCGAGAGAAAAAGGCGGCAACGATTTTGCGAGAATTCCGAGTTCCCAGGGGGCGAAAGCATCTCCGGATCGCTTGGAAATGTGCTCACTTCCTCGTAACATTTCCCTCGCGTTGGAAGTACTGTAGTTCTGAGGATCTCGCTGAGCATCAAGAAGATCTGAAGGGAAGTAGATGGAGCCAGAAAGGGGTGATCTTTAAATGGTTTGAGAGCATTTGCGGAAACATTAACTGAACTCCCTTCAGTCCTGCATCAATAATCGCCATTGACTGAGGACCTAAAACTCCCATTGCCCGTTTCATCCAATGCCGTCTCCAGGGTGGAAGTCCTGATTTATCATTTGTCTTCCATGTTCACATGTCCGCGAGCGAGTTGGTGGGCAAGCACAGACTGGGGCAAATTGCATCATTTTCATTGCTCTGCACAGAACTCGGAGTGCAGGTCTGGTAGGATACGATTGTCACACTGTCCGCTTGTGCATATCGAACAACCGGGCTGTATCGGAAAGCAAAGAACAATCTGCATTTCTGTAGCGCCTTTCACACCACCAGGGTGTCCCAGGGCACTTTACACTTCAAAAAAATGTTTCACTGGCTGGAATCACTGCAGGAATGCAGGAAGTACAGCAGCCAATTTGCTCACAGCAAGCTCCCACACACGATGGGGTGGGGGCGGGGTAGTGGGAAGGAAGGAATGAGGAAAAAGACAGAGAGAGAAACAAGTAAAAGGAAGATGTAAGAGAGAGGCTATATGATTCATAGATCAGTTATCTAAAAGCACACATTGTTTGAAAGGAAACAGTGACCCGGTGATATCAGAGAATCATAGAATTTGCAGTGCAGAAGGAGGCCATTCGGCCCATCGAGTCTGCACCGGCCCTTGGAAAGAGCACCCTACTTAAGCAGGAAAATAATTAGGGATTAATTAAGGCTGGATTTGTTATTTCAGCATGGGCACTCACTCTTCTTTTCAAAGGCTTAAGTCCTCCATTAAAGCACGGTGGCACAGTGGGTTAGCACTGCTGCCTCACGGCGCCGAGGTCCCAGGTTCGATTCCGGCTCTGGGCCACTGTCTGTGTGGAGTTTGCACATTCTCCCCGTGTTTGCGTGGGTTTCGCCCCCACAACCCAAAGATGTGCAGGGTAGGTGGATTGGCCACGCTAAATTGCCCGTTAATTGGAAAAAATGAATTGGGTACACTGAATTTATTTGAAAAAAAGAACGAAAAAAAATCTCCGTTAAAACAGCAGAGGAATGCCTCCGAAAGCACGGTCCCCACCGACGTTTATTGACAAGCGCACGTGTCGACATTGAGGGCCGGGTGAGGTTTAGCTGTAATGCCCGCTCCCTCCCCACGCCACGCAGGTGTGGCCAACAGAACATTGGCACGGTGCCAGCGCAAGAATGATTACCTCAGGAGAAAGCGGGCAAGGGCGGGGGAGGACAACATTAAAAAAAGCGACGTGGAAGATTTGAGAGCTGAATGGCGAAACGTGAGAGATAAAACCGTGTCGGGGGGGAGGGGCCGCCCACTGCACATTCATCCTCGTGTTGGATTGGGTCAGAGGTCACGTCGCTGCGCTAGGATTGATATAAACACCCACAGGATAGCTTGGGGCCCTTCATTATATAACAGTGAGCTGCAAGTCATTGTTCAAGTGAATGTGAGCACTGTGCATAGTCATTGCAGTTAAAAAAGTAACTCATTGTGTGAAGCAGCTAAGCGCTGGATTCGGACAAACTGACTCAAAGGCCCCTGACTGTTCAACAGTTACAACCAAATTTGTCAATTAAACAGACAGAATTGGGGTGCCAGCCAGGGGCTGGGGAAGAGAGTGGCTAAATCGAGAGCCCGGGTAGCTCAGTCGGTAGAGCATCAGGCTTTTAATTTGAGGGTCCAGGGTTCAAGTCCCTGTCCGGGTGATCATTTTAGGGCAGCACGGTAGCATTGTGGATAGCACAATTGCTTCACAGCTCCAGGGTCCCAGGTTCGATTCCCGGCTTGGGTCACTGTCTGTGCGGAGTCTGCACATCCTCCCCGTGTGTGCGTGGGTTTCCTCCGGGTGCTCCGGTTTCCTCCCACAGTCCAAAGATGTGCAGGTTAGGTGGATTGGCCATGCTAAAATTGCCCTTAGTGTCCAAAATTGCCCTTAGTGTTGGGTGGGGATACTGGGTTATGGGGATAGGGTGGAGGTGTTGACCTTGGGTAGGGTGCTCTTTCCAAGAGCCGGTGCAGACTCGATGGGCGGAATGGCCTCCTTCTGCATTGTAGATTCTATGATCTACACAGAACTGTCATGATATTCAAACACACACATCATGATGGACACACCAACAGGCAAATCAGAGCACACAACACCACAACCAATCACAGACAAGAACACCAACCACATAAAAAGCACGAGCACGACACCTGGTAGTCAGTAGGTCTGGGGATAAAGAAACAGAGAAGAGCTGTTACAACATCACAAGCAGGGAACCCCCACGTGCAGAGTGCAAAGACACAACTGTACATAGTAAGTTTGAATAAAATAGCGTTGTACCATATACAACCGTGTTGGCTCATCTGTGTGTCAGAACACCCAACACCACATGGTACAGGAGTGGATCGATACCTGCCTACTAACCTGCCATTCTGGACATGGACCGCACCGACAAACCGCAGCCGTTGCAAGTCGCGGGGAACCTAGGTACCAATTGGAAGCTCTTCAGGCAGCGATTTGACCTGTACATCCGTGCCACCGAAAAACAGAGTGCCTCGGATGACACGAAGATTGCAATGCTCCTCTTCTACGCAGGTCAGCACGCCACCGACGTCTTCAACTCACTGGTGTTCGAAGAAGGCGAAAACCAATCCAAATATGACACGGTCATCCTCAAACTGGACCAGCACTTTCAAGTTGAAGTAAATGAAAGTTTTGAAAGATACCTCTTTCAGCAACGCCTGCAAGGTAAGGAGGAGCTTTTTCAACCCTTCTTGACGCACCTCCGGATTCTAGCGCAGTCCTGCGGTTACGGCACCACCACAGAGTCCATGATCAGGGACCAGATTGTTTTTGGCGTTGCCTCTAGTGGCCTACGCCAGCAGCTTCTTAAAATGAAAAGCCTCACCTTAGCGTCTGCTGTGGAAGCCTGTGTCCTCCACGAAAATGCTACCTGCCGTTTTGCCCGATTTCAGGCGTCCGAGTTGGCACGGAGGGGGTCCCCAGCCGTCGAATCGGCAAGCCAGGCCGCCCACGACGTCGAACGCATCCAGGCCGTCGATTACTTCCCGACCCACGGCCCGGACGACAGCGGCCGCTTCCCGCGCTTTTCGCGGTCTCCCGCGCAGGTGCGCGCCAAAAATAACGGCCACAACGAGGGACGCACTGCGCAGGCGCGCCCACCGCAAGATCGCACTGCGCATGCGCAGTGGCGCAACGAACGCCGTGACGTCATGACGTGCGGCAATTGTGGAGCTCTACATTTAAAAGGGCAATGTCCTGCAAAAAACCGACAGTGCCTCAGATGTGGCAAGATGGGCCACTACGCAGCCCACTGTCGTTCGGCTCAACCCATGGATCCGGCGCATCCTCGACAATCTCGCAGACAAGTCAGGACCGTCCAGCCCACGCATCAAGACTTCCAGTTAAGTGATGCAGATGACCAGGATGCCTTCCGCGTTTCCGTCATCGATGTCAACAAGGTCAATGCCATCAATCCAGCCGATGAGTGGTGTGCCACCCTGACGGTCAACCCAAACTCGTCGCAAGCCCATTAGACTGGACTTATAATACCGTTCATATGTTTAACAAGTTGCACAATTTTACATGATAACCTGTTGTTGTTTATCGTTCCAGATGTCGTCTGACTGGACAACTGTTCAAGTTTTTTTTCTTCTTCTCTCGTTCGCATTTATGTTATGTTATGGTACAACTTGGTTCATGTGACGCACCCGACATCGCCCCATGTACTTAGTTCCGTCATATGCACATGCTGCACACGACACACACACACTCTTAGATGCACTCACGACACGATCATATTTATTACCACGTAGGCACATATCTTTGTAAAAAGGGGGGATGTCATGATATTCAAACACACACATCATGATGGACACACCAACAGGCAAATCAGAGCACACAACACCACAACCAATCACAGACAAGAACACCAACCACATAAAAAGCACGAGCACGACACCTGGTGGTCAGTAGGTCTGGGGATAAAGAAACAGAGAAGAGCTGTTACAACATCACAAGCAGGGAACCCCCACGTGCAGAGTGCAAAGACACAACTGTACATAGTAAGTTTGAATAAAATAGCGTTGTACCATATACAACCGTGTTGGCTCATCTGTGTGTCAGAACACCCAACACCACAAGAACTATAGCCCTCCCCATTTTACTGTGAGCTCAATAACCGACAGAATCAAAAGAGCAAGAGGGACTCACTGCCCCACAGGCTGCAGGGAGAGAGAGGCTGGTGTGTGACAGTACAGAGAGTCTTACCCAGGGGAAAGATTCAGTACCGCCAGGCCACAACAATCAAAAATAAAAAGTGGAGTCAGATGAAATGAATTCACATCCATCAATTTTTTGCAACCGTGCAAGTTCGGATGGAATGGAGTGTGGGGCAAGCTCTTGTACTATCTCTGTCACATAGCTCAGTGGTGTTGGGGTAGCTGGTGCACAACAACTTGACTTTACATACCGCCCCCCCCCTTCGATGTGGCAAAAATCTCAAAGGATGTTGCCAGTCAAAATGCAATGCCAAACCACACAAGGAGGTGTTGAGGCTGGTGACTAAAGGAACTGCCTTAAAGGGGTGGCGCGGTAGCACAGTGGTTAGCACTGTGGCTTCACAGCTCCAGGGTGCCAGGTTCGATTCCCCGCTGGGCCACTGTCTGTGCGGAGTCTGCACGTTCTCCCCCGTGTGTGCGTGGGTTTCCTCCGGGTGCTCCGGTTTCCTCCCACACTCCAAAGATGTGCAGGTCCGGTGGGTTGGCCATGATCAATTGCCCTTAGTGTCCAAAAACGTTGAGGTGGGGTTACTGGGTTACGGGGATAGGGAGGAGGTGTGGGCTTAGGTAGGGTGCTCTTTCCAAGGGTCGGTGCAGACTTGATGGGCCAAATGGCCTCCTTCTCCACTGAGGTGGGAGAGAGGGGATGCCAGAGCTTAGGGCTCTGGTTCAGGTCAGAGGAACAGAAGAATTAGGAGCAAAAGTCGGCAATTCAGCCGTTCAAGCGTGCTCCAGCATTCAGTCAGATCATAGCTGATCTTTTCCTGGTCTCAAAGCCACGTCCCTACCTGTTGCCCATATCCCTTCAACCTGTTTTTAAAATCAGTAATATATCTATCTCTTTCTTGAAACCATTTAATGATTCCGACTCCACCGCACTGTGGGGCAGCGAGTTCCACAAATTCACCCCCCTCTGCGAGAAGTAGTTCCTCCTCGTCTCAGTTCTAAATCTACCGCCTCTCAACCTAAATCTGTTTTCAGATATATCTTCCTGTATTTTTTCCCAAGGAGGATCGGAGGCTGGTGGACTGTTTACAGCCAGTTGTGATTCACCCTGGTGGGAAAACAGTTAACAGAGAATTACATAGAATCTACAGAACTGGTCATTTGGCCCAGTCTGTACATGTGTTAATGCTCCACACTAGTCTCTTCCCACCCTACTTCATCTCACCCAATCAGCATCTTTCTTTCTCCCTCGTGCTCATCCAGCTTCTCTTCAAATGCAGCACTTTATTAGTCACCCTAACCACACTCTGTGGGAGCGAGTTCCACATTCTTTCTGAAAACTTCATTCATGGAGATTGTGATGAAATGCAAAATGTAGTTCTGTGTATGAAAATCGCTTATTGTCACAAGTAGGCTTCAAAATGAAGTTACTGTGAAAAGCCTATTACGAGGGCCGCACGGTGGTGCAGTGGGTCGCATTGCTGCTCCACAGCGCCGAGGTCCCAGGTTCGATCCCGGCTCTGGGTCACTGTCCGTGTGGAGTTTGCACATTCTCCCCGTGTCTGCGTGGGTTTCACCCCCACAACCCAAAGATGTGCAGGGTAGGTGGATTGGCCGCGCTAAATTGTCCCTTGATTGGAAAAAATGAATTGGGTACTCTAAATTTATTTTTAAAAATGTTATGTAGATAATGTTAATGCACAACCTCCAACCACTAGATGGCAGTGTTTAAAAAAGAAAAAAAAATTATTAAAGGTTTTCATAAAATATCAATAACAAAATGAGAAAGAAAAAAGAACCCAACAGGGTTAAGTACAAAACACAATCTAAAAAAGCAACCCCCCAAACCCTTCCCCCCCGTACCTAAATAATAAATTAACATTCACACCCCGACTTAAGACAACAGATGTATACACCCCCTCAGACCCTTCCAGTGTAAATAACATAAACAAAAATAAAGTAAACCCCCCCCCCGAGCTGCTGCTGCCATTGACCAATGTCTATCGTTCTGCCAGAAAGTCTAAGAACGGTTGCCACCGCCTAAAGAACCCTTGTACCGACCCTCTCAAGGCGAATTTCACCCTCTCCAATTTAATGAACCCTGCCATATTGCTGAACCAGGATTCCACGCTTGGGGGCCTCGCATCTTTCCACTGAAGGAGAGTCCTCCACTGGGCTACCAGGGACGCAAAGGCCAGAATTCCGGCCTCTTTCGCCTCCTGCACTCCCGGCTCCTCTGCCACCCCAAATATTGCGAGCCCCCAGCCTGGTTTGACCCTGGATCCTACCACCCTCGACACCGTCCTCGCTACGCCCTTCCAAAATTCCTCCAGCGCTGGACATGCCCAGAACATATGGGTGTGATTTGCTGGGCTCCCTGAGCACCGAACACACCTGTCCTCACCCCCAAAGAACCTGCTCATCCTTGTCCCGGTCATGTGTGCCCTGTGCAACACCTTAAACTGTATGAGGCTGAGCCTCGCGCAGGAAGAGGAAGAGTTCACCCCCCCCCCCTAGGGCATCTGCCCACGTCCCCTCTTTGATCTCCTCTCCCAACTCCTCCTCCCACTTACCTTTCAACTCCACCACCGAGGCCTCCTCCTCCTCCTGCATCACCTGGTAAGTTTCCGAGATCTTCCCCACTCCCACCCACCCCCCCCGAGAGCACCCTGTCCTGTACTGTGTGTGGCAGTAGCCGTGGGAATTCCACCACCTGCCGTCTGGCAAACACCCTTACCTGTAAGTACCTGAAGGTGTTCCCCGGGGGGGAGCCCGTACTTCTCCTCCAGCTCACCCAAGCTCGTGAACATCCCGTCCACAAATAGGTCCCCCAACTTTCGTATGCCTGCCCTGTGCCACCCCGAAAACCCTCCACCTGTACTTCCTGGGGCGAACCGGTGGTTCCCCCGTAATGGGGTCCACGCCGAGGCCCTAACTTCCCCCCTATGCCGCCTCCACTGCCCCCAAATTTTGAGGGCCGCCACCACCACCGGGCTCGTGGTATACCTCCTTGGAGGGAGCGGCAGCGGTGCCGTTGCCAGCGCCCCCAGACTCGTACCCACACAGGACGCCGTCTCCAGCCTCTTCCATGCAGCCCCCTCCCCCTCCATCACCCACTTGCGCACCATTGTCGCATTGGCGGCCCAGTAGTACCCACAGAGGTTGGGCAGCGCCAGCCCCCCCTATCTCTACTCCGCTCCAGGAACACCCTTCTCACCCTCGGAGTCCCTCGCGCCCACACAAACCCCATTATACTCCTGTTAACCCGCCTGAAAAAAGCCTTCGGGATAAACACGGGGAGGCACTGGAACAGGAACAAAAACCTTGGGAGCACCGTCATTTTGACTGACTGCACCCTACCCGCCAGGGACAACGGCAGCACGTCCCACCTCTTGAACTCCTCCTCCATTTGCTCCACCAGCCTTGTAAAGTTAAGCCTATGCAGGGCCCCCCAGCTCCTGGCCACCTGGACCCCCAAATAGATGGCAGTGTTAACCCACCACGTGACTCTGGTTCTGGGAGTTGGGAGTAGATTGTGCTTGGAGACAGACGTATTTTACAGTAGCTCTACTGTTAATAGTTCAGTAGTTTAGTTATCTGAATCAAACAGTTGTTAAATAATAAATTCTTTAAATTAGATGTTCTGTAGGTTTATCATTTATTTTGGCCAGTCTACAGAACATGACAGAGGTGTGGTAACCGTCACGAGGATCAGGGGGGATCACGAATCGATCTCCCCGTGGGGCTCGTAGAGTTCGAATTTCGGTGGACGGCCTCCCAGCCAGGACTCGTGAGTGAGCCCTTCAAATACTCCTCCCGGACTTCCGATAGTCAAGGATTGGGACATTTGTGTTGTATGTCGTGGGAGCGGCTTTAACTTTTGAGTTAAAATAAACCTATCTAGCTTTCTTCTTTGTGTTTCCTGGATTATTACAGAGGGCATTTCTGACTAGGTCAGCATTTATTGCCCATGCCTAATTGCCCTTGAGAAGATGCCTTCTTGAACTGCTGCGGTCCGTGTGTAGTCCATGCACTCCCAGGTCACTCTTTGGGGAAAGAAGTTTCTCTCGAATTCCCCGGTTGGATTTCTTCGAGGCTCTCTTATATCGTTGACCTCGTTGACCTAGTTTTGAACTAGGTCTGGAGCATCTTCAAAAGAAACCTGTTTTCAGGAAAGGTCTGGGGTGGGATTCTCCGCCCCCCGTTGCCGCGTCCGGCGCCGGGGCGGAGGATTCATTTCCGCGCATGGGATCGGGACCGGCGCCGTTCCCCGATTCTCCGGCCCCCCCGAAAAGCGGCGTGCTCAGAGAGTACGCCACGCCGCGTAGCCCCTACCTGTCAGAGGCCCACACCGCTATTCTCCGCCCCCGCACCAGCCGAAGTCCCAACAGCGTATTTCTAATGTGGTCCTGCCTCGCCATGGTCTGGACCGGGCTATATTTGGGCAGGCAGTCAGGGTCGGGGCGCGCGGTGGATCGGAGACGCTATTTAGGAAGTCCAGCTCCGCGGTCTGAGTCCGCTGGAGGACGCCACCTTGCGCATGTGCGGCCTCTGACCCGGATGTGCGGGGGCCCGTACCGGCAGCTAAAGCTGCGAGATTCAGCCCCTGACTATGGCGCCTTTTGACGCCAGTTTTTCTGGCGTGCAAGGCCACAGTGTTTACGATGGCGTGGGGACCTAGTCCCAAAAACGGAGAACCCTGCCCCTGTTGTTTTTAGGCTGCTATGTACGAGTCCAGAATGGAGATGATTTGGTATTTCCCCTGTCAATCATGCTTTGAGCCCCCAAATGACTGGGATCGAGATTTCTCCACTTATTGTATTTTGCTGGACAAATAATGCCGCTTTTGTCGGGAGAGTTTGCGGTATTTTCAGACAGGAGTCCTGTCTGCTGTGGCCCATGCAGACTGTTTGTTTTCTGGGTAAATAGGCTGCATTGTAAAGGCATAAATTAGACTTTGATTGACAGGAGTCCCATTTCACCTCACAGTGGTAAAGAATGACTTGGACTGAAATATCATGCCCTCAGGATGTCTCAAAGTGCTTTCCAGCCAATGAAACACTTTCGAAGTGTAATTACTGTTGTAATGTAGAGAACGCGGCAGCCAATTTGCGCACAGTGCGGTCCCACTGTTAATGATCAGCTTTTTTGGGGGGGGGTTCTTGGTTGAAGGGGTAGAGCAATTGCTCCTCTTTATTGAATGCCATGGGGTCTTTTCGACCCACCTGACTGGGCACAAGTGCCCTCAGTCGAACACCTCATTCAAAAGGCCACATTACACCCTCCCCAGTGCTGCCTGCAGAACATCTACCTAAATGAAGCATCCAAAGTCCGAGAGTGGGGCTCGATCCCCCACCTTCTAACTGATACTTCGAGATCATACAGACGGCTCCCAGCGCCAGTGTCACTAACTCCACAAGAGTCGCTGACTGACCTGAGGCACAGAATGATCTCTGGGGTTTTTGGGGGATGGAAACATAAGCTGGAGTCAAGACTAAAGCTCAGTCTCCAACCAGCAATAATATTTGATAAGTGAAAGAAACTATTATTGGAGAACTGTTGACACGTTCGTTAAGAGGTGGATTATTCGATTCAACCCCACTCCGGCAAAATCACTTGTTCTAAGACAGGCACACAGGGACCGTCAAGAACATGAATAGCCCCAAATTAGTACCGCAATTATCTGTCATTAGAATGCAGCACTGTGTCTCTCTGTTAAATGGGAACACGAAAAGTAGGTTTAAGTTCATGCAAAACAATCTCAGCTGTTCTTTAAAATTCAAACGTGAAGGATTGCATTACAGGAATGTACCATTTTACACTCAATTGTAAAGCAGCAATACTGGGAGGTGAAGATTTCCCTCTCTCTCTCTCTCCATTCACTGGTCTGCTTAAATGGTCGAGTCTGGAAGTGAGGTCATTGCTAACTGAGTGTGGGGAGAAAATGTTAAATTCAATCTGTGAGGGAGAACAGTTAGTGTGCGAGCGAGTGAAAGAGAGAGCGTAGAGGGGAGAGAGGGGCAGTTAGTGAAGGAGAGAGTGATAGAGAGAGAGTAGAGGGGAGAGGGAGAGGGGCAGTTAGTGAAGGAGAGAGTGATAGAGAGAGAGTAGAGGGGAGAGGGAGAGGGGCAGTTAGTGAAGGAGAGAGTGATAGAGAGAGGTAGTAGAGGGGAGTGTCATGTTAGGTACACCGGTCTAACACTGGCTGCAACTGGATGCAGCTTAGATCAGAAAGATATTCCAGATGTTGAAGTTAGTTCAATCAGGTTTATTGAACTAATAGCACAGTTAGCACAGTTCTCTGTGAGTTCGACTCTCTGCTAACTTAAGTGTGGTTACTCTGTCTAACTAAACCAGACTAGCTCTCAGCCACGTGGTGGAGGTGTGAGATTGTAACAACACCCTTGACTGACTCTCTAGATGTTCATCAGTGGAAAGAGGCGGAGTGTGAGTGCCTCGTGTCTTTTATAGTCAGATCCCACCCCTGAGCGTCCTGCCTGCTTATTGGTCATGTCCTGTTCGCTGTGTCCTTTAGCTACATCTGGATGGAAATTGTCCCATTGGACAGACGCAGCATGGGTTCATAAAGGGCAGATCGTGCCTAACTAATTCAGTGGAATTTTTTGAGGACATTACCAGTGCGGTAGATAACGGGGAGCCAATGGATGTGGTATATCTGGATTTCCAGAAAGCCTTTGACAAGGTGCCACACAAAAGGTTGCTGCATAAGATAAAGATGCATGGCATTAAGGGGAAAGTAGTAGCATGGATGGAGGATTGGTTAATTAATAGAAAGCAAAGAGTGGGGATTAATGGGTGTTTCTCTGGTTGGCAATCAGTAGCTAGTGGTGTCCCTCAGGGATCAGTGTTGGGCCCACAATTGTTCACAATTTACACAGATAATTTGGAGTTGGGGACCAAGGGCAATGTGTCCAAGTTTGCAGACGACACTAAGATGAGCGGTAAAGCAAAAAGTGCAGAGGATACTGGAAGTCTGCAGAGGGATTTGGATAGGCTAAGTCAATGGGCTAGGGTCTGGCAGATGGAATACAATGTTGACAAATGTGAGGTTATCCATTTTGGTAGGGATAACAGCAAAAGGGATTATTATTTAAATGATAAAATATTAAAACATGCTGCTGTGCAGAGAGACCTGGGTGTGCTAGTGCATGAGTCGCAAAAAGTTGGTTTACAGGTGCAACAGGCGATGAAGAAGGCGAATGGAATGTTGTCCTTTATTGCTAGAGGGATGGAATTTAAGACTATGGAGGTTATGCTGCAATTGTATAAGGTGTTAGTGAGGCCACACCTGGAGTATTGTGTTCAGTTTTGGTCTCCTTACTTGAGAAAGGACGTACTGGCACTGGAGGGTGTGAAGAGGAGATTTACTAGGTTGATCCCAGAGCTGAAGGGGTTGGATTACGAGGAGAGGTTGAGTAGACTGGGAATGTACTCGTTGGAATTTAGAAGGATGAGGGGGATCTTATAGAAACATATAAGATTATGAAGGGAATAGATAGGATAGATGCGGGCAGGTTGTTTCCACTGGCGGGTGAAAGCAGAACTAGGGGGCATAGCCTCAAAATAAGGGGAAGTAGATTTAGGACGGAGTTTAGGAGGAACTTCTTCACCCAAAGGGTTGTGAATCTATGGAATTCCTTGCCCAGTGAAGCAGTTGAGGCTCCTTCAATAAATGTTTTTAAGATAAAGATAGATAGTTTTTTGAAGAATAAAGGGATTAAGGGTTATGGTGTTCGGGCCGGAAAGTGGAGCTGAGTCCACGAAAGATCAGCCATGATCTCATTGAATGGCGGAGCAGGCTCGAGGGGCCAGATGGCCAACTCCTGCTCCTAGTTCTTATGTTCTTATGTAAATCGGTGACATGAGCCTCATAGCCCTGTTTTTGCCGGTCTCGGAGTTGCTGCATCTTCTGCAGCACCGGGAGGTGATCCAGGTTGGGCAGGTGTATGGCTGGAAGTGTCGTCCGCGGGTCCCTGTTCATCAGGAGTTGAGCCGGCGACATGCCAGTGGACAGTGGGGTCGCCCTGTATGCAAGCAGCGCAAGGTGAATGTCAGGCGCAGAATCCGCGGCCTTGCAGATGAGCTGCTTCACTATGTGCACCCCTTTCTCAACTTTTCTGTTTGACTGCGGATAGTGTGGGCTGGAAGTGACGTGTTTGAACTGATACGGCTGGGCAAACAGAGACCATTCGTGGCTGCTGTAGCACGGGCCATTGTCACTCATGACAGTGAGTGGGATACCATGCCTGGAGAACGTCTCCTTACAGACCTTGATAAAGGTCCGAGATGTGAGGTCTGAGAGCTTCACGACTTCAGGGTAATTGGAAAACTGATCAGTGATTCACATGTAATCACGACCGTTTGCGTGAAAGAGGTCGATGCCAACCTTGGACCACGGAGAGGTTTTGATTTCATGCTGCTGAAGTGTCTCCTTACTCTGCGCTGGCTGGAAGAGTTGACAGGTCGCACAGTTAAGGACCATGTTTGCGATGTCCTGGCTGATGCCGGGCCAGTAGACAGCCTGCCTGGCTCTGCGTCTGCACTTTTCCACACCCAGGTGGCCCTCATGGATTTGACGGAGCACCAAGCTCTGGAGACTGTGTGGAATTACAATCCGGTCCAGTTTGAGGAGGATACCATCAATCACCGTCAGGTCGTCCTTTACATTGAAAAATTGAAGGCACTGCCCTTTTTGCCAGCCACTGGCTAGGTGTTGCATAACACGCTGTAAGAGGGGGGTCTTTGGCTGTCATCTCACGGATACGAATCACCTTCTCATCAGATGCCGGGAGGGTGCTAGCACATAGCTACACCTGTGACTCGACCTGTGACTCAATTTGATGGATGACGTTCGGTGGTTCACTAGGCACAGCGATGGGGCGGGACAATGTATCGGCAATGATGAGCTCCTTGCCAGGCGGGTAGACCAGGTCAAAGTCGTACCTTCTGAGTTTGAGGAGGATGCGCTGCAACCGAGGCGTCATGTCATTAAGGTCCTTGTGGATAATGTGGACCAGGGGCCTGTGATCGGTCTCGACTGTGAATGTCGGCAGGCCGTAGACATAGTCGTGACACGTGAGAATGCCAGTGAGAAGGCCCAGGCATTCCTTCTCGATTTGTGCATATCTTTGTTCGGTGGGCGTCATTGCCCTTGATGCGTAGGCACCTGGTGCCCAGGATGAAGTGTCATCGCGTTGCAGCAGGACCGCACCGATGCCATCCTGGCTCGCATCTGTCAAGATTTTCGTTTCCCTGTCTGGGTCGAAAAATGCCAATACGGGTGCAGTGGTGAGCTTGGCTTTCAGCTCCAACCACTCTGCCTGATGGGCCGCCTTCCACTCAAAGGCAGTGGCCTTCTTCACTAGGTTTCGTAGGGCCGTGGTGTGTGAGGCCATGTTTGGGATGAACTTGCCCAGAAAATTGACCATGCCCAGGAAGCGCAATACCTCCTTCTTGTGTTACGGGACTTTCATGGCTGCGATGGCCTTGACCTTGTCCGTGTCGGGGCACACGTCCTGCTGAGAGATCTGGTCACCGAGGAACTTGAGTGTCGACAGGCCAAAGCAACATTTGGCCCTGTTCAGCTTCAGGCCATTGGCGTGGACATGGCGGAATACCTGCTGGAGACGGGGAACATGCTCCTCAGGGGACTTGTTGTACTTGCATACTAACTTTTTGGGACTCATGCACTAGAACACCCAGATCCCTCTGCACCTTGGCATGAACCTTAGTTAGGCCACACTTGGAGTATAGTTTTCAATTCTGGTCGCCACACTACCAGAAGGATGTGGAGGCTTTAGAGAGGGTGCAGAAGAGATTTACCAGGATGTTGCCTGGTATGGAGGGCATTAGCTATGAGGAGCGGTTGAATAAACTCGGTTTGTTCTCACTGGAACGACGGAGGTTGAGGGGCGACCTGATAGAGGTATACAAAATTATGAGGGGCATAGTCAGAGTGGATAGTCAGAGGCTTTTCCCCAGGGTAGAGGGGTCGATTACTAGGGGGCATAGGTTTAAGGTGAGAGGGGCAAGGTTGAGAGTAGATGTACGAGGCAAGTTTTTTACACCGAGGGTAGTGGGTGCCTGGAACTCGCTACGGGAGGAGGTGGTGGAAGCAGGGAAGATAGTGACATTTAAGGGGCATCTTGACAAATATATGAATAGGATGGGAATAAAGGGATACGGACCCAGGAAGTGCAGAAGATTGTAGTTTAGTCGGGCAGCATGGTCGGCACGGGCTTGGAGGGCCGAAGGGCCTGTTCCTGTGCTGTACATTTCTTTGTTCTTTGTTGTTCTTTATCCCACCCCCGAGTGTCCTGCCTGCTTATTGGTCATGTCCTGTTCTCTGTGTCCATTAGCTGCTTGTCTGTATATCATTATGTGTGTGTCTGCATATCATGACAGGGAGAGAGGGGGCAGTTAGTGAAGGAGAGAGTGAAAGAGAGAGATAGTAGAGGGGAGAGAGAGAGGGGCAGTTAATGAAGGAGTGAGAGAGAGAGGGGGGGCAGTTAGTAGAGGAGAGAGAGGGGGAGCAGTTAGTAGAGGAGAGAGAGGGGGGACAGTTAGTAGAGGAGAGAGAGAGAGGGGGGCAGTTAGTAGAGGAGAGAGAGAGGTGGGGGCAGTTAGTAGAGGAGAGAGAGGGGGGCAGTTAGTAGAGGAGAGAGAGAGAGGGGGGCAGTTAGTAGAGGAGAGAGAGGGAGGGGGCAGTTAGTAGAGGAGAGAGAGAGAGGGGGCAGTTAGTAGAGGAGTGAGAGAGAGGGGGGCAGTTAGTAGAGGAGAGAGAGAGAGAGGGGGCAGTTAGTAGAGGAGAGAGAGAGGGGGGGCAGTTAGTAGAGGAGAGAGAGAGAGAGGGGGGGGCAGTAAGTAGAGGAGTGAGAGAGAGAGAGGTGGGCAGTTAGTAGAGGAGAGAGAGAGGGGGCAGTTAGTAGAGGAGTGAGAGAGAGAGAGGGGGGCAGTTAGTAGAGGAGAGAGAGAGAGGGGGGCAGTTAGTAGAGGAGAGAGAGGGGGCAGTTAGTAGAGGAGAGAGAGAGAGTGAGGGGGCAGTTAGTAGAGGAGAGAGAGATAGGGGGGCAGTTAGTAGAAGAGAGAGAGAGAGGGGGGCAGTTAGTAGAGGAGTGAGAGAGAGAGAGGGGGCAGTTAGTAGAGGAGAGAGAGAGGGGGCAGTTAGTAGAGGAGTGAGAGAGAGGGGGGGCAGTTAGTAGAGGAGAGAGAGAGAGGGGGGCAGTTAGTAGAGGAGAGAGAGAGAGAGGGGGCAGTTAGTAGAGGAGAGAGAGAGAGGGGGGCAGTTAGTAGAGGAGAGAGAGAGAGGGGGCAGTTAGTAGAGGAGAGAGAGAGAGGGGGGCAGTTAGTAGAGGAGAGAGAGAGGGGGGCAGTGAGTAGAGGAGAGAGAGAGAGGGGGGCAGTTAGTAGAGGAGAGAGAGAGAGGGGGCAGTTAGTAGAGGAGAGAGAGAGGGGGGCAGTTAGTAGAAGAGAGAGAGAGAGGGGGGCAGTTAGTAGAGGAGAGAGAGAGAAAGGGGGGCAGTTAGTAGAGGAGAGAGAGAGAGGGGGGCAGTTAGTAGAGGAGAGAGAGAGAGGGGGGCAGTTAGTAGAGGAGAGAGAGAGAAGGGGGGCAGTTAGTAGAGGAGAGAGAGAGAAGGGGGGCAGTTAGTAGAGGAGAGAGAGGGGGCAGTTAGTAGAGGAGAGAGAGAGGGGGGGCAGTTAGTAGAGGAGTGAGAGAGAGAGGGGGGCAGTTAGTAGAGGAGTGAGAGAGAGGGGGGGCAGTTAGTAGAGGAGAGAGAGAGAGGGGGGCAGTTAGTAGAGGAGAGAGAGAGAGGGGGGGCAGTTAGTAGAGGAGAGAGAGAGAAGGGGGGCAGTTAGTAGAGGAGAGAGAGAGAGGGGGGGCAGTTAGTAGAGGAGAGAGCGAGAGAGGGGGCAGTTAGTAGAGGAGTGAGAGAGAGAGGGGGCAGTTAGTAGAGGAGAGAGAGAGAGGGGGGCAGTTAGTAGAGGAGAGAGAGAGAGAGGGGGCAGTTAGTAGAGGAGTGAGAGAGAGGGGGGCAGTTAGTAGAGGAGAGAGAGAGAGGGGGGCAGTTAGTAGAGGAGAGAGAGAGAGGGGGCAGTTAGTAGAGGAGAGAGAGAGAGAGGGGGCAGTTAGTAGAGGAGAGAGAGAGCGGGGCAGTTAGTAGAGGAGAGAGAGAGAGGGGGGCAGTTAGTAGAGGAGATAGAGAGAGGGGCAGTTAGTAGAGGAGAGAGAGAGAGGGGGGCAGTTAGTAGAGGAGAGAGAGAGAGAGGGGCAGTTAGTAGAGGAGAGAGAGAGAGGGGGGGCAGTTAGTAGAGGAGAGAGAGAGAGGGGGGGCAGTTAGTAGAGGAGAGAGAGAGAGAGAGGGGGGCAGTTAGTAGAGGAGAGAGAGAGAGGGGGGCAGTTAGTAGAGGAGAGAGAGAGAGGGGGGGCAGTTAGTAGAGGAGAGAGAGAGAGGGGGGGCAGTTAGTAGAGGAGAGAGAGAGAGGGGGGGCAGTTAGTAGAGGAGAGAGAGAGAGGGGGGGGCAGTTAGTAGAGGAGAGAGAGAGAGGGGGGCAGTTAGTAGAGGAGTGAGAGAGAGGGGGCATTTAGTAGAGGAGAGAGAGAGGGGGCAGTTAGTAGAGGAGAGAGAGAGGGGGGCAGTTAGTAGAGGAGAGAGAGGGGGGGCAGTTAGTAGAGGAGAGAGAAAGAGGGGGGCAGTTAGTAGAGGAGAGAGAGAGGGGGCAGTTAGTAGAGGATAGAGAGAGAGGGGCAGTTAGTAGAGGAGAGAGAGAGAGAGGGGGGGGCAGTTAGTAGAGGAGAGAGAGAGAGGGGGCAGTTAGTAGAGGAGAGAGAGAGAGAGGGGCAGTTACTAGAGGAGAGAGAGAGAGGGGGGGCAGTTAGTAGAGGAGAGAGAGAGGGGGGGCAGTTAGGAGAGGAGAGAGAGAGAGAGGGGGGCAGTAAGTAGAGGAGAGAGAGAGAGGGGGGGCAGTTAGTAGAGGAGTGAGAGAGAGGGGGGGCAGTTAGTAGAGGAGAGAGAGAGGGGGGGGCAGTTAGGAGAGGAGAGAGAGAGAGAGGGGGGGCAGTAAGTAGAGGAGAGAGAGAGGGGGGGCAGTTAGGAGAGGAGAGAGAGAGAGAGGGGGGGCAGTAAGTAGAGGAGAGAGAGAGGGGGGGCAGTTAGGAGAGGAGAGAGAGAGAGAGGGGGGGCAGTAAGTAGAGGAGAGAGAGAGAGGGGGGCAGTTAGGAGAGGAGAGAGAGAGAGAGGGGGGGCAGTAAGTAGAGGAGAGAGAGAGAGGGGGGGCAGTTAGGAGAGGAGAGAGAGAGAGAGGGGGGGCAGTAAGTAGAGGAGAGAGAGAGGGGGGGGCAGTTAGGAGAGGAGAGAGAGAGAGAGGGGGGGCAGTAAGTAGAGGAGTGAGAGAGAGGGGGGGCAGTTAGTAGAGGAGAGAGAGAGAGGGGGGGCAGTTAGGAGAGGAGAGAGAGAGAGAGGGGGGGGCAGTAAGTTGAGGAGAGAGAGAGGGGGGCAGTTAGGAGAGGAGAGAGAGAGAGAGGGGGGGCAGTAAGTAGAGGAGAGAGAGAGAGGGGGGGGCAGTTAGGAGAGGAGAGAGAGAGAGAGGGGGGGCAGTAAGTAGAGGAGAGAGAGAGGGGGGGCAGTTAGGAGAGGAGAGAGAGAGAGGGGGGGGGCAGTAAGTAGAGGAGTGAGAGAGAGGGGGGCAGTTAGTAGAGGAGAGAGAGGGGGGCAGTTAGTAGAGGAGAGAGAGAGAGGGGGGCAGTTAGTAGAGGAGATAGAGAGAGGGGCAGTTAGTAGAGGAGAGAGAGAGAGGGGGGCAGTTAGTAGAGGAGAGAGAGAGAGAGGGGCAGTTAGTAGAGGAGAGAGAGAGAGGGGGGGCAGTTAGTAGAGGAGAGAGAGAGAGGGGGGGCAGTTAGTAGAGGAGAGAGAGAGAGAGAGGGGGGCAGTTAGTAGAGGAGAGAGAGAGAGGGGGGCAGTTAGTAGAGGAGAGAGAGAGAGGGGGGGCAGTTAGTAGAGGAGAGAGAGAGAGGGGGGGCAGTTAGTAGAGGAGAGAGAGAGAGGGGGGGCAGTTAGTAGAGGAGAGAGAGAGAGGGGGGGGCAGTTAGTAGAGGAGAGAGAGAGAGGGGGGCAGTTAGTAGAGGAGTGAGAGAGAGGGGGCATTTAGTAGAGGAGAGAGAGAGGGGGCAGTTAGTAGAGGAGAGAGAGAGGGGGGCAGTTAGTAGAGGAGAGAGAGGGGGGGCAGTTAGTAGAGGAGAGAGAAAGAGGGGGGCAGTTAGTAGAGGAGAGAGAGAGGGGGCAGTTAGTAGAGGATAGAGAGAGAGGGGCAGTTAGTAGAGGAGAGAGAGAGAGAGGGGGGGGCAGTTAGTAGAGGAGAGAGAGAGAGGGGGCAGTTAGTAGAGGAGAGAGAGAGAGAGGGGCAGTTACTAGAGGAGAGAGAGAGAGGGGGGGCAGTTAGTAGAGGAGAGAGAGAGGGGGGCAGTTAGTCGAGGAGAGAGAGTGGGGGGGCAGTTAGTAGAGGAGAGAGAGAGGGGGGGCAGTTAGGAGAGGAGAGAGAGAGAGAGGGGGGCAGTAAGTAGAGGAGAGAGAGAGAGGGGGGGCAGTTAGTAGAGGAGTGAGAGAGAGGGGGGGCAGTTAGTAGAGGAGAGAGAGAGGGGGGGGCAGTTAGGAGAGGAGAGAGAGAGGGGGGGCAGTAAGTAGAGGAGAGAGAGAGGGGGGGCAGTTAGGAGAGGAGAGAGAGAGAGAGGGGGGGCAGTAAGTAGAGGAGAGAGAGAGGGGGGGCAGTTAGGAGAGGAGAGAGAGAGAGAGGGGGGGCAGTAAGTAGAGGAGAGAGAGAGAGGGGGGCAGTTAGGAGAGGAGAGAGAGAGAGAGGGGGGGCAGTAAGTAGAGGAGAGAGAGAGAGGGGGGGCAGTTAGGAGAGGAGAGAGAGAGAGAGGGGGGGCAGTAAGTAGAGGAGAGAGAGAGGGGGGGGCAGTTAGGAGAGGAGAGAGAGAGAGAGGGGGGGCAGTAAGTAGAGGAGTGAGAGAGAGGGGGGGCAGTTAGTAGAGGAGAGAGAGAGAGGGGGGGCAGTTAGGAGAGGAGAGAGAGAGAGAGGGGGGGGCAGTAAGTTGAGGAGAGAGAGAGGGGGGCAGTTAGGAGAGGAGAGAGAGAGAGAGGGGGGGCAGTAAGTAGAGGAGAGAGAGAGAGGGGGGGGCAGTTAGGAGAGGAGAGAGAGAGAGAGGGGGGGCAGTAAGTAGAGGAGAGAGAGAGGGGGGGCAGTTAGGAGAGGAGAGAGAGAGAGGGGGGGGGCAGTAAGTAGAGGAGTGAGAGAGAGGGGGGCAGTTAGTAGAGGAGAGAGAGGGGGGCAGTTAGTAGAGGAGAGAGAGGGAGAGGGGGGGCAGTTAGTAGAGGAGAGAGAGAGAGAGGGGGCAGTTAGTAGAGGAGAGAGAGTGAGGGGGGGCAGTTAGTAGAGGAGTGAGAGAGAGGGGCAGTTCGTAGAGGAGAGAGAGAAAGGGGGGCAGTTAGTAGAGGAGAGAGAGAGAGAGGGGGCAGTTAGTAGAGGAGAGAGAGAGAGGGGGGCAGTTAGTAGAAGAGTGACAGAGAGAGGGGGGCAGTTAGTAGAGGAGAGAGAGAGAGGGGGGCAGTTAGTAGAGGAGAGAGAGAGGGGGCAGTTAGTAGGGGAGAGAGAGAGAGGGGGGCAGTTAGTAG
This sequence comes from Scyliorhinus torazame, assembly GCF_047496885.1. Lineage (NCBI taxonomy): Eukaryota > Metazoa > Chordata > Chondrichthyes > Carcharhiniformes > Scyliorhinidae > Scyliorhinus > Scyliorhinus torazame. The sequence goes on along the minus strand of NC_092738.1, from coordinate 23,431,466 downwards.
AGGAGAGAGAGAGAGAGGGGGGCAGTTAGTAGAGGAGTGAGAGAGAGGGGGGCAGTTAGTAGAGGAGAGAGAGAGGGGGGCAGTTAGTAGAAGAGTGACAGAGAGAGGGGGGCAGTTAGTAGAGGAGAGAGAGAGAGGGGGGCAGTTAGTAGAAGAGTGACAGAGAGAGGGGGGCAGTTAGTAGAGGAGAGAGAGGGGGGCAGTTAGTAGAGGAGAGAGAGAGAGGGGGGCAGTTAGTAGAGGAGAGAGAGGGAGAGGGGGGGCAGTTAGTAGAGGAGAGAGAGAGGGGGGCAGTTAGTAGAAGAGTGACAGAGAGAGGGGGGCAGTTAGTAGAGGAGAGAGAGAGGGGGGCAGTAAGTAGAAGAGTGACAGAGAGAGGGGGGCAGTTAGTAGAGGAGAGAGAGAGAGGGGGGCAGTTAGTAGAGGAGAGGGAGAGAGGGGGGCAGTTAGTAGAGGAGAGAGAGAGAGAGGGGCAGTTAGTAGAGGAGAGAGAGAGGGGGCAGTTAGTAGAGGAGAGAGAGAGAGGGGGGGCAGTTAGTAGAAGAGTGACAGAGAGAGGGGGGCAGTTAGTAGAGGAGAGAGAGAGAGGGGGGCAGTTAGTAGAGGAGAGAGAGAGGGGGCAGTTAGTAGAGGAGAGAGAGAGAGAGGGGGCAGTTAGTAGAGGAGAGAGAGAGGGGGGCAGTTAGTAGAGGAGAGAGAGAGAGAGGGGGCAGTTAGTAGAGGAGAGAGAGAGGGGGGGCAGTTAGTAGAAGAGTGACAGAGAGAGGGGGGCAGTTAGTAGAGGAGAGAGAGAGAGGGGGGCAGTTAGTAGAGGAGAGAGAGAGGGGGCAGTTAGTAGAGGAGAGAGAGAGAGAGGGGGCAGTTAGTAGAGGAGAGAGAGAGGGGGCAGTTAGTAGAGGAGAGAGAGAGAGAGGGGGCAGTTAGTAGAGGAGAGAGAGAGGGGGCAGTTAGTAGAGGAGAGAGAGAGGGGGGGGCAGTTAGTAGAGGAGAGAGAGAGAGGGGGGCAGTTAGTAGAGGAGAGAGAGAGGGGGCAGTTAGTAGAGGAGAGAGAGAGAGAGGGGGCAGTTAGTAGAGGAGATAGAGAGGGGGGGCAGTTAGTAGAAGAGTGACAGAGAGAGGGGGGCAGTTAGTAGAGGAGAGAGAGAGAGGGGGGCAGTTAGTAGAGGAGTGAGAGAGGGGGCAGTTAGTAGAGGAGAGAGAGAGAGGGGGCAGTTAGTAGAGGAGTGAGAGAGAGGGGGGCAGTTAGTAGAGGAGAGAGAGAGAGGGGGCAGTTAGTAGAGGAGAGAGAGGGGGGCAGTTAGTAGAGGAGAGAGTGAGAGGGGGGCAGTTAGTAGAGGAGAGAGAGAGGGGGCAGTTAGTAGAGGAGAGAGAGAGAGAGGGGCAGTTAGTAGAGGAGTGAGAGAGGGGGCAGTTAGTAGAGGAGAGAGAGAGAGGGGGCAGTTAGTAGAGGAGTGAGAGAGAGGGGGGCAGTTAGTAGAGGAGAGAGAGAGAGGGGGCAGTTAGTAGAGGAGAGAGAGGGGGGCAGTTAGTAGAGGAGAGAGTGAGAGGGGGGCAGTTAGTAGAGGAGAGAGAGAGGGGGCAGTTAGTAGAGGAGAGAGAGAGAGGGGGCAGTTAGTAGAGGAGTGAGAGAGAGGGGGGCAGTTAGTAGAGGAGAGAGAGAGGGGGCAGTTAGTAGAGGAGAGAGAGAGGGGGGCAGTTAGAAGAGGAGTGAGAGAGAGGGGGGCAGTTAGTAGAGAAGAGAGAGAGGGGGGCAGTTAGTAGAGGAGAGAGAGTGAGGGGGGGCAGTTAGTAGAGGAGTGAGAGAGAGGGGCAGTTCGTAGAGGAGAGAGAGAAAGGGGGGCAGTTAGTAGAGGAGTGAGAAAGAGAGGGGGCAGTTAGTAGAGGAGAGAGAGAGAGAGGGGGGCAGTTAGTAGAGGAGTGAGAGAGAGGGGGGCAGTTAGTAGAGGAGAGAGAGAGGGGGGCAGTTAGTAGAGGAGAGAGAGAGAGAGGGGGCAGTTAGTAGAGGAGAGAGAGTGAGGGGGGGCAGTTAGTAGAGGAGTGAGAGAGAGGGGCAGTTCGTAGAGGAGAGAGAGAAAGGGGGGCAGTTAGTAGAGGAGTGAGAGAGAGAGGGGGCAGTTAGTAGAGGAGAGAGAGAGAGGGGGCAGTTAGTAGAGGAGAGAGAGTGAGGGGGGGCAGTTAGTAGAGGAGTGAGAGAGAGGGGCAGTTCGTAGAGGAGAGAGAGAAAGGGGGGCAGTTAGTAGAGGAGAGAGAGAGAGGGGGGCAGTTCGTAGAGGAGTGAGAGAGAGGGGGCAGTTAGTAGAGGAGAGAGAGGGGGCAGTTAGTAGGGGAGAGAGAGGGGGCAGTTAGTAGAGGAGAGAGAGGGAGAGGGGGCAGTTAGTAGAGGAGAGAGAGAGAGGGGGGCAGTTAGTAGAGGAGAGAGAGAGAGGGGGCAGTTAGTAGAGGAGAGAGAGAGGGGGGCAGTTAGTAGAGGAGAGAGAGGGGGGGCAGTTAGTAGAGGAGAGACAGAGAGGGGGGCAGTTAGTAGAGGAGAGAGAGAGAGGGGGGCAGTAAGTAGAGGAGAGAGAGAGAGGGGGGCAGTTAGTAGAAGAGTGAGAGAGAGAGAGAGGGGGGCAGTTAGTAGAGGAGAGAGAGAGAGGGGGCAGTTTGTAGAGGAGAGACAGAGAGAGGGGGGCAGTTAGTAGAGGAGAGACAGAGAGGGGGGCAGTTAGTAGAGGAGAGAGAGAGAGGGGGGCAGTAAGTAGAGGAGAGAGAGAGAGGGGGCAGTTAGTAGAGGAGAGACAGAGAGGGGCAGTTAGTAGAGGAGAGAGAGAGGGGGCAGTTAGTAGAAGAGTGAGAGAGAGAGAGGGGGCAGTTTGTAGAGGAGAGACAGAGAGAGGGGGCAGTTAGTAGAGGAGAGAGAGACAGAGGGGGGCAGTTAGTAGAGGAGTGAGAGAGAGGGGGGCAGTTAGTAGAGGAGTGAGAGAGAGAGGGGGCAGTTAGTAGAGGAGAGAGAGAGAGGGGGCAGTTAGTAGAGGAGAGAGAGAGGGGGGCAGTTAGTAGAGGAGAGAGAGAGGGGGGGCAGTTAGTAGAGGAGAGAGAGAGAGAGGGGGCAGTTAGTAGAGGAGAGAGAGAGGGGGGGCAGTTAGTAGAGGAGTGAGAGAGAGGGGGGGCAGTTAGTAGAGGAGAGAGAGAGAGGGGGCAGTTAGTAGAGGAGTGAGAGAGAGGGGGGCAGTTAGTAGAGGAGAGAGAGAAAGGGGGGCAGTTAGTAGAGGAGAGAGAGAGGGGGGGGCAGTTAGTAGAGGAGTGAGAGAGAGAGGGGGCAGTTAGTAGAGGAGTGAGAGAGAGGGGCAGTTCGTAGAGGAGAGAGAGAGAGGGGGGGCAGTTAGTAGAGGAGAGAGAGAGAGGGGGGGCAGTTAGTAGAGGAGAGAGAGAAAGGGGGGCAGTTAGTAGAGGAGTGAGAGAGAGGGGGGCAGTTAGTAGAGGAGAGAGGGAGAGGGGGGCAGTTAGTAGAGGAGTGAGAGAGAGGGGGGCAGTTAGTAGAGGAGAGAGGGAGAGGGGGGCAGTTAGTAGAGGAGTGAGAGAGAGGGGGGCAGTTAGTAGAGGAGAGAGAGAGAGAGGGGGCAGTTAGTAGAGGAGAGAGAGAGAGAGGGGGGGCAGTTAGTAGAGGAGAGAGAGAGAGGGGGCAGTAGAGGAGAGAGAGAGGGGGGCAGTTAGTAGAGGAGAGAGAGAGAGGGGGGCAGTTAGTCGAGGAGAGAGAGGGGGGGCAGTGAGTAGAGGAGAGAGAGAGAGGGGGGCAGTTAGTAGAGGAGAGAGAGAGAGGGGGGCAGTTAGTCGAGGAGAGAGAGGGGGCAGTTAGTAGAGGAGAGAGAGAGAGGGGGCAGTTAGTCGAGGAGTGAGAGAGAGGGGGGCAGTTAGTAGAGGAGTCAGAGAGAGGGGCAGTTAGTAGAGGACAGACAAAGAGGGGGGCAGTTAGTAGAGGAGTGAGAGAGAGGGGGCAGTTAGTAGAGGAGAGAGAGAGAGGGGGGCAGTTAGTAGAGGAGAGACGGAGAGAGGGGGGCAGTTAGTAGAGGAGAGAGAGAGAGGGGGCAGTTAGTAGAAGAGTGAGAGAGAGAGAGGGGGCAGTTAGTAGAGGAGAGAGAGAGAGGGGGGCAGTTAGTAGAGGAGAGACAGAGAGAGGGGGGCAGTTAATAGAGGAGAGACAGAGAGGGGGGCAGTTAGTAGAGGAGAGAGAGGGGGGGCAGTTAGTAGAGGAGAGAGAGAGGGGGGCTGTTAGTAGAGGAGAGACAGAGAGGGGGGGCAGTTAGTAGAGGAGTGAGAGAGAGAGGGGGGCAGTTAGTAGAGGAGAGAGAGAGGGGGCTGTTAGTAGAGGAGAGACAGAGAGGGGGGGCAGTTAGTAGAGGAGTGAGAGAGAGAGGGGGCAGTTAGTAGAGGAGAGAGAGAAAGGGGGGCAGTTAGTAGAGGAGTGAGAGAGAGAGGGGGCAGTTAGTAGAGGAGAGAGAGAGAGGGGGGCAGTTAGTAGAGGAGTGAGAGAGAGGGGGGCAGTTAGTAGAGGAGAGAGAGAAAGGGGGGCAGTTAGTAGAGGAGTGAGAGAGAGGGGGCAGTTAGTAGAGGAGAGAGAGAGGGGGGCAGTTAGTAGAGGAGAGAGAGAGAGGGGGCCAGTTAGTAGAGGAGAGAGAGAGAGGGGGGGCAGTTAGTAGAGGAGAGAGAGAGAGGGGGGCAGTTTGTAGAGGAGAGAGAGAGAGGGGGGCAGTTAGCAGAGGAGAGAGAGAGAGGGGCAGTTAGTAGAGGAGTGAGAGAGAGGGGGGGCAGTTAGCAGAGGAGAGAGAGAGAGGGGCAGTTAGTAGAGGACAGAGAGAGAGGGGGCAGTTAGTAGAGGAGAGAGAGAGGGGGGCATTTAGTAGAGGAGAGAGAGAGAGGGGGGCAGTTAGCAGAGGAGAGAGAGAGAGGGGCAGTTAGTAGAGGAGTGAGAGAGAGGGGGGGCAGTTAGCAGAGGAGAGAGAGAGAGGGGCAGTTAGTAGAGGAGAGAGAGAGAGGGGGCAGTTAGTAGAGGAGAGAGAGAGGGGGCAGTTTGTAGAGGAGTGAGAGAGAGAGGGGGCAGTTAGTAGAGGAGAGAGAGAGAGGGGGGCAGTTAGTGGAGGAGAGAGAGAGAGAGGGAGCAGTTAGTAGAGGAGAGAGAGAGAGGGGGCAGTTAGTAGAGGAGAGAGAGAGAGGGGGGCAGTTAGTAGGGGAGAGAGAGAGAGGGGGCAGTTAGTAGAGGAGAGAGAGGGGCAGTTAGTAGAGGAGAGAGAGAGGGGGGCAGTTAGTAGAGGAGAGAGAGAGAGGGGCAGTTAGTAGAGGGGAGAGAGAGGGGGGCAGTTAGTAGAGGAGAGAGAGAGAGGGGGGCAGTTAGTAGGGGAGAGAGAGAGAGAGGGGGCAGTTAGTAGAGGAGAGAGAGAGAGGGGGGCAGTTAGTAGAGGAGAGAGAGAGAGGGGGGGCAGTTAGTGGAGGAGAGAGAGAGAGGGGGCAGTTAGTAGAGGAGAGAGAGAGAGAGAGGTTGCAGTTAGTAGAGGTGAGAGAGAGAGGGGGCCAGTTAGTAGAGGAGAGAGAGAGGGGGGGGCAGTTAGTAGAGGAGTGAGAGAGAGGGGGGCAGTTAGTAGAGGAGTGAGAGAGAGGGGGGCAGTTAGTAGAGGAGTGAGAGAGAGGGGGGGCAGTTAGTAGAGGAGAGAGAAAGAGGGGGGCAGTTAGTAGAGGAGAGAGAGAGAGAGGGGGGCAGTTAGTAGAGGAGAGAGGGAGAGGGGGGGCAGTTAGTAGAGGAGAGAAAGAGGGGGGCAGTTAGTAGAGGAGTGAGAGAGAGGGGGCAGTTAGTAGAGGAGAGAGAGAGAGGGGGCAGTTAGTAGAGGAGAGAGAGAGGGGGGCAGTTAGTAGAGGAGAGAGAGAGAGGGGGCAGTTAGTAGAGGAGAGAGAGAGGGGGGCAGTTAGTAGAGGAGAGAGAGAGGGGGGCAGTTAGTAGAGGAGAGAGAGAGAGGGGGCAGTTAGTAGAGGAGAGAGAGAGGGGGCAGTTAGTAGAGGAGAGAGAGAGAGGGGGGCAGTTAGTAGAGGAGAGAGAGGGGGGCAGTTAGTAGAGGAGAGAGAGAGAGGGGGGGCAGTTAGTAGAGGAGAGAGAGAGAGAGGGGGCAGTTAGTAGAGGAGTGAGAGAGAGAGGGGGCAGTTAGTAGAGGAGAGAGAGAGAGGGGGCAGTTAGTGGAGGAGAGAGAGAGAGGGGGGGCAGTTAGTAGAGGAGAGAGAGAGGGGGGCAGTTAGTGGAGGAGAGAGAGAGAGGGGGCAGTTTGTAGTGGAGTGAGAGAGAGAGGGGGCAGTTAGTAGAGGAGAGAGAGAGAGGGGGCAGTTAGTAGAGGAGAGAGAGAGAGGGGGCAGTTAGTGGAGGAGAGAGAGAGAGGGGGGGCAGTTAGAAGAGGAGAGAGAGAGGGGGGCAGTTAGTGGAGGAGAGAGAGAGAGGGGGCAGTTAGTAGAGGAGAGAGAGAGAGGGGGGGCAGTTAGTAGAAGAGAGAGAGAGGGGGCAGTTAGTAGAGGAGTGAGAGAGAGGGGGCAGTTAGTAGAGGAGAGAGAGGGGGGCAGTTTGTCGAGGAGTGAGAGGGAGAGAGGGGGCAGTTAGTAGAGGAGAGAGAGAGGGGGGGCAGTTAGTAGAAGAGAGAGAGAGGGGGGCAGTTAGTAGAGGAGAGAGAGAGAGGGGGGCAGTTAGTAGAGGAGAGAGCGATAGGGGGCAGTTAGTAGAGGAGAGAGAGAGAGGGGGGCAGTTAGTAGAGGAGAGAGAGATAGGGGGCAGTTAGGAGAGGAGAGAGAGAGGGGGGGCAGTAAGTAGAGGAGAGAGAGAGGGGGGCAGTTAGTAGAGGAGAGACGGAGAGAGGGGGGCAGTTAGTAGAGGAGAGAGAGAGAGGGGGCAGTTAGTAGAAGAGTGAGAGAGAGAGAGGGGGCAGTTAGTAGAGGAGAGAGAGAGAGGGGGGCAGTTAGTAGAGGAGAGACAGAGAGAGGGGGGCAGTTAATAGAGGAGAGACAGAGAGGGGGGCAGTTAGTAGAGGAGAGAGAGGGGGGGCAGTTAGTAGAGGAGAGAGAGAGGGGGGCTGTTAGTAGAGGAGAGACAGAGAGGGGGGGCAGTTAGTAGAGGAGTGAGAGAGAGAGGGGGGCAGTTAGTAGAGGAGAGAGAGAGGGGGGCTGTTAGTAGAGGAGAGACAGAGAGGGGGGGCAGTTAGTAGAGGAGTGAGAGAGAGAGGGGGCAGTTAGTAGAGGAGAGAGAGAAAGGGGGGCAGTTAGTAGAGGAGTGAGAGAGAGAGGGGGCAGTTAGTAGAGGAGAGAGAGAGAGGGGGGCAGTTAGTAGAGGAGTGAGAGAGAGGGGGGCAGTTAGTAGAGGAGAGAGAGAAAGGGGGGCAGTTAGTAGAGGAGTGAGAGAGAGGGGGCAGTTAGTAGAGGAGAGAGAGAGGGGGGCAGTTAGTAGAGGAGAGAGAGAGAGGGGGCCAGTTAGTAGAGGAGAGAGAGAGAGGGGGGGCAGTTAGTAGAGGAGAGAGAGAGAGGGGGGCAGTTTGTAGAGGAGAGAGAGAGAGGGGGGCAGTTAGCAGAGGAGAGAGAGAGAGGGGCAGTTAGTAGAGGAGTGAGAGAGAGGGGGGGCAGTTAGCAGAGGAGAGAGAGAGAGGGGCAGTTAGTAGAGGACAGAGAGAGAGGGGGCAGTTAGTAGAGGAGAGAGAGAGGGGGGCATTTAGTAGAGGAGAGAGAGAGAGGGGGGCAGTTAGCAGAGGAGAGAGAGAGAGGGGCAGTTAGTAGAGGAGTGAGAGAGAGGGGGGGCAGTTAGCAGAGGAGAGAGAGAGAGGGGCAGTTAGTAGAGGAGAGAGAGAGAGGGGGCAGTTAGTAGAGGAGAGAGAGAGGGGGCAGTTTGTAGAGGAGTGAGAGAGAGAGGGGGCAGTTAGTAGAGGAGAGAGAGAGAGGGGGGCAGTTAGTGGAGGAGAGAGAGAGAGAGGGAGCAGTTAGTAGAGGAGAGAGAGAGAGGGGGCAGTTAGTAGAGGAGAGAGAGAGAGGGGGGCAGTTAGTAGGGGAGAGAGAGAGAGGGGGCAGTTAGTAGAGGAGAGAGAGGGGCAGTTAGTAGAGGAGAGAGAGAGGGGGGCAGTTAGTAGAGGAGAGAGAGAGAGGGGCAGTTAGTAGAGGGGAGAGAGAGGGGGGCAGTTAGTAGAGGAGAGAGAGAGAGGGGGGCAGTTAGTAGGGGAGAGAGAGAGAGAGGGGGCAGTTAGTAGAGGAGAGAGAGAGAGGGGGGCAGTTAGTAGAGGAGAGAGAGAGAGGGGGGGCAGTTAGTGGAGGAGAGAGAGAGAGGGGGCAGTTAGTAGAGGAGAGAGAGAGAGAGAGGTTGCAGTTAGTAGAGGTGAGAGAGAGAGGGGGCCAGTTAGTAGAGGAGAGAGAGAGGGGGGGGCAGTTAGTAGAGGAGTGAGAGAGAGGGGGGCAGTTAGTAGAGGAGTGAGAGAGAGGGGGGCAGTTAGTAGAGGAGTGAGAGAGAGGGGGGGCAGTTAGTAGAGGAGAGAGAAAGAGGGGGGCAGTTAGTAGAGGAGAGAGAGAGAGAGGGGGGCAGTTAGTAGAGGAGAGAGGGAGAGGGGGGGCAGTTAGTAGAGGAGAGAAAGAGGGGGGCAGTTAGTAGAGGAGTGAGAGAGAGGGGGCAGTTAGTAGAGGAGAGAGAGAGAGGGGGCAGTTAGTAGAGGAGAGAGAGAGGGGGGCAGTTAGTAGAGGAGAGAGAGAGAGGGGGCAGTTAGTAGAGGAGAGAGAGAGGGGGGCAGTTAGTAGAGGAGAGAGAGAGGGGGGCAGTTAGTAGAGGAGAGAGAGAGAGGGGGCAGTTAGTAGAGGAGAGAGAGAGGGGGCAGTTAGTAGAGGAGAGAGAGAGAGGGGGGCAGTTAGTAGAGGAGAGAGAGGGGGGCAGTTAGTAGAGGAGAGAGAGAGAGGGGGGGCAGTTAGTAGAGGAGAGAGAGAGAGAGGGGGCAGTTAGTAGAGGAGTGAGAGAGAGAGGGGGCAGTTAGTAGAGGAGAGAGAGAGAGGGGGCAGTTAGTGGAGGAGAGAGAGAGAGGGGGGGCAGTTAGTAGAGGAGAGAGAGAGGGGGGCAGTTAGTGGAGGAGAGAGAGAGAGGGGGCAGTTTGTAGTGGAGTGAGAGAGAGAGGGGGCAGTTAGTAGAGGAGAGAGAGAGAGGGGGCAGTTAGTAGAGGAGAGAGAGAGAGGGGGCAGTTAGTGGAGGAGAGAGAGAGAGGGGGGGCAGTTAGAAGAGGAGAGAGAGAGGGGGGCAGTTAGTGGAGGAGAGAGAGAGAGGGGGCAGTTAGTAGAGGAGAGAGAGAGAGGGGGGGCAGTTAGTAGAAGAGAGAGAGAGGGGGCAGTTAGTAGAAGAGAGAGAGAGGGGGCAGTTAGTAGAGGAGTGAGAGAGAGGGGGCAGTTAGTAGAGGAGAGAGAGGGGGGCAGTTTGTCGAGGAGTGAGAGGGAGAGAGGGGGCAGTTAGTAGAGGAGAGAGAGAGGGGGGGCAGTTAGTAGAAGAGAGAGAGAGGGGGGCAGTTAGTAGAGGAGAGAGAGAGAGGGGGGCAGTTAGTAGAGGAGAGAGCGATAGGGGGCAGTTAGTAGAGGAGAGAGAGAGAGGGGGGCAGTTAGTAGAGGAGAGAGAGATAGGGGGCAGTTAGTAGAGGAGAGAGAGAGAGGGGGGCAGTTAGTGGAGGAGAGAGAGAGGGGGGGGGCAGTTAGTAGAGGAGAGAGAGATAGGGGGCAGTTAGTAGAGGAGAGAGAGATAGGGGGCAGTTAGTAGAGGAGAGAGAGAGGGGGGGCAGTTAGTAGAGGAGAGAGAGAGAGGGGCAGTTAGTAGAGGAGAGAGAGAGGGGGGCATTTAGTAGAGGAGAGAGAGAGAGGGGGGCAGTTAGTAGAGGAGAGAGAGAGGGGGGGCAGTTAGTGGAGGAGAGAGAGAGAGGGGGGCAGTTAGTAGAGGAGAGAGAGAGAGGGGGGGCAGTTAGTAGAGGAGAGAGAGAGAGGGGGCGCAGTTAGTAGAGGAGAGAGAGAGGGTGGGCAGTTAGTAGAGGAGAGAGAGAGAGGGGGGGCAGTTAGTAGAGGAGAGAGAGAGAGGGGGGGCAGTTAGTAGAGGAGAGAGAGAGAGGGGGGGCAGTTAGTAGAGGAGAGAGAGAGAGGGGGGCAGTTAGTAGAGGAGTGAGAGAGAGGGGGCAGTTAGTAGAGGAGTGAGAGAGAGGGGGGCAGTTAGTAGAGGAGAGAGAGAGAGGGGGGCAGTTAGTAGAGGAGAGAGAGAGAGAGGGGGCAGTTAGTAGAGGAGAGCGAGAGAGGGGGGCAGTTAGTAGAGGAGTGAGAGAGAGGGGGCAGTTAGTAGAGGAGAGAGAGAGAGGGGGCAGTTAGTAGAGGAGAGAGAGAGAGAGGGGGGCAGTTAGTAGAGGAGAGAGAGAGAGGGGGCAGTTAGTAGAGGAGAGAGAGAGAGGGGGGCAGTTAGTAGAGGAGTGAGAGAGAGGGGGGCAGTTAGTAGAGGAGAGAGAGGGGGGGGCAGTTAGTAGAGGAGAGAGAGAGAGGGGGGGCAGTTAGTAGAGGAGAGAGAGAGAGGGGGCAGTTAGTAGAGGAGTGAGAGAGAGGGGGGCAGTTAGTAGAGGAGAGAGAGAGAGGGGGGGCAGTTAGTAGTGTAGAGAGAGAGAGGGGGGGCAGTTAGTAGAGGAGAGAAAGAGGGGGGCAGTTAGTAGAGGAGTGAGAGAGAGGGGGCAGTTAGTAGAGGAGTGAGAGAGAGAGGGGGGCAGTTAGTAGAGGAGAGAGAGAGAGGGGGCAGTTAGTAGAGGAGAGAGAGAGAGGGGGGCAGTTAGTAGAGGAGAGAGAGAGAGGGGGGCAGTTAGTAGAGGAGTGAGAGAGAGGGGGCAGTTAGTAGAGGAGAGAGAGGGGGGGCAGTTAGTAGAGGAGTGAGAGAGAGGGGGGGCAGTTAGTAGAGGAGAGAGAAAGAGGGGGGCAGTTAGTAGAGGAGAGAGAGAGAGAGGGGGGCAGTTAGTAGAGGAGAGAGGGAGAGGGGGGGCAGTTAGTAGAGGAGAGAAAGAGGGGGGCAGTTAGTAGAGGAGTGAGAGAGAGGGGGCAGTTAGTAGAGGAGAGAGAGAGAGGGGGCAGTTAGTAGAGGAGAGAGAGAGGGGGGCAGTTAGTAGAGGAGAGAGAGAGAGGGGGCAGTTAGTAGAGGAGAGAGAGAGGGGGCAGTTAGTAGAGGAGAGAGAGAGGGGGGCAGTTAGTAGAGGAGAGAGAGAGAGGGGGCAGTTAGTAGAGGAGAGAGAGAGGGGGCAGTTAGTAGAGGAGAGAGAGAGAGGGGGGGCAGTTAGTAGAGGAGTGAGAGAGAGGGGGGGCAGTTAGTAGAGGAGAGAGAGAGAGGGGGGCAGTTAGTAGAGGAGAGAGAGAGAGGGGGCAGTTAGTAGAGGAGAGAGAGAGGGGGGGGCAGTTAGTAGAGGAGAGAGAGGGGGGCAGTTAGTAGAGGAGAGAGAGAGAGGGGGCAGTTAGTAGAGGAGAGAGGGAGAGGGGGGGCAGTTAGTAGAGGAGAGAGAGAGAGAGGGGGCAGTTAGTAGAGGAGTGAGAGAGAGAGGGGGCAGTTAGTAGAGGAGAGAGAGAGAGGGGGCAGTTAGTGGAGGAGAGAGAGAGAGGGGGGGCAGTTAGTAGAGGAGAGAGAGAGGGGGGCAGTTAGTGGAGGAGAGAGAGAGAGGGGGCAGTTTGTAGAGGAGTGAGAGAGAGAGGGGGCAGTTAGTAGAGGAGAGAGAGAGAGGGGGCAGTTAGTAGAGGAGAGAGAGAGAGGGGGCAGTTAGTGGAGGAGAGAGAGAGAGGGGGGGCAGTTAGTAGAGGAGAGAGAGAGGGGGGCAGTTAGTGGAGGAGAGAGAGAGAGGGGGCAGTTAGTAGAGGAGAGAGAGAGAGGGGGGGGCAGTTAGTAGAAGAGAGAGAGAGGGGGCAGTTAGTAGAGGAGTGAGAGAGAGGGGGCAGTTAGTAGAGGAGAGAGAGGGGGGCAGTTTGTCGAGGAGTGAGAGGAGAGAGGGGGCAGTTAGTAGAGGAGAGAGAGAGGGGGGGCAGTTAGTAGAAGAGAGAGAGAGAGGGGGCAGTTAGTAGAGGAGAGAGAGAGAGGGGGCAGTTAGTAGAGGAGAGAGAGAGAGGGGGGCAGTTAGTAGAGGAGAGAGAGATAGGGGGCAGTTAGTAGAGGAGAGAGAGAGAGGGGGGCAGTTAGTGGAGGAGAGAGAGAGAGGGGGGGCAGTTAGTAGAGGAGAGAGAGGGGGGGCAGTTAGTAGAGGAGTGAGAGAGAGGGGGGGCAGTTAGTAGAGGAGAGAGAAAGAGGGGGGCAGTTAGTAGAGGAGAGAGAGAGAGAGGGGGGCAGTTAGTAGAGGAGAGAGGAGAGGGGGGGCAGTTAGTAGAGGAGAGAGAGAGAGGGGGCAGTTAGTAGAGGAGTGAGAGAGAGGGGGCAGTTAGTAGAGGAGAGAGAGAGAGGGGGCAGTTAGTAGAGGAGAGAGAGAGGGGGGCAGTTAGTAGAGGAGAGAGAGAGAGGGGGCAGTTAGTAGAGGAGAGAGAGAGAGGGGGCAGTTAGTAGAGGAGAGAGAGAGGGGGGCAGTTAGTAGAGGAGAGAGAGAGAGGGGGCAGTTAGTAGAGGAGAGAGAGAGGGGGCAGTTAGTAGAGGAGAGAGAGAGAGGGGGGCAGTTAGTAGAGGAGTGAGAGAGAGGGGAGAGGGGGGGCAGTTAGTAGAGGAGAGAGAGAGAGGGGGACAGTTAGTAGAGGAGAGAGAGAGAGGGGGCAGTTAGTAGAGGAGAGAGAGAGGGGGGGCAGTTAGTAGAGGAGAGAGAGGGGGGCAGTTAGTAGAGGAGAGAGAGAGAGGGGGCAGTTAGTAGAGGAGAGAGGGAGAGGGGGGGCAGTTAGTAGAGGAGAGAGAGAGAGAGGGGGCAGTTAGTAGAGGAGTGAGAGAGAGAGGGGGCAGTTAGTAGAGGAGAGAGAGAGAGGGGGCAGTTAGTGGAGGAGAGAGAGAGAGGGGGGGCAGTTAGTAGAGGAGAGAGAGAGGGGGGCAGTTAGTGGAGGAGAGAGAGAGAGGGGGCAGTTTGTAGAGGAGTGAGAGAGAGAGGGGGCAGTTAGTAGAGGAGAGAGAGAGAGGGGGCAGTTAGTAGAGGAGAGAGAGAGAGGGGGCAGTTAGTGGAGGAGAGAGAGAGAGGGGGGGCAGTTAGTAGAGGAGAGAGAGAGGGGGGCAGTTAGTGGAGGAGAGAGAGAGAGGGGGCAGTTAGTAGAGGAGAGAGAGAGAGGGGGGGCAGTTAGTAGAAGAGAGAGAGAGGGGGCAGTTAGTAGAGGAGTGAGAGAGAGGGGGCAGTTAGTAGAGGAGAGAGAGGGGGGCAGTTTGTCGAGGAGTGAGAGGGAGAGAGGGGGCAGTTAGTAGAGGAGAGAGAGAGGGGGGGCAGTTAGTAGAAGAGAGAGAGAGAGGGGGGCAGTTAGTAGAGGAGAGAGAGAGAGGGGGGCAGTTAGTAGAGGAGAGAGAGAGAGGGGGGCAGTTAGTAGAGGAGAGAGAGATAGGGGGCAGTTAGTAGAGGAGAGAGAGAGAGGGGGGCAGTTAGTGGAGGAGAGAGAGAGAGGGGGGGCAGTTAGTAGAGGAGAGAGAGATAGGGGGCAGTTAGTAGAGGAGAGAGAGATAGGGGGCAGTTAGTAGAGGAGAGAGAGAGGGGGGCAGTTAGTAGAGGAGAGAGAGAGAGGGGCAGTTAGTAGAGGAGAGAGAGAGGGGGGCATTTAGTAGAGGAGAGAGAGAGAGGGGGGCAGTTAGTAGAGGAGAGAGAGAGGGGGGGCAGTTAGTGGAGGAGAGAGAGAGAGGGGGGCAGTTAGTAGAGGAGAGAGAGAGAGGGGGGGCAGTTAGTAGAGGAGAGAGAGAGAGGGGGCGCAGTTAGTAGAGGAGAGAGAGAGGGGGGGCAGTTAGTAGAGGAGAGAGAGAGAGGGGGGGCAGTTAGTAGAGGAGAGAGAGAGAGGGGGGCAGTTAGTAGAGGAGAGAGAGAGAGGGGGGGCAGTTAGTAGAGGAGAGAGAGAGAGGGGGGCAGTTAGTAGAGGAGTGAGAGAGAGGGGGCAGTTAGTAGAGGAGTGAGAGAGAGGGGGGCAGTTAGTAGAGGAGAGAGAGAGAGGGGGGCAGTTAGTAGAGGAGAGAGAGAGAGAGGGGGCAGTTAGTAGAGGAGAGCGAGAGAGGGGGGCAGTTAGTAGAGGAGTGAGAGAGAGGGGGCAGTTAGTAGAGGAGAGAGAGAGAGGGGGCAGTTAGTAGAGGAGAGAGAGAGAGAGGGGGGCAGTTAGTAGAGGAGAGAGAGAGAGGGGGCAGTTAGTAGAGGAGAGAGAGAGAGGGGGGCAGTTAGTAGAGGAGTGAGAGAGAGGGGGGCAGTTAGTAGAGGAGAGAGAGGGGGGGCAGTTAGTAGAGGAGAGAGAGAGAGGGGGGGCAGTTAGTAGAGGAGAGAGAGAGAGGGGGCAGTTAGTAGAGGAGTGAGAGAGAGGGGGGCAGTTAGTAGAGGAGAGAGAGAGAGGGGGGGCAGTTAGTAGTGTAGAGAGAGAGAGGGGGGGCAGTTAGTAGAGGAGAGAAAGAGGGGGGCAGTTAGTAGAGGAGTGAGAGAGAGGGGGCAGTTAGTAGAGGAGTGAGAGAGAGAGGGGGGCAGTTAGTAGAGGAGAGAGAGAGAGGGGGCAGTTAGTAGAGGAGAGAGAGAGAGGGGGGCAGTTAGTAGAGGAGAGAGAGAGAGGGGGGCAGTTAGTAGAGGAGTGAGAGAGAGGGGGCAGTTAGTAGAGGAGAGAGAGGGGGGGCAGTTAGTAGAGGAGTGAGAGAGAGGGGGCAGTTAGTAGAGGAGAGAAAGAGGGGGGCAGTTAGTAGAGGAGTGAGAGAGAGGGGGGCAGTTAGTAGAGGAGTGAGAGAGAGGGGGCAGTTAGTAGAGGAGTGAGAGAGAGAGGGGGGCAGTTAGTAGAGGAGAGAGAGAGGGGGGCAGTTAGTAGAGGAGTGAGAGAGGGGGGGGGCAGTTAGTAGATGAGAGAGAGAGAGGGGGGCAGTTAGTAGAGGAGAGAGAGAGAGGGGGCAGTTAGTAGAGGAGTGAGAGAGGGGGGCAGTTAGCAGAGGAGAGAGAGAGAGGGGGGCAGTTAGTAGAGGAGTGAGAGAGAGAGGGGGGCAGTTAGTAGAGGAGTGAGAGAGAGGGGGGGCAGTTAGTAGAGGAGAGAGAGAGAGGGGGGCAGTTAGCAGAGGAGAGAGAGAGAGGGGGACAGTTAGTAGAGGAGTGAGAGAGAGAGGGGGGCAGTTAGTAGAGGAGTGAGAGAGAGGGGGCAGTTAGTAGAGGAGTGAGAGAGAGGGGGGCAGTTAGTAGAGGAGAGAGAGGGGGGGCAGTTAGTAGAGGAGTGAGAGAGAGGGGGCAGTTAGTAGTGTAGAGAGAGAGGGGGGGCAGTTAGTAGAGGAGTGAGAGAGAGGGGGCAGTTAGTAGAGGAGTGAGAGAGAGGGGGGGCAGTTAGTAGAGGAGAGAGGGGGGGCAGTTAGTAGAGGAGAGAGAGAGGGGGGCAGTAAGTAGAGGAGAGAGAGAGGGGGCAGTTAGTAGAGGAGAGAGAGAGAGGGGGGCAGTTAGTAGAGGAGAGAGAGAGAGGGGGCAGTTAGTAGAAGAGTGAGAGAGAGAGGGGGCAGTTAGTAGAAGAGTGAGAGAGAGGGGCAGTTAGTAGAGGAGAGAGTGAGAGAGAGGGGGCAGTTAGTAGAGGGGAGAGAGAGAGAGAGGGGGGCAGTTAGTAGAGGGGAGAGAGAGAGAGAGGGGGCAGTTAGTAGAGGAGAGAGAGAGAGGGGGGCAGTTAGTAGAGGAGAGAGAGAGGGGGGGGCAGTTAGTAGAGGAGAGAGAGAGAGGGGGGCAGTTAGTAGAGGAGAGAGAGAGAGAGGGAGCAGTTAGTAGAGGAGTGAGAGAGAGGGGGGGCAGTTAGTAGAGGAGAGAGAGAGAGGGGGGGCAGTTAGTAGAGGAGAGAGAGAGAGGGGGCAGTTAGTAGAGGAGAGAGAGAGGGGGGCAGTTAGTAGAGGAGAAAGAGAGGGGGGGCAGTTAGTAGAGGAGAGAGAGAGAGAGGGCAGTTAGTAGAGGAGAGAGAGAGGGGGGGGGCAGTTAGTAGAGGAGAGAGAGAGAGGGGCAGTTAGTAGAGGAGAGAGAGAGAGAGGGCAGTTAGTAGAGGAGAGAGAGAGAGGGGGGGGCAGTTAGTAGAGGAGAGAGAGAGAGGGGCAGTTAGTAGAGGAGAGAGAGAGAGGGGGCAGTTAGTAGAGGAGTGAGAGAGAGGGGCAGTTAGTAGAGGAGAGAGAGAGAGAGGGGGCAGTTAGTAGAGGAGAGAGAGAGAGGGGGCAGTTAGTAGAGGAGAGAGAGGGGGGCAGTTAGTAGAGGAGAGAGAGAGAGGGGGCAGTTAGTAGAGGAGAGAGAGAGGGGGCAGTTAGTAGAGGAGAGAGAGGGGGGGCAGTTAGTAGAGGAGAGAGAGAGAGGGGGGCAGTTAGTAGAGGAGAGAGAGAGAGGGGGCAGTTAGTAGAGGAGAGAGAGAGAGGGGGGCAGTTAGTAGAGGAGAGAGAGAGAGGGGGCAGTTAGTAGAGGAGAGAGAGAGAGGGGGGCAGTTAGTAGAGGAGAGAGAGAGAGGGGGGCAGTTAGTAGAGGAGAGAGAGAGAGAGGGGGGCAGTTAGTAGAGGAGAGAGGGAGAGGGGCAGTTAGTAGAGGAGAGAGAGAGAGGGGGGGCAGTTAGTAGAGGAGAGAGGGAGAGGGGGCAGTTAGTAGAGGAGAGAGAGAGGGGGGCAGTTAGTAGAGGGGAGAGAGAGAGGGGGGCAGTTAGTAGAGGAGAGAGAGAGAGGGGGGCAGTTAGTAGAGGAGAGAGAGAGAGGGAGGGCAGTTAGTAGAGGAGAGAGAGAGGGGGGGCAGTTAGTAGAGGAGAGAGAGAGAGGGGTCAGTTAGTAGAGGAGAGAGAGAGAGGGGGCAGGTAGTAGAGGAGAGAGAGAGGGGGGCAGTTAGTAGAGGAGAGAGAGAGAGGGGGCAGGTAGTAGAGGAGAGAGAGAGAGGGGGCAGTTAGTAGAGGAGAGAGAAAGAGAGGGGGCAGTTATTAGAGGAGAGAGAGAGGGGGGCAGTTAGTAGAGGAGAGAGAGAGAGGGGGCAGGTAGTAGAGGAGAGAGAGAGAGGGGGCAGTTAGTAGAGGAGAGAGAGAGAGGGGGCAGTTAGTAGAGGAGAGAGAGAGAGGGGGCAGTTAGTAGAGGAGAGAGAGAGGGGGGCAGTTAGTAGAGGAGAGAGAGAGAGGGGGGCAGTTAGTAGAGGAGAGAGAGAGGGGGGGCAGTTAGTAGAGTAGAGAGAGGGGGGGCAGTTAGTAGAGGAGAGAGAGAGAGGGGGGGCAGTTAGTAGAGGAGAGAGAGAGAGGGGCAGTTAGTAGAGGAGAGAGAGAGGGGGGGGCAGTTGGTAGAGGAGAGAGAGAGAGGGGGGCAGTTAGTAGAGGAGAGAGAGAAGGGGGGCAGTTAGTAGAGGAGAGAGAGAAGGGGGGCAGTTAGTAGAGGAGAGAGAGAGAGGGGGGCAGTTAGTAGAGGAGAGAGAGAGGGGGGCACTTAGTAGAGGAGAGAGAGAAGGGGGCAGTTAGTAGAGGAGAGAGAGAGGGGGGCAGTTAGTAGAGGAGAGAGAGAGAGGGGCAGTTAGTAGAGGAGAGAGAGAAGGGGGGCAGTTAGTAGAGGAGAGAGAGAGAGGGGGGCAGTTAGTAGAGGAGAGAGAGAGGGGGGCAGTTAGTAGAGGAGAGAGAGAAGGGGGGCAGTTAGTAGAGGAGAGAGAGAGAGGGGGGCAGTTAGTAGAGGAGAGAGAGAGGGGGGCAGTTAGTAGAGGAGAGAGAGAGAGGGGGCAGTTAGTAGAGGAGAGAGAGAGAGGGGGGCAGTTAGTAGAGGAGAGAGAGAGAGGGGGGCAGTTAGTAGAGGAGAGAGAGAGGGGGCAGTTAGTAGAGGAGAGAGAGAGAGGGGGGCAGTTAGTAGAGGAGTGAGAGAGAGGGGGCAGTTAGTAGAGGAGAGAGAGAGAGGGGGGGCAGTTAGTAGAGGAGAGAGAGAGAGAGGGGGGCAGTTAGTAGAGGAGAGAGAGAGAGAGGGGGGCAGTTAGTAGAGGAGAGAGAGAGAGGGGGCAGTTAGTAGAGGAGAGAGAGAGAGAGGGGGGCAGTTAGTAGAGGAGAGAGGGAGAGAGGGGGGCAGTTAGTGGAGGAGAGAGGGAGAGGGGGCAGTTAGTAGAGGAGAGAGAGAGGGGGGCAGTTAGTAGAGGAGAGAGAGAGAGAGGGGGCAGTTAGTAGAGGAGAGAGAGAGGGGGGGCAGTTAGTAGAGGAGAGAGAGAGGGGGGGCAGTTAGTAGAGGAGAGAGAGAGAGGGGGGCAGTTAGTAGAGGAGTGAGAGAGAGAGGGGGGGGCAGTTAGTAGAGGAGAGAGAGAGGGGGGCAGTTACTAGAGGAGAGAGAGAGGGGGGCAGTTAGTAGAGGGGAGAGAGAGAGGGGGCAGTTAGTAGAGGAGAGAGAGAGGGGGCAGTTAGTAGAGGAGAGAGAGAGGGGGGCAGTTAGTAGAGGAGAGAGAGAGGGGGGCAGTTAGTAGAGGAGAGAGAGAGGGGGGGCAGTTAGTAGAGGAGAGAGAGAGGGGGGGGCAGTTAGTAGAGGAGAGAGAGAGGGGGGCAGTTAGTAGAGGAGAGAGAGAGGGGGGCAGTTAGTAGAGGAGAGAGAGAGGGGGGGCAGTTAGTAGAGGAGAGAGAGAGGGGGGCAGTTAGTAGAGGAGAGAGAGGGGGGCAGTTAGTAGAGGAGAGAGAGAGAGGGGGGCAGTTAGTAGAGGAGAGAGAAAGAGAGGGGGCAGTTAGTAGAGGAGAGAGAGAGAGGGGGCAGTTAGTAGAGGAGAGAGAGAGAGGGGGGCAGTTAGTAGAGGAGAGAGAGAGAGGGGGCAGTTAGTAGAGGAGAGAGAGAGAGGGGAAAGTTAGTAGAGGAGAGAGAAGGGGGGCAGTTAGTAGAGGAGAGAGAGAGAGGGGGCAGTTAGTAGAGGAGAGAGAGAAGGGGGGCAGTTAGTAGAGGAGAGAGAGAAGGGGGGCAGTTAGTAGAGGAGAGAGAGAGAGGGGGGCAGTTAGTAGAGGAGAGAGAGGGGGGGGCAGTTAGTAGAGGAGTGAGAGAGAGGGGGGGCAGTTAGTAGAGGAGAGAGAGAGGGGGGCAGTTAGTAGAGGAGAGAGAGAGGGGGGCAGTTAGTAGAGGAGAGAGAGAAGGGGGGCAGTTAGTAGAGGAGAGAGAGAGGGGGGCAGTTAGTAGAGGAGAGAGAGAGGGGGGCAGTTAGTAGAGGAGAGAGAGAGAGGGGGGCAGTTAGTAGGGGAGAGAGAGAGAGGGGGGGGCAGTTAGTAGAGGAGAGAGAGAGAGGGGGGCAGTTAGTAGAGGAGAGAGAGAGAGGGGGGCAGTTAGTAGAGGAGAGAGAGAGAGGGGGGCAGTTAGTAGAGGAGAGAGAGAAGGGGGGCAGTTAGTAGAGGAGAGAGAGAGGGGGGCAGTTAGTAGAGGAGAGAGAGAGAGGGGCAGTTAGTAGAGGAGAGAGAGAGGGGGGCAGTTAGTAGAGGAGAGAGAGAGAGGGGGGCAGTTAGTAGGGGAGAGAGAGAGAGGGGGCGCAGTTAGTAGAGGAGAGAGAGAGAGGGGGGCAGTTAGTAGAGGAGAGAGAGAGAGGGGGGCAGTTAGTAGAGGAGAGAGAGAGAGGGGGGCAGTTAGTAGAGGAGAGAGAGAGAGGGGGGCAGTTAGTAGAGGAGAGAGAGAGGGGGCAGTTAGTAGAGGAGAGAGAGAGAGGGGGGGCAGTTAGTAGAGGATATAAAGTTTCAAACTTAGTTTGTGAGAAATAAGAGTTGTGAGAAATGAATGACAGCGAAACTCTGTGAAAGAATAGTGAGTGAGCAGAGACAGACACACTCAGAGAAAAGGACTGACACTCATATTTGGAGAGACAGGAAATAGTTAAATGCCAGCCCCAAACTGAGGGACTTGCAGGCTCGGCTTCCAGTGAGCAGTTGGTTTCTCTGTGTCTCTCTCCCTTCCTGCTGGGGAAAGCTTGTTCCCAGTGTGTGGGGACCAGTTTCTGCAAAGGCCACCGAGTCTAGTGCATGATTCACAAGGAGTTCAGGAGGAATTTGGAAGTTGCTTTGTGCAGTCGTTGGCACTCGAGATATTTTTACCCCCCTCCAGAGGAAATGGTTTCAGCACACAAGTGCTGAGAGGCTGCTCGATTCAAGGGTGAGTAACGTGTGTTGCCTGCCGGCTTTTGTTCACTGTTTGCACGAGGCCGGGCTGACAGATCTATCGCTGAAGCTGTTCAGCCACAGCTTTGCTTCTCCCAGCTCAGTCCTGCAGTCCGGGAGTTCCCTTTGCTCTGTTAATCGAGTATCGCTCAGGCTCTAGGCAAGAGGGGAAGCCCTGTTGCTGGGGAGAACAGTAAGAAGTCTTACAACACCAGGTTAAAGTCCTGTTTCAAGTCACCAGCTTTCGGAGCACTGCTCCTTCCTCAGGCTGGGGAGACGTGGGATAATGGTGCGTGCAAGGGGACAGGACCCACACAGCAAGAAGTCAATCAGGCTGGGGAGAGACAAGGGACTTCACAGTCACATGTGAGAGACGGGCTCAGTCCGAACCCGTGGGAAGAGAAAGGTGGTTCACGATTCGCTACCCATTCTCCAATGAGGTCCTGGCATTGAGCCCAAGGTGGTACCAGGGACACACGTGAGAAAAGCAGACATGTGTGTTGCTGCAAAGGTTCCCGCTTGCTTCCTTCATTGGCAGCAGGGTCAATTAATAGAACATAGAACATCGAACAATACAGCGCAGTACAGGCCCTTCGGCCCACGATGTTGCACCGAAACAAAAGCCATCTAACCTACACTATGCCATTATCATCCATATGTTTATCCAATAAACTTTTAAATGCCCTCAATGTTGGCGAGTTCACTACTGTTGCAGGCAGGGCATTCCACGGCCTCACCACTCTTTGCGTAAAGAACCTACCTCTGACCTCTGTCCTATATCTATTACCCCTCAGTTTAAAGTTATGTCCCCTCGTGCCAGCCATATCCATCCGCGGGAGAAGGCTCTCACTGTCCACCCTATCCAACCCCCTGATCATTTTGTATGCCTCTATTAAGTCTCCTCTTAACCTTCTTCTCTCCAACGAAAACAACCTCAAGTCCGTCAGCCTTTCCTCATAAGATTTTCCCTCCATACCAGGCAACATCCTGGTAAATCTCCTCTGCACCCGCTCCAAAGCCTCCACGTCCTTCCTATAATGCGGTGACCAGAACTGTACGCAATACTCCAAATGCGGCCGTACCAGAGTTCTGTACAGCTGCAACATGACCTCCTGACTCCGGAACTCAATCCCTCTACCAATAAAGGCCAACACTCCATAGGCCTTCTTCACAACCCTATCAACCTGGGTGGCAACTTTCAGGGATCTATGTACATGGACACCTAGATCCCTCTGCTCATCCACACTTTCAAGAACTTTTCCATTAGCCAAATATTCCGCATTCCTGTTATTCCTTCCAAAGTGAATCACCTCACACTTCTCTACATTAAACTCCATTTGCCACCTCTCAGCCCAGCTCTGCAGCTTATCTATATCCCTCTGTAACCTGCTACATCCTTCCACACTATCGACAACACCACCGACTTTAGTATCGTCTGCAAATTTACTCACCCACCCTTCTGCGCCTTCCTCTAGGTCATTGATAAAAATGACAAACAGCAACGGCCCCAGAACAGATCCTTGTGGTACTCCACTTGTGACTGTACTCCATTCTGAACATTTCCCATGTCTGACATGATTTAATATTGTGGTCACAAAGATGATCGCCGCCTCAGAGTTCTCTCCACCTCTTGATTCTGGGGATACCATTGTGGGGACTGGCCACTGTCTGTGAAGGAGAACTTCCTGACAACATTCCTGAGTTTGTCAGTTTGCACGCGTGTCCCTGTGGTTGTGGTTCAACCTGACTGAGTCCTTGGGATTAACCCTTTCTATTTATCCCTCAATCACATCACCGTGGGCAGCACGGCAGCACAGTGGTTAGCACAGTTGCTTCACAGCTCCAGGGTTCAATTCCAGCCTTGGGTCACTATCTATGTGGAGTCTGCACATCCTCCCCGTGTGTGCGTGGGTTTCTTCCGGGTGCTCCGGTTTCCTCCCACAGTCCAAAGACATGTGGGTTAGGTGGACTGGCCATGCTAAATTGCCCTTAGTATCCAAAAAGGGTTAAGTGGGGGTTACTGGGTTACGGGGATAGGGTAGATACATGGGCTTGAGTAGGGTGCTCTTTGTAAGGGCCGGTGCAGACTCGATGGGCCGAATGGCCTCCTTCTGCATTGTAAATTCTATGATGATTCTATTCCCTCCACTGTCTTGTACCTTCCAAAAGGATCACTCTCATTCATCCCCTTCTCAAGGTGGAGGAGTCCCAATTTTTTTTCTAACCTCCTCTCCGAGCTCGTCCCCTCCATTACCAGGAGACAGATCCACCTGCAGGAACCTGTTCCTGCATTTAGGGCCCTTCATGCCTTGGCTGAGCCGGATGGGAGCCCTGCGCAGTGGACTGACAGATCGCAGCTTCACAAAGATAAGATGTGGAGATGCCGGCGTTGGACTGGGGTGGGCACAGTACGAAGTCTTACAACACCAGGTTAAAGTCCAACAGGTTTGTTTCGATGTCACTAGCTGTCGGAGCATTGCTCATTCACCTGAGGAAGGAGCAGCGCTCCGAAAGCTAGTGTTTGAACAAACCTGTTGGACTTTAACCTGGTGTTGTAAGACTTCTTACTGTGCTCACAAAGATAAGACAGGCTTGCATTTCCATTGGTGCCTTATTCGCCATCACAACATTTGAGGGCACTTCACAGAAGTACTTTCTGAAGTGTAGTCACTATTGGAATTGAGGAAATGTGGCGGCCAATTCACGCACAGCAAGCTCCCACACCCAGCAATGTGATAATGATCAGATAATCCGCTTTCGTGATGTGATTGAGGGATTAATATTGACCGGGACATCGGGGGGGAACTTTCACATTCTTTAGTATTGCTGCAAAGAGACATGCTGTTGAAGCTTTTCGTCTTGCACTGATCAGGACAGATGTGAGAATGCAAAATTTCAAAAAGAACAAGTTATACGACGTGAAAAGGTTGCTGATTGATTGGCAACGTAACTGTATAACTGTAGAACTGTTCCCTGGTGCGTTCTCCACGGAAATATAGCGATAATGCTGGTGATGTCACAATGGTGCCAGTGACACGCTGGTGTGGGCAGCGGTGGTGTGACCAGCGTGGCTCTGGTGTGGACGGTGGGGCTGCTGGAGGCGGCGGTGCAGGAGGCGGTGTTGCTGGAGGCAGCGCTGATGGGAGCGGCACTGCTGGGGGCTGCGTTGCTGGGGGCTGCGTTGCTGGGGCGGCATTGCTGGGGCGGTGTTGCTGGGGGCTGCGTTGCTGGGGGCTGGGTTGCTGGGGGCTATGTTGCTGGGGGCTGCGTTGCTGGGGGCTGCGTTGCTGGGGGCTGCGATGCTGGAGGCGGCGATGCTGGGGGCTGCGATGCTGGGGGCTGCGATGCTGGGGGCTATGTTGCTGGGGGCTGCGTTGCTGGGTGCGGCGTTGCTGGGGGCTATGTTGCTGGGGGCTGCGATGCTGGGGGCTGCGTTGCTGGGGGCTATGTTGCTGGGGGCTGCGTTGCTGGGGGCTGCGTTGCTGGGGGCTGCGATGCTGGAGGCGGCGATGCTGGGGGCTGCGATGCTGGGGGCTATGTTGCTGGGGGCTGCGTTGCTGGGTGCGGCGTTGCTGGGGGCTATGTTGCTGGGGGCTGCGATGCTGGGGACTGCGATGCTGGGGGCTGCATTGCTGGAGGCGGCGATGCTGGGGGCTGCGTTGCTGGAGGCGGCGATGCTGGGGGCTGCGTTGCTGTGAGCGATGCTGCTGGGGGCTGCGATGCTGGGGGCTGCGTTGCTGGGGTCGGCGATGCTGGGGGCTGCGTTGCTGTGGGCGATGCTGCTGGGGGCTGCGATGCTGGGGGCTGCATTGCTGGAGGCGGCGATGCTGGGGGCTGCGTTGCTGTGGGCGATGCTGCTGGGGGCTGCGATGCTGGGGGCTGCGTTGCTGGGGGCGGCGATGCTGGGGGCTGCGTTGCTGTGGGCGATGCTGCTGGGGGCTGCGATGCTGGGGGCTGCGTTGCTGGGGGCGATGCTGGGGGCTGCGTTGCTGGGGGCGATGCTGGGGGCTGCGTTGCTGGGTGCTGCTTTGCTGGGGGCGGCGTTGTTGGGGGCGGCGATGCTGGGGGCTGCGTTGCTGGAGGCGGCGATGCTGGGGGCTGCGTTGCTGTGGGCGATGCTGCTGGGGGCTGCGATGCTGGGGGCTGCGTTGCTGGAGGCGGCGATGCTGGGGGCTGCGTTGCTGGGGGCGATGCTGCTGGGGACTGCGATGCTGGGGGCTGCATTGCTGGAGGCGGCGATGCTGGGGGCTGCGTTGCTGGAGGCGGCGATGCTGGGGGCTGCGTTGCTGTGGGCGATGCTGCTGGGGGCTGCGATGCTGGGGGCTGCGTTGCTCGGGGTGGCGATGCTGGGGGCTGCGTTGCTGTGGGCGATGCTGCTGGGGGCTGCGATGCTGGGGGCTGCATTGCTGGAGGCGGCGATGCTGGGGGCTGCGTTGCTGTGGGCGATGCTGCTGGGGGCTGCGATGCTGGGGGCTGCGTTGCTGGGGGCGGCGATGCTGGGGGCTGCGTTGCTGTGGGCGATGCTGCTGGGGGCTGCGATGCTGGGGGCTGCGTTGCTGGGGGCGATGCTGGGGGCAGCGTTGCTGGGGGCGATGCTGGGGGCTGCGTTGCTGGGTGCTGCGTTGCTGGGGGCGGCGTTGCTGGGGGCTACATTGCTGGGGGTGGCGTTGCTGGGGGCAGCGTTGCTTGGGGCAGCATTGCTGGGGGCGGCATTGCTGGGGGCTGCATTGCTGGGGGCTGCATTGCTGGGGGCGGCATTGTTGGGGGCGGTGTTGCTGGGGGCGGCGCTGCTGGGGGCTGCGTTGCTGGGGGCTGCGTTGCTGGGGGCGGCGTTGCTGGGAGTGGCATTGCTGGGCGCAGAGCTGCTGGGGGCTGCGTTGCTGTGGGCAGTGCCGCTGGGGGCTGCGTTGCTGGGGGCTGCGTTGCTGGGGGCTGCGTTGCTGGGGGCGGCGTTGCTGGGGGCGGCGTTGTTGGGGGCGGAGTTGCTGAGGGCTGCGTTGCTGGGGGCTGAGTTGCTGGGGGCAGCGTTGCTGGGGGCTGCGTTGCTGGGGGCTGCATTCCTGGGGGCTGCATTGCTGGGGGCTGCGTTGCTGGCGGCTGCATTGCTGGGGGCTGCGTTGCTGGGGGCTGCGTTGCTGGGGGCGGCATTGCTGGGGGCTGCGTTGCTGGGGGCTGCGTTGCTGGGGGCTGCGTTGCTGGGGGCTGCGTTGCTGGGGGCTGCGTTGCTGGGGGCTGCATTGCTGGGTGCGGTGTTGCTGGGGGCGGCGCTGCTGGGGGCTGCGTTGCTGGGGGTGGTGCTGCTGGGGGCTGCGTTGCTGGGGGCTGCGTTGCTGGGGGCGGCGTTGCTGGGGGCTGTGTTGCTGGGGGCGGCATTGCTGGGAGCGGCATTGCTGGGCGCAGAGCTGCTGGGGGCTGCGTTGCTTGGGGCTGTGCTGCTGGGGCGGCATTGCTGGGGGCGGCGCTGCTGGGGGTGGCGCTGCTGGGGGCTGCGTTGCTGGGGGTGGCATTGCTGGGGGCTGCGTTGCTGGGGGCTGCGTTGCTGGGGGCTGCGATGCTGGGGTCGGTGTTGCTGGGGGCGATGCTGCTGGGGGCTGCATTGCTGGGGGCGGTGCTGCTGGGGGCTGCGTTGCTGGGGGCGATGCTGCTGGGGGCTGCGTTGCTGGGGGCGGCGTTGCTGTGGGCGATGCTGCTGGGGGCTGCGCTGCTGGGGGCTGCGATGCTGGGGGCTGCGTTGCTGGGGGCTGCGTTGCTGGGGGCAGCGCTGCTGGGGGCTGCGTTGCGGGGGCCTGCGTTGCTGGGGGCAGTGCCGCTGGGGGCTGCGTTGCTGGGGGCGGTGCTGCTGGGGGCGGCGTTGCTGGGGGCTGCGTTGCTGTGGGCGATGCTGCTGGGGGCTTCGATGCTGGGGGCTGCGATGCTGGGGGCTGCGTTGCTGGGTGCTGCGTTGCTGGGGGCTGCGATGCTGGGGGCTGCGATGCTGGGGGCTGTGTTGCTGGGGGCTGCGTTGCTGGGGGCTGCGTTGCTGGGGGCTGCGATGCTGGGGGCGGCGTTGCTGGGGGCTGCATTGCTGGGGGCTGCGTTGCTGGGGGCTGCGTTGCTGGGGGCTGCGATGCTGGGGGCTGCGTTGCTGGCGGCTGCATTGCTGGGGGCTGCGATGCTGGGGGCTGCGTTGCTGGGTGCTGCGTTGCTGGGGGCTGTGTTGCTGGGGGCAGCGCTGCTGGGGGCTGCGTTGCGGGGGCCTGCGTTGCTGGGGGCGGCATTGCTGGGGGCTGCGCTGCTGGGGGCGGTGCTGCTGGGGGGCGGTGCTGCTGGGGGGCGGCGTTGCTGGGGGCGGCGTTGCTGGGGGCTGCGTTGCTGGGGGCTGCGTTGCTGGGGACTGCGATGCTGGGGTCGGTGTTGCTGGGGGCAGCGTTGCTGGGGGCTGCGTTGCTGTGGGCGATGCTGCTGGGGGCTGCGTTGCTGGGGCGGGCGCTGCTGGGGGCTGCGTTGCTGGGGGCAGTGCCGCTGGGGGCTGCGTTGCTGGGGGCGGTGCTGCTGGGGGCGGCGTTGCTGGGGGCTGCGTTGCTGTGGGCGATGCTGCTGGGGGCTGCGATTCTGGGGGCTGCGATGCTGGGGGCTGCGTTGCTGGGTGCTGCGTTGCTGGGGGCTGCGATGCTGGGGGCTGCGTTGCTGGGGGCTGCGTTGCTGGGGGCAGCGCTGCTGGGGGCTGCGTTGCGGGGGCCTGCGTTGCTGGGGGCAGTGCCGCTGGGGGCTGCGTTGCTGGGGGCGGTGCTGCTGGGGGCGGCGTTGCTGGGGGCTGCGTTGCTGTGGGCGATGCTGCTGGGGGCTGCGATGCTGGGGGCTGCGATGCTGGGGGCTGCGTTGCTGGGTGCTGCGTTGCTGGGGGCTGCGATGCTGGGGGCTGCGATGCTGGGGGCTGTGTTGCTGGGGGCTGCGTTGCTGGGGGCTGCGTTGCTGGGGGCTGCGATGCTGGGGGCGGCGTTGCTGGGGGCTGCATTGCTGGGGGCTGCGTTGCTGAGGGCTGCGTTGCTGGGGGCTGCGATGCTGGGGGCTGCGTTGCTGGCGGCTGCATTGCTGGGGGCTGCGGTGCTGGGGGCTGCGTTGCTGGGTGCTGCGTTGCTGGGGGCTGTGTTGCTGGGGGCAGCGCTGCTGGGGGCTGCGTTGCGGGGGCCTGCGTTGCTGGGGGCGGCATTGCTGGGGGCTGCGCTGCTGGGGGCGGTGCTGCTGGGGGGCGGTGCTGCTGGGGGGCGGCGTTGCTGGGGGCGGCGTTGCTGGGGGCTGCGTTGCTGGGGGCTGCGTTGCTGGGGGCTGCGATGCTGGGGTCGGTGTTGCTGGGGGCAGCGTTGCTGGGGGCTGCGTTGCTGTGGGCGATGCTGCTGGGGGCTGCGTTGCTGGGGCGGGCGCTGCTGGGGGCGGCGTTGCTGGGGGCTGCGTTGCTGTGGGCGATGCTGCTGGGGGCTGCGATTCTGGGGGCTGCGATGCTGGGGGCTCCGTTGCTGGGTGCTGCGTTGCTGGGGGCTGCGATGCTGGGGGCTGCGATGCTGGGGGCTGCGATGCTGGGGGCTGCGATGCTGGGGGCTGTGTTGCTGGGGGCTGCGTTGCTGGGGGCTGCGTTGCTGGGGGCTGCGATGCTGGGGGCGGCGTTGCTGGGGGCTGCATTGCTGGGGGCTGCGTTGCTGGGGGCTGCGTTGCTGGGGGCTGCGATGCTGGGGGCTGCGTTGCTGGCGGCTGCATTGCTGGGGGCTGTGATGCTGGGGGCTGCGTTGCTGGGTGCTGCGTTGCTGGGGGCTGCGATGCTGGGGTCTGCGATGCTGGGGGCTGCGTTGCTGGGGGCTGCGTTGCTGGGGGCTGCGATGCTGGGGGCTGTGTTGCTGGCGGCTGCATTGCTGGGGGCTGCGATGCTGGGGGCTGTGTTGCTGGGTGCTGCGTTGCTGGGGGCTGCGATGCTGGGGGCTGCGATGCTGGGGGCTGCGTTGCTGGGGGCGGCGTTGCTGGGGGAGGCGTTGCTGGGGGCGGCGTTGCTGGGGGCTGTGTTGCTGGGGGCTGCGTTGCTGGGGGCTGCGTTGCTGTGGGCGATGCTGCTGGGTGCTGCGATGCTGGGGGCTGCGTTGCTGGGGGCTGCGTTGCTGGGGGCTGCGTTGCTGGGGGCTGCGTTGCTGTGGGCGATGCTGCTGGGGGCTGCGATGCTGGGGGCTGCGTTGCTGGGTGCTGCGATGCTGGGGGCTGCGTTGCTGGGGGCTACGTTGATGGGGCTGCATTGCTGGGGGCTGCGATGCTGGGGGCTGCGATGCTGGGGTCGGTGTTGCTGGGGGCGGCGTTGCTGGGGGCGGCGTTGCTGGGGGCTGTGTTGCTGGGGGCTGCGTTGCTGGGGGCTGCGTTGCTGTGGGCGATGCTGCTGGGTGCTGCGATGCTGGGGGCTGCGTTGCTGGGGGCTGCGTTGCTGGGGGCTGCGTTGCTGGGGGCTGCGTTGCTGTGGGCGATGCTGCTGGGGGCTGCGATGCTGGGGGCTGCGTTGCTGGGTGCTGAGATGCTGGGGGCTGCGTTGCTGGGGGCTGCGATGCTGGGGGCTGTGTTGCTGGGGGCTGCGTTGCTGTGGGCGATGCTGCTGGGGGCTGCGTTGCTGGGGCGGGCGCTGCTGGGGGCGGCGTTGCTGGGGGCTGCGTTGCTGTGGGCGATGCTGCTGGGGGCTGCGATTCTGGGGGCTGCGATGCTGGGGGCTCCGTTGCTGGGTGCTGCGTTGCTGGGGGCTGCGATGCTGGGGGCTGCGATGCTGGGGGCTGCGATGCTGGGGGCTGTGTTGCTGGGGGCTGCGTTGCTGGGGGCTGCGTTGCTGGGGGCTGCGATGCTGGGGGCGGCGTTGCTGGGGGCTGCATTGCTGGGGGCTGCGTTGCTGGGGGCTGCGTTGCTGGGGGCTGCGATGCTGGGGGCTGCGTTGCTGGCGGCTGCATTGCTGGGGGCTGTGATGCTGGGGGCTGCGTTGCTGGGTGCTGCGTTGCTGGGGGCTGCGATGCTGGGGTCTGCGATGCTGGGGGCTGCGTTGCTGGGGGCTGCGTTGCTGGGGGCTGCGATGCTGGGGGCTGCGTTGCTGGCGGCTGCATTGCTGGGGGCTGCGATGCTGGGGGCTGTGTTGCTGGGTGCTGCGTTGCTGGGGGCTGCGATGCTGGGGGCTGCGATGCTGGGGGCTGCGTTGCTGGGGGCGGCGTTGCTGGGGGAGGCGTTGCTGGGGGCGGCGTTGCTGGGGGCTGTGTTGCTGGGGGCTGCGTTGCTGGGGGCTGCGTTGCTGTGGACGATGCTGCTGGGTGCTGCGATGCTGGGGGCTGCGTTGCTGGGGGCTGCGTTGCTGGGGGCTGCGTTGCTGGGGGCTGCGTTGCTGTGGGCGATGCTGCTGGGGGCTGCGATGCTGGGGGCTGCGTTGCTGGGTGCTGCGATGCTGGGGGCTGCGTTGCTGGGGGCTACGTTGATGGGGCTGCATTGCTGGGGGCTGCGATGCTGGGGGCTGCGATGCTGGGGTCGGTGTTCCTGGGGGCGGCGTTGCTGGGGGCGGCGTTGCTGGGGGCTGTGTTGCTGGGGGCTGCGTTGCTGGGGGCTGCGTTGCTGTGGGCGATGCTGCTGGGTGCTGCGATGCTGGGGGCTGCGTTGCTGGGGGCTGCGTTGCTGGGGGCTGCGTTGCTGGGGGCTGCGTTGCTGTGGGCGATGCTGCTGGGGGCTGCGATGCTGGGGGCTGCGTTGCTGGGTGCTGAGATGCTGGGGGCTGCGTTGCTGGGGGCTGCGATGCTGGGGGCTGTGTTGCTGGGGGCTGCGTTGCTGGGGGCTGCGTTGCTGTGGGCGATGCTGCTGGGGGCTGCGATGCTGGGGGCTGCGTTGCTGGGTGCTGCGATGCTGGGGGCTGCGTTGCTGGGAGCTGCGTTGCTGTGGGCGATGCTGCTGGGGGCTGCGTTGCTGTGGGCAGTGCCGCTGGGGGCTGCATTGCTGGGGGCTGCGTTGCTGGGGGCTGCGTTGCTGGGGGCTGCGATGCTGGGGGCTGCGTTGCTGGCGGCTGCATTGCTGGGGGCTGCGATGCTGGGGGCTGCGTTGCTGGGTGCTGCGTTGCTGGGGGCTGCGTTGCTGGGGGCAGCGCTGCTGGGGGCTGCGTTGCGGGGGCCTGCGTTGCTGGGGGCGGCATTGCTGGGGGCTGCGCTGCTGGGGGCGGTGCTGCTGGGGGGCGGTGCTGCTGGGGGCTGCGTTGCTGGCGGCTGCATTGCTGGGAGCTGCGATGCTGGGGGCTGCATTGCTGGGTGCTGCGTTGCTGGGGACTGCGATGCTGGGGGCTGCGATGCTGGGGGCTGCGTTGCTGGGGGCTGCGTTGCTGGGGGCTGTGATGCTGGGGGCTGCGTTGCTGGGGGCTGCATTGCTGGGGGCTGCGATGCTGGGGGCTGTGTTGCTGGGTGCTGCGTTGCTGGGGGCTGCGATGCTGGGGGCTGCGATGCTGGGGGCTGCGTTGCTGGGGGCGGCGTTGCTGGGGGCGGCGTTGCTGTGGGCGATGCCGCTGGGGGCTGCGTTGCTGGCGGCTGCGATGCTGGGGGCTGCGATGCTGGGGGCTGTGTTGCTGGGGGCTGCGATGCTGGGGGCTGCGTTGCTGGGGGCAGTGCCGCTGGGGGCTGCGTTGCTGGTGGCTGCGATGCTGGGGGCTGTGTTGCTGGGGGCTGCGTTGCTGGGGGCTGCGTTGCTGTGGGCGATGCTGCTGGGTGCTGCGATGCTGGGGGCTGCGTTGCTGGGGGCTGCGTTGCTGGGGGCTGCGTTGCTGGGGGCTGCGTTGCTGTGGGCGATGCTGCTGGGGGCTGCGATGCTGGGGGCTGCGTTGCTGGGTGCTGCGATGCTGGGTGCTGCGTTGCTGGGGGCTGCGATGCTGGGGGCTGTGTTGCTGGGGGCTGCGTTGCTGGGGGCTGCGTTGCTGTGGGTGATGCTGCTGGGGGCTGCGATGCTGGGGGCTGCGTTGCTGGGTGCTGCGATGCTGGGGGCTGCGTTGCTGGGAGCTGCGTTGCTGTGGGCGATGCTGCTGGGGGCTGCGTTGCTGGGGGCAGTGCCGCTGGGGGCTGCGTTGCTGGGGGCTGCGTTGCTGTGGACGATGCTGCTGGGGGCTGCGATGCTGGGGGCTGCGTTGCTGGGTGCTGCGATGCTGGGGGCTGCGTTGCTGGGGGCTGCGTTGCTGGGGGCTGCGTTGCTGTGGGCGATGCTGCTGGGGGCTGCGATGCTGGGGGCTGCGTTGCTGGGGGCTGCGTTGCTGGGGGCGGCGTTGCAGGGGCGGCGTTGCTGGGAGCTGCGTTGCTGGGGGCTGCGTTGCTGGGGGCGGCGCTGCTGGGGGCTGCGTTGCTGGGGGCTGCGTTGCTGTGGGTGATGCTGCTGGGGGCGGCGCTGCTGGGGGCTGCGTTGCTGGGGGCTGCGTTGCTGGGGGCTGCGTTGCTGTGGGCGATGCTGCTGTGGGCGGCGTTGCTGGGGGCTGCGTTGCTGGGGGCTGCGTTGCTGGGGGCTGCGTTGCTGTGGGCGATGCTGCTGGGGGCTGCGTTGCTTGGGGCTGCGATGCTGGGGGTGGCGTTGCTGGGGGCTGCGTTGCTGGGGGCTGCGTTGCTGGGGGCTACGTTGCTGGGGGCTGTGATGCTGGGGGTGGCGTTGCTGGGAGCTGCGTTGCTGGGGGCGGCGTTGCAGGGGCAGCGTTGCTGGGAGCTGCGTTGCTGGGGGCTGCGATGCTGGGGGCTGCGTTGCTGGGGGCTGCATTGCTGGGGCGGCGCTGCTGGGGGCTGCGTTGCTGGGGGCTGCGATGCTGGGGGCTGCGTTGCTGGGGGCTGCGATGCTGGGGGCTGCGATGCTGGGGGCTGCGTTGCTGGGGGCTGCGATGCTGGGGGCTGCGATGCTGTGGGCTGCGTTGCTGGGGGCGGCGTTGCTGGGGGCGGCGTTGCTGGGGGCTGCGTTGCTGGGGGCTGCGATGCTGGGGGCTGCGATGCTGGGGGCTGCGTTGCTGGGGGCTGCGTTGCTGGGGGCGGCGTTGCTGGGGGCTGCGTTGCTGGGGGCTGCGTTGCTGGGGGCTGCGTTGCTGGGGGCTGCGATGCTGGGGGCTGCGATGCTGGGGGCTGCGTTGCTGGGGGCTGCGTTGCTGGGGGCTGCGATGCTGGGGGCTGCGTTGCTTGGGGCTGCGTTGCTGGGGGCGGCGTTGCTGGGGGCTGCGTTGCTGGGGGCTGCGTTGCTGGGGGCTGCGTTGCTGGGGGCTACGTTGCTGGGGGCTGTGATGCTGGGGGTGGCGTTGCTGGGAGCTGCGTTGCTGGGGGCGGCGTTGCAGGGGCAGCGTTGCTGGGAGCTGCGTTGCTGGGGGCTGCGATGCTGGGGGCTGCGTTGCTGGGGGCTGCATTGCTGGGGCGGCGCTGCTGGGGGCTGCGTTGCTGGGGGCTGCGATGCTGGGGGCTGCGTTGCTGGGGGCTGCGATGCTGGGGGCTGCGATGCTGGGGGCTGCGTTGCTGGGGGCTGCGATGCTGGGGGCTGCGATGCTGTGGGCTGCGTTGCTGGGGGCGGCGTTGCTGGGGGCGGCGTTGCTGGGGGCTGCGTTGCTGGGGGCTGCGATGCTGGGGGCTGCGATGCTGGGGGCTGCGTTGCTGGGGGCTGCGTTGCTGGGGGCGGCGTTGCTGGGGGCTGCGTTGCTGGGGGCTGCGTTGCTGGGGGCTGCGTTGCTGGGGGCTGCGATGCTGGGGGCTGCGATGCTGGGGGCTGCGTTGCTGGGGGCTGCGTTGCTGGGGGCTGCGATGCTGGGGGCTGCGTTGCTTGGGGCTGCGTTGCTGGGGGCGGCGTTGCTGGGGGCTGCGTTGCTGGGGGCTGCGTTGCTGGGGGCTGCATTGCTGGGGGTGTGGAGGTTGCTGTGTTGGCCGCAGTGGTTTCTGCCGTGCTGGCAGTGTCATCGGGGGAGGTATTGGCAGTGTCGGCAGCGGTGATGTCAGAGAGTCATAGATTACTGAAAAGTCAGCACTGACAAAACTACACTAAATCCCCACTAATCCCACGTTCCAACACCGCGACATTTCAACTGCTCCTTCACATAGTTTTTAAATGTTGTGATGGTTCTGGTCTGTACTCCCCTCCCAGGCCGTGCATTCCACACTCCCACCTCACTCTGGTGAAACAAACGTTTCTCGAAACCTCCTGCCCCTCACCTTCGAGTTCTGCCCCCTCATTACTGACCCTTCAACTCTGGGGAATGGGGAACAGCTGCTCCCTATCCACCCTGCCCAGAGCCCCCACAGTCTTGTCCACCTCAATCAGGTCCCCTCTTAGCCTTCTCTGCCCCAGAGAAAACAACTTGCGCCTACCCAACCTCTCCATCCCAGGCAACATCCTGGTGAATCTCCTCTGTACCCTCTCCAGTGCAATCACATCCTTCCTATTGTGCGGTGACCAGAACATCACCTTCTTCACTATTATCCACCCTGTTGATCTTCGTGTCATCCGCACACTTATTTATTTATTTATTTCCAATTAGGGGGCAATTTAGCGTGGCCAATCCACCGAGATTGGTCATCTACAAACTTAATTATCACCCCCCCCCCCCCCCCCCCCAACACACACACACACACACACATTCTCATCTATATCATTTAGACATATCACAAACAATAAGGGACCCAGCAAGTCCCAGTCACACAAACAGCCTTCTACTAACACCCTCTGTCTCCTGCCACTAAGCCAGTATTGGATCCAACTTGCCAAGTCACCCTGGATCCCATGTGCCTTTACCTTCTTTCTCAGTCTCCTTTGCTGAAATCCATATACACTACATCCACTGCACTACTGTCATCTACACATCCGGTCACCTCCTCTCAAAATTCAATCAAATTCATTAGGCATGGCCTCTCTCTGACAAAGCCATGCTGACTATGTCTTATCAAACCTTGCCTCTCCCAGTGGAGATTAATTTTCTCCAATAGTTTCCCTACCACTGACGTCAGACTCACTGGTCTGCAATTCCCAGGTTTATCTCTACCACCCTCCTTGAAAAGTGGAATCACATTAGCTGTCCTCCAATCCTCTGGTCCCTCCCCTTTGGCCAGAGAGGAATTAAAAATTTGGATCAGAGCCCCTGGAGTCACCATCCTTGCTCAGGATGCAGCCTGGGATACACCTCATCCGGAACTCGGAGTTGGCCAAAACCTCCAAGACCTCCTCACTCCCTCCTCACTCCCTGTGTCAAATCCCTCTCCCTGAATTCCGTCCCTACGTCCTCCTCCTCCCGAATGAAGACCGATATGAAGTATTCGTTTAACACCCTACCAATGGTCTCCAGCTCCACGCACAACTTGAGCCCTTGGTCCCTAATGGGCCCTACTCGTTCTCTGGTTATCATCTTCCCTTTAATATACTTATAGAATATATTAGATTCTCCCTAATCCTATCCCCCAGTACTTTTTCATGCCTGCTCTTTGCTCTCCTAATTGCTTTCTTAGGTTCCCTCCCACACTTTCTATTCTCCACTAAGGTCTCTGCTGATTTGCTCCCTTTGTACCTGCTGAAAGCCTCTCTTTTCTTTCTTGTCCAGTCCTGAATATTCCTCGACATCCAAGGTTCTCTGGGCTTTGTTGCTCCTATATTTCCCGCTGAAGGGAACATTTTCGGCCTGTACACACTCTCCTTTTTCTTTGTGGCCCACGACTTCCCACATATGACAGGTCACACATTACTCGGCTGACCTCACCTGCCCTGTCTTAAACTTAAACGCGCTTCGTCTTACTTGCTAACTTGGTGCTGGCAGTGCCGGTGGTGTCATTAGCGGAGGTGTTGGTGCTAGCAGCTGGAAGTGTTGGCGGCGATGCTGGCAACAATGATTTTAGTGGTGCTGGTGTTGGGATATTCTCACAACAGTTACACAATCTGGCCAGATTAAAAGCAGACTGTGCAGCGAGTGAGGATTTCTAACCACCACCTCCAGTGGGCAGGGCTGTGAATAAGCTTGTTGTGGACTCTGCAATCTCTGTTAACTGGCGGAGCCTCACAGCGGGCCCGCGAGGAGAAAGGTAGGTCCCCCCCAGATCGCGGGCCTGGCCATCGCTGACGCCTCCCCCCGGAGTCAGATTCCCCCCACCAGGACTGCCACTGCGGCCACGAATCCCAGCTCCCGCCGGGTGGTACCACATGTAAACCCCACCGGCGGGAGTTCGGCTGGCGAAAAATCACCGCGGGGGCCTATTTGAGCGGCCCCCAACTGGCGCCGCGGCGACCACGCAAGTGCGATTGGTGCCGATTCTCCGGTCGCCAGAAAATTGGCAGCCTGGCGTCGGAACGGCACGACGGGAATTTCCCCCGCCCCCGTCGATTTTCCAACCCGGCGCGGGCTCGGAGAATCGCGGCCCCAATATGTGGCCTCATCTGTGGCCTGTAACCAGTGAGAACTTCCCGCACCACCGACATGTCACTTCCTGTCTACAGATCATGGCAATATATATACATGAATACACATTCGACACCAAAATCTCTTTTTGTGACTCAAAGTTGAATTTTAGTTGCTAACTGCTCCAATGAAGCACTTTGGGAAGTTTTACTGAGGTAAAGGCACTATATAAATGCAAGTTGCTGTCCTCGTGTTTGGAGATTACTTTTCTGTTAACTGCAAATTTTCACAAGTTGCTGCATTGTTTATTTGCCTCATTCTGAGCAATGCCACAGTTTTAATGCACCGAGTGTTTGAGTTTGAACGTGATGTATGCCTAGAAGTCTCCAGTTGGGGGAGGGTCGGGGTGCGGGGGGCTGGAGATTGAGCATCTGGACCACTTTGTGCCTTTTTAATTGATTTCAGACAGCGGCTCATTCCCTCTTGACCTCAGTCCCTTCAGGTTAAACAGTCGTGTTCTGTTTGCCGAAACCCTTCTGATGACTGTGGAAACAATTACGAGCCAAAGACATTTCCAGAGAAAAAAAAAATTTGGCCTGAGGATTACTGCAGAGAAATCTCGAGAGACAAAATGTCCTGTGGTTTGATAGTTCTTTAACTTTACTCTGTAATCAGCATTGCAGGCGCACAGAAAGCTTTCTCTTCTGTGCTTATTCGCCAAGCTACAACGAAGAATCCCCATTATTGAGCTTTTGGTTTCAGCTAAATTGTTTCAGAAGGTAACTCGATTTTTTTCTCCTGCGCTGGACGCATTCTATGGTTCTAGTTACCCACTAAAGCTAATGGCAGAAGCTTTTGGTGACGTTTTGTTTAAAATAAATCCTTATCAGTTGTTTGCTGCCGGCACGATCTCTGGGGAGGCTGTGGTGTCCAGTATGGTTGCTGGATTAGTAATCTAGAAATCCTGGGTGATGACCAGGAATGCCACCATCGCAGAGGGTGACATTTGAATTCAGTTAAAAATCTGGAATTAAAAGTCTAATGATGACCATGAAACCCTTGTCGATTGTTGTAAAAACCCATCTGCTTCACTCATGTCCTTTAGGGAAGGAAATCTGCCGTCCTCACCTGGTCTGGCCTACATGTGACTCCAGACCCAGAGTAATGTGGTTGACTCTTAATGGCCTAGCAAGTCCCTCAGTTGTATCAAACCACCATCAATGAAACCAGACAGACCAACCGGCATCTAATTAGGCAGCCTTGACGACCCTGCAAACTCCTGACTAACATCAGGGGGCTTGTACCAAAATTGGGAGAGCTGTCCCACAATCTAGCCAAGCAACAGCCTGATATTGTCGTGAAGGCATGATTTCATGAGTATGGCTATGTTTCAGACAACACCACCACCATTCCTGAGTATGTCCTACCTCACCAACAGACCCAGCAGAGGCGGCGGCACAGTGATATACAGTCAGGAGGGGATTGCCCTGGGAGTCCTCAACATCGACTCCGGATGTCATGAAATCCCGTGGCGTCAGGTCAAACATGGGCAAGGAACCTTCCTGATTACCATCTACTGCAGCCCCCTCAGCTGATGAATCAGTGCCCCTCCATGTTGAACAACACTTGAGGAAGCACTGAGGGTGGCAAGGGTGCAGAATATGCTCTGGGTGGGGTACTTCAATGTCCATCACAAGAGTGGCTCGGTAGCACCACCACAGACCGAGCTGGCCGGGTCCTAAAGGGCATCGCTGCTAGACTGGGACTGCAGCAGGTGGGAACCAACAAGAGGGAAAAACCTACTTGCCCTCATCCTCACCAATCAGCTTATCACAGGTGCATCTGTCCCTGACAGTATTGGTAGGAGTGATCACCGCACAGTCCTTGTGGAGACAAGTCCCGTCTTCACACTGAGGATACCCTCCATTGTGTTGTGTACGACCATCCTAAACGGGACAGATCTAGCAACTCAAAACTGGGCCTCCATGAGGCGCTGAGGGCCATCAGCAGCAGCAGGGTTGTATTCAACCTCAATCATGGCCCCCACTCGACCATTACCTAGAAGCCACGGGATCAACCCTAGTTCAATGAAGTCTGCAGGAGAGCGTGCCAGGAGCAACATCAGTCATACCGAAAGATGAGGTGTCAACCTGGTGAAGCTACAACACAGGACTACCTGTGTGCCAAACAGCAGAAGCAGCAAGCGATAGACAGAGCTAAGCGATTCCACAACAAATGCATCAGATCTAAGCTCTGCAGTCCTGTCACATCCAGCCGTGAATGGTGGTGGACAATTAAACAACTCACTGGAGGAGGAAGCTCCACAAATATCCCCATCCTCAATAATGGAGGAGCCCAGCCCGTGTGTAAAAGACAAGGCTGAGGCATTCGCAACAATCTTCAGCCAGAAGTGCCGAGTGGGGGTGGGGGGCACGTTAGCATAGTGGTTAGCACTGTTGCTTCACAGCTCCAGGGTCCCAGGTTCGATTCCCGGCTTGGGTCACTGTCTGTGCGGAGTCTGCACGTCCTCCCTGTGTCTGTGTGGGTTTCCTCCGGGTGCTCCGGTTTCCTCCCACAGTCCCAAGATGTGCAGGTTAGGTGGATTGGCCACGCTAAATTGCCCTTAGTGTCCAAAAAGGTTTGGTGGGGTTACTGGGATAGGATGAAGGTGTGGGCTTAAGTGAGGTGCTCTTTCCAAGGGCCGGTGCCAACTCGATGGGCTGAATGGCCTCCTTCTGCACTGTAAATTCTATGATCTATGATCCACTCTGACTCCTCCAGAGGTCCCCAGCATCACAGATGTCAGTCTTCAGCCAATACGATTCACTCCATGTGATGTCCAAACGGCTGACGACACTGGATACTGCAAAGGCTATAGGCCCTGACAATATCCCGGTAATAGTACTGAAGACTTGTGCTCCAGAACTTGCTGCACCCCTAGCCAAGCTGTTCCAGTACAGCTACAACACTGGCATCTACCCGGCAATGTGGAAAATTGCCCAGGTGTGTCCTGTACACAAGAAACAGGACTAATCCAACCCAGCCAATTCCCGCCCTGTCAGTCTACTCTCCATCATAGCAAAGTGATGGAAGGAGACAGCAACAGTGCTATCAAGCGGCACTTACTCAGCAATAACCTGCTCACGGACGCTCAGTTTGGGTTCCGCCCAGGGTCACTCAGCTCCTGACCTCATTACAGCCTTGGTTCAAACATGGACACAAGAGCTGAACTCCAGAGGTGAGGTGAGAGTGACTGCCCTTGGCATCAAGGCAGCATTTGACCGAGTATTGCCATAAGGAGCCCGAGCTAAACTGGAGCCAATGGGAATCAGGGGGGAAACTCTCCGCTGGTTGGAGTCATACCCGGCACAAAGGAAGATGGTTGTGATGGTTGGAGGTCAATCATCTCAGCTCCAGGACATCACTGCAGGAGTTCCTCAGGGTAGTGTCCTCGGCCCCAACCATCGTCAGCTGCTTCATCAATGACCTCCCTTCCATCATAAGGTCGGACGTGGGGATGTTTGCGGATGACTACACAATGTTCAGCACCATTCGTGACTCCTCAGATAATGAAGCAGCCCATGTCCAAATGCAGCAAAACCTGGACAATATCCAGGCTCAGGCTGACAAGTGGCAAGTTACATTCACGCCACACAAGTACCCGGCAATGACCATCTCCTACAAGAGAGGATCTAACCATCGCCCCTTGACATTCAATGGCATTACCATCGCTGAATCCCCACTATCTACATCCTGGGGGTTACCATTGATCAGAAACTGAACTGGACCAGCCGCATTAATACTGTGGCTACTGATGTGTTATGTGAGTTGGTTCAGCGTTGACTGCAACTGGATGCAGTGAAACTAGAAACAGGCTTCTGACACAGGAGATGGTCCAACACTGTTTTATTGAACTTCCTGATTGCTGTACATAGTCTGCTGTGAGTTGACACTCTATTAATCTAACTGATAACCTCCCACTGGCTTGACCAGACTAACTCTCTACCTCATGGTGATAGTGCTCACTGGCTTGTGCACTCTAACTATCTCAGTAGCTGTGTCCTGTGGGAGAGAGAGTCTTAATGCCCTGTGTGCTTTACAGTGGTGGTGTCCTGTCTGGTGATTGGTTGTTCTGTGTCGTGTGTGTTCATTGGTTATCCGGTGTGTCAATCACTGCCTGTCTGCATCTCATTATATACATGAGTGGATATTATGGCAGCTACCAGGGCAGCTCAAAGACTGGGAATCCTGCGGTGAGTAACTCACCTCCTGACCTCCCAAAGCCTGTCCACCATCTACACGGCACAAGTCAGGAGTGTGATGGAATACTCTCCACTTGCCTGGATGAGCGCAGCTCCAACAACACTCGAGAAGCTCAACACCATCCAGGACAAAGCAGCCCCGCTTGATCGGCACCCCATCCACAAACATTCACTCCCTCCACCACTGGTGCACAGTGGCAGCCGTGTGTACCCTCTCTTAGACAGCGCCGTCCAAACCCATGACCTCTACCATCTAGAAGGAGAAGGGCAGCAGATACCTGGGAACCCCACCAGCTGGAGGTTCCCCTCCGAGTCACTCACCATCCTGACTGGGAAATATATCGGCCGTTCCTTCACTGTCGCTGGGTCAAAATCCTGGAATATCCTCCCTAACAGCACTGTGGGTGTACCTACACCACAGGGACTACAGCGGTTCAAGAAGGCAGCTCACCCCCACCTTCACAAGGGGCAATTAGGGATGGGCAATAAATGTCGGCCTAGCCAGTGAATGATTTTGTTTTAAAATTGAGGCAGGTGGTCGCGGAGAGTGCAGACTCACCCTTTTGTTACGGTTAAGGCCAGAGAATTCCATCCAATCCTGAGAGTGCAGAAGGAGGCCATTCAGCCCATCGCGCCCGCACGACCCTCCAAAAGCGCACCCTACCTAGGCCCAATCCCCCACTCTATGCCCTCCACCCTACCCAACAAGCACATCTTTGGACTGTGGGAGGAAACCGGAGCACCCGGAGGAAACCCACGCAGACACGGGGAGGACGCGCAGACCCCGCGCGCACAGTGACCCGAGGTCGGAGTTGAACCCGGGTCCCTGGCGCTGTGAGGCAGCAGTGCTAACCACTGTGCCGCTGTAAAGTAGAACCATGAGGACACAATGACAGTGTGGGACTGGAGCGGCCAATCAACCTGACCAGTATCTCAGTTTGGCACTTGCGGGTGGGAGGACATGCCTCACCTGCCCTTTCACCACCGCCCGTGCCACCTTCCAGGTGAAACAGTGGCTTACTTAAACTTCAAGCTCAGTACACTGCCTCCTCACAGTGTGGTCTCTTTACTGGCTCTGTTCCTTATATTGCTCTTTCCAAGGGCCAGTGCAGATTCGATGGACCGAATGGCCCACTTCTGCACTGTAGATTCTATGATTCTATATGCGGCTCATCTGTCACATCCTCTGACGAAAGGCGATTGATCTGAACATTTAACCCTCACCTTCCTCTCTCCACAGACGCTGGCTGACCTGCTGTATCATTCTGCTATTTTCTGATTTTATTCTGGATTTGCAGAAGTCCCGATATTTTAAGTCTGATAATGTTTCATGTTGTCTCATTGCATCCGAATGCGGGTGATACAGGGATGCCGCACTGTGTTTGCTAATCACGCTTGTGAAGCGCCTTGGGATATTTTTCCCAAGTTAAGGCTGCTACATAAATGCAGCTTGTTGTTGATTTGGGTGGGGAGGGGGTTGGGGGCACGATGGGAAGCGGCCTCTTAGATACTGTGAGATCTCTGACCCATCCACATAGGGTGGGGTGAGGGGGATTTGCAAAGCTCGTTCAAGGGCGAGCATTTGCCGATGCTTCGTGCCTTGGCTTCAATCATTACAGAAGGATACTTGGCAACATGTTGTGGAGTCAGCCTTGAATAACTTATTTCATCTTTGAACCAGTTAAGGTGGCTATGTCTGTAAATGGCGCTGGGTCCACAAATACAAGAAGCGAGGTTGCAGGGATGAAAAGACAAACCCCTTGAGGCTCCTGCTGGGTAATAGATGTGTGAGTGACATAACAGACAAATAGGAGGAGGCCATTCAGCCCCTTCAGCCTCCTGTTCAATTCAAGGGTCTTCTACCATAATTTCACTCCCATCCTATTCCGCAAATCTCTTCAAACCCTTTGTATCCAAGTTGAGGACGGAATCAGACCACAATGGATGCACAGCCGAGGAA
This sequence comes from Scyliorhinus torazame, assembly GCF_047496885.1. Classification (NCBI taxonomy): domain Eukaryota; kingdom Metazoa; phylum Chordata; class Chondrichthyes; order Carcharhiniformes; family Scyliorhinidae; genus Scyliorhinus; species Scyliorhinus torazame. The sequence goes on along the minus strand of NC_092738.1, from coordinate 23,389,720 downwards.
CACGTACCGTCCAGGTTTAATGTTCCCCATCAGCCTGGCCCAGAGGCCAGGCTAGTAATCCAGAGGCCCAGGCTAGTTCCACACCAGCCTGGCAATCCAGAGGACCAGGCTAGTTCCACACCAGCCTGGCAATCCAGGGTCCCAGGCTAGTTCCACACCAGCCTGGTAATCCAGAGGCCCAGGCTAGTTCCACACCAGCCTGGCAATCCAGAGTCCCAGGCTAGTTCCACACCAGCCTGGTAATCCAGAGGCCCAGGCTAGTTCCACACCAGCCTGGCAATCCAGAGTCCCAGGTTAGTTCCACACCAGCCTGGTAATCCAGAGGCCCAGGCTAGTTCCACACCAGCCTGGCAATCCAGAGGCCCAGGCTAGTTCCACACCAGCCTGGTAATCCAGAGGCCGAGGCTAGTTCCACACCAGCCTGGTAATCCAGAGGCCCAGGCTAGTTCCACACCAGCCTGGTAATCCAGAGGCCCAGGCTAGTTCCCCCCCAGCCTGGTAATCCAGAAGCCCAGGCTAGTTGCACACCAGCCTGGTAATCCAGAGGCCCAGGCTAGTTCCACACCAGCCTGGTAATCCAGAGGCCCAGGCTAGTTCCACACCAGCCTGGTAATCCAGAGGCCCAGGCTAGTTCCACACCAGCCTGGTAATCCAGAGGTCCAGGCTAGTTCCACACCAGCCTGGCAATCCAGAGGCCCAGGCTAGTTCCCCCCCAGCCTGGTAATCCAGAAGCCCAGGCTAGTTGCACACCAGCCTGGTAATCCAGAGGCCCAGGCTAGTTCCACACCAGCCTGGTAATCCAGAGGCCCAGGCTAGTTCCACACCAGCCTAGCAATCCAGAGGCCCACGCTAGTTCCACACAAGCCTGGTAATCCAGAGGCCCAGGCTAGTTCCACACCAGCCTGGCAATCCAGAGGCCCAGGCTAGTTCCCCCCCAGCCTGGTAATCCAGAAGCCCAGGCTAGTTGCACACCAGCCTGGTAATCCAGAGGCCCAGGCTAGTTCCCCACCAGCCTGGTAATCCAGAGGCCTAGGCTAGTTCCACACCAGCCTGGTAATCCAGAGGCCCAGGCTAGCTCCCCACCAGCCTGGTAATCCAGAGGCCGAGGCTAGTTCCACACCAGCCTGGCAATCCAGAGGCCCAGGCAAGTTCCACCCCAGCCTGGTAATCCAGAGGCCCAGGCTAGTTCCCCACCAGCCTGGTAATCCAGAGGCCCAGGCGAGTTCCACACCAGCCTGGTAATCCAGAGGCCCAGGCGAGTTCCACACCAGCCTGGTAATCCAGAGGCCTAGGCTAGTTCCACACCAGCCTGGTAATCCAGAGGCCCAGGCTAGCTCCCCACCAGCCTGGTAATCCAGAGGCCCAGGCTAGTTCCCCACCAGCCTGGTAATCCAGAGGCCCAGGCTAGTTCCACACCAACCCGGTAATCCAGAGGCCCAGGCTAGTTCCACACCAGCCTGGAAATCCAGAGGCCCAGGCTAGTTCCCCACCAGCCTGGTAATCCAGAGGCCCAGGCTAGCTCCCCACCAGCCTGGTAATCCAGAGGCCCAGGCTAGATCCCCACCAGCCTAGTAATCCAGAGGCCCAGGCAAGTTCCACACCAGCCTGGTAATCCAGAGGCCCAGACTAGTTCCACATCAGCCTGGTAATCCAGAAGCCCAGGCTAGCTCCCCACCAGCCTGGTAATCCAGAGGCCCAGGCTAGCTCCCCACCAGCCTGGTAATCCAGAGACCCAGGCTAGTTCCCCACCAGCCTGGTAATCCAGAGGCCCAGGCTAGCTCCCCACCAGCCTCGTAATCCAGAGGCCCAGACTAGCTCCCCACCAGCCTCGTAATCCAGAGGCCCAGGCTAGTTCCACACCAGCCTAGCAATCCAGAGGCCCACGCTAGTTCCACACCAGCCTGGTAATCCAGAGGCCCAGGCTAGTTCCACACCAGCCTGGCAATCCAGAGGCCCAGGCTAGTTCCCCCCCAGCCTGGTAATCCAGAAGCCCAGGCTAGTTGCACACCAGCCTGGTAATCCAGAGGCCCAGGCTAGTTCCCCACCAGCCTGGTAATCCAGAGGCCTAGGCTAGTTCCACACCAGCCTGGTAATCCAGAGGCCCAGGCTAGCTCCCCACCAGCCTGGTAATCCAGAGGCCTAGGCTAGTTCCACACCAGCCTGGCAATCCAGAGGCCCAGGCAAGTTCCACCCCAGCCTGGTAATCCAGAGGCCCAGGCTAGTTCCCCACCAGCCTGGTAATCCAGAGGCCCAGGCGAGTTCCACACCAGCCTGGTAATCCAGAGGCCCAGGCGAGTTCCACACCAGCCTGGTAATCCAGAGGCCTAGGCTAGTTCCACACCAGCCTGGTAATCCAGAGGCCCAGGCTAGCTCCCCACCAGCCTGGTAATCCAGAGGCCCAGGCTAGTTCCCCACCAGCCTGGTAATCCAGAGGCCCAGGCTAGTTCCACACCAACCCGGTAATCCAGAGGCCCAGGCTAGTTCCACACCAGCCTGGAAATCCAGAGGCCCAGGCTAGTTCCCCACCAGCCTGGTAATCCAGAGGCCCAGGCTAGCTCCCCACCAGCCTGGTAATCCAGAGGCCCAGGCTAGATCCCCACCAGCCTAGTAATCCAGAGGCCCAGGCAAGTTCCACACCAGCCTGGTAATCCAGAGGCCCAGACTAGTTCCACACCAGCCTGGTAATCCAGAAGCCCAGGCTAGCTCCCCACCAGCCTGGTAATCCAGAGGCCCAGGCTAGCTCCCCACCAGCCTGGTAATCCAGAGACCCAGGCTAGTTCCCCACCAGCCTGGTAATCCAGAGGCCCAGGCTAGCTCCCCACCAGCCTCGTAATCCAGAGGCCCAGACTAGCTCCCCACCAGCCTCGTAATCCAGAGGCCCAGGTTAGTTCCACACCAGCCTGGTAATCCAGAGGCCCAGGTTAGTTCCACACCAGCCTGGTAATCCAGAGGCCCAGGCTAGCTCCACAACAGCCTGGTAATCCAGAGGCCCAGGCTAGTTCCCCGCCAGCCTGGTAATTCAGAGGCCCAGGCTTGTTCCCCCCCAGCCTGGTAATCCAGAGGCCCAGGCTGGTTCCACACCAGCCTGGTAATCCAGAGGCCCAGGCTAGTTCCACACCAGCCTGGTAATCCAGAGGCCCAGGTTAGTTCCCCACCAGCCTGGTAATCCAGAGGCCCAGGCTAGTTCCCCACCAGCCTGGTAACCAGAGGCCCAGGATAGTTCCCCACCAGCCTGGTAATCCAGAGGCCCAGGCTAGTTCCACACCAGCCTGGTAATCCAGAGGCCCAGGTTAGTTCCCCACCAGCCTGGTAATCCAGAGGCCCAGGCTAGTTCCCCACCAGCCTGGTAATCCAGAGGCCCAGGCTAGTTCCACACCAGCCTGGTAATCCAGAGGCCCAGGCTAGTTCCACACCAGCCTGGTAATCCAGAGGCCCAGGCTAGTTCCCCACCAGCCTGGTAATCCAGAGGCCCAGGCTAGTTCCACACCAGCCTGGTGATCCAGAGGCCCAGGTTAGTTCTCCACCAGCCTGGTGATCCAGAGGCCCAGGCTAGTTCCCCACCAGCCTGGTGATCCAGAGGCCCAGGCTAGTTCCCCACCAGCCTGGTAATCCAGAGGCCCAGGTTAGTTCTCCACCAGCCTGGTAATCCAGAGGCCCAGGCTAGTTCCCCACCAGCCTGGTGATCCAGAGGCCCAGGCTAGTTCCCCACCAGCCTGGTAATCCAGAGGCCCAGGTTAGTTCTCCACCAGCCTGGTAATCCAGAGGCCTAGGCTAGTTCCACACCAGCCTGGTGATCCAGAGGCCCAGGCTAGTTCCACACCAGCCTGGTAATCCAGAGGCCCAGGTTAGTTCCCCACCAGCCTGGTGATCCAGAGGCCCAGGCTAGTTCCACACCAGCCTGGTGATCCAGAGGCCTAGGCTAGTTCCACACCAGCCTGGTAATCCAGAGGCCCAGGCTAGTTCCACACCAGCCTGGAAATCCAGAGGCCCAGGCTAGTTCCACACCAGCCTGGTAATCCAGAGGCCCAGGTGAGTTCCCCACCAGCCTGGTAATTCAGAGGCCCAGGCTAGTTCCCCACCAGCCTGGTGATCCAGAGGCCCAGTCTAGTTCCACACCAGCCTGGAAATCCAGAGGCCCAGGCTAGTTCCCCACCAGCCTGGTGATCCAGAGGCCCAGGCTAGTTTCACACCAGCCTGGTAACCCAGAGGCCCAGGTTAGTTCCCCACCAGCCTGGTAATCCAGAGGCCCAGGCTAGTTCCCCACCAGCCTGGTAATCCAGAGGCCCAGGCTAGTTCCCCACCAGCCTGGTAATCCAGAGGCCCAGGATAGTTCCCCACCAGCCTGGTAATCCAGAGGCCCAGGCTAGCTCCCCACCAGCCTCGTAATCCAGAGGCCCAGACTAGCTCCCCACCAGCCTCGTAATCCAGAGGCCCAGGTTAGTTCCACACCAGCCTGGTAATCCAGAGGCCCAGGTTAGTTCCACACCAGCCTGGTAATCCAGAGGCCCAGGCTAGCTCCACAACAGCCTGGTAATCCAGAGGCCCAGGCTAGTTCCCCGCCAGCCTGGTAATTCAGAGGCCCAGGCTTGTTCCCCCCCAGCCTGGTAATCCAGAGGCCCAGGCTGGTTCCACACCAGCCTGGTAATCCAGAGGCCCAGGCTAGTTCCACACCAGCCTGGTAATCCAGAGGCCCAGGTTAGTTCCCCACCAGCCTGGTAATCCAGAGGCCCAGGCTAGTTCCCCACCAGCCTGGTAACCAGAGGCCCAGGATAGTTCCCCACCAGCCTGGTAATCCAGAGGCCCAGGCTAGTTCCACACCAGCCTGGTAATCCAGAGGCCCAGGTTAGTTCCCCACCAGCCTGGTAATCCAGAGGCCCAGGCTAGTTCCCCACCAGCCTGGTAATCCAGAGGCCCAGGCTTGTTCCACACCAGCCTGGTAATCCAGAGGCCCAGGTTAGTTCTCCACCAGCCTGGTGATCCAGAGGCCCAGGCTAGTTCCCCACCAGCCTGGTGATCCAGAGGCCCAGGCTAGTTCCCCACCAGCCTGGTAATCCAGAGGCCCAGGTTAGTTCTCCACCAGCCTGGTAATCCAGAGGCCCAGGCTAGTTCCCCACCAGCCTGGTGATCCAGAGGCCCAGGCTAGTTCCCCACCAGCCTGGTAATCCAGAGGCCCAGGTTAGTTCTCCACCAGCCTGGTAATCCAGAGGCCCAGGCTAGTTCCCCACCAGCCTGGTGATCCAGAGGCCCAGGCTAGTTCCACACCAGCCTGGTAATCCAGAGGCCCAGGTTAGTTCCCCACCAGCCTGGTGATCCAGAGGCCCAGGCTAGTTCCACACCAGCCTGGTGATCCAGAGGCCTAGGCTAGTTCCACACCAGCCTGGTAATCCAGAGGCCCAGGCTAGTTCCACACCAGCCTGGAAATCCAGAGGCCCAGGCTAGTTCCACACCAGCCTGGTAATCCAGAGGCCCAGGTGAGTTCCCCACCAGCCTGGTAATTCAGAGGCCCAGGCTAGTTCCCCACCAGCCTGGTGATCCAGCGGCCCAGTCTAGTTCCACACCAGCCTGGAAATCCAGAGGCCCAGGCTAGTTCCCCACCAGCCTGGTGATCCAGAGGCCCAGGCTAGTTCCACACCAGCCTGGTAATCCAGAGGCCCAGGCTAGTTTCACACCAGCCTGGTAACCCAGAGGCCCAGGTTAGTTCCCCACCAGCCTGGTAATCCAGAGGCCCAGGCTAGTTCCCCACCAGCCTGGTAATCCAGAGGCCCACGCTAGTTCCCCACCAGCCTGGTAATCCAGAGGCCCAGGATAGTTCCCCACCAGCCTGGTAATCCAGAGGCCCAGGCTAGTTCCGCACCAGCCTGGAAATCCAGAGGCCCAGGCTAGTTCCACACCAGCCTGGTAATCCAGAGGCCCAGGTTAGTTCCCCACCAGCCTGGTAATTCAGAGGCCCAGGCTAGTTCCCCACCAGCCTGGTGATCCAGAGGCCCAGTCTAGTTCCACACCAGCATGGAAATCCAGAGGCCCAGGCTAGTTCCCCACCAGCCTGGTGATCCAGAGGCACAGGCTAGTTCCCCACCAGCCTGGTGATCCAGAGGCCCAGGCTAGTTCCCCACCAGCCTGGTAATCCAGAAGTCCAGGTTAGTTCCCCACCAGCCTGGTAATCCAGAGGCCCAGGCTAGTTCCACACCAGCCTGGAAATCCAGAGGCCCAGGCTAGTTCCACACCAGCCTGGTAATCCAGAGGCCCAGGTGAGTTCCCCACCAGCCTGGTAATTCAGAGGCCCAGGCTAGTTCCCCACCAGCCTGGTGATCCAGAGGCCCAGTCTAGTTCCACACCAGCCTGGAAATCCAGAGGCCCAGGCTAGTTCCCCACCAGCCTGGTGATCCAGAGGCCCAGGTTAGTTCCCCACCAGCCTGGTAATCCAGAGGCCCAGGCTGGTTCCCCACCAGCCTGGTAATCCAGAGGCCCAGGATAGTTCCCCACCAGCCTGGTAATCCAGAGGCCCAGGCTAGTTCCGCACCAGCCTGGAAATCCAGAGGCCCAGGCTAGTTCCACACCAGCCTGGTAATCCAGAGGCCCAGGTTAGTTCCCCACCAGCCTGGTAATTCAGAGGCCCAGGCTAGTTCCCCACCAGCCTGGTGATCCAGAGGCCCAGTCTAGTTCCACACCAGCATGGAAATCCAGAGGACCAGGCTAGTTCCCCACCAGCCTGGTGATCCAGAGGCCCAGGCTAGTTCCACACCAGCCTGGTAATCCAGAGGCCCAGGTTAGTTCCCCACCAGCCTGGTAATCCAGAGGCCCAGGATAGTTCCCCGCCAGCCTGGTAATCCAGAGGCCCAGGCTAGTTCCACACCAGCCTGGTAATCCAGAGGCCCAGGTTAGTTCCCCACCAGCCTGGTAATCCAAAGGCCCAGGCTAGTTCCCCACCAGCCTGGTAATCCAGAGGCCCAGGTTAGTTCCCCACCAGCCTGGTGATCCAGAGGCCCAAGCTAGTTCCCCACCAGCCTGGTGATCCAGAGGCCCAGGCTAGTTCCCCACCAGCCTGGTAATCCAGAGGCCCAGGCTAGTTCCACACAAGCCTGGTAATCCAGAGGCCCAGGCTAGTTCCACACCAGCCTGGTAATCCAGAGGCCCAGGTTAGTTCCCCACCAGCCTGGTGATCCAGAGGCCCAGGCTCGTTCCCCACCAGCCTGGTGATCCAGAGGCCCAGGTTAGTTCCCCACCAGCCTGGTAATCGAGAGGCCCAGGCTAGTTCCACACCAGCCTGGAAATCCAGAGGCCCAGGCTAGTTCCACACCAGCCTGGTAATCCAGAGGCCCAGGCTAGTTCCACACCAGCCTGGTCATCCAGAGGCCCAGTCTAGTTCCACACCAGCCTGGAAATCCAGAGGCCCAGGCTAGTTCCCCACCAGCCTGGTGATCCAGAGGCCCAGGTTAGTTCCCCACCAGCCTGGTAATCCAGAGGCCCAGGCTAGTTCCCCACCAGCCTGGTAATCCAGAGGCCCAGGATAGTTCCCCACCAGCCTGGTAATCCAGAGGCCCAGGCTAGTTCCGCACCAGCCTGGAAATCCAGAGGCCCAGGCTAGTTCCACACCAGCCTGGTAATCCAGAGGCCCAGGTTAGTTCCCCACCAGCCTGGTAATTCAGAGGCCCAGGCTAGTTCCCCACCAGCCTGGTGATCCAGAGGCCCAGTCTAGTTCCACACCAGCATGGAAATCCAGAGGCCCAGGCTAGTTCCCCACCAGCCTGGTGATCCAGAGGCCCAGGCTAGTTCCACACCAGCCTGGTAATCCAGAGGCCCAGGTTAGATCCCCACCAGCCTGGTAATCCAGAGGCCCAGGATAGTTCCCCGCCAGCCTGGTAATCCAGAGGCCCAGGCTAGTTCCACACCAGCCTGGTAATCCAGAGGCCCAGGTTAGTTCCCCACCAGCCTGGTAATCCAGAGGCCCAGGCTAGTTCCCCACCAGCCTGGTAATCCAGAGGCCCAGGTTAGTTCCCCACCAGCCTGGTGATCCAGAGGCCCAAGCTAGTTCCCCACCAGCCTGGTGATCCAGAAGCCCAGGCTAGTTCCCCACCAGCCTGGTAATCCAGAGGCCCAGGCTAGTTCCACACAAGCCTGGTAATCCAGAGGCCCAGGCTAGTTCCACACCAGCCTGGTAATCCAGAGGCCCAGGTTAGTTCCCCACCAGCCTGGTGATCCAGAGGCCCAGGTTCGTTCCCCACCAGCCTGGTGATCCAGAGGCCCAGGTTAGTTCCCCACCAGCCTGGTAATCGAGAGGCCCAGGCTAGTTCCACACCAGCCTGGAAATCCAGAGGCCCAGGCTAGTTCCACACCAGCCTGGTAATCCAGAGGCCCAGGCTAGTTCCACACCAGCCTGGTAATCCAGAGGCCCAGGCTAGCTCCCCACCAGCCTGGTAATCCAGAGGCCCAGGCTAGTTCCACACCAGCCTGGTAATCCAGAGGCCCAGGCTAGTTCCACACCAGCCTGGTAATCCAGAGGCCCAGGCTAGTTCCACACCAGCCTGGTAATCCAGAGGCCCAGGCTAGTTCCACACCAGCGTGGTAATCCAGAGGCCCAGGCTAGCTCCCCACCAGCCTGGTAATCCAGAGGCCCTGGCTAGTTCCACACCAGCCTGCTAATCCAGAGGCCCAGGCTAGCTCCCCACAAGCCTGGCAATCCGGAGGCCCAGGCTAGCTCCACAACAGCCTGGAAATCCAGAGGCCCAGGCTAGTTCCACACCAGCCTGGTAATCCAGAGGCCCAGGCTAGCTCCCCACCAGCCTGGAAATCCAGAGGCCCAGGCTAGTTCCACACCAGCCTGGTAATCCAGAGGCCCAGGCTAGCTCCCCACCAGCCTGGTAATCCAGAGGCCCAGGCTAGTTCCACACCAGCCTGGTAATCCAGAGGCCCAGGCTAGCTCCCCACCAGCCTGGCAATCCGGAGGCTCAGGCTAGCTCCCCAACAGCCTGGAAATCCAGAGGCCCAGGCTAGTTCCACAGCAGCCTGGTAATCCAGAGGCCCAGGCTAGCTCCCCACCAGCCTGGTAATCCAGAGGCCCAGGCTAGATCCCCACCAGCCTAGTAATCCAGAGGCCCAGGATAGTTCCCCACCAGCCTGGTAATCCAGAGGCCCAGGCTAGTTCCGCACCAGCCTGGAAATCCAGAGGCCCAGGCTAGTTCCACACCAGCCTGGTAATCCAGAGGCCCAGGTTAGTTCCCCACCAGCCTGGTAATTCAGAGGCCCAGGCTAGTTCCCCACCAGCCTGGTGATCCAGAGGCCCAGTCTAGTTCCACACCAGCATGGAAATCCAGAGGCCCAGGCTAGTTCCCCACCAGCCTGGTGATCCAGAGGCACAGGCTAGTTCCCCACCAGCCTGGTGATCCAGAGGCCCAGGCTAGTTCCCCACCAGCCTGGTAATCCAGAAGTCCAGGTTAGTTCCCCACCAGCCTGGTAATCCAGAGGCCCAGGCTAGTTCCACACCAGCCTGGAAATCCAGAGGCCCAGGCTAGTTCCACACCAGCCTGGTAATCCAGAGGCCCAGGTGAGTTCCCCACCAGCCTGGTGATCCAGAGGCCCAGTCTAGTTCCACACCAGCCTGGAAATCCAGAGGCCCAGGCTAGTTCCCCACCAGCCTGGTGATCCAGAGGCCCCGGTTAGTTCCCCACCAGCCTGGTAATCCAGAGGCCCAGGCTGGTTCCCCACCAGCCTGGTAATCCAGAGGCCCAGGATAGTTCCCCACCAGCCTGGTAATCCAGAGGCCCAGGCTAGTTCCGCACCAGCCTGGAAATCCAGAGGCCCAGGCTAGTTCCACACCAGCCTGGTAATCCAGAGGCCCAGGTTAGTTCCCCACCAGCCTGGTAATTCAGAGGCCCAGGCTAGTTCCCCACCAGCCTGGTGATCCAGAGGCCCAGTCTAGTTCCACACCAGCATGGAAATCCAGAGGCCCAGGCTAGTTCCCCACCAGCCTGGTGATCCAGAGGCCCAGGCTAGTTCCACACCAGCCTGGTAATCCAGAGGCCCAGGTTAGTTCCCCACCAGCCTGGTAATCCAGAGGCCCAGGATAGTTCCCCGCCAGCCTGGTAATCCAGAGGCCCAGGCTAGTTCCACACCAGCCTGGTAATCCAGAGGCCCAGGTTAGTTCCCCACCAGCCTGGTAATCCAGAGGCCCAGGCTAGTTCGCCACCAGCCTGGTAATCCAGAGGCCCAGGTTAGTTCCCCACCAGCCTGGTGATCCAGAGGCCCAAGCTAGTTCCCCACCAGCCTGGTAATCCAGAGGCCCAGGCTAGTTCCCCACCAGCCTGGTAATCCAGAGGCCCAGGCTAGTTCCACACAAGCCTGGTAATCCAGAGGCCCAGGCTAGTTCCACACCAGCCTGGTAATCCAGAGGCCCAGGTTAGTTCCCCACCAGCCTGGTGATCCAGAGGCCCAGGCTCGTTCCCCACCAGCCTGGTGATCCAGAGGCCCAGGTTAGTTCCCCACCAGCCTGGTAATCGAGAGGCCCAGGCTAGTTCCACACTAGCCTGGAAATCCAGAGGCCCAGGCTAGTTCCACACCAGCCTGGTAATCCAGAGGCCCAGGCTAGTTCCACACCAGCCTGGTGATCCAGAGGCCCAGTCTAGTTCCACACCAGCCTGGAAATCCAGAGGCCCAGGCTAGTTCCCCACCAGCCTGGTGATCCAGAGGCCCAGGTTAGTTCCCCACCAGCCTGGTAATCCAGAGGCCCAGGCTAGTTCCCCACCAGCCTGGTAATCCAGAGGCCCAGGATAGTTCCCCACCAGCCTGGTAATCCAGAGGCCCAGGCTAGTTCCGCACCAGCCTGGAAATCCAGAGGCCCAGGCTAGTTCCACACCAGCCTGGTAATCCAGAGGCCCAGGTTAGTTCCCCACCAGCCTGGTAATTCAGAGGCCCAGGCTAGTTCCCCACCAGCCTGGTGATCCAGAGGCCCAGTCTAGTTCCACACCAGCATGGAAATCCAGAGGCCCAGGCTAGTTCCCCACCAGCCTGGTGATCCAGAGGCCCAGGCTAGTTCCACACCACACTGGTAATCCAGAGGCCCAGGTTAGTTCCCCACCAGCCTGGTAATCCAGAGACCCAGGATAGTTCCCCGCCAGCCTGGTAATCCAGAGGCCCAGGCTAGTTCCACACCAGCCTGGTAATCCAGAGGCCCAGGTTAGTTCCCCACCAGCCTGGTAATCCAGAGGCCCAGGCTAGTTCCCCACCAGCCTGGTAATCCAGAGGCCCAGGTTAGTTCCCCACCAGCCTGGTGATCCAGAGGCCCAAGCTAGTTCCCCACCAGCCTGGTGATCCAGAGGCCCAGGCTAGTTCCCCACCAGCCTGGTAATCCAGAGGCCCAGGCTAGTTCCACACAAGCCTGGTAGTCCAGAGGCCCAGGCTAGTTCCACACCAGCCTGGTAATCCAGAGGCCCAGGTTAGTTCCCCACCAGCCTGGTGATCCAGAGGCCCAGGTTCGTTCCCCACCAGCCTGGTGATCCAGAGGCCCAGGTTAGTTCCCCACCAGCCTGGTAACCGAGAGGCCCAGGCTAGTTCCACACCAGCCTGGAAATCCAGAGGCCCAGGCTAGTTCCACACCAGCCTGGTAATCCAGAGGCCCAGGCTAGTTCCACACCAGCCTGGTAATCCAGAGGCCCAGGCTAGCTCCCCACCAGCCTGGTAATCCAGAGGCCCAGGCTAGTTCCACACCAGCCTGGTAATCCAGAGGCCCAGGCTAGTTCCACACCAGCCTGGTAATCCAGAGGCCCAGGCTAGTTCCACACCAGCCTGGTAATCCAGAGGCCCAGGCTAGTTCCACACCAGCGTGGTAATCCAGAGGCCCAGGCTAGCTCCCCACCAGCCTGGTAATCCAGAGGCCCTGGCTAGTTCCACACCAGCCTGCTAATCCAGAGGCCCAGGCTAGCTCCCCACAAGCCTGGCAATCCGGAGGCCCAGGCTATCTCCACAACAGCCTGGAAATCCAGAGGCCCAGGCTAGTTCCACACCAGCCTGGTAATCCAGAGGCCCAGGCTAGCTCCCCACCAGCCTGGAAATCCAGAGGCCCAGGCTAGTTCCACACCAGCCTGGTAATCCAGAGGCCCAGGCTAGCTCCCCACCAGCCTGGTAATCCAGAGGCCCAGGCTAGTTCCACACCAGCCTGGTAATCCAGAGGCCCAGGCTAGCTCCCCACCAGCCTGGCAATCCGGAGGCTCAGGCTAGCTCCCCAACAGCCTGGAAATCCAGAGGCCCAGGCTAGTTCCACAGCAGCCTGGTAATCCAGAGGCCCAGGCTAGCTCCCCACCAGCCTGGTAATCCAGAGGCCCAGGCTAGATCCCCACCAGCCTAGTAATCCAGAGGCCCAGGCTCGCTCCACAAAAGCCTGGTAATCCAGAGGCCCAGGCTAGTTCCCCACCAGCCTGGTAATCCAGAGGCCCAGGTTAGCTCCACACCAGCCTGGTAATCCAAAGGCCCAGGCTAGTTCCACACCAGCCTGGCAATCCAGAGGCCCAGGCTAGTTCCACACCAGCCTGGTAATCCAGAGGCCCAAACTAGTTCCACACCAGCCTGGTAATCCAGAAGCCCAGGCTAGCTCCCCACCAGCCTGGTAATCCAGAGACCCAGGCTAGTTCCACACCAGCCTGGTAATCCAGAGGCCCAGGCTAGTTCCACACCAGCCTGGTAATCCAGAGGCCCAGGTTAGTTCCCCACCAGCCTGGTAATCCAGAGGCCCAGGCTAGTTCCCCACCAGCCTGGTAATCCAGAGGCCCAGGTTAGTTCCCCACCAGCCTGGTGATCCAGAGGCCCAAGCTAGTTCTCCACCAGCCTGGTGATCCAGAGGCCCAGGCTAGTTCCCCACCAGCCTGGTAATCCAGAGGCCCAGGCTAGTTCCACACCAGCCTGGTAATCCAGAGGCCTAGGCTAGTTCCACACCAGCCTGGTAATCCAGAGGCCCAGGTTAGTTCCCCACCAGCCTGGTAATCGAGAGGCCCAGGCTAGTTCCACACCAGCCTGGAAATCCAGAGGCCCAGGCTAGTTCCACACCAGCCTGGTAATCCAGAGGCCCAGGCTAGTTCCACACCAGCCTGGTAATCCAGAAGCCCAGGCTAGCTCCCCACCAGCCTGGTAATCCAGAGGCCCAGGCTAGTTCCACACCAGCCTGGGAATCCAGAGGCCCAGGCTAGTTCCACACCAGCCTGGTAATCCAGAGGCCCAGGCTAGTTCCACACCAGCCTGGTAATCCAGAGGCACAGGCTAGTTCCACACCAGCCTGGTAATCCAGAGGCCCAGGCTAGTTCCACACCAGCCTGGTAATCCAGAGGCCCAGGCTAGCTCCCCACCAGCCTGGTAATCCAGAGGCCCAGGCTAGTTCCACACCAGCCTGGTAATCCAGAGGGCCAGGCTAGCTCCCCACCAGCCTGGCAATCCGGAGGCTCAGGCTAGCTCCCCAACAGCCTGGAAATCCAGAGGCCCAGGCTAGTTCCACACCAGCCTGGTAATCCAGAGGCCCAGGCTAGCTCCCCACCAGCCTGGTAATCCAGAGGCCCAGGCTAGATCCCCACCAGCCTAGTAATCCAGAGGCCCAGGCTAGCTCCACACAAGCCTGGTAATCCAGAGGCCCAGGCTAGTTCCACACCAGCCTGGTAATCCAGAGGCCCAGGTTAGTTCCCCACCAGCCTGGTAATCCAGAGGCCCAGGATAGTTCCCCGCCAGCCTGGTAATCCAGAGGCCCAGGCTAGTTCCACACCAGCCTGGTAATCCAGAGGCCCAGGTTAGTTCCCCACCAGCCTGGTAATCCAGAGGCACAGGCTAGTTCCCCACCAGCCTGGTAATCCAGAGGCCCAGGTTAGTTCCCCACCAGCCTGGTGATCCAGAGGCCCAAGCTAGTTCTCCACCAGCCTGGTGATCCAGAGGCCCAGGCTAGTTCCCCACCAGCCTGGTAATCCAGAGGCCCAGGCTAGTTCCACACCAGCCTGGTAATCCAGAGGCCCAGGCTAGTTCCCCACCAGCCTGGTGATCCAGAGGCCTAGGCTAGTTCCACACCAGCCTGGTAATCCAGAGGCCCAGGTTAGTTCCCCACCAGCCTGGTAATCCAGAGGCCCAGGCTTGTTCCACACCAGCCTGGTAATCCAGAGGCCCAGGTTAGTTCTCCACCAGCCTGGTGATCCAGAGGCCCAGGCTAGTTCCCCACCAGCCTGGTAATCCCGAGGCCCAGGTTAGTTCTCCACCAGCCTGGTAATCCAGAGGCCCAGGCTAGTTCCCCACCAGCCTGGTGATCCAGAGGCCCAGGCTAGTTCCCCACCAGCCTGGTAATCCAGAGGCCCAGGTTAGTTCTCCACCAGCCTGGTAATCCAGAGGCCCAGGCTAGTTCCCCACCAGCCTGGTGATCCAGAGGCCCAGGCTAGTTCCACAGCAGCCTGGTAATCCAGAGGCCCAGGTTAGTTCCCCACCAGCCTGGTGATCCAGAGGCCCAGGCTAGTTCCACACCAGCCTGGTGATCCAGAGGCCTAGGCTAGTTCCACACCAGCCTGGTAATCCAGAGGCCCAGGCTAGTTCCACACCAGCCTGGAAATCCAGAGGCCCAGGCTAGTTCCACACCAGCCTGGTAATCCAGAGGCCCAGGTGAGTTCCCCACCAGCCTGGTAATTCAGAGGCCCAGGCTAGTTCCCCACCAGCCTGGTGATCCAGCGGCCCAGTCTAGTTCCACACCAGCCTGGAAATCCAGAGGCCCAGGCTAGTTCCCCACCAGCCTGGTGATCCAGAGGCCCAGGCTAGTTCCACACCAGCCTGGTAATCCAGAGGCCCAGGCTAGTTTCACACCAGCCTGGTAACCCAGAGGCCCAGGTTAGTTCCCCACCAGCCTGGTAATCCAGAGGCCCAGGCTAGTTCCCCACCAGCCTGGTAATCGAGAGGCCCACGCTAGTTCCCCACCAGCCTGGTAATCCAGAGGCCCAGGATAGTTCCCCACCAGCCTGGTAATCCAGAGGCCCAGGCTAGTTCCGCACCAGCCTGGAAATCCAGAGGCCCAGGCTAGTTCCACACCAGCCTGGTAATCCAGAGGCCCAGGTTAGTTCCCCACCAGCCTGGTAATTCAGAGGCCCAGGCTAGTTCGCCACCAGCCTGGTGATCCAGAGGCCCAGTCTAGTTCCACACCAGCATGGAAATCCAGAGGCCCAGGCAAGTTCCACACCAGCCTGGTGATCCAGAGGCACAGGCTAGTTCCCCACCAGCCTGGTGATCCAGAGGCCCAGGCTAGTTCCCCACCAGCCTGGTAATCCAGAAGTCCAGGTTAGTTCCCCACCAGCCTGGTAATCCAGAGGCCCAGGCTAGTTCCACACCAGCCTGGAAATCCAGAGGCCCAGGCTAGTTCCACACCAGCCTGGTAATCCAGAGGCCCAGGTGAGTTCCCCACCAGCCTGGTAATTCAGAGGCCCAGGCTAGTTCCCCACCAGCCTGGTGATCCAGAGGCCCAGTCTAGTTCCACACCAGCCTGGAAATCCAGAGGCCCAGGCTAGTTCCCCACCAGCCTGGTGATCCAGAGGCCCAGGTTAGTTCCCCACCAGCCTGGTAATCCAGAGGCCCAGGCTAGTTCCCCACCAGCCTGGTAATCCAGAGGCCCAGGATAGTTCCCTACCAGCCTGGTAATCCAGAGGCCCAGGCTAGTTCCGCACCAGCCTGGAAATCCAGAGGCCCAGGCTAGTTCCACACCAGCCTGGTAATCCAGAGGCCCAGGTTAGTTCCCCACCAGCCTGGTAATTCAGAGGCCCAGGCTAGTTCCCCACCAGCCTGGTGATCCAGAGGCCCAGTCTAGATCCACACCAGCATGGAAATCCAGAGGCCCAGGCTAGTTCCCCACCAGCCTGGTGATCCAGAGGCCCAGGCTAGTTCCACACCAGCCTGGTAATCCAGAGGCCCAGGTTAGTTCCCCACCAGCCTGGTAATCCAGAGGCCCAGGATAGTTCCCCGCCAGCCTGGTAATCCAGAGGCCCAGGCTAGTTCCACACCAGCCTGGTAATCCAGAGGCCCAGGTTAGTTCCCCACCAGCCTGGTAATCCAGAGGCCCAGGCTAGTTCCCCACCAGCCTGGTAATCCAGAGGCCCAGGTTAGTTCCCCACCAGCCTGGTGATCCAGAGGCCCAAGCTAGTTCCCCACCAGCCTGGTGATGCAGAGGCCCAGGCTAGTTCCCCACCAGCCTGGTAATCCAGAGGCCCAGGCTAGTTCCACACAAGCCTGGTAATCCAGAGGCCCAGGCTAGTTCCACACCAGCCTGGTAATCCAGAGGCCCAGGTTAGTTCCCCACCAGCCTGGTGATCCAGAGGCCCAGGCTCGTTCCCCACCAGCCTGGTGATCCAGAGGCCCAGGTTAGTTCCCCACCAGCCTGGTAATCGAGAGGCCCAGGCTAGTTCCACACCAGCCTGGAAATCCAGAGGCCCAGGCTAGTTCCACACCAGCCTGGTAATCCAGAGGCCCAGGCTAGTTCCACACCAGCCTGGTGATCCAGAGGCCCAGTCTAGTTCCACACCAGCCTGGAAATCCAGAGGCCCAGGCTAGTTCCCCACCAGCCTGGTGATCCAGAGGCCCAGGTTAGTTCCCCACCAGCCTGGTAATCCAGAGGCCCAGGCTAGTTCCCCACCAGCCTGGTAATCCAGAGGCCCAGGATAGTTCCCCACCAGCCTGGTAATCCAGAGGCCCAGGCTAGTTCCGCACCAGCCTGGAAATCCAGAGGCCCAGGCTAGTTCCACACCAGCCTGGTAATCCAGAGGCCCAGGTTAGTTCCCCACCAGCCTGGTAATTCAGAGGCCCAGGCTAGTTCCCCACCAGCCTGGTGATCCAGAGGCCCAGTCTAGTTCCACACCAGCATGGAAATCCAGAGGCCCAGGCTAGTTCCCCACCAGCCTGGTGATCCAGAGGCCCAGGTTAGTTCCCCACCAGCCTGGTAATCCAGAGGCCCAGGATAGTTCCCCGCCAGCCTGGTAATCCAGAGGCCCAGGCTAGTTCCACACCAGCCTGGTAATCCAGAGGCCCAGGTTAGTTCCCCACCAGCCTGGTAATCCAGAGGCCCAGGCTAGTTCCCCACCAGCCTGGTAATCCAGAGGCCCAGGTTAGTTCCCCACCAGCCTGGTGATCCAGAGGCCCAAGCTAGTTCCCCACCAGCCTGGTGATCCAGAGGCCCAGGCTAGTTCCCCACCAGCCTGGTAATCCAGAGGCCCAGGCAAGTTCCACACAAGCCTGGTAATCCAGAGGCCCAGGCTAGTTCCACACCAGCCTGGTAATCCAGAGGCCCAGGTTAGTTCCCCACCAGCCTGGTGATCCAGAGGCCCAGGTTCGTTCCCCACCAGCTTGGTGATCCAGAGGCCCAGGTTAGTTCCCCACCAGCCTGGTAATCGAGAGGCCCAGGCTAGTTCCACACCAGCCTGGAAATCCAGAGGCCCAGGCTAGTTCCACACCAGCCTGGTAATCCAGAGGCCCAGGCTAGTTCCACACCAGCCTGGTCATCCAGAGGCCCAGGCTAGCTCCACACCAGCCTGGTAATCCAGAGGCCCAGGCTAGTTCCACACCAGCCTGGTAATCCAGAGGCCCAGGCTAGTTCCACACCAGCCTGGTAATCCAGAGGCCCAGGCTAGTTCCACACCAGCCTGGTAATCCAGAGGCCCAGGCTAGTTCCACACCAGCGTGGTAATCCAGAGGCCCAGGCTAGCTCCCCACCAGCCTGGTAATCCAGAGGCCCTGGCTAGTTCCACACCAGCCTGCTAATCCAGAGGCCCAGGCTAGCTCCCCACAAGCCTGGCAATCCGGAGGCCCAGGCTAGCTCCACAACAGCCTGGAAATCCCGAGGCCCAGGCTAGTTCCACACCAGCCTGGTAATCCAGAGGCCCAGGCTAGCTCCCCACCAGCCTGGAAATCCAGAGGCCCAGGCTAGTTCCACATCAGCCTGGTAATCCAGAGGCCCAGGCTAGCTCCCCACCAGCCTGGTAATCCAGAGGCCCAGGCTAGTCCCACACCAGCCTGGTAATCCAGAGGCCCAGGCTAGCTCCCCACCAGCCTGGCAATCCGGAGGCTCAGGCTAGCTCCCCAACAGCCTGGAAATCCAGAGGCCCAGGCTAGTTCCACAGCAGCCTGGTAATCCAGAGGCCCAGGCTAGCTCCCCACCAGCCTGGTAATCCAGAGGCCCAGGCTAGATCCCCACCAGCCTAGTAATCCAGAGGCCCAGGCTCGCTCCACACAAGCCTGGTAATCCAGAGGCCCAGGCTAGTTCCCCACCAGCCTGGTAATCCAGAGGCCCAGGTTAGCTCCACACCAGCCTGGTAATCCAAAGGCCCAGGCTAGTTCCACACAAGCCTGGCAATCCAGAGGCCCAGGCTAGTTCCACACCAGCCTGGTAATCCAGAGGCCCAAACTAGTTCCACACCAGCCTGGTAATCCAGAAGCCCAGGCTAGCTCCCCACCAGTCTGGTAATCCAGAGGCCCAGGCTAGTTCCACACCAGCCTGGTAATCCAGAGGCCCAGGCTAGTTCCACACCAGCCTGGTAATCCAGAGGCCCAGGTTAGTTCCCCACCAGCCTGGTAATCCAGAGGCCCAGGCTAGTTCCCCACCAGCCTGGTAATCCAGAGGCCCAGGTTAGTTCCCCACCAGCCTGGTGATCCAGAGGCCCAAGCTAGTTCTCCACCAGCCTGGTGATCCAGAGGCCCAGGCTAGTTCCCCACCAGCCTGGTAATCCAGAGGCCCAGGCTAGTTCCACACCAGCCTGGTAATCCAGAGGCCTAGGCTAGTTCCACACCAGCCTGGTAATCCAGAGGCCCAGGTTAGTTCCCCACCAGCCTGGTAATCGAGAGGCCCAGGCTAGTTCCACACCAGCCTGGAAATCCAGACGCCCAGGCTAGTTCCACACCAGCCTGGTAATCCAGAGGCCCAGGCTAGTTCCACACCAGCCTGGTAATCCAGAAGCCCAGGCTAGCTCCCCACCAGCCTGGTAATCCAGAGGCCCAGGCTAGTTCCACACCAGCCTGGGAATCCAGAGGCCCAGGCTAGTTCCACACCAGCCTGGTAATCCAGAGGCCCAGGCTAGTTCCACACCAGCCTGGTAATCCAGAGGCACAGGCTAGTTCCACACCAGCCTGGTAATCCAGAGGCCCAGGCTAGTTCCACACCAGCCTGGTAATCCAGAGGCCCAGGCTAGCTCCCCACCAGCCTGGTAATCCAGAGGCCCAGGCTAGTTCCACACCAGCCTGGTAATCCAGAGGGCCAGGCTAGCTCCCCACCAGCCTGGCAATCCGGAGGCTCAGGCTAGCTCCCCAACAGCCTGGAAATCCAGAGGCCCAGGCTAGTTCCACACCAGCCTGGTAATCCAGAGGCCCAGGCTAGCTCCCCACCAGCCTGGTAATCCAGAGACCCAGGCTAGATCCCCACCAGCCTAGTAATCCAGAGGCCCAGGCTAGCTCCACACAAGCCTGGTAATCCAGAGGCCCAGGCTAGTTCCACACCAGCCTGGTAATCCAGAGGCCCAGGTTAGTTCCCCACCAGCCTGGTAATCCAGAGGCCCAGGATAGTTCCCCGCCAGCCTGGTAATCCAGAGGCCCAGGCTAGTTCCACACCAGCCTGGTAATCCAGAGGCCCAGGTTAGTTCCCCACCAGCCTGGTAATCCAGAGGCCCAGGCTAGTTCCCCACCAGCCTGGTAATCCAGAGGCCCAGGTTAGTTGCCCACCAGCCTGTTGATCCAGAGGCCCAAGCTAGTTCCCCACCAGCCTGGTGATCCAGAGGCCCAGGCTAGTTCCCCACCAGCCTGGTAATCCAGAGGCCCAGGCTAGTTCCACACCAGCCTGGTAATCCAGAGGCCCAGGCTAGTTCCACACCAGCCTGGTAATCCAGAGGCCCAGGCTAGCTCCCCACCAGCCTGGTAATCCAGAGGCCCAGGCTAGTTCCACACCAGCCTGGTAATCCAGAGGGCCAGGCTAGCTCCCCACCAGCCTGGCAATCCGGAGGCTCAGGCTAGCTCCCCAACAGCCTGGAAATCCAGAGGCCCAGGCTAGTTCCACACCAGCCTGGTAATCCAGAGGCCCAGGCTAGCTCCCCACCAGCCTGGTAATCCAGAGACCCAGGCTAGATCCCCACCAGCCTAGTAATCCAGAGGCCCAGGCTAGCTCCACACAAGCCTGGTAATCCAGAGGCCCAGGCTAGTTCCACACCAGCCTGGTAATCCAGAGGCCCAGGTTAGTTCCCCACCAGCCTGGTAATCCAGAGGCCCAGGATAGTTCCCCGCCAGCCTGGTAATCCAGAGGCCCAGGCTAGTTCCACACCAGCCTGGTAATCCAGAGGCCCAGGTTAGTTCCCCACCAGCCTGGTAATCCAGAGGCCCAGGCTAGTTCCCCACCAGCCTGGTAATCCAGAGGCCCAGGTTAGTTGCCCACCAGCCTGTTGATCCAGAGGCCCAAGCTAGTTCCCCACCAGCCTGGTGATCCAGAGGCCCAGGCTAGTTCCCCACCAGCCTGGTAATCCAGAGGCCCAGGCTAGTTCCCCACCAGCCTGGTGATCCAGAGGCCTAGGCTAGTTCCACACCAGCCTGGTAATCCAGAGGCCCAGGTTAGTTCCCCACCAGCCTGGTAATCGAGAGGCCCAGGCTAGTTCCACACCAGCCTGGAAATCCAGAGGCCCAGGCTAGTTCCACACCAGCCTGGTAATCCAGAGGCCCAGGCTAGTTCCACACCAGCCTGGTAATCCAGAGGCCCAAGCTAGCTCCCCACCAGCCTGGTAATCCAGAGGCCCAGGCTAGTTCCACACCAGCCTGGGAATCCAGAGGCCCAGGCTAGTTCCACACCAGCCTGGTAATCCAGAGTCCCAGGCTAGTTCCACACCAGCCTGGTAATCCAGAGGCCCAGGCTAGTTCCACACCAGCCTGGTAATCCAGAGGCCCAGGCTACCTCCCCACCAGCCTGGTAATCCAGAGGCCCAGGCTAGCTCCCCACCAGCCTGGCAATCCGGAGGCCCAGGCTAGCTCCCCAACAGCCTGGAAATCCAGAGGCCCAGGCTAGTTCTACACCAGCCTGGTAATCCAGAGGCCCAGGCTAGCTCCCCATCAGCCTGGAAATCCAGAGGCCCAGGCTAGTTCCACACCAGCCTGGTAATCCAGAGGCCCAGGCTAGCTCCCCACCAGCCTGGTAATACAGAGGCCCAGGCTAGTTCCACACCAGCCTGGTAATCCAGATGCCCAGGCTAGCTCCCCACCAGCCTGGCAATCCGGAGGCTCAGGCTAGCTCCCCAACAGCCTGGAAATCCAGAGGCCCAGGCTAGTTCCACACCAGCCTGGTAATCCCGAGGACCAGGCTAGCTCCCCACCAGCCTGGTAATCCAGAGGCCCAGGATAGATCCCCACCAGCCTAGTAATCCAGAGGCCCAGGCTAGCTCCACACAAGCCTGGTAATCCAGAGGCCCAGGCTAGTTCCCCACCAGCCTGGTAATCCAGAGGCCCAGGTTAGCTCCACACCAGCCTGGTAATCCAAAGGCCCAGGCTAGTTCCACACCAGCCTGGCAATCCAGAGGCCCAGGCTAGTTCCACACCAGCCTGGTAATCCAGAGGCCCAGGCTAGCTCCCCACCAGCCTGGTAATACAGAGGCCCAGGCTAGTTCCACACCAGCCTGGTAATCCAGATGCCCAGGCTAGCTCCCCACCAGCCTGGCAATCCGGAGGCTCAGGCTAGCTCCCCAACAGCCTGGAAATCCAGAGGCCCAGGCTAGTTCCACACCAGCCTGGTAATCCCGAGGCCCAGGCTAGCTCCCCACCAGCCTGGTAATCCAGAGGCCCAGGCTAGCTCCCCACCAGCCTGGTAATCCAGAGACCCAGGCTAGTTCCACATCAGCCTCGTAATCCAGAGGCCCAGGTTAGTTCCCCACCAGCCTGGTGATCCAGAGGCCTAGGCTAGTTCCACACCAGCCTGGTAATCCAGAAGTCCAGGTTAGTTCCCCACCAGCCTGGTAATCCAGAGGCCCAGGCTAGTTCCACACCAGCCTGGAAATCCAGAGGCCCAGGCTAGTTCCCCACCAGCCTGGTAATCCAGAGGCCCAGGCTAGTTCCACACCAGCCTGGTAATCCAGAGGCCCAGGCTAGTTCCACACCAGCCTGGTAATCTAGAGGCCCAGGTTAGTTCCCCACCAGCCTGGTGATCCATAGGCCCAGGCTAGTTCCCCACCAGCCTGGTGATCCAGAGGCCTAGGCTAGTTCCACACCAGCCTGGTAATCCAGAGGCCCAGGTTAGTTCCCCACCAGCCTGGTAATCGAGAGGCCCAGGCTAGTTCCACACCAGCCTGGAAATCCAGAGGCCCAGGCTAGTTCCACACCAGCCTGGTAATTCAGAGGCCCAGGCTAGTTCCCCACCAGCCTGGTGATCCCGAGGCCCAGGCTAGTTCCACACCAGCCTGGAAATCCAGAGGCCCAGGCTAGTTCCCCACCAGCCTGGTAATCCAGAGGCCCAGGCTAGTTCCACACCAGCCTGGTAATCCAGAGGCCCAGGCTAGTTCCACACCAGCCTGGTAATCCAGAGGCCCAGGTTAGTTCCCCACCAGCCTGGTGATCCATAGGCCCAGGCTAGTTCCCCACCAGCCTGGTGATCCAGAGGCCTAGGCTAGTTCCACACCAGCCTGGTAATCCAGAGGCCCAGGTTAGTTCCCCACCAGCCTGGTAATCGAGAGGCCCAGGCTAGTTCCACACCAGCCTGGAAATCCAGAGGCCCAGGCTAGTTCCACACCAGCCTGGTAATTCAGAGGCCCAGGCTAGTTCCCCACCAGCCTGGTGATCCCGAGGCCCAGTCTAGTTCCACACCAGCCTGGAAATCCAGAGGCCCAGGCTAGTTCCCCACCAGCCTGGTGATCCAGAGGCCCAGGCTAGTTCCACAGCAGCCTGGTAATCCAGAGGTCCAGGCTAGTTCCCCACCAGCCTGGTAATCCAGAGGCCCAGGCTAGTTCCACACCAGCCTGGTAATCCAGAGGCCCAGGCTAGTTCCACACCAGCCTGGTAATCCAGAGGACCAGGCTAGTTCCCCACCAGCCTGGTAATCCAGAGGCCCAGGCTAGTTCCCCACCAGCCTGGTAATCCAGAGGCCCAGGCTAGTTCCCCACCAGCCTGGTAATCCAGAGGCCCAGGCTTGTTCCACACCAGCCTGGTAATCCAGAGGCCCAGGCTAGTTCCACACCAGCCTGGTAATCCAGAGGCCCAGGCTAGTTCCACACCAGCCTGGTAATCCAGAGGCCCAGGCTAGTTCCACACCAGCCTGGTAATCCAGAGGCCTAGGCTAGTTCCACACCAGCCTGGTAATCCAGAGGCCCAGGCTAGTTCCACACCAGCCTGGTAATCCAGAGGCCCAGGCTAGTTCCACACCAGCCTGGTAATCCAGAGGCCCAGGCTAGTTCCACACCAGCCTGGTAATCCAGAGGCCCAGGCTAGTTCCCCACCAGCCTGGTAATCCAGAGGCACAGGCTAGCTCCCCACCAGCCTGGTAATCCAAAGGCCCAGGCTAGTTGCACACCAGCCTGGCAAACCAGAGGCCCAGGCTAGTTCCCCACCAGCCTGGTAATCCAGAGGCCCAGGCTAGTTCCACACCAGCCTGGTAATCCAGAGGCCCAGGCCTATCCTCTGGGGCAGCTGGTGGAATTTAAATTCAATTAATAAATTTGGAACATTAAAAAAAAGCTACTACCCGTGATGGTCACCATGACAAATACCACTGATTATTGTGAAAACCCATCTGTTTCATGGAAGCCCTTTAGGAAAGGAAATCTGCCGTCTTTACCTGGTCTGGCCTACTTGTGACTCCAGACCCACAGTAAAGTGGTTGATTCTGAAATGGCCGAGCCCGCCACTCAGTTCAAGGGCAATTAGGGATGGGCAATACATACTGGGCCTTGCGAGCGATGCCGACATGTGATTAAAAATAGTAGCCAAGATGAGCAAATGCCAGCCTGTCTGTTTTAACTTTTCAATTTTTTGTTCTGACATGATTAAGTTATGTTTGGGTTTATAAACCGTAACAGGATGATGATTCCTGTGCACTATCTTCTCATGCTTTTAAAAGGCATTTATTTCAAAATTATACTTGTTAAAATAAAGTTACGAGCGGCTGATTAGACGGGACCAGCACTGAGATGGAACGGCAGCTGCCATCCTTCAATGACTTGCATCGGCAGCACCTGCCCGAGAGATCGAAACTGAGAGAGAAAAAAGCCACTAAAAATCAATCCGGAACTCCCGAGTGATGTGTTGTGTGTTCTGGATCACATACAGGTCACCAACACTTGAAGTAGTGCAACACTATTTTATTAAAAGGTTAACTATTTAAACATACTTGAACTGTGGGTAAATACGATACCAGCTTTAACTAAAGGCCTTTGCCTTGTCCTAACCAGTCGATGCACTCAGCACATGGTGAATGTCTGTGTTGCAGGCTGTGAGCTCTGTGCTCCTAGCTAGCTGCTACTCGAATGAGCGGGAACTCTGATGCCCCCTGTCTTTATAGTGCGTGTGCTCTCACTGGTGATTGGCTGCGGTGTTGTGTGTGTTGATTGGTCCCACTGTGTGTCCATCAGTGTGTGTCTGCACCATGATATATCTGACACCTAGAAGAATTGAAGACAGGTCGAGGATGGGGAAAACAAGAAACAAAATCCTTTATTCCCATTCGGAGAGCTGCAAAGTCCACATGAGAAGGGATGATTCTGGCCCTGGACTTTAGAATGTGAAGGCTTTAGAGAGAGGGCAGAAAAGATTCACGAGAGAATGGTTGCAGGGATGAGGGGCTTCCATTACATAGACAGGTTGGAGAACCGGGGACTGATTTCCTTCGAAAGGAGGTAGAGGGGGAATTTGATAAAGGTGTTCAGAATCATGAGCGGGTCTGGACAGATAGGGGCAAAATGATGTTGACATCCAGATGACACTGATCGAAGATGATTGGCAGAAGAAGAACGCCGATAGCAAAAGGGAACTTTGTTTTCGCGCAGCTAGTTGGGGTCTGGAATGCACTGCCTGAGTGTATGGTGAAGGCTTGGTGAACTAAGGCATTCAAAAGGTGGGGGAGCGGCACTATGAATTGCTCTTGCAGAGAGCTAGCATCGACACAATGGGCTGAAGGGCCTACTTCTATGCTGTAACCTTTCTGTGAACTAATGGGGAGTCTTTAGGAACAGGAGGAGACCATTTTACCCCATGGCCTATAAGACCATAAGACATAGGAGCAGAATTAGGCCATTCGGCCCATCGAGTCTGCTCCGCCATTCAATCATGGCTGATATTTTCTCATCCCCATTCTCCTGCCTTCTCCCCGTAACCCCTGATCCCCTTATTAATCAAGAACCTATCTATCTCTGTCTTAAAGACACTCAGTGATTTGGCCTCCACAGCCTTCTGCGGCAAAGAGTTCCACAGAGTCACCACCCTCTGGCTGAAGAAATTCCTCCTCGTCTCTGTTTTAAAGGATCGTCCCTTTAGTCTGAGATGGTGTCCTCTGGTTCTAGCTTTTCTTACAAGTGGAAATGTCCTCTCCACGTCCACTCTATCCAGGCCTCGCAGTATCCTGTAAGTTTCAATAAGATCCCCAAGTAGATCCAACGAGTACAGACCCAGAGTCTTCAAACGTTCCTCATACAACAAGCTCTTCATTCCAGGGATCATTCTTGTGAACCTCCTCTGGACCCTAGTCTGCAATTGGATCAGAACTGATCTGTACCTCAACTCTATCTGCCTGCCTTTACTCCAGAACCGTCACTACCCTTATCCAATAAAATATTGTTCCAATTACCCGCCAGCACCAAAGGCTTGAGGGGAGAGTGTTCCAGAATGTCGCAATCAGCCGTGTGAGTTTTGCACCTGTGGGAACGCCACTTGGTTTGAAAAGTGACAATTCTAACGCAGCAATCTGAGAGGGTGGCGGTGTCATTTTAAATACCGTAGGCAATTTTTAAAAAACAAAGTGTTGCGACACGAAGAAATGTTTTATTTCACCCCCTCCCCCCACCTCTGCCCCCACCGCTCCCAAATCTCAGATTCCAAGAGATGTCAAGAAAATGTACAGACTGTGACAAATGACATTCCGGAGGAGGAGCAGGAAAGTATGATTGCAAGCATGGAAAAAAGTGTATTTTTCCCCTCCTGAATTTTTCCATCCCTGTTTGTTAGAAATTTGAGGTCTCGCACCCGAGCGTCAACGCGTTCCTGTGATTTGTCGAGAGGGAATTTCCCTCCTTGACCAACAGATGGTCTGTCTCTCGAACTTCCCAAATAAAAAAGAATGTCTTCAGGGCAGCACGGTGGCGCAGTGGTTAGCACTGCTGCCTCACGGTGCTGAGGTCCCAGGTTCGATCCCGGCTCTGGGTCACTGTCTGTGCGGAGTTTGCACATTCTCCCTGTGTCTGCGTAGGTTTCACCCCCACGACCCAAAGATGTGCTGGGTAGGTGGATTGGCCACGCTAAATTGCCCCTTAATTGGAAAATGAATTGGGTACTCTAAATTTATTTTTTAAAAAGCTTATAAAAAGTACTATCAGGTGACAGATTGACATTCGAGGTAGTTTACAGATTATAGGCATATTCCTAATTTGAATAGTTCCACTATTGGTGGCTGAGCCTTCATTGCCTAGGCCCTAACCTCTGGAATTCCTTCCCTAAACCCTTTATGATGCTCTTTAAAGCTCACGGGCTGGATTCTCCGCTTTGGAGACAAAGTTCCCACACCAGCATGAAAACAGTGGTCCTTTACGCCAGGAAAACTGGCATCAGAAGGCCACAGATTCCCCGTTTTGCTGGGGGTTGGCAGGGAGCCGGGGTAGAGCTCCCAGCTCTAGCTGCCGATCCGGCCCCCCGCACGTCCAGGTCAGAGGCCGCGCATGCACACAGCGTTGGCCTGGACCGCCCGCCCACATTCCCCGCAGCCTCGAATGAAGCCCCCCTGCCCGTCGATCGGCCCTCCCCCAACTGTGGTGCCGCCGGACTGAGTCCACAGCCGCGACACGCGAGGATCCCAGACGGTGTGAGCAGACGTAAGGCACGCCGACGGATTTCGGCCGGTCGGGGACGGAGCATCGCGGAGTGGGCCTCAGGCAGTGGCCTGAGGCGGTGGATTCTCGGCGTGGCGTACTCCACGAGTACACCGATTTTCAGGGGGCGGGGAATTGAAAAATCGGCGGCGCTCCCAATTTCGGCGCCAAAACGGATTCTCCGCCCTGTCACCGAACACGATTTCAGCGTCGGGAAGCGGAGAATCCAGGCCCAGCTCTCTGACCAGCTACTTGTCTTAATGTCACTTGATATCAAATTTTGTTTCTTAATGCTCCTGAGAACCATGGGATGTTTACCACATTAAAGGCACGACATACATTAAAGTTGTATTCCCTTGAGTATAGATGATCGTATTAGGTGTTTAAACTGATTAAGGGAATCGATGGGGTAGATAGTTTCTGTGACAGGGTCCAGAACAGGTGGGGGGGACAGAACCTCGAGGAATTAAGGGCTATGGAGAGAGAGAGCGGGTAAATGGAGTTGAAATCAGCCATGATTGAATGGTGGAGTGGACTCGATGGGCCGAATGGCCTTACTTCCGCTCCTATGTCTTATGGTCTAACCTAAAATTCGAGCCACGTCGCTCAGGGGTGATGTCAGGAAGCACTTTATCAAAGGGTTTAGGATATGTTGGCGGCTTATATTTAGGAGTGTTTTTGAGTTGTTTGCTTTTTAAAAGCTTTTGTTAGCATTTGAGGTTGGCATGTGTGCAAGTCCTTTTTGAAATGGGGCTTCTTTGAGCTTGTGTTAAGCTACAGGAACTCCAGCGACAACCAGTGTCAATAATGTCTGGCGTCTCCACAACATCTGTTCTCTCTGGAATACGGCAAGTCTCCAGGGAGTTTCATACTTTCCGAGATTGTCATTTGAAGTGTTCCTCGACAGGCGAGAGCATGATTTTTGGATTTCCCTCGAATGGACAAGGGTCACAAATCGCCGCTGCCCAATGCCAAGTGAGACAGAGGTGCAGATCCACAGTGTGTCTCCATGTAGAATTCGCCCCTTTTCCGAGGGTGGACCCCACACTGATTGGGTAACAGAAGGGAAAAGGGGCGGACTGATTTTGGTTCTTGCTCTCGTGCTTCAGGAATACTTTGTACCAACCAACAATTAGGGGGGAAAAAACACAGTTTCAATGAACTGTACAGGCTGCCTAACAAAAACGTGTCACTACCTCCAGTATGGACCTGATGGGCCAAGTGGCCTCCTTTTCTGGTGTATTAATGACCCTGACGGTCAGTAGCTGCCAGGAACAGCAGGGATTTCAAATTGGGTTGCCAATCTGGGTTGGATGTATTCCTGGAGGTATTATCACATGTCCCTCCTGCCTCCAGCCTGTCCCACCTCCATGTTTTTGCTAATGGCCGCCCAGCATGTCCGTTATTGCAGTACGCCTTATTCCCTCACCAATTGGAAAGGAAACTCACTCTCAGTTATCCAATTGGGTGATTCTTTTTTTAAAATTTAGTGCACCCAATTATTTTTTTTCCAATTGAGGGGCAATTTAGCGTGGCCAATCCACCTACCCTGCACATCTTTGGGTTGTGGGGGTGAGGCCCACGCAGACACGGGGAGAAAGTGCAAACTCCACACAGACAGTGACCCGGGGCCGGGATCGAACCCGGGTCCTCGGAGCCGTGAGGCAGCAGTGCTAACCACTGCGCCATATGCCGCCCCTAATTAGTGACTCTTGACTGTCAATCAAACAGCCCGTTTCGCCACCCCATCCAAACACGCCGCCATCTCCTGACACCGTTAGAACAAAGTGTTCAAAGTCATTCAGAAGAGAAAACCTTTTGGAAAAATGCTCTTGACGCTTTTTCTGGAAACAGCATTTAATTCGTGGAGACACCAGGCCCTGGAGGGTTGGCAACCTAGCGTGCAAAAGTTGCAGGAAGAGGGCCATCTCTTCAGGCAGCTCTTGGCATTCCTTGAGGCAGTGGCGCCAACTCCCCTGGCATTGAAGTTGGGGTTAACCTCAGCTGGGTGGCACAGTTCAAGGTGGGCACTGGCCTTGGATAGTAACTGGCACAATTGCAATCTGTGATGGCAACTGTGGATCCACTGGATATTCTGTTTCAATGCGACATAGAGGTGCCAACCCTTCAGAAATTAACGATTGAGATCCTGGGAAACGTGCAAAAACCCAGGAGAAAAATTCAGAAAAATGTTATTTAAAATGTTTTGTTCAGCATTGTTGTTAATTAGCTTTGAGTAATGGAGATGGGGGATGAAACGAGCTATTTGACTTGACGGGGCAGTTAGAGATGAGACGTCATGTGATGAAATCTCCAGGAATAAGTCCAAGCAGAGTTGGTAACTGACAGTGCGACGTCACCTCAGTGTTAAGTTCCAACTTGCTCTCTATCATTGAGGGACGGGCGAGCCAGTTTGGAATAATCCCTGTCAGCAACTGTTGACTTACCTTTTTTCTGCCCTGGTAAGCTCGTTGCTCTCTCTGTCAGTGAGGTGGAGAACTCCCAGTGTAAGCGTATTTGAATGGAAACAGCTGTTGGAATCTAACTCGAGCGAATCCGGTGTAATTATGGCTGAGGAACATTCCGAAACAGGGGAAATTGATCCCATACTCACATCTCTGGACCATTTCTCATGCCAAGTTTGTAATAAATCCTATTCTATGAAATTCACTGCTCAAGTGCGTTGTGACAGATTTACCCTTTCCTGTATGTTCCTCCGAGAGCTGTTTTTGCTTTTGGGATGTCAGTGAAGATGGTTAATCTGGACTCAGTTTTTCATAGAATTTACAGTGCAGAAGGAGGCCATTCGGCCCATCGAGTCTGCACCGGCTCTTGGAAAGAGCACCCTACCCAAGGTCCACATCTCCACCCTATCCCCATAACCCAGTAACCCCACCCAACATGAAGGGCAATTTTGGACACTAAGGGCAATTTATCATGGCCAATCCACCTAACCTGCACATCTTTGGACTGTGGGAGGAAACCGGAGCACCCGGAGGAAACCCATGCACACACGGGGAGGACGTGCAGACTCCGCACAGACAGTGACCCAAGCCGGGAATCGAACCTGGGACCCTGGAGCTGTGAAGCAATTGTGCTATCCACAATGTTACCGTGCTGCCCTTTGTGAGTGCTTCCTCCCTCTCCTCTCACCATCCTCCCTAACCCCAGTCTGCTATTCATTAAATTCAGTGTTTGCTTTATGCAATTAAAGAGATGCCATGGCAACCCCCCGCCCCCCCCCCCCCCAAAGGGTGAATCTAAGATGTTTTGGCAGCTCCCTTGGCTGCTTGTTTCCTTTAGAAAGCAGTAACTGAGTTCAAAGGGTCAATAGGATGAAACCATTTCTTCTGACAAGGGGAGAATCCAAAGCAAGGATACATGACCTTAAAATTAGAGCCAGCCCATTCAGGGGTGATGTCCTGGAAGCACATCGTCACGAAAAGGGCAATGGAAATCTAAAACTCTCCTCCAAAAACGCTAAGGTCGGAGGACTAACTAAAAATTCCAAAACCGAGATTGAGAGCTGTGAGGAAATTAAGGGACTTGAAGCCAAGGCAGATTGATGGAATTAAGATACGAATCAGCCACAGTCTCCGAAAAGTGCAGCGGGCTCAAGGGGCTAAATGCTCCGAACAATTTTTTAACCACCGCTACATTCTCGAGAAAAAGCTTTAGATTTGGAAAGGATTTGTTTGCTGGTGCCTTGGACAGGCCCATAGGATTTGAACTTCACTGGGAGACCCGGCGTGGGACACCTATCAGTCTGCGGGTCAAAGCAGCACTGGGGTATCGCCAACGACTCCGCAGTTAACATACGATGTGGGGGTGTGCAGCTTATGTGGAGCATCAATACCAACATGGGCCAGATGGGCCGAATGGCCTGTAGACTTAATGCAATCTGGTCTCACATTGATTTCAATGAGATGTGGGGCTTGCCACAGAACGGAGCGGATGATAACAGCTGCTCCCACTGGCAACAGTTCATTTGAGCGAGTTTCTGGAATCAATCCCAGACAGATCCTGTAGGAATTCTACTGCATTGCAAAGCAGAAAGCCGGCATTTCCTAACGCAAATCTGCCCTGATTTCTACCTGCTGCTTGTCACAGGACATTATTCAATCAATTGTGTTGCCGTTGAAGAATACCTTCCACACCACGCATGCAACTCTTTTTGCTTCCCACAGGGGAATCCTGCATTTATACAGCCCCTTTCACATCCCAAAGCACTGAAGTGTTTTTGAACTGCAGTTTTTTTTAACGCAGGAAACGTGGCGGTGAATTTGTGCACAGCTGAGGGGGCCGATGGGGCCTCAATATCCCAGCAGTGTGCATGTGCACCGGGGTGGCATGGGGCGAGAGTCTGTGGAGTGGAACGTGAACCCACAACTCAAGAGGTGTGAGGGCCCCAGAAACCCTTGGGTGAAAAAGGGACTACAATCCTACAGTCAGGGTATATTTTACCAATGGGAACACGGGGAGTCAGCACACAGACGTCACTCTCCCTCTGAGCCGTGGAGGACATGGGCAGGGAAGAAGGTGCATTCATGTAGCAAATCCTCAGGACATGCAACATTGGTGAGTCAATGCACCATGTGGTTCAATGTTGAGACCTGCAGGCCAGGGAGATTCCAGGCTCAATTTCCAGTTTTACAGAGCATTGCAAAGCATTTACTGCACAGAAACAGGCCATTTGACCCAACTGATCCTTGCTAATGTTTATGCTGCACACAAGCCTTCTCCCAACCATCAGTTAAACCTTCTATTCCTTTCTCCGTGGGTGTGTTTATCTAGGCCCCTCCCTGTGCTAGTAGTTCCACATTGTCACCGCTCTCTCGAAAGTTTCTCCTCAATTCCCGACTGGATTTATTAGTCACCATCTTCTATTGATGTACCCCCCCCCCCCCCCCCCCCCGGCTCGAGGGCCGCATCCCTGTGATGCACGATCAATGACCACTAAAACCAGGTTGTAGTCCAACTGACGGCTTTGATAAGCTAGATGTTTCCCCCAGCAGCTCAGGTACAGAATGAAGGCTGCTGGGGCAGCACGGGCTCTTATACCCCGCCGAACAGGGCGGAGTTATTATGCACTCTAGCCAATAGCAAGCATATAGGTTCTACCAATGGTACTTCAGCCTCTCAGGTACCGTAATACCTATAATACCACATTCACCCCCTGTTTAAAAAAAGTCCGGCGGGGGTGGTGGCCAGCAACTACAAAACATAACATGGTATAATTAGTTATGGAGGTACCGTAATATCTCCGTACAGTGTTTAGTAACTATTTACAAGTCTGGTAACTATGTACATTTGGTGGTTTATATTTACAGATTACAGTTAAAATGAAGCAATCAGTCGATCGGGGGCCCTGATCGTCCTCTGTGATCGTCGGAGCCTCGGTGGTGACTCCGGTGGAGGCTCGGGCGTCTGTGACTCCGGGAGCGTGGCTTCGATCTCCATGGCAGCTTCGTCACCCCTAGACGGCGCTGGTGGGGAAAACAGCTGACCTGGGGAGGGAGCGCCTGCGGGGGGGGGGGGGCGTCGGTGGGTGGGGGGGCCTAGGCAGGGGCGGCGGAAGGACCGATCCTCCTGTAGGGTGCTGCGGTGGAGGGGAGGCTGTGACTGGTGGCTGGAATGTGCGTGGGGTTCCGGTGGGTGCCAGGTCCCGTAGGGAGACCGTATCTTGTCGGCCGTCGGGGTACGCCACGTAAGCGTACTGGGGGTTAGCATGCAGCAGATGGACCCTCTCGACCAACGGGTCCGACTTGTGCGCCCGCACGTGTTTCCGAAGCAGGATGGGTCCGGGTGCTGCCAGCCAGGTCGGGAGCGAGGTCCCGGAGGAGGACTTCCTGGGGAAGACAAGGAGACGTTCGTGAGGTGTCTGATTGGTGGCTGTACAAAGGAGTGACCGGATGGAGTGGAGGGCATCCGGGAGGACTTCTTCCCAGCGAGAGACTGGGAGGGTCCCGGACCGTAGGGCCAGTAGGACGGTCTTCCAGACTGTTCCGTTCTCCCTCTCTACCTGTCCGTTACCCCGGGGGTTGTAACTGGTCATCCTGCTCGAGGCGATGCCCTTGCTGAGCAGGAATTGACGCAGTTCATCGCTCATAAATATCGCTGTGTATGTAAACGGGGAACCCGAACAGTGCAAAGATGCTATGGGGGGCCTTGATGACGGTGGAGGCAGTCATGTCTGGGCAGGGGATAGCGAATGGGAAGCGGGAGTACTCGTCAATCACGTTCAGGAAGTACGTGTTGCGGTCGGTGGAGGGGAGGGGGCCTTTGAAGTCCATGCTGAGGCGTTCAAAGGGACGGGAAGCCTTTACCAGGTGCGCTTTCTCTGGCCGGTAGAAGTGCGGCTTGCACTCCGCGCAGATTTGGCAGTCCCTGGTGACAGTCCGGACCTCCTCGATGGAGTAGGGCAGGTTGCGGGTCTTGGCGAAATGGAAAAAGCGAGTGACCCCCGGGTGCCAGAGGTCCTCGTGGAGGGCTCGGAGGCGGTCCACTTGTGCGGTGGCACATGTGCCGTGGGACAGGGCGTCAGGAGGCTCGTTTAGCTTCCTGGG
Source organism: Scyliorhinus torazame (assembly GCF_047496885.1). Lineage (NCBI taxonomy): Eukaryota > Metazoa > Chordata > Chondrichthyes > Carcharhiniformes > Scyliorhinidae > Scyliorhinus > Scyliorhinus torazame. The sequence goes on along the minus strand of NC_092738.1, from coordinate 23,356,149 downwards.
ACGATACAAGATCTCGTAGTTGTAGGTGGAGAGTTCGATCCTCCACCTCAAGATCTTGTCGTTTTTTATCTTGCCCCACTGCGCATTATCGAACATGAAAGCCACCGACCGTTGGTCCGTGAGGAGAGTGAATCTCCTGCTGGCCAGGTAATGCCTCCAATGTCGCACAGCTTCTACTATGGCCTGGGCCTCCTTTTTGACTGAGGAGTGGCGGATTTCGGAAGCATGGAGGGTACGGGAGAAGAAGGCCACGGGCCTGCCCGCTTGGTTGAGGGTGGCCGCCAGAGCTACGTCAGACGCGTCGCTCTCGACCTGGAAGGGGAGGGACTCGTCGATGGCGTGCATCGTGGCCTTTGCAATGTCTGCTTTGATGCGGCTGAAGGCCTGGCGGGCCTCTATCGACAGGGGAAAAACTGTGGTTTGGATCAGGGGACGGGCCTTGTCCGCGTAGCTGGGGGCCCACTGGGCGTAGTAGCTAAAAAAACCCTAGGCAGCGCTTCAGGGCCTTGGAGCAGTGAGGGAGGGGGGACTCCATAAGGGGGCGCATGCATTCAGGGTCGGGGCCTATAACTCCATTTCGCACTACGTAGCCGAGAATGGCTAGACAGTCGGTGCTAAACACGCATTTATCCTTATTGTACGTTAGGTTAAGGATCTTTGCGGTCTGGAAGAATTTTCTGAGGTTGGTGTCAAGATCCTGCTGGTCGTGGCCGCAGATGGTGACATTATCGAGATACGGGAATGTTGCCCGTAAACCGTACCGGTCAACCATTCGGTCCATCTCGCGTTGGAAGACCGAGACCCCGTTAGTGACACCAAAGGGAACCCTTAAGAAGTGATAGAGCCGCCCGTCTGCCTCGAAGGCAGTGGATTTGCGGTCGCTAGTGCGGATGGGGAGCTGGTGGTAGGCGGACTTGAGATCCACCATGGAGAAGACCTTATAATGCGCGATCCTGTTTACCAGGTCGAATACGCGTCCAGCTGCGTAAACCTGTTGATGGTCTGACTGTAGTCGATGACCATCCTATGCTTCTCCCCAGTCCTTACCATCACTACTTGAGCTCTCCAGGGGCTGTTACTGGCTTCAATGACCCCTTCCCTCAGTAGCCTTTGGACCTCTGACCTAATAAAGATCCGGTCCTGGGCACTGTACCGTCTGCTCCTGGTGGCGACGGGTTTGCAATCAGGGGTGAGGTTCGCAAACAGGGAAGGCGGATCGACCTTGAGGGTCGCGAGGCCGCAGACAGTGAGGGGGGTATAGGGCCGCCGAACTGGAAGGTCACACTTTGAAGGTTACACTTGAAGTCTAAACCCAGGAGTGTCGCCGCGCAGAGGTGGGGAAGGACGTAGAGACGGAAATTTTTGAACTCCCTTCCCTGGACTGTGAGGTTTGCTACACAAAACCCCTTTATCTCCACTGAGTGGGAACCGGAGCCCAGTGAGATTTTTTGATTAACGGGGTGGATGAGGAGAGAACAGCGCCTTACCGTGTCGGGGTGTATGAAGCTCTCCGTGCTCCCAGAGTCGATTAGGCAGGACGTCTCGTGGCCGTTGATGAAAACAGTTGTCATAACGGTTGAGAGTGTTCGAGGTCGAGATTGATCCAGAGTCACTGAGGCCAATCGCAGTAGTTGAGAATTCTGTTCAGGCAGTGTGTGGTCGGCCGAGCTGGGGTCCTGGGGCCCCATCCAAGATGGCGTCTCCCATTGGTCGCACATGGCTGGGGGTGCACAAAATGGTGGTGCCTGTCCCTCAAGCGTGGCGTCCGTGGAACAAGATGGCGGCGTCCGGGGTCCGCACGTGGCCCTGGAATATAGAGGTGGCGGCGACTGCTGGCCACACGGAGCCCGTGGAGAAGTTTGCGGTGGTGGTCCGGATTCGCCGCTGGAGACCGCGGCAACTGCCCGGGCCTGGCATACCCCCACGAAATGGCCCTTTTTGCCGCATCCCTTGCAGGTGGATGCACGGGCCGGGCAGCGCTGGCGGGGGTGCTTGGCCTGCCCGCAAAAGTAGCAGCGGGGCCCCTCGGGGTTGCCAGGCCGCCTTGCAGCGCAGGCCTGTGGGGGAATGGGGGAAGTCTCGGGGTCTGCCGCTGCGGGTTCCACGCTGCCCAGGGGCTGCCGCGCGGTCGGGAATGTAGGCGCGGGCATTCCTGGAGGCCACATCCAGGGAGCCTGCAAGGGCCCGTGCCTCCCTAAGACCCAGGGTGTCTTTCTCTAACAGGCGCTGGTGGATTTGAGATGGAAGCATACCTGCCACGAAAGCGTCCCGGACTAAGAGTTCTGTGTGCTTGCTCGCCGAAACTTGCGGGCAGCCGCAGCTTCTGCCCAACACCAGGAGTGCACGGTAGAATTCCTCCAGCGATTCCCCAGGGGTTTGTCGCCATGTTGCAAGCAGGTGCCGGGCGTAGACCTGGTTTACCGGGCGAATATACTGTCCTTTTAGCAGCTTGATTGCTGCATCGAAGTCTTTCGCTTCCTCGATGAGGGTGTAAATCTCTGGGCTCACCCTTGAGTGCAGGACGTGCAGTTTCTGCTCTCCTGTGGGTGCGTTTTCGGCCGTCTCGAGATACCCTTTAAAGCACGCCAGCCAGTGCTTGAAGATTGCCGCTGAGTTCGCTGCGTGGGGGCTGAGTTGCAGACACTCCGGCTTGATTCGGAGCTCCATCCTTTCTTCTTAAAAAACTAGTTTATTAAATTGATGCGCGATCAATGACCACTAAAGCAAGGTTGTAGTCCAACTGAAGGCTTTAATAAGCTAGATGTTTCCCCAGCAGCTCAGGTACAGAATGAGGGCTGCTGGGGCGGCACGGGCTCTTATACCCCGCCTAGCAGGGCGGAGCTATTATACACTCTAGCCAATAGCAAGCATACAGGTTCTACCAATGGTACTCTCAGGTACCGTAATACCTATAATACCACACCCTGTAAATTTATTTCCCTCGGAACGCCCATCCGACGCCCTTTTGAAATCATTCACCCTCTCCGCTTCCACCCCCCTCGTAGGGAGCGCGTTCCAGCTCATTACCGCTCGCTGAGGAAAACAATTGGTCCTTCTATCCCCCCCCCCCGTATCTCCTGCCTAAAATCTTTAAAAAAAATTAAATTTAGAATGCACAATTCATTTATTTCCAATTAAGGGGCAATTTAACATGGCCAATGCACCTAACCTGCACATCTTTGGGTTGTGGGGGTCAGACCCACGCAGACGCAGGGAGAATGTGCAAACTCCCCACGGACAGTGACCCAGAGCCGGGATCGAACCTGGGACCTCGGCGGCGTGAGGCAGCAGTGCTAACCACTGTGCTACCGTGCTGCCCCTCCTGCCCAAAATCTTAAGTTGGTGTCCACTGGTCCTTGTACAATCAGCCATTGGGAACAGCTTTTCTTTGTCTACCTTTTGTAAACCTGTTATAACCTTGTTCACCTCTATCAAATCCCCTCTTCAATCCCGTTTGAAGAGGAACCACTTAACAGGGTTTTTGCTGATCTAGGATGCTAGCAGCAATAACCTTCATTGATATGGCACCTTTCATGTAGTGACAATGTCTCGAGGTGCTTCACTGGAGTATTGCCAAACAAAATTTGACACCGGGGCCACGCAAGATGTTCGGGCTGGTGTCCAAGAAAGACGTTGGTTTTGGAGAGTGTCTTATCGAAGAGAAAGAAGCAGAGAGGTTTAGGGAGCGAATTCTAAAGCTTGGAGCCCGGGCAGCTGAAGGCACGGATGCCAATGGTGGAGCGACGGGAATCGGGGATGTTCAAGAGGCCAGAATTAGGGGAGCGCACAGATCTCCGGGAAAGATTCCCTGTGGAGCAGAAACATTGGGACTATAACAGGTTTCAGCCAAAGTAAACCATCCCAAAAGGAATTTCATCTTAGAGCAGGAAACATGAAAATATTCCATCTCAGCAGACCTGCCAGCATCCATGGAGAGAGAAGGGAGTTAACGATTCGAGTCTGGATGACTCTTCGTCAAAGCTTTGTCGAAACATTAGCTTCATTTTCTGTCTCCACAGATGCTGACAGGCCTGCTGGGATTGTCCAGTGTTTTTTTGTTTCTGATTCCAGCAGTAATTTGCATTTATTTTAGCTTTTTATATTAAAGTAGTCCATGTTGTCCCCACTGCTTCATGGAAATTGGGGCCTTTGGCTTGGGATTGAGTGAGGAACAAACCCAGTGAAACCTTGGGAATGAGATTTATAACCAGCAAGAGTGAGTTAGGCTTCCAAGGAACCTAAAGGGATAGATCTGTCAAAATGAGTCGCATTTTGTACAGTAAATATAAATGATGTGAACAATGTGGGAAATTCTGTTGAATGGAGACCAGTCGCATTTGGAGACAGGGTTTTAACTTTGAAATCTTTTTTTGGAAGTGGCTGCAGGCATTAATTCAGTGCGGCACCTTCAAAATGAAACCAAATTAGCTGACGCGTACAGCAGATTACTACTGTGGCAGACAAACTCTCCCAGAGTATGTCTGAAGGAGCAATGAAGCGGCTCGTCAATCACGTGAGGTTACTAAACTCCAGGACTTAATGTCTGGCCTTTGCCTGAACACCCTTGTCAAATTATTTTTAAACTATCACTCTTTTAAGTCTCCCTAACATCACCAGGCTGTCGCTTTCGAATCAGATTGCACAGAAGGAGGGCATTCAGCCCATCATATTTATACTAGCCCTTAGAAAAAAAACAATTAGTTCCACTCCTCCTCTGTGCCCTCCCCATAGTCCTGTATTTGTTTTCTTTTGAATTAGATATTGTGGTCCTAAAATTAAAAAGACCACGGGGGGGTTTCCCTGGAAGCCGCGTTTTCCGGCTCGACGCACACCCACCGGATGCGTGGCAATTTGGCGTGGCCAATCCACCTCCCCTGCACATCTTTGGGTTGTGGGGGTGACACCCACGCAGACACGGGGAGAACGTGCAAACTCCACACGGACAGTGACCCAGGGCCGGGATTGAACCTGGGACCTCGGCACCGTGAGGCCGCAGTGCTAACCACTGCCCAACATGCCGTCTCACTCACTCTTTTTTGTCCAAATTCCTGAAAAGAGGTTCAGATATGTGCTGGAAAAAGGCAATGAAATACCACAAAGCGAAACGTTATGTAGTCTGTGCTTGAAGCAAATTGATTTTCCAACTTGACTCCGACCCTGTATTTAAACTAGAGGCTAAACCGACGCACACTTTCTCACTAAACGTCTCCACCTCCAGCGCGCTCTTTTCTGTTCCCTGCCCGAAATGGTGAACGGAAAATGGCTCTGCAGAAATCTGGCCAAGCTTCTTCCTGTTCTTTGTTCTGCGTCGGCGCTGACCTGAAGCGATTGCTGGAAACCCGCTCGCAACACAAAAACAGCCTTTTTCCCCTCCGCTTGATGATGGGTCAAAGGTCAGAGTTCATGCTGACAACTGGTCCCAGGTGCAGTTCATAAATCATGGCAGCACCAGCACGGTGGCTGAGCGTAAACAGGATGTGTCATTTTGTCGCCGATAACAATACCTACAGTCAGGGGCCTTCCAACAGGATTCCTTAATTAACCCTTTAGTCTGCTGATGGTTCACTGCTAGGTGTAAAACTGAAGAGGGCCGAGAGGAGGAAATGAATCCAAGGGTGGGTCCAGCTCTTGATTGCCATAGTCAGTGACATCAGTAGCCCTGTGGATGTTGTCTGATGGAATGATTGGGCTTGACTGCGATGCCCCAGTGGTCAAATAACCCAGCACTCACTGTGAAGGCTCACAGCATGGATATCTGCCTCTAGCCTGGACTCTGTGGCTCTCCCGGTTCATTCTGATTTGTGACACCAAACGTTCAATGGCGGAGGCATGCAGGAGGAGGGGTTGTGGGGGGCGGGGGGGGGGGGGGGGGGGGAGGGGGCTTCAGAGGCACCACGAAGCCGTTGGAATGTAATTCCAGTCCTGACTATGTCACCAAAGGCCATTCACATTCACCCTCCTGCCCTGAAGGTGATGACTCCTGAAAGGTGGCAGGGGGGCACCATGGTTAGCACTGCTGCCTCACAGTGCCAGGGACCTGGATTCGCTTCCGGCCTTGGGTGACTGCCTGTGTGGGGTTTGCACATTCTCCCCATGCCTGTGGGGAGGCACATGATTCCTTCTTCAACCATCTAGATTGACAAGGGCATAGGCAAATTGAAACACTACCACCTGGAGGTTCCCCTCCAAGCCACGCACCAGCCTGACGTGGAAATATATCGGCCGTTCCTTCACTGTCGCTGGGTCAAAATCCTTATCTCCCTCCCTAACAGCACTGTGGATGTACCTACACCACATGGACTGCAGCGGTTCAAGGAGGCAGCTCACCACCACCTTCTCAAGGGGCAATTGTGTGCAGTTCTGGAATCCACATTATAGGAGGGATGTGGGAGCACTGGGAAAGGGTGCAGAGGAGATTTGCCAGGATGTTGCCTGGGGCTGGAGAGTTTTAGTTATGAAGAGAGATTGGATAGACTGGGCTTGTTTTCCTTGGAGTAGAGGAGACTGAGGGGGGACATGATTGAGATGGATAAAATTGAGGGGCACAGATAGAGTAGACAGGAAGAAACATTTCCCCTTGGTGGAGGGGTCAATGAGCAGGGGGCAGAGATTTAAGGTAAGGGACAGGAGGTTTAGAGGGGATGTGAGGAAAAACCTTTTCACCCAGAGGGTGCTGGGAGTTTGGAACTCGCTGCCTGAAAGGGGTATGGAGGCGGAGACCCTCATAACATTGAAGAAATATTTAGATGTGCCCTTGCGATCCCAGGGCCTATGGGCCAAGAGCTGGGAAATGGGATTAGAATGGTTAGCTGGGGGTAGCGCGGTGGCGCAGTGGTTAGCACTGCTGCCTACAGCACTGTGGACCCGGGTTCGAATCCCGGCCTTGGGTCACTGTCCGTGTGGAGTTTGCACATTCTCCCCGTGACTGCGTGGGTCTCGCCCCCACAACCCAAGGATGTGCAGGGTAGGTGGATTGGCCGCGCTGAATTGCCCCTGAATTGGAAAAAATAATTGGGTACTGTAAATTTTTTTTTTTTTAATTTGGTTAGGTGGTTGTTTTTGACCAACACAGACTCGCTGGACCGAAGGGCCTTTTCTGTGCTGTATGGCTCTATAACTGGGGACGGACAACAAATGCTGGCCTAACCAACAACGCTCGCATCCCCCAAAAGAATATTAACATCAAATCCCCTACAGATCCCCAACCCTCTGAAGTATGTGTGCCCCTCCATTACTGGCCTCTAACCGTTGGCAGCCCTGCGGTCAGCTGCTTAGGCCCTAAGCCCTGGAATGCCCTCAATAAACCTCTCTGCTTTTCTCTCTCTTCCTCTACGACACTCCTTACCCTGCTGACCCGTCCTGATCTCCTTATGTGGCTCTGTGTCACATTACGTTTGAAACACGTGTGTGTGTGTGTGCGGTGGGTGGAAGCGGTGCTTGGGGCTGGGTTGGAGGACGTCTAGAGATTGTAGAGAATTGTTCGCTAGCCAGTACCTGGCACGGAAAGCAGAATAAAGTCTGGTCTGATGTAGTTTCTCACTGATGGATAAAGGGGTCTTTTTGAAAAAAAATAATAAAACCTTCCCCTCTCTTTTTTTCAAAAATGAAAACCATATGTCAACAGTCTTGTTCTGCACTTGGTAGAAAGCTGCAATCTGCAGCAAATTCTCCACAGTCACCCTGTGTCCGTAGCTAAGCAGTTGATTGCAGCCTGTTTTTCCTGCTCATTTGGGAAGGAGCTGTGAGCTGAGACATTGCCCGCGGAGGGTATTGAGACTGACGTTGCTGGGCACAGTTGGGTGTGAGGTGGTGAGTACTTTACCAGCCTGTGTTTGAGGAACGCCTGTTTCCTTTCCTTATTGAAGTGTCCCTGATTTCATACAAATTATGCTTTTCATATGCCCTGAACAAAGACCTAAACAGTGTGTGTGTGTGCGTGTTGATGGGTGGGGAGGGTAGGCTCTGTATAAGCAGGGATTCTGATGTTCCCTGTCTTTCATTAGACCCCCCTCAGAGTTGTTGGCCACCATATGGAAAAGGAAATAGAGGCACTAAGATTCATAGAATCTTACAGTGCAGAAGGAGACCATTCGGCCCATCGAGTCTGCACCGGCCCTTGGAAAGAGCATCCTACTTAAGCCCCACGCCTCCACCTTTATCCCCGGCACCCAGTAACCCCTCCTAACCTTTTTGGACACTAAGGGACAATTTAGCGCGGCCAATCCACCTAACCTGCACATCTTTGGACTGTGGGAGGAAACCGGAGCACCCGGAGGAAACCCACGCAGACACGGGGAGAACGTGCAGACTCCGCACAGGCAGTGACCCAGCGGGGAATTGAACCTGGGACCCTGGCGCTGTGAAGCCACAGTGCTAACCACTTGTGCTACTGTGCTGCCAAATGGATCAATGGAGAAGCAGTGGCAGATTTTAAGGAGGTTATATTGGCTACTAAGGGAAGGACCCATCATCCGTGGTTAACTAAACGAGTTATCGGAAAGCACAAACGCAAAGAAAAGAGTGCACAAAGATGAGTGGCAGGTCAGTTGATTGGTCAGAGTGTAAAGGACAGCAGAGAATGACTAAAAGGTGAATTAGGAGAAAGAAATTAGAGTATGAGCGGAACCTAGCTAGAAATATAAAAACCGATGGTAAGAATTTTGACAGCTATTTAAGCAGAAAAAGAGTCAGTAAAAGCCAGTGTTGGTTCTCTAACAAGCAGGCAGTTAATAGCAGATAAAGAAATGGCAGATGAAATTATCAAATATTTTGTTTGTCTTCACTGAAGATACGACAAACATTCCAGTAATCGCTGGAAAGGAGGTGGAAGGGAGAGAGGGACTTGGTGAAATTACAATCACTAGGGAAGCTGTACTGAACAAACTGATGTAGCTGTGGCTGACAAGCCCCTGGGTACTGATGAACCACAAACCCAGGTCTTAAAACTCAGGGTAACCTGGAAGAGTCCCCATGGTTTTGTGAAAGAGATATTATGTTTAACCAATTTATTTCAAGGAGTAACATGCACTGTGGATAAAGGGGTACCTGTAGATGTACTGTACTTGGATGTCCAGAAGGCATTTGATAAGGAGCCACATCAAAGGTTATTGTGGAAAATAAAAGCTCATGGTGTAGGGGGTAACATTGGCATGGATAGAAGATTGGCGGACTGGCAGAAAAGAAAGTGCTCATAAATGCGTATTTTTCTGATTGTCAGGATAGGATGATTAGAGCACAGCAGGAGTCTGTGTTGGGGCCTCAGCTTTTTTACAATTTATACCAATGAGGGGAGCAAAGGCATGGTAGCTACATTTGCAGATGACACAAAGAAAGGTAGGAAAGTATGTTGTGAAGAGGACATGAGGAGGTTGCCAACAGATATAGATAGGTTGAGTGAGTGGGCAAAAATCTGGCTGATGGAGTATTATGTGGGAGGAAGTGATGAAGTTCGCTTTGGCGAGAAGAATAAGAAAGCAGAGTATGCAGCAGGAGAACAAAGAACAAAGAAATGTACAGCACAGGAACAGGCCCTTCGGCCCTCCAAGCCCGTGCCGACCATGCTGCCCGACTAAACTAAAATATTCTACACTTCCTGGGTCCGTATCCCTCTATTCCCATCCTATTCATGTATTTGTCAAGGTGCCCCTTAAATGTCACTATCGTCCCTGCTTCCACCACCTCCTCCGGTAGCGAGTTCCAGGCACCCACTACCCTCGGTGTAAAAAACTTGCCCCGTACATCTACTCTAAACCTTGCCCCTCTCACCTTAAACCTATGCCCCCTAGTAATCGACCCCTCTACCCTGGGAAAAAGCCTCTGACTATCCACTCTGTCTGTGCCCCTAATAATTTTGTAGACCTCTATCAGGTCGCCCCTCAACCTCCGTCGTTCCAGTGAGAACAAACCGAGTTTATTCAACCGCTCCTCATAGCTAATGCCCTCCATACCAGGCAACATCCTGGTAAATCTCTTCTGCACCCTCTCTAAAGCCTCCACGTCCTTCTGGTAGTGTGGCGACCAGAATTGAAAACTATACTCCAAGTGTGGCCTAACTAAGGTTCATGCCAAGGTGCAGAGGGATCTGGGTGTTCTAGTGCATGAGTCCCAAAAAGTTAGTATGCAAGTACAACAAGTAATTAAATATGCAAATGGAATATGGTCCTTTATTGCGAGAGGAAGTGAACAAAAAAGGAAGGACGTTGTGGCCATGGCTATAAAACGCGACTCGGGTTTGATAAGGGGCCTAAGTGGGGAACGGCCGACCGAAGCTGCACATACCCCATTTTGTACACTGAGGAACGCCGCTTCCCAGAACTCCTCAGTGTAGCGAGAGATCGGGACGCCATTTTTAAATGGCATCCCGATCTCCAAGGCCCCCGCGCGACCTCCGACCCGCGCAGGGCACCTCCGGCCTGATTGCAAGCACACAAAAAAATGCCAACCTGGCAGTGCCCACCAGCTGGCAGTGCCACCTGGGCACCTGGGCAGTGACAGGCTGGCCCCCTGCCAGGTTACCTCGGGAATCTGCACATTAGAGTGCAGATTTGCTAGAAAAGTGATCCCGCCCACAATGGGCGGAATTTGCACTGCAAAGTCTCGCGAGATTGCGTTATATCTCGTGAGGCGTTGCGAGCTGGGCAGATCTCGGTCACCCGGCTTCTATCAGCCACGCTGCCCCGCGCGCGGCGAGCTACTTTTCAGCTGCAGTGTGGCCGTTGGATCGCACCCGAAATCAGGGACATGGAGAAGTAAGAAAAGGTCAACATTAAAACTCCATTTTCTAAGCTTATAGATTTACACTTTACAGAAGTATTTTAAAATCAATGCCCTGTAGCATAAGTTGCTGGTGACAACACTTGCTCAGTGCTCTATTACTGACATAGCGTAAAAGAATTAAGCTTTGGGGGAAATGAGGATCATTTTTAACCGTCAAATTGAGGTTTGGGATAGCCTGGGGGAGACTACATAAACCGGCTGAGCGATACGGTGTTTGGGCAGGTGGCTGTTGATTCAGGTACAAAAGAAGACTCCTAATTCTACAGCATGTGTGTTAAAGAGTGGCTCACATTACACAGTCTGAGGCCATTGTAAGCTGCTTGTTGCAGCAGTAAAGTCCGACTGTGTTTAGCAGGTTGCTGTCTAATCCGGTCAGAGCTCTTAATTAAATTAAAAGCTGGCTAGCTGGAAACGCAGCAGTTGTTTGATCAGCAGGACGAGGGACTCCCTATGTGTGACTTGTTCTTGAGGCTCAGTCGGGGACGGAGACTCTGCAACAGGCACTGCCATGGTTCCCAAATCATGAGGTCCTCTGCCTTATAGACGGTGAGAGTTGTTTAAGGTTTTGGCAGTCGTAGATATTGTACCATGTATGCATACTGCCCATAATTGGATGGTAACAGTTTTGAGTGCATGTTGAAAAAGGGTTCTTGGTGCCTATCACAGCTCTACAGTGGCATACAAATATGCCTCTTTTTTTCTGTGACGGAGAAATTAAGAAAAACTTGCACTTGTAACTTGCCACATTCTTGTGTTTGAATCTCTCCACTGCCTTAGCCCTCTCGCTATCCCAGAAATTGGGGACCGGTTTAGCTCAGTTGGTTGCACAGCTGGTTCGTGACGCAGATCGAGACCAACAGTGCGGGTTCAATCCCCATACCAACTGAGGTTATTCATGAAGGGCCTTCTCCACCTTGCCCCTTGCCTGAGGTGTGGTGATCCTCAGGTTAAATCACCACCAGTCAGCTCTTCCCCCTCAAAGGGGAAAGCATCATCTGGGACTCTGGTGACTTTACTTTAATCTCCTCCAACTCTACAACCCTCCGGGTTCACAGTATTCCTCCAATTCTGGCCTCCTCAGCATCCCTGAAATTAATTGCTTCACCATCGGTGATCGTGCCTTCAGCTGTGCGAAACCTCGCCACACTCTCTCCTTCGCTTTCTCCTTTAAGGTGCACCGTAAAACTCTTTGATCAAACTTTTGGCTCCCTGTTCTAATATCTCCTTATGCTGCTCAGTGCAAAATTGTTTGACATAGCACCTTGAAAATGTTGCTGCATTCAAGCTGCTATATAAATGCTAATTACTATGCCATTGTGCACACTGCAACATTCCACAAACAACAATGAGCTATGTGTCCAATTAATCTGTTTTTGATAAGTGTTGATTGAGGGAGGAATGTTGGCCAGGACAAGTCAATGCAATATTCGATTATATTTTCCTCTGTACATAAAGTTAAAGAAATATTCTTTGTGATGTTTGCTGCAATGGAGAATCGTAGAAGCCCAACCGTGTTGGAGGAGGCCATTCAGCCCATTGAGTCTGCACTGACTCTCTGAAAGAACACCCTAATCGTGGCCGACTCCCCGGCCCGATCCCCGAAACCCCACATTTTATTTTATTTTTTAAATTTAGAGTACCCAATTTTATTTTTTTCCCCAATGAAGGAGCAATTTAGCGTGGCCAATCCACCTAACCTGCACATCTTTGGGTTGTGGGGGTGAAACCCACGCAGACACGGGGAGAATGTGCAAATTCCACACGGACAGTGACCCAGGGCCGGGATTCCAACCCGGGTCCTCAGCGCCGCAGTCCCAGTGCTATCCACTGCGCCGCATGACGCCCTGCCTTCTTGAACTGCTGCAGTCCATGCGGTGTAGGTACACCCAGAGTGCTGTTAGGGAGGGAGTTCCAGGATTTTGACCCAGTGACAGTGAAGAAACGGCCGATATATTTCCAAGTCAGGATGGTCAGTGACTTGGAGGGGAACCTCCAGGTGGAACCTAAGGGGAGCATCCCAGGTATCTGCTGCTCTTGTCCTTCTAGATGGGAGTGGTCATGGGTTTGGAAGGTGCTGTCTGAGGAACCTTGGTGAGTTACTGCTGTGCATCTTGTAGATGGTACACACGGCTGCCACTGTGCGTCGGTGGTGGAGGGAGTGAATGTTTGTGGATGGGGTGCCAATCGAGCGGGGCTGCTTTGTCCTGGATGGTGTCGAGCTTCTTCAGTGTTGTTGGAGCTGCACTCATCCAGGCAAGTGGAGAGTATTCCATCACACTCCTTGTTAGACGTTTTAGTTGCTATGATATGAAGAGTCTAAAGTTCTGTTCCTTTTTCACAAACACACATTTATTTCCTTCCAACAGCCTTTGCACAAAACTCTCACTTTACATCACCTGACAGAGGCCACCTGAAGCCCCTTAAACATAAATGAGACAACTAATTTCAATGTCTCTTAACCCATTACTTAACACTGCTGACTTCTGACTTGTGGGGGGGGAAGAGAAATGAAAGAAAATTCCTAGCCTCTGATCTGGACTTGAAGCCACAGTATTTATCGAACTAGCTAGAATGTAAATAAATGTGTTTTCCACAAAAGACCATTGTCTGCAACAAAATCCCTTTACAATAAGGAGCTAATGAGATAAAACTGGGATAGCAGAATTAAGAGTGGGGACCTGTATTTATTCCTGTAATGCTTTCTACTGTTAAACCAGCTGAGATTGAGCAAATCTCAGAACAGCTGGACCTGATCACGGATTGTACCTGGCGTGTGATGGATTGGCTGCTATTGGCACCATATTTACCCAGTGAGAGATGTGGGAAGACTAATTTCAAAAGTGCAGATGGAAATATTGGAGGCAAATATTGATGCAAAAAGAACATGTGATTGCTTTACAATCATCCACCTTTTCAAGCAATATGCGTCGCAGCATTTCAAAATCTTTGGCAGGGAAATCTTTACTGCGGTCAAATTCCAGTCACCTTGGTAATTGGCTATTTTGGTTGTGGGGGTCTCTGAGGAGAGGACGCTTAAATAGCCTTTTGGAATGCAGCGTGTTCAGCATCGCTCAGGGGCACCATCAACGAGGGGGTCCCCTGGATAAAATAAATAATGCTTCAAGAAAGGTCTCCTCAGCACAGAAAATAAATCTTGTTGAAGCTCATATTCCCCTATGGGGAGCATCCATTTTGTGAGGGGAGCAGGGCTGTTTTCAGCTACTCGAGGCAGCAGTGAATGTAAACCCCTGGAACTTTGGCAAGAGCTGTCGGGATTGCACAGGAGGCTATCGATCCGATTGCCGGTGCTGTGTGCAGTGTCGAATAGCTATTCCAAGCCTCCCAGCCAAAGAATGTGAGTCAGGGCGAGATCCTGGAATAAGCACGTGAGGGAGAAGGGAATAGAAGGTTGTGATGATCGGATGAGAGGAGGCTCGAGTGGAACTAAACATTTTTAAAAAGAGATATAGGAGCAGAATTAGGCCATTCGGCCCATCGAGTCTGCTCCGCCATTCAATCATTTTTATTTATTTATTTTTAAAAATAAATTTAGAGGACCTAATCATTTTTTCCAATTAAGGGGCAATTTAGCATGGCCAATCCACCTGCCCTGCACATCTTTGGGTTGTTGGGGTGAAACCCACGCAAACACGGGGAGAATGTGCAAACTCCACACGGACAGTGACCCGGGGCCGGGATCAAACCCGGGTCCTCAGCGTCGTGAGGTAGCAGTGCTAACCCCTGTGCCACCCCCGCCAGTCGAACATGGCTGATAGGGCAGCACGGTAGCATTGTGGATAGCACAATTGCTTCACAGCTCCAGGGTCCCGGGTTCGATTCCCGGCTTGGGTCACTGTCTGTGCGGAGTCTGCACATCCTCCCCGTGTCTGCGTGGGTTTCCTCCGGGTGCTCCGGTTTCCTCCCACAGTCCAAAGATGTGCAGGTTAGGTGGATTGGCCATGATCAATTGTCCTTAGTGTCCAAAATTGCCCTTGGTGTTGGGTGGGGTTACTGGGTTATGGGGATACGGTGGGGGGGTGGGTTTGGGTGGGGTGCTCTTTCCAGGAGCCGGTGCAGACTCGATGGGCCGAATGGCCTCCATCTGCACTGCAAATTCTATGAAATCTATGAAATATCCGGCAGTGTATAAAATAAAATCTATGTTTCTCATCCCCATTCTCCTGCATTTCCCCATAACCCCTGATCCCTTTATGTGCCTCTCCACCCTGTTTGCAACTATATATATAATATATATAGTTTTAAAAAACAGGTTTGACAATTGGCTTGCTGTTTATTACAACAAATATGACTCAGACTTAAATTAATATGCTGAATTATTTGGGTGGGTTTGTAACCAGCGTCTAGCGAAACAATACAAATGAGAAGGTTTCTTTCACCGCACATGCTTTTAATTTAATTTTTACTATTGTTTTAAACCCGTGTCGCACACTCCCATATGTGATCCATAAAACCCTAATTAGGCCACATCCACAAATTTAACAAGTCAATATAATATTCCCTGTTATTTAATCACTCTAGTTATTTTACCCCAAGCTTTGGTTAAAATATCCCCTTCTCTCTTGCCACTGGCTCTTGTTGGGTTACTGCCCAGTCTCCCCAAGCAAGTGGTTGACAGAGCAAGACGGAGCCCTGGAACGAGCTAAAATCTGGGAAAGCCTGCATGGAAGGGCAACCAGGTTTGGGAACGGGTTGGGGAGCTGCACCCGAGGTGGTGCATTTCGCTGGCTGTAAACTCCTGACCTTGATTTTTTTTTTCTCTGCACCAATACTCGAAAGCTAAAGATCACTGTGACAAAGGTAAGGACACATTAATCCTGGCAGAGAGCCAGCAGAAGTGGAGTTCTGTTTATAGCACCTGGGGCAGAGCTCGCACATCGTAAGAAATAGGAGAACAAATAGGGTAGATCGGGAGGAACAATTCCCCGTTGGTTGGAGAATGAGTGGGTACTGTCTAAATATTAGAGACGGACCTTTCAGAAGGGACAATTCTCCACACAAAGAGTGATAGATGTTTGGAACTCTCTTCCGCAAGTGGCAATTGACCAGAAACTGAACTGGACCCAGCCATATAAATACTGTGGCTACAAGAGCAGGTCAGAGGTTGGGAATCCTGCGGTGAGTAACTCCCCTCCTGACTCCCCAAAGCCTGTCCACCATCTGTTGTGTTATGTACTCTGGGATAACACAGGCTGCAACTCGATGCAGCTTTGACCAAAAGATACTCCAGACTTTGAAGTAAGTTCAATGTGATTTATTGAACCATTAGCACAGTTCTCTATGAGTTTGACTCTCCTGCTAATCTTGCTATAGTAACTCAGTCTAACTAACCAGTCTGCTCGAAGCCACGTGGTGGGTGTGATGCTTCTGATCTGCCCCTGTCCTACTCTCTAAGTGTCGCCTGTGGAAAGAGACAGAGCATGTGTGCCCTGTCCTTATATATGGGTTGTGTAATGCCCCCTTGTGGTAGTGTCACTCTGGGTGGCTTGACTGCCCTTTGGTCGTGTCCCATTCTATGTGTTCATTAGCTGTATGTCGGCATGTCATGACGTCTCTGGTGCTCCCTCTAGTGTTTACTTAGTCATAGTGTATTTACATTAACTCCTTGTGTATTTACAGTGATGCATATCACCACACCATCTACGAGGCACAAGTCAGGAGTGTGATGGAACACTCCCCACTTGCCTGGATGAGTACAGCTCCAACAACACTCAAGAAGCTCAACACCATCCAGGACAAAGCAGCCCCGCTTGATTGGCACCCCATCCACAAACACTCACTCCCTCCACCACCGACGCACAGTGGCAGCCGTGTGTACCATCTACAAGATGCACTGCGGCAACTCACCAAGGCTCCTTAGGCAGCACCTTCCAAACCCCTGACCGCTACTATCTAGATGGACAAGCGTAGCAGATACCTGGGAGCCCCACCACCTGGAGGTTCCCCTCCAAGTCACTCACCATCCTGACTTGGAAATATATCGGCCGTTCCTTCACTGTCGCTGGGTCAAAATCCTGGAACTCCCTCCCTAACAGCACTGTGGGTGTACCTACACCACAGGGCCTGCAGCGGTTCAAGAAGGCAGCTCACCACCACCTTCTCAACGGGCAATTAGGGATGGGCAATAATTGCTGGTCTCGCCGGCGACACACACATCCCTTGAATGAAACCCCCCTGCATTTGTGTAGCACCTTTAGTGTGATGAAACATTCCAAAGTGCAGGAGTGTTATCAAACAAAATATGACACCAGCACTTTGAACTGGAATATTTTACAATGCACCCACATTGCGATTGGTTTTAACAAGACGTCTCCAGTACAACACCAGAGTTCCTGCCTCTTCAGGCGTCTCATTGCTATCGGGTCATTGTGGAGTGGGGTCAGGGTGAGGGGGAGGTGTTTATTGGTCTGTATTGAGCTGGATAAAACTTCAATGTTTCAAGAAACATTTTGAAAAAGAATTGGCAGAAGGACGAGAGGGAAGACGAGAATCCTTTTTTTGACATGGTATGTTTTGAGCAGCTGGAATGGACTGCCCGAAAGGGTGGTGGATGCAGATTAAATTGTAATTTTCAAAAGGGTATTGGATCAATACCTGAAAAGGAAACCACACTGCTGCCTCACGGCGCCGAGGTCCCAGGTTCAATCCCGGCTCTGGGTCACTGTCCGTGTGGAGTTTGCACATTCTCCCCGTGTCTGCGTGGGTTTCACCCCCACAACCCAAAGATGTGCAGGGTAGGGGGATTGGCCACGCTAAATTGCCCCTTAATTGGAAAAAAAACGAATTGGGTACTTTAAAAAGAAGGAAACAAAACATTGTGGGGCTATAGTGAAAGAGCAGGGGAGTGGGACTAATTAGAATCCTCTTCAAAAGAGTAGGGGCCGGAAGATCCTGCCCGATGGGACGAATGGCCTCCTTCTGTGCTCTATGATTCAATGTTGAAATGCTCACTCCACGGATTGGTCACAAAGAAGCCATTTTGATTGTCAGATTGTTCCCAGAAGCGACGATTACATCACTTCGTGTTTCAACAACTAACGAGCAAACAGCTTTTTTGCGAATTGTCTTTTGTCCAAAGGAATAGGAGTAAAAGATACAATGGGGGATATGTTGGCATTTCCCAGACATTCTGTCATTCATTGACTGAAGACCGCACTGATGGTCCGGTGCAATTTGTTTTTCATTGGGAGCAAGATGGTGGTCTACTTGAGGATGCATTTTGCTCCATTCACCAAATATACAGCGCAACTCATTTAGTACGTACACCAACACGCAGTGACAAAATAAAGTTACATGAGGCTACATCGGTACACGACCATTTCTCAATTCTGCCACAGTCCTTCTGCCTTCGCAAACTCCTCCGCTGCTTCCGCTGTCCCAAAATAAAAGTCCTTGGATTTGTAGGTCACGCTCAGCTTAGCTGGATAGACAATGCCACACTGCACCTTGCTGATGTACAGTGCCTTCTTCACCCGGCTGAAGGCAGCCCGCCTCCTCGCCAGCTCCACCGTAAAGTCCTGGTATACACGTATACCAGCTCCAGCCCACTGCACCACCTGAAAACACAGTTACTACTCTTGGCGGCTCACTTGCCTTTGGTACAGGCCTCCATGACCGATGAGCCTGATCCAGTTCACACCAGGAGGGATCGTCCCCCTCCCCCAATAGCTTCGCCAACATCGTGGCAAAATACTCCGTCGGCCTCGGGCCTTCCACCCCTTCGGGCAGACCCACAATCCTCAGGTTCTGCTGCCTGGATCTGTTTTCCAGATCTTCCATTTTGGCTCGCGGACCCTTGTTGGTCTCGATCACCCTCCGCAACTCCATCCCCATCGAGGTGAGTTGATGTGCTGCGATAATGCCTCTTCCACTTCAGTGCCTCACCTTGCTCCCGCACCTCCACCGCTGCGCTCGATACCGCCGCCCTCACCGGGGAGATCGCCTCCTCCACCAGCACTTTCCATACCACCCCCATCTCCTCCTCCATCGCTTCCATGTGCTTTGTGAACTGTTTTTCAAGTTCCACAGCCATCACCTTGGTCATTTCTTCTGCTGTGAGCGATGCGGCCTCCCCGGTGCTCCAGCCTCCGCTTTCCTTCCAGTTCCTGCGCTGACATTTCCACTCACCGGCTGACTTTCGTTAACCCCCTTTCTCACGGCCGTTTTTTTCCCAAGCTTGGACATTTCTCTCAAGGTCAACCTCCCAAAAGCCAAAATGACAGCTAATTACGTGATTTATGTGGGACTGTGTGCCACAGGGAACTCTCATCGTGTTGGTGACTGCATCAGGATTAGGTCAGGATTAACTCCTCCAATCGACAGAAATTGGAACTGGATGACTCTTGTTTTGCTACAGACGACACCCCAATAGAATCATAGAATCCCTACAGGGCAGAAGGAGGCCATTCGGCCCATTGAGTCAGCACCGACCCTCTGAAAGAGTGCCCTAACTAGGCCCCCCCCCACCCCATCATAAAATCATAGAATTTACAGTGCAGAGGGAGGCCATTCAGCCCATTGAATCTGCACCGGCTCTTGGAAAGAGCACCCTACTCAAGCTCACGTATCTACCCTATCCCCAAAACCCAGTAACCCCCACTTAACCTTTTTGGATACTAAGGGCAATTTATCATGGCCAATCCACCTAACCTGCACATCTTTGGACTGTGGGAGGAAACCGGAGCACCCGAAGGAAATCCACGCAGACACGGGGAGAACGTGCAGACTCCGCACAGACAGTGACCCAAGCCGGAATCGAACCTGGGACCCTGGAGCTGTGAAGCAACTGTGCTAACCACTATGTGGCTGTGCTTCCTATCCCTGTAACCCCACCTAACCTGCACATCCCTGGACACTAAGGGGCAATTTAGCATGGCCAATCCACCTAACCTGCACATCTTTGGACTGTGGGAGGAAACCGGAGCACCCGGAGGAAACCTAAAATAGCTCACTGGCATTTGGGACGTGTATGAGCACCAACCATTGGTGAGAGGAACTGGGGGATGTACAGTGCCGATAAGACTGTCGCGGAGCATGGAATCAATGCCTTATAGGAGCATAGACAAAAACATTTCAATTGAAAGCAGGAAGTGGGAGCACTGAGTAAGTTAAGCTTTGTTTTGGCACAGTACAAGTGACCCACTTTGAATTGGCTCTGATTTCTGGCCCAATCAATTAATCCCTGACTTACAGCATTTTTTGTTTGTCTCACAGTGTTCCCTTGTGGATATGCAAATGAGAAGGGTTTGAGCGCACGGGAAAGCAAAGTTAATGATCCACCATCACAGAAGACTAAAGCGCCGAGAGTTTTCTTTATGTGCGGGACGGTCTTGCGAATGATCAAGAGTTGCTGAGGTGTCCGAGCCCAGATTCTGTCTGATTGGCCGCTGAATTCTGGAGACGGAACTCGTTACCCTCGAGCTATCTTTTCCTGATTGCTTTTTGAAAGCGGTCCAACACTCTGCGACGTATTCCCCAATTCCCAAGGTTTTGTAAAGGGCCTTAAATGAAAACCTGCTTTGGATTTTTTTTTTTTTGGTGGTGGGGGGAGGGGGGAGGGGGGTGGGGGTGGGGGGGGGGGGTGGGGGGGGGGGAGTTATGTTCGCCTTTTTAACGTGGAGTATCCTGCAATTCCCCCATTTTGGATGCAGGTCCTGCCAATGTCCCAAGCAGCAAGTGGCAATCTCTGAAATCAGGCGGGATTCTCCGATAAAAAGGGACGAGGGATAACCCTGGGAATTACAGGCCAGTTAGTCTTACTTCGGTGGTAGGCAAAGTAATGGAAAGGGTACTGAAGGATAGGATTTCTGAGCATCTGGAAAGACACTGCTTGATTAGGGATAGTCAGCACGGATTTGTGAGGGGTAGGTCTTGCCTTACAAGTCTCGCTGAATTCTTTGAGGAGGTGACCAAGCATGTGGATGAAGGTAAAGCAGTGGATGTAGTGTACATGGATTTTAGTAAGGCATTTGATAAGGTTCCCCATGGTAGGCTTATGCAGAAAGTAAGGAGGCATGGGATAGTGGGAAATTTGGCCAGTTGGATAACGAACTGGCTAACCGATAGAAGTCAGAGAGTGGTGGTGGATGGCAGATATTCAGTCTGGATCCCAGTTACCAGTGGCGTACCGCAGGGATCAGTTCTGGGTCCTCTGCTGTTTGTGATTTTCATTAATGACTTGGATAAGGGAGTTGAAGGGTGGGTCAGTAAATTTGCAGACGATGCGAAGATTGGTGGAGTTGTGGATAGTGAGGAGGGTTGTTGTCGGCTGCAAAGAGACATAGATAGGATGCAGAGCTGGGCTGAGAAGTGGCAGATGGAGTTTAACCCTGAAAAGTGTGAGGTTGTCCATTTTGGAAGGACAAATATGAATGCGGAATACAGGGTTAACGGTAGAGTTCTTGGCAATGTGGAGGAGCAGAGAGATCTTGGGGTCTATGTTCATAGATCTTTGAAAGTTGCCACTCAAGTGGATAGAGCTGCGAAGAAGGCCTATGGTGTGCTAGCGTTCATTAACAGAGGGATTGAATTTAAGAGCCGTGAGGTGATGATGCAGCTGTACAAAACTTTGGTAAGGCCACATTTGGAGTATTGTGTACAGTTCTGGTCGCCTCATTTTAGGAAGGATGTGGAAGCTTTGGAAAAGGTGCAAAGGAGATTTACCAGGATGTTGCCTGGAATGGAGAGTAGGGCTTACGAGGAAAGGTTGAGGGTGCTAGGCCTTTTCTCATTATAACGGAGAAGGATGAGGGGCGACTTGATAGAGGTTTATAAGATGATCAGGGGACTAGATAGACAGTCAGAGACTTTTTCCCCGGGTGGAACAAACCATTACAAGGGGACATAAATCTAAGGTGAATGGTGGAAGATATAGGAGGGATATCAGAGGTAGGTTCTTTACCCAGAGAGTAGTGGGGGCATGGAATGCACTGCCTGTGGAAGTAGTTGAGTCGGAAACATTAGGGACCTTCAAGCAGCTATTGGATAGGTACATGAATTACGGTAGAATGATATAGTGTAGATTAATTTGTTCTTAAGGGCAGCACGGTAGCATGGTGGTTAGCACAATTGCTTCACAGCTCCAGGGTCCCAGGTTCGATTCTGGCTTGGGTCACTGTCTGTGCGGAGTCTGCACGTCCTCCCCGTGTCTGTGTGGGTTTCCTCCGGGTGCTCCGGTTTCCTCCCACAGTCCAAAGATGTGCAGGTTAGTGGATTGGCCATGATAAATTGCCCTTAGTGTCCAAAATTGTCTTAGTGTTGGGTGGAGGTGTTGACCTTGGGTAGGGTGCTCTTTCCAAGAGCTGGTGCAGACTCAGGGGGCCGAATGGCCTCCTTCTGCACTGTAAATTCAATGATAATCTATGATTAATCTAGGACAAAGGTTCGGCACAACATCGTGGGCCGAAGGGCCTGTTCTGTGCTGTATTTTCTATGTTCTAATGGGGCTAAGTGTGTTGACGCCATTGTAAACGCCGGAGCGTTTTGCGACGGCGTCATCTGGCCGCTAGGAGCAGCGTTCCTGCGCCGCACAGCACGGCACGGGAGAGCCTCACGCAGCTCCAGCTGCCGATACGGGCCCCAGCACGGCCGGCGCGGGTCCGCGCATGCGCGTCACGGCCGGCGATTCTCCAACCTGCCACGGGGTCAGAGAATCCCGCCCCAGATTTCCTCCTTGATAAATAGGCTGTACTCAACAACAAGCCTGATAGAACATAGAACAGTACAGCACAGAACAGGCCCTTCGGCCCTCGATGTTGTGCCGAGCATTGTCCGAAACCAAGATCAAGCTATCCCACTCCCTGTCATTCTGGTGTGCTCCATGTGCCTATCCAATAACCGCTTGAAAGTTCCTAAAGTGTCCGACTCCACTATCACAGCAGGCAGTCCATTCCACACCCTAACCACTCTCTGAGTAAAGAACCGACCTCGGACATCCCTCCTATATCCCCATCCTGAATCTTATAGTTATGCCCCCTAGTAACAGCTACATCCACCCGAGGAAATAGTCTCTGAATGTCCACTCTATCCCCCTCATTATCTTATAAACCTCTATTAAGTCACCTCTCATCCTCCTTCGCTCCAATGAGAAAAGCCCTAGCTCCCTCAACCTTTCCACATAGGACCTACCCTCCAATCCAGGCAACATCCTGGTAAATCTCCTTTGCACCCTTTCCAATGCTTCCACATCCTTCCCATAATGAGGTGACCAGAACTGTGCACAATACTCCAAATGTGGTCTCACCAGGGTCATGTATAGTTGCAGCATAACCCCGCGGCTCTTAAACTCAATCCCCCTGTTAATAAACGCTAACACACTATAGGCCTTCTTCACGGCTCTATCTGGTGTGGATGGTGTCGCAATTTGCACACTGTATAATGTGCAATCAATGCTAAATTATACACAATATAATCTTTAAAGCCCATTTAAGAAGGAATGCACTTTTAAATCTTCCATTTTCAATAAATATTAGTGGACAAACTTCAAATGCGACCTTATTTCAGACAGAATGTGACAGCTCTTCAGTTAACACTGCTTCCTTGAAGAGCCTCT
Source organism: Scyliorhinus torazame (assembly GCF_047496885.1). Taxonomy (NCBI): domain Eukaryota; kingdom Metazoa; phylum Chordata; class Chondrichthyes; order Carcharhiniformes; family Scyliorhinidae; genus Scyliorhinus; species Scyliorhinus torazame. The sequence continues at coordinate 23,332,805 of NC_092738.1, read as the reverse complement.
GGAAGGCTATTAATAAAATTACATTTGTAAGAATCTACAGAACTGAGTGGTTCGCTCGATTGCTTTCGATCGGAGCCAGCATTTCTGGACAAAAGGGGTGCAATTCCTTTAACAAAAGGCTTCATTTACGATGTCCAAAGTCAGGAGTGTGTGGGGTCGAGATTACAGCCTCAACAACAGCTTCAGTCTCCAGCTCCAAAATGTGCCGATATCATGAATAAGTAAGATTTGGAGGTCAGGTTAGTGCGGCTGAAAGATAAACGTTTTGATCAAAGTGCATTTTTTTTTTTGAAAGACAGAAAGGAACCTTTATAAAATCATCGAATGATCCACCACAAAGGGAGGCCATTTGACCAATGGCGGCTATGCAGGAAGCTCTATCCAAATAGTCTCATTTCCCTGTTTTTTATTCCCCCCCCCCCCCCCCCCCCCACTTGCCCCTTTTCCTTTTCAAGTATTTCTCCAATTTCCCCCTTTTAAAAGTTCCTGTTGAATCTGCCTCCCTGTCAGGCAGCACCTTCCAGATCACAACACCTTGCCGGGTAAAAAAGATTTCTCCCCAAGCTGAGCTGGATTGGCCGTGCTAAAATTACCCCTTAGTGTCCAAAGGTGTGCAGGTTAGATGGGGTTACAGGGATAGGGCAGTGGGATTGGGCCTAGGTGGGGTGCTCTTTCAGAGGGTCGGTACAGGTTCGATGGGCTGATTGGCCTCCTTCTGCCCTGTAGGGCGATTCTCTGATTCTATGAAGTGTACAGATAGCCTCGTTCTCTCCAGTTTCTCTACTTGTAATTTTCCTGTATTTTGAAGACATTTTTGAAAATTTGGGCGTTTACAGAAATGCCTGAATGGCCAGGATTTTATAGCCCCCCTCCCCCCAACTCCCTGGTGAATGCGGCAGGCCATTTAAATTGGGCCTCACCAGGACCGTAACATCACATTGGGCGGGAGGGGAGCTAAAATCCTGGCCATGTTTTTTTTAATGGCCTAAATTTTTCGGATGGTAAGAGCTCGACCGCCACATCCGGAGAGTCGGCGGAAACACAACCCCGCGAACCCAGACAGGCCTGCTTCCATTTTACGCTCAAGCGAGTATTGACTGGTGCAGGCGGGAATTCCATCACGGCTTGGAGAGCTGTCGGCCAATCAGATTGGCGGACAGCTCTCCAGCGTCATCCAGGCGCAGCTTCGCAGTGTCCGGAAGAGGCCCATCCTGCCGTGTTTAACCAATACTTTCCGGTTCCTGCAATTTCACTGCTGTAATCAAAGTGCTTCTTCAGTGGTGAGGTTTTGTGTGATCCCCGAAAGCAAAGTCGATGAAATGTCTCCATTCTGAAAGACACGCAGTCAAAACTGTGGCGGTATAAAAGCTGCATAACAGTCACATGGGTGTAAAAGGTGATGTGAACGACAGCTTGGAAGCCCTGACTAGGCCTCTGCAGCAGACTTGTGATCTCGTCTTTTCTCATCTTGCAATTCGCTTCAGTGAGGTTGCTGGGAAATTGAGGGCGAAATTCTCCGCCTCGCAATGCCGTAAACGTGAACCTCGATCGGGTGGGGAATGAGGCGTCCAGCCAAAATCAAAGTCCGCGCCTGATGCCAATTCGGGCGCCATGCTCCGGTCCCTCTCTGCTGGCGATAACTAGGTTTACGCCCCCCGCTGGCAGCATGCAAACCCGGCATTTGCATGCGTTTAAATGTGATCATAGAATCATAGAATTTACAGTGCAGAAGGAGGCCATTCGGCCCATCGAGTCTACACCGGCTCTTGGAAAGAGCACCCTACCCAAGGGCACCTCCACCCTATCCCCATAACCCCACCCAACACTAAGGGCAATTTTGGACACTGAGGGGCAATTTGTCATGGCCAATCCACCTAACCTGCACATCTTTGGACTGTGGGAGGAAACCGGAGCACCCGGAGGAAACCCACGCACACACGGGGAGGATGTGCAGACTCCGCACAGACAGTGACCCAAGCCGGAATCGAACCTGGGACCCTGGAGCTGTGAAGCAATTGTGCTATCCACAATGCTACCGTGCTGCCCGTGATTAGCGGGTTGGACACAGTAAGCTCCGCCCTTCTGTGATGCTCCTCTCAGGCGGAGGTTTCACGGGTGTGAATTACTAGAAATATTGACAAATGTGGACTGGGGGAGCATTAGGCTAAATAAACACTGAAAAACCTTTGAAAACTCTCAGGCTTATTGTGGGATGGCTGCCCGGGCTGGGGGCAGTAGCGGGTAGTGACTTGGTGGCAAGTCCGTGGATTCGGGGCGTCCCCCTCTGAATCGGGGTGGCCTGGCTCAGACCCCATTGCTGCAGTCTGTCTTTTAAACCCACCCCTTTGGTGCTACTGACAGGTTCCTGGCTGCTCACACTGCTGACTGCTCACTGTGTCCTGTGAATGCTCAGAGAGCCTCTGGTGATGTGGGAGCCCACCCAGGCCGCCCCTCTGGACACCCGCAGACGTCAGCTTCTGGACACCCTCATACTCCTGACCTTGGGGGGGCAGGTCTTCTGTGAGCCATCTTGGTGGCAGCAATGGAGCGTTTAAATCACCTCCAGCTGGCAGGCTCTTTATCACTCACTCCGGCCCCAGGAGTTAGAACGCCCGCTGGGCCTGGAATTATTCAGAATTCGTACCAGCAGAGTGCTGGCCCATTAACATAGAACATAGAACATTCCAGCGCAGTACAGGCCCTTCGGCCCTCGATGTTGCACCGACCTGTGAAACCACTCTAAAGCCCATTTACACTATTCCCTTATCGTCCATATGTCTATCCAATGACCATTTGAATACCCTGAGTGTTGGCGAGTCCACTACTGTTGCAGGCAGGGCATTCCACGCCCTTACTACTCTCTGAGTAAAGAACCTACCTCTGACATCTGTCCTATATCTATCTCCCCTCAATTTAAAGCTATGTCCCCTCGTGCTAGACATCACCATCCGAGGATGAAGGCTCTCACTGTCCACCCTATCCAATCCTCTGATCATCTTGTATGCCTCAATTAAGTCACCTCTTAACCTTCTTCTCTCTAACGAAAACAGCCTCAAGTCCCTCAGCCTTTCCTCATAAGATCTTCCCTCCATACCAGGCAACATCCTGGTAAATCTCCTCTGCACCCTTTCCAATGCTTCCACATCCTTCCTATAACGCGGCGACCAGAATTGCACGCAATACTCCAAATGAGGCCGCACCAGAGTTTTGTACAGCTGCAACATGACCTCATGGCTCCGAAACTCAATCCCTCTACCAATAAAAGCTAACACACCGTACGCCTTCTTAACAACCCTCTCAACCTGGGTGGCAACTTTCAGGGATCTATGTACATGGACACCGAGATCTCTCTGCTCATCCACACTGCCAAGAATCTTACCATTAGCCCAGTACTCTGTCTTCCTGTTATTCCTTCCAAAATGAATCACCTCACACTTTTCTGCATTAAACTCCATTTGCCACCTCTCAGCCCAGCGCTGCAGCTTATCTATGTCCCTCTGGAACTTGTAACATCCTTCCGCACTGTCCACAACTCCACCTACTTTAGTGTCATCTGCAAATTTACTCACCCATCCTTCTACGCCCTCCTCCAGGTCATTTATAAAAATGACAAACAGCAGTGGCCCCAAAACAGATCCTTGTGGTACACCACTAGTAACTGGACTCCAGTCTGAACATTTCCCATCAACCACCACCCTTTGTCTTCTTCCAGCTAGCCAAATTCTGATCCAAACTGCTAAATCTCCCTGAATCCCATGCTTCCGTATTTTCTGTAGTAGCCTACCGTGGGGAACCTTATCAAACGCTTTACTGAAATCCATATACACCACATCAACTGCTTTACCCTCATCCACCTGTTTGGTCACCTTCTCAAAGAACTCAATAAGGTTTGTGAGGCACGACCTACCCTTCACAAAACCGTGTTGACTATCTCTAATCAAATTATTCCTTTCCAGATGATTATACATCCTATCGCTTATAAACCTTTGCAAGATTTTGCCCACAACAGAAGTAAGGCGCATTGGTCTATAGTTACCGGGGTTGTCTCTACTCCCCTTCTTGAACAAGGGGACAATATTTGCTATCCTCCAGTCTTCTGGCACTATTCCTGTTGACAAAGATGACTTAAAGATCAAAGCCAAAGACTCAGCAATCTCCTCCCTAGCTGCCCAGAGAATCCTAGGATAAATCCCATCTGGCCGAGAATTGGCATGTCCTGAATTGCTCCACAAATAGCGCCCCCAACGGGAACTTGAACCGCACACAATTGAATCCTGGGGCGTCATTCTCCGACCCCCCAGCGTACCGGAGAATGGCCGTTGGCCGCCGTGAATCCCACCCTTGCCGGTTGCCGAAGTCTCCGGTACCGGAGATTGGGCGGGGGCGGGAATCGGGCCGCGCCGGTTGGCGGGCCCCCCCGCTCGATTCTCCGGCCCGGATGGGCCGAAGTCCCGCCCAGAAATTGCCTGTCCCGCCGGCGTAAATTAAAGTAGGTATTTACCGGCGGGACAAGGCTGCGCGGGTGGGCTCCGGGGTCCTGGGGGGGGCGCGGGGGGGATCTGGCCCCGGGGGGTGCCCCCACGGTGGCCTGGCCCGCGATCGGGGCCCACCGATCCGCGGGCGGGCCTGTGCTGTGGGGGCACTCTTTCCCTTCCGCCTTCGCCACGGTCTCCACCATGGCGGAGGCGGAAGAGACTCTCCCCACTGCGCATGCGCGGGAAACTGACAGCGGCCACTGACGCTCCCGCGCATGCGCCGCCCGGAGATGTCATTTCCGCGCCAGCTGGCGGGGCAACAAAGGCCATTTCCGCCAACTGGCGGGGCGGAAGTCCGTCCGGCGCCGGCCTAGCCCCTCAATGTTGACGCTCGGCCCCCAAAGATGCGGAGCATTCCGGACCTTTGGGGCGGCTCGATGCCCGTCTGATTGGCCCCGTTTTGGGCGCCAGGCGGCGGACATCACGCTGTTGGGGGAGAATTTCGCCCCCGAGCGTCAACACTTTGGGGGCAATTCTCCAATATTGGGCCCGATTGTTCGCGCCGTCGTTACGTCTGATTCTGGCCCCGGTTCACGCCGCTCCAGCCTCCTTTCGCGGTGCCAAATGGGCGCTGCGCCAATCCGCGCATGCGCAGTGGGCCAACTCCATCCCGCGCATGCGCGGGGGACTTCTTTAGCGCGCCGGCCCCAACTCAAGATGGAGTCGGTGTTCAGGGGCCGGCCGAGCCAGAAAGTAGGCCCGGGGGGTGTGGCGGGGGGGGGGGGGGGGGGAGAGGCCGGCCCGCCAATCGGTGGGCCCTGATTGTGGGCCAGACCCCATCGGAGGCCCCGCCCGGTGAAGGAACCCCCCTCTCTCCCCCCCACAGGCCGCCCCCCGACCGTTCGCGTCGAGTTCCCGCCGGCAGTGACCAGGGGTGAACGGCGCCGGCGGGACTCTGTCGTATCGGCGCGGCCGCTCGGCCCATCCGGACCGGAGAATCAGCGGCCCCGCCGATTCCAGCGGCTGGTGCCGCACCAAACGTACCGGCGCAAATGGCGCCGATTCTCCTCACCGCGGAGAATCCGCGCCGGCGTCGGGGTGTCGTGGCGCGGTTGCGCCGATTCTCCGGCCCGGCGCGGGGCTCAGAGAATCGCCCCCTTTGTCTCCCAACGGAGATTTTTGCCCTGAGGTGTAGATGTGAGATCTACCAATATCGTTTGGGGCTCAATGGTGGCACGATAGCACAGCGGTTAGCACTGTGGCTTCACAGCTCCAGGGTCCCAGGTTTGATTCCCGGCTTGGGTCACTGGCTGTGCGGAGTCTGCACGTCCTCCCCGTGTGTGTGTGGGTTTCCTCCGGGTGCTCCGGTTTCCTCCCACAGTCCAAAGACGTGCAGGTTAGATGGATTGGCCATGATAAATTGCCCTTAGTGACCAAAAAAGTTAGGAGGGGTTATTGGGTAATGGGGATAGGGTGGAAGTGCGTCAGTGCAGACTTGATGGGCCGAATGGCCTCCTTCTGCACTGTATGTTCTATGTTCTTAAGGGACACTGAGTGCCTTAGTGAATGGAGATAATGATTTGCTACTGTGAGTAAGCTTTTGTTAACGGTGTGGACACTAGTTCTGGTAGTGTCTTTGTGGAGGAGGGTAATGTACCTGAAACTGTAGCACCTGGAAACATTAACCCTGACTATCAAGTCTCCTGAACAAGGTGGCACCTGGGACATCAAATTTCAGCAGCTGAGTCCGAGCCTTTACTGCCGTCTCCCAGCATCTCACACCAGCAAGGTCCATTCAACCTCCCCCCCCCGCCCCCCCCCCCCCCCCCCCCAATCTGATCAGAGGGTCTCCTGGAGACAGGACTGGAATGGGATTTGGGTGGGGGGTGGCGGAAGGTGGGTGTGTCTATTCTGGGGTCTGTCTTCATTACCTTTTGTGGGACAGGGAACATTTCTGCAGATCTTGTCCCGAGGAGATTAATCGAGTTGGCTGCAGATGAAAAGGAGAGAGATTGATGATATCGTGACCACCCCCTGTTGCATTTTGCTTCTGAGTGTAACACATATTTGAGGTTGATGTGTATTGTAATGACATGACTGTGACTCAGATTTAATGCTGACAGGCTTGTGAAGTGTGTCAGCTTTTTCTCCGTTTCGCTGGTACACATCTCGTCTTTTTAGGCTGTGCTGATGTTTGAGGGGCTTTGCACGTTACAATTCTCATTGCATTCATCGAATCCCTACAATGCAGAAGGAGGCCATTTGCCCCCGATAGACCACCCCTCCCTAGGCTCACTCCCCCACCCTATCCCTGTAACCCCACCTGACCTGCACATCTTTGGACTGTGGGAGGAACCCCACGCAGGCACGGGGAGAACGGGCAAACTCCACACAGTCACCCACGGCCGGAATCATACCCAGGTCACTGGCGCTGTGAGGCAGCAGTGCTAACCACTGTGCCACCGTGCTGGTGTTCTCCTGGGCATCTATTCTTTGGTTTAGATTACTTCTGTTGCACAAAACACTTTTGTATGTCTTTGACTTACGATGACAACTGGTTAGATAATTGTGTAAGAGTTCCAATACCGCAGTTAGTTAATAATTATTATTATTAGTGCCACAAGTAGATGAAGTTACTGGGAATATGAGAGACAAAACCCATTCATTTAACTCCTTGCCCTGGATGTGACCACGTGTATTGTTCCTCCACTGACTGCTCAGTGCTTAGCGGAGAATCTCCTACTGTTCTTCCTCGGTGCTTGGGAACGGTTTCCCTCTGCTCCAGCTACATCTCAAACCTTTCTGAAACCCTTTTCACCCATGTCCCTACGCCTTGTGGGGACCTTTCCAGAGGGCTGCCAGTTCTGGCGACAGTGCAAAGGGAGGAAGCACCATTCGGTGTTTCCCCTCCCATGGGCAGCCAGGGGCAGATGCCAATCAGGAGGCCCATCTCCTGTAACCTTTGGGTGGAATAAGCCAGTGTCAGACCATTGTGAGACCCCGAGCCGTGTTAGCATCTGTAGCACTCATGAATTTTCTCTTGCATACTTGAAATAACGTTGTATTAAACTCTTATATCTCGCTTCAGTGCTCATGAAGTATTTGCTAATGGTACCCTTCTGAAGATCTCTGCCTCTGCTGTGGTGATATTGAGTTTATTATAGATTGCTGAGATATGGTACTGTAGCAACTGGCATACTAATTATAAAAACAGCCCAATATATTTTACTCCATAGTGTTCATTCCATTTGTCTGGAGTCTCCTGGAGCAGATCTTAACATTCTGGAGTGTCCATTTTCACAGGGTGGTTTCCAACCAGAGAGTCAAGGGCTGTTGCAGGTTGGTGGAATTGCGGATAGCGATGAGGACTGTCAGAGGATACAGCAGGATTTAGATTGTTTGGAGACTTGGGCGGAGAGATGGCAGGTGGAGTTTAATCCGGACAAATGTGAGGTAATGCATTTTGGAAGGTCTCATGCAGGTAGGGAATATACAGTGAATGGTAGAACCCTCAAGAGTATTGAAAGTCAAAGAGATCTAGGAGTACAGGTCCACAGGTCACTGAAAGGGGCAACACAGGTGGAGAAGGTAGTCAAGAAAGCATACGGCATGCTTGCCTTCATTGGCCGGGGCATTGAGTTTAAGAATTGGCAAGTCATGTTGCAGCTGTATAGAACCTTAGTTAGGCCACACTTGGAGTATAGTGTTCAATTCTGGTCGCCACACTACCAGAAGGATGTGGAGGCTTTAGAGAAGGTGCAGAAGAGATTTACCAGAATGTTGCCTGGTATGGAGGGCATTAGCTATGAGGAGCGGTTGAATAAACTCGGTTTGTTCTCACTGGAACGAAGGAGGTTGAGGGGAGACCTGATAGAGGTCTACAAAATTATGAGGGGCATAGACAGAGTGGATAGTCAGAGGCTTTTCCCCAGGGTAGAGGGGTCAATTACTAGGGGGCATAGGTTTAAGGTGAGAGGGGCAAGGTTTAGAGTAGATGTACGAGGCAAGTTTTTTACGCACAGTGTAGTGGGTGCCTGGAACTCGCTACCGGAGGAGGTGGTGGAAGCAGGGACGATAGTGACATTTAAGGGGCATCTTGACAAATACATGAATAGGATGGGAATAGAGGGATACGGACCCAGGAAGTGTAGAAGATTGTAGTTTAGTCGGGCAGCATGGTCGGCACGGGCTTGGAGGGCCGAAGGGCCTGTTCCTGTGCTGTACATTTCTTTGTTCTTTGTTCTTTGTTCCCGAAGCTGTCCAACGTAATGGAAAATGGTAAATTGTCCACAGTCAGGTGATGAATATGAGGGACTGCATTCTCCATCAGCGGGATCCTCCGCTTTGCCGACAGCACATTCACGCCCGCGGATTTCCCGACGCCACAGGGGTGCCCACAATGGGACACCCCATTGGCCGGCTGGCGGGACGGAGAATCCCACTGCCGGCGGGGGCGCGCCGCACCGGGAAACGGGCGCGGTGGGATGGAGAATCCCGCCCAAGTGGGACGTGGGAGCCAAATGCACAACTGTATTTAGGCCCCGCCTTCTCAACCTTGCCCCTCACCTGAGGTGTGGTGACCCTCAGGTTAAATCACCACCAGTCAGCTCCCCCTCTCAAAGGGGAAAGCAGCCTACGGTCATCTGGAACTATGGCGACTTTACCTTTATATAGGTATTAATCTTTTAAAAAATGCTGGCTGGGGAAAACACAACCAAACCTCCACATCAGGAGAATCTTTGACTCTCAGAATAGAGGGAGCATCCTACCATTTTGAAGGAAAAATCTACCTCACCACCAGGGCAAGAAGGAATTATACAAATCGTGTCCAAAGTTTAGGTGGGGTTTCGGAGTTGTGGGTAAGTGGGCCTAGGTGGGATGCTGAGAGGGTCAGTGCAGACTCAATGGGCCGAATGGCCTCCTTCTGCACTGTAGGGATCCTATGATTCTATGAATTGGAAAACACCACGAATTTGGAAGGCTTCAGCTCCAGTTGGAAGATTAAGGCTTCCTTTTGCGAACTCCAGGAATTTGAACGTGAATGAATAGAGAATAAGTTTGAATGTATTCATAGCCCTACGAGTATAATCTATGACTTAATCAAACCCGATGATGCTCCACCATCTCTCCGTGTGAAATACGTGGGCATAAATATCTGCCTTGATGGTAGCTTTGTTTTTGAAGAAAAGAATTTCATGCTGAACAAGAATTGTTCTTCTCTGGCTTCTAATTAATACTAAGCACTGCCCTGGCTTGACACAAGGAATTTGTGACGTAATATAACGGGTAATTCTTGCTGGCCCACTTAAACAGTGTCTTCTTTTGTGCTGGCTGAATTCATCCAGACTAATGTAATGCACCATGTTAAACTCCTTATTGTTGGGGCTATGATAATAGCACAGTCTGTACTGAGCAAATCGCCCTGAAGGTAATTGCAAAAATGCGCTCTGCTCCCTCGCAAAAGATTTGACAGAAACACTCAGGAATAAAGTGGACGGTGTGAAACAGAAGTGGGAGAGTGTCCCAAATTCAGGGCGTGTATTTCGAAAGTCTGTCAAGGGTTAACGTGCAGGTTAGAGGATTGGTTCTGTTTGAAGCTCGCAGCGGTGGCGGGGCTGGCAACGGGGAATCCCGCCCAGTGTCTCTCACACCTACAGGACATCGCAAAGCGCTGTACCGTCAGTGGAGCCCCCTGTGGCGGATCTTCCCACTGCGGATGTGGCGAGCAGTTGGATTTCCCGGTCCGGCTGAAGTCCCGTTTTGCATGGCTCGCCTGTCCCGGCGTTGGGGAAGCTGCCGACTTCGACGCGACTGGAAGATCCCGCTGGCGGGTAGGGTCAGATAATCCCACCCCTACTGAGTTCGTTTTTTGGACGTGTTGTTGTAATGTCGGAAACACAGCGGCCAATCTGCACACAGCAAGCTCCCACACACGGCAATGTGATAATGACCCCAGATCATCGGTTTTAGTGATGCTGATGGAGGGATTAATATTGGCCAGGGCACCGGGGTTACGTTCTCTGGAGTGCGACTTGCACCCAGGGCTTCTGACCCGAGAGGCGAGGGCGTTACCAACCGGGCCACGGCTGACGAGAAAGGAACAAGGGCATGCACCCAGGTGCCGAATGTCACGGTCCCACTTTTGCAGTTGTTAAGCGGCGCCAATTGCTCAGGGCTGGCGTTGCGAGTGTGTTCAGCCCTCAGCGGACTGGAGGAAACCGGGGAGAACGTGCAGACTCCGCACAGACAGTGACCCAAGCCGGGAATTGAACCTGGAGCCCTGGAGCTGTGAAGCAATTGTGCTAACCGTTGTGCTACCGTGCTGCCTTTCTGGTGAGGCAGTAATGTTGCCGACACAGATTGGCACCGGAAGAACAGTCTTCCTTCACAGGAGTTTAATAGGATCTGGTTTAGCACAACGGGCTAAACAGCTGACTTGCAATGCAGAACAATGCCAGCAGCGTGGGTTCAATTCCCGTCCCAGCCTCCCCGAACAGGCGGCGGAATGTGGCGACTAGGGGCTTTTCACAGTAACTTCATTGAAGCCTACTTGTGACAATAAGCGACCTCAGCGCCGTGAGGCAACAGGGCTAACGGGGCCAACCCACTGCGCCACCGTGCTGCCCCCACTTCCAATACTTGAGTGAATAATTCAGGCTGATGTTCCTGCTGCAGTACTGCGGGAGTGCTGCCCTGTTGCAGAAACTGTCTTTCTTTATAAGAATCTCTTTTTTTAAATATAAATTTAGTGTACCCAATTAATTTTTTCCAATTAAGGGGCAATTTAGCGTGGCCAATCCACCGAACCTGCACATCTTTGGGTTGTGGGGGCGAAACCCACTCAGACACGGGGAGAATGTGCAAACTCCACACGGACAGTGACCCAGAGCCGGGATCGAACCTGGGACCTCTGCGCCGTGAGGCAGCAGAGCTAACCAATGCGCCACCGTGCAGCCCCCTTATAATAGTCTTTATTAGTGTCACAAGTAGGCTTACATTTACACTGCAATGAAGTTACTGTGAAAATCCCCTCGTCGCCACATTCCGGCGCCTGTTCGGGTCACAGAGGCAGAATTCAGAATGTCCAATTCACCTAACAAGCACGTCTTTCGGGACTTGTGGGAGGAAACCGGAGCACCCGGAGGAAACCCACGCAGACACGGAGAGAACATGCAGACTCCGCACAGACTGTGACCTAAGCCGGGAATCGAACCTGGGACCCTGGCGCTGTGAAGCAACAGTGCTAGTGTGGTCAATCCACCCAACCTGCACATCTTTGGACTGTGGGAGGAAACCGGAGCACCCGGAGGAAACCCACGCAGACACGGGGAGAACGTGCAGACTCTGCACAGACCGTGACCCAAGCCGGGAATCAAACCTGGGACCCTGGCGCTGTGAGGCAACAGTGCTAACCACTGTGCTACCGCAACAATGTAAAAGATCCCAAGGGACTTTTCAAAGAAGAGGAGGAAAGTTCTCCCCAGTGTCCTGGCCAATATTTATCCTTCAACTGATATCACGAAAGCAGATGTGGTTGGGCCTTAACTGCCCTCAGGGATGGGCAATAAATGTTGGCGCAGCCCGTGGTGCCCATGAACGAATAAACAAAAGATAAACTGGTGCATGTCACATTGTTGTTTGTGAGAATTTGCCGTCCACTGTCCAAATACAAGTCTTTATTTGTTTATTTGTAAAAATGCTGCTCATTATGCTCTTAATTGCGGTTCTTGGAGCAACTTGTAAGCACAGACCATCCAAAATCCGACATAGAAACTTTGGATGGGCAGAGTTGAGTCATATTGGAAATAGCAAGACTCCTTGCATTGCTGGTTTCACTGTTTAAGCAATGCACCAAATACTGAAACGTCTTAAAGAAACTGGGACCTGATACTCCCGTCAAGGAGTGAGGCCACAACAACAACCTGCATTCACATAGCCACCTAAAGTCAACTTTGGGGAAGGAATTGTTCCGTGTCATGACGTCAGAAATTTGTGTTTTTCAGACACATTCCCTGTGTCACTGCACAGTAACCAGTGGCAATTCTTACTTCGCCAGAAGTTTTGTCCTTTACTAATTATAACAATCTTTATTGTCACAAGTAGGCTTACATTAACACTGCAATGAAGTTGCTGTGAAAAGCTCCTAGTCGCCTGTTCGGGTCACAGAGAGAATTCAAAATGTCCAATTCACCTAACAAGCACGTCTTTCGGGACTTGTGGGAGGAAACCGGAGCACCCGGAGGAAACCTACGCAGACACGGGGAGGACGTGCAGACTCCGCGCAGACAGTGACCCAAGCTGGGAATCGAACCTGGGACCCTGGCGCTGTGAAGCAACAGTGCTAACCACTGTGCTACCGTGCTGCCTTTAAACATGTGAAGAAATTGGTGCAAGGTTACAATCTTCTGTGCTCATTTTGCCTGGAAAATGTGGTTCCAAACAGCACTGTCTGAGTGACAAGACATGATTGGGTTAACCTATGATTGTGACTGGATGCGCATCTTTGAGTGCTCGCTCATGGATAGCACAAAATGGAAATACAATTGAGACTTGACTCATTGAGTCTCATTCCCTGTTTCATCGGGTAGAATTGGCACTGGTCTTCTTTATGTGATGTGGCCAATTGTTAAGTCAGCAAGTTCTTTCAAAAAAACATTGGAAGGTCTACAAGTATCTTGCCCTGTTAAACTGTGGTTAGAGTTTGGTATATTGGCCAAAGTGTTCGGAAAAAACCTGTCAGAAATAATACTCCACAGGAAGATGCCATTGTGATGTTGTAGAGGCTCTATTATATTGAGTAAAAATTCAGTCTCTTACAGCAACTCATTTGGTTTCTTCTCTACTCCCTCCAAGACGTGACAGACCCTTAAATGGGAAATGGAAAACAGACTTTGTTTGTGGTGACATCTGTGCTGAAAGTCGTTGTGGAAACTCCTCATTCCTCACATGGTGCATGGACCCCTGCCAGACTTTCCAGCCTGATCCCCAGTCTATTGCAGCCACGGTTTAGAGACTATTAACCAGATGTGAAGGGGAGAATGTTTCTGCAATGACTCACTCGGCCGGCTGTGAGGATTTCATGGGTCATGGAAAATGTCGCACACCGACGCTCCGAGGTGGGACAGCCCAATCGCTGAAGGAATCCTCCTTTATTTTGGGCAGAAAGAAATGGATTTCTTGGCCTTGACGGAGAATGTGCTGTGACCTTTGAGGGCAGGGGCAGGAAACCCCTCATTAACCCTTGCAAGGACGACGGTGGAATAGGCCACCAATGTCTCTGAGTTGAGAAATGTTCTTTGACTCGGGGCAGCACGGCGGCGCAGTGGTTAGCACTACTGTCTCACGGCGCCGAGGTCCCAGGTTCGATCCCGGCTCTGGGTCACTGTCCGTGTGGAGTTTGCACATTCTCCCCGTGTCTGCGTGGGTTTCGCCCCCACAACCCAAAGATGTGCAGGTTGGGTGGATTGGCCGTGAGAAATTGTCCCTTAGTTTTCAAAGGTTAGGTAAGGTTATGGGGTTGCGAGGATGGGGGGGCAGTGGGTTTAGGTAGGGTGCTCTTACAGAGGATCGGTGCAGACTCGATGGGCCGAGTAGCCTGCTGTACTGCAGGAATTCTATGATTCTTCCCTCAGCGTGCTCCATGAGTGAAGGAACGGAAGGTTTTACCTCACAGTGCCTAAAAATCAAAAGAAACCGGGTGTCTGGGCGTGTGTGTGTGTGTGAAGGGGCAGGAAAGACAGGAAACAGAAGAGAACTGAGAACAAGCTTGCTCTTGTGGTCACTCTAGTCAAACCCATACAACGGGGCTCCACTAAAATACCCATGTGGTCAACTGGAGACTGGTCCCCTAATACTCTCACCAACCAACCTGTATACTAATTAATGAGTTACCCTTAAACATATATTTAATTGTAGATCGAGGCAAACTAAATATGTAACCACACATCAAGTATCTTGAGGAAGCGCTTAGATTTTGGGTATTAAGTCGCACATGTCCCATTTAACACAATCATCATTTCCTGGAACTTTTGAAAATAAAGCTATTCTGAACTGACCAACATGTGGTTCGTGATGTTAAAAGATAAATCACGTAACGCCACTTGTCACTAACAGATATACAAATTAAATCCAACATATGTCAAAGCAATAAAGGTCAGAATGGGGTCAAATGGGCTGGATGCACAAAATCCATTATCCTGATGCATGATGGGGGGGGTTTGAGCAGCTTTGCTCCGCGAGTGAGGGTGGGACTACCCCCAACTTTCCACCCCGGCTAGACCACTCGGACTATGTGACATTCGTATTTACCTTTCTCCATCTATACTTGATGTTTACTGAGAGATTTGGCAATGAGAGCTTCTCCTGGACTAGTGTTTAGATCACTTTAATTTGTTTTTTCCTTACGCTCTGAGTTTGAAGGACTCTCCGCTGTGATAACCATCTGTAGCAGATTGATTTTAAAATGCTCATCCTTGTCTTCAAATCTCTCCGCGACCTCAGCCAATCCCATCTCCATTATTTCCTCCAGCTCAACAACCCTCTGAGATATTAACGCCTCTCCAATAATGGCCTTGTGTATATCCGCAATCCCTTTGCTCCACTATTGGTGGCCACGCCTTCACCTGCTTGGCTCTTAGCTCCAGAATGACCTCCTTAAACCTGTCCTACTCTTTCTTCTCTTTGAAGACTCTTTTGACCAAGCTTTTAGTTACCTGCCCTAATATCTCTTTACGTGGCTCAATATCATTTTTGTTTTTACACTTCCAGTCTCCAGCTCCTCCCGTCCACTGCCTCTTGTAAAACTCCTCCTCCCAACCTCGGTTCCTTCCCCCCAACTTTCCACCCCAGCTAGACCACTCGGACCCTGTTCTGCCAGGCTCCGATGGCCGCAGCCCCTCCCCCCACCTCACTCCCGTTCACTGGCCGGCTTAAACCGGCCAGCGTGGAGGCCCCCGCCCGGGTCCCTTTCCCACTTGCCCGGCCCCAGGAAAGCCCAAAGATCCCATTTTAGCACACAAACCCCGCATATCCACCTACACCCCAAAGAGCCCTCATTTCGAATGAAAGTCCCGTCCCTTCCCTTGTCCAAATATATACCACATTGGCTCCTTTAATCTCTACACCCGTGCGCAGTGATACAAAAAAGAAGAAAATACAGTCATGAGGTTACATCGGCACATGGCCATTCCTCAATTTGTCAGTTCTGCCACAGTCCTTCTGCCTTCGCAAACTCCTCCGCTGCTTCCGCCGTTCCAAAATAAAAGTCCCTGAGCTTGTAAGTCACCCTCAGCTTCGCTGGATATACAATGCCGCACCGCACCTTGCTAATGTACAGTGCCCTCTTCACCCGGTTGAAGGCAGCCCGCCTCCTTGCCAGCTCCACCGTAAAGTCCTGGTATACACGTATACCAGCTCCAGCCCACTGCACCACCCGCTTCTGCTTGGCCCAGCTCAGGACCTTCTTCACCCTGTACCTACGGAAGCACAGAGTCACTGCCCTTGGCGGCTCACTCACCTTTGGTACAGGCCTCCACGACCGATGAGCCCGATCCAGTTCATATCGGGAGGGATCCTCCCCCTCCCCCAGTAGTTTTGCCAGCATCGCGGCAAAATACTCAGTCGGCTTCGGTCCTTCAACTACTTGGGGCAGCCCCACGACCCTCAGATTCTGTCGCCTGGATCGGTTTTCCAGGTCTTCCATTTTTCCTCGCAGATCCTTGTTAGTATCCATCACCTTCCGCATCTCTTTCCCCATCGAGGCAAGTTGATCACCGTGCTGCAATAACGTCTCCTTCACTTCCTTCCTTAGCACAGCCAATCCCCCTAACCTGCACATCTTTGGACACTAAGGGACAATTTAACATGGCCAATCCACCTTACCTGCACATCTTTGGACACTAAGGGACAATTTAGCATGGTCAATCCACCTAACCTGCACATCTTTGGACACTAAGGGACAATTTATCATGGCCAATCCACCTAACCTGCACATCTTTGGACACTAAGGGACAATTTAGCATGGTCAATCCACCTAACCTGCACATCTTTGGACACTAAGGGACAATTTAGCATGGTCAATCCACCTAACCTGCACATCTTTGGACACTAAGGGACAATTTATCATGGCCAATCCACCTAACCTGCACATCTTTGGACACTAAGGAACAATTTAGCATGGCCAATCCACCTAACCTGCACATCTTTGGACACTAAGGGACAATTTATCATGGTCAATCCACCTAACCTGCACATCTTTGGACACTAAGGGACAATTTATCATGGCCAATCCACCTAACCTGCACATCTTTGGACACTAAGGGACAATTTATCATGGCCAATCCACCTAATCTGCACATCTTTGGACACCAAGGCACAATTTAACATGGCCAATCCACCTAACCTGCACATCTTTGGACACTAAGGGACAATTTAACCGTTCCTAGACTATCTCGCGGAGCGTTAGAGGAAGGTCGGTCAGCAGCAGCAGCAACCTTGGGGGGGGGGGGGGACGTCCTGGGAGGGGGGGGGGGGGGGGTAAAGGGGGGGCTGCCTGGGAGTGTGGATGGGCAAGAGATAACATGAAGGGTAGGGGAAACTGGCACGTACGGGTGAGGGCCAGTGTACAAAGCTGTGTAAATATATTATTTTGCCATGTATATATCTTGCTCTGCGCGATTTCTCACTTTTTTTTTGTTACGGGGGGGGGGGGGGGGGAGGGGGGGGGAGGGGGGGGGGGGTTATTGTTTGTAAGGGAGAAAGATTGTGTTGAGAAACTTTAATAAATATATTTTTTTCAAAAAAGAAAGTGCAAACTCCACACAGACAGTCACCCGAGGCCTAGATTTGAACCCGGGTTGCTGAAGCTGTGAGGCAGCAGTGCTAATCTGCAGCTGTGGGCGGTGCTGCCGATCGCCAGCCGAGCAGGATTCTCCGGCGTGCGATTAGGGAAGCGAAAGCGAGGGCGTTGGCCCCCTTCCCCATGTGTAGTTCTGGCTGTTCCGATACCTCGAAGATTGCCACTCTCGGGCAGGACTTCACCCTCACAACTCTGGACATTGCCTCGGAGAAGGCTGTCCAGAACCCGACAAGCCTGGGGCAGGCCCTGAACGTGTGGATGTGGTTGGCCGGGCCCCTCTGGCACCGCTCACAGTTGTCCTCCACCTCCAGGAAGAACCTGCTCATTCGGGTTCTGGTCAGGTGCGCTCTGTGCACCACTTTGAGCTGCATGAGGCTGAGCCTTGCGCAGGAGGAGGAGGAGCTCACCCTGCTCAGTGCTTCGCTCCAGAGTTCCCACCCTACCTCTGTCCCCAGTTCATCCTCCCAATTTTTGGCTGGTCTCATCCAGTGGAGTCCAGGCTCTGTCCAGTAGCTGTCCGTATATTTTCCCACATAGCTTCTCGTTGCTTGTGCCTATCGGGTCCTCTAGTAGTGTGGTTTCTGGGGCCCTGGGGTACCCTACTGTCTCTTTGAGGAGGAAGTGTTTTATTTGAAGGTGTCTCAATTCCTGTCCTTTTGCTAGTTTCCACTTCCTCGTCAGTTTGTCCAGTGTCGCCAGTCTGTGCCCTACGTAGAAGTCCCCGACCGTCAGTCCTGCCTCCATCTTTTGAAGGTGGTATCCAGCATGGCTGGGGGGGAATCTGTGATTGCCGCAGATGGGAGCCATAAGGGACATTTTGGTTATCCCGAAGTGTTGTCTCAACTGGGTCCACGTTCTCAGCGTGGCCGCTACCACTGGGCTCATTGTGTACCTTGTTGAGGAGGATGGGAGTCCTGCTGTGGCCGGGGCCCGGACGGTCGTTCCTTTACAGGATGCCTCCTCCAGTTGTACCCAATCTGTGTCGGGTTCTGGTACCCATCCCCTCACTCTTTCTGCCGTTGCTGCCCAGTGGTAGTATTGTAGGTTCGGTAGAGCCAGGCCCCCTCTGACTTTCCCTCTTTGCAGTGTCTGTTTGGGAATTCTCGGGTTTGGGTTTGGGTCCCCCCCCCCCCCCCCCCCCCCCCCCCACACAAACGCCATGATTAGCCTGTCTATGTTTTGGAAAAAGACCTTGGGGATGAAGATCGGGATGGATCTAAACAGGAAGAGGAGCCTTGGCAGTACGTTCACCTTGATCGTCTGCACTCTCCCCGCCAGGGAGAGTGGGAGTGAGCCCCACCGTTGAAGGTCTTTTCTTACTTCCTCCACCATTTTTGCACACTGAGGAATTAAGCAATTTGGGGATAGTGGTCTTATTGAATGGGCCGAATGGCCCACACCTGCTCCTGCTTCTTATGTAATATTTTCCTACTCCTCACTACAAATCCAACATTACCAATGCATCGAACTACATTGGACAGTCTTAAGTCGTCCAACTCAACTCCATTTGGATTTATTTCGACTCGGCCTTAATCCTTTCAAGTTGGAACATTTAGATAGCAGCTTGATGCCGATAAAAACCCATTTGCTCATCTACCGAGGGGCATGTGTTTGTCTCTGCTTCCACCCAGTGGCCACACTGAGGATAAGGAGTGCCTCACACCAGGGGGAGTGGGAGGGGAGGGGGCAGTCAACCTACCCATGGGTGCTGAGGCCCAGTTGTTAGCAGCCAACTGCCACCGAGGCTGAGGGCAGCGAAGAATGGACCATAAGTCTCGGGCACTCATCGGTTCACTGAGCCGAAGGGGAAACCCCCATTGCAGTCATTTTATCGTAACATCAGCGTTTGGGTATCTCCATTGGTCATTCACAGTAATGGTGTTGCCTTGGTTCATTGGGCAAGTGTTACCCATTCTGTGTGTATTTCTGACTGACGTCCCGATCAAGAAATCCCCCAGCAGAGCGAAATTCCTGTGTCGTTGGAACAAAATCAACACTGACTCAACATAATTTTATGTAGCGATTGCCTGCTGGAAAGTGAGAAGATTAGAGGGGAGGAGGCAATTGTAGTCAGGGGAAGCATGCTTACCCTGAATGAATCGCATACTGTATCTCAACATGCTTCACGTACGGTGAATTACTTAGAAGTGCAGTGATCTTGATTGCGTCGGTAAATGCAACAACCATTTTGCACACAAGCAGCAATGAGTTTGAGTTTGTTATTTACAGCATAGACGGAGGCCATTCGGCCCATCAAGTCTGCACCGACCCACCTAAACCCTCACTTCCACCCAATCCCACAACCCAATAATCCCTCCTCACCTTTTTTGGACACGAAGGGCAATTGATCATGGCCAATCCACCTAACCTGCACGTCTTTGGACTGTGGGAGGAAACCGGAGCACTTGGAGGAAACCCACGCAGACACGGGGAGAACGTTCAGACTCCGCACAGACAGTGTCCCAAGCCGGGAATCAAACCTGGGACCCTGGAGCTGTGAAGCCACCGTGCTAACCACTATGCTACCGTGCTGCCTCCTCATCTCCTAGCTCTCTTACTGGCCATCTTGAAATTGTGACCCCCTAGTCACTGACATACCAACTAGTGGAAACAGAATAGCCTTCTTTAACCCTGTCAAAACTGTTCAGAATTTTGAACACCTCAATAAGGTCACCTCTGAATCTTCTCTGCTCCAAGGTGAACAATGTCCAATTTCCCCAATCTTTCCTTGTATCTAAAATTCCTCATTCCTGGTATCATTCCAGTAAATCTCCTCTGCACTGTCTCCAGGGCTTCAACATCCTTCCTTAAATAAGGTGCCCAGAACTGAACACGATACTCCAAATGTGGTCTGATTTGTCGAGGTGTAGCATCACTTCCTTGCTTTTATCCTCTATGCCTCTATTTATAAACCCAAGGATCCTATAAGCCTTCTTAACAACTGTTTCAACTTGCCTGGTCACCGTCAGAGAATGATGCACTTGAACCGCGAGGTCCCTCTGCTCCTGTGCTCCCCTCACAGTTGTGCCATTGAGCCTGTATTGTCTCCCCATGTTTCTTCTGCCAAAATGCATTACCTTACATTTCGCTGCATTGAGATTCATCTGCCAGGTATCTGTCCATTTGACCAACTTGTCAATGTCCCTATGGAATCGCTCAGCGTCATCCTCACAATTCACTATTCTCCCTAGCTCAGCTGCAAATGGCGAGTTCATACAATCATAGAATCGCTACAGTTCAGAAGGAGGCCATTCGGCCCATCGAGTCTGCACCGGCCCTCTGAAAGAGCACCCTACCTAGGCTCAATCCTCTGGCCCTATCCCCGTAACCCCGCCTAACCTTTTGGACATTTAAGGGGCCAATCGTGGCCAATCCACCGAACCTGCCCATCTTTGGACTGTGGGAGGAAACCGGAGCACCCGGAGGAAACCCACGCAGACACGGGGAGAGCGTGCAGACTCCGCACAGACAGTGACCCAAGCTGGAATCGAACCCAGGTGCTGAGGCAGCAGTGCTAACCACTGTGCCACCCAAAGTTAATTTTGAGGTTTTTTTTTTAACATGTTGTATGAGGAGGGCACAAGGCAGAACTCTCTTGCTCGACCTCAAATAGTGCCATGGGCTCTTTAACGCCACTTGATTAGGCCGATATGGTCACGTTTTGAACAGCTCATCCAAAAGACAATGCTATTGGCTCTCTCCGCACCCCAGCTGGAATATTGATCTGGATGTGCTCAAGTCTTTACAGTGGTACTCGAACCCATAAACTTCTTAGAGGCATGGGTGCGAGTGACAGAGCCAAGCTGACATTTCAGCGTTGGTGTATGTCTGGCCGTTGGAGAACACAAAGAGCCAATTGAGGAACAAGCTTGTTGACTTGGCCATGAGCAAAAAGGTTTAGTGATAATAAGATGGTTCACAGTGTGCTAAGCAGATCAGTCAGATGAATGAGATGATTGTTTCGCACCGGGAAGGAAAAGCTGCTAATTGTGTCAGTTTATCCAGGACTAAGATTCATTTCTCGAGCACAGATATTAGTTGCTTGCTGTGCTGGCCAGTTTCTGAGACAAGAAAGTGGTCATTCTGACCCTGAATAATATGTGTGTTGTTCAGCAAGCTGTCTAAACCCCTAAGCCTGTACAGTATCGGGGATTCTGGCTCTGTACATGGGCTGTTAGTCATAGAATTAGTTCGGTTTATTTATTAGACAATGACCAATTTTTCACCTCCAATGTTTAGATTTTCCTAAGCAATAGAAATAAAATTAGTATTTTTTGTTTCTGTCTCAGCCATCTGTGAGCGACATATTGAAACCAGCTGCTCATGGGTACTGATGTGTATACAGACCAGTTTCCGTCAGATCTGAGTGCAACACTTGTAACTCATAGATCTGGGGCTGGATTCTCCTTTCAGCGGCTAAGTGGCGGCTGGAATGGAGAGTTAGCGGGAGTTCTACGCCGGAAGAAATCGGCGCCAGCCCCTCACTGATTCCGGGACCGGTGAGGGGGCTCGCAGCGGTACTGGGTGAGACTCCGGTGCCGAAAAACGCCGGGAGAATGGGCGGGTCCCTGGCCACGCATGCGGACGGCGACGACCTGCAGCGGTCGCGCCGTCCAACCAGGTGCCGGCCCGTGCGCGGACTCAACCTGCCATCCGTGACCCCACAGGCCACCTCCCACCAGTCCCCCCCCCTCCCCCATCTCGCGGAAGACCCTCCAGCTAGGGGCACGTGTCCCAGCCGAGTGTGGCGCCGCTGCACGCAGTCCGCAGCCGCCATGCCCGGTTCACGACCGCTGAGACCACACGGGCCCCGTGCCGTCGGCAACGCGACCCATCGGGGGCGCAGCATCGCGGGAGGGCTGGCCGATGATGCGCCAACGCCGTTGCAACAGTGCGCGGCGCGCAGCGTGATTACGCCAATTTGGAGGGGGCGGAGCATGGCTGACTGCATCAAACTGGCGCCGGCCCCGATCTGGACGTCAGATTGGATTCTCCACCCGATTGCCGATTACGATATCAGGGTCAGGCAATGGAGAATCCCGCCCCTATTATTTTCTGTTTCACTGTCTTATTCCGTGGTTTTCACTCCTTCTGAGGGTCAATTTTAGGAGCCTCTGGTATCCTTTATCCTGTAAGTTATCCCAAACAATGTGTGCTAGCAGGTTAATCAGTTGTGGGGGAAGGCCCAGTTCTGCTCTTGCTGTACATCCCACCCACGTGTACTTCCTATCAGGGTCACTGGATAGTGACTCGGGACAGCAACTCTGCTGCTTGCCACCCCGGCGGAAGTCAGCGAATTCAGTGCTGATCAAATCCCAAATCTGTCTTTTACTTCAGAACTGGAAGGAATGCACATTTAAAAAAAAAAATTAGAGTGCCCAATTATTTCTTTCTAATTAAAATGCAATTGAGCGTGGCCAATCCACCTACCCAGCACATCTTTGGGCTGTGGGGGCGAAACCCATAGAAACACGGGGAGAATGTGCAAACTCCACACGGACAGTGACCCAGAGCCGGGATCGAACCTGGGACCTCGGCGCCGTGAGGCAGCAGTGCTAACCCACTGCGCCATTATGCCGCCCCGGAATGCACATTTATGATTTAGTATATAGAATTTAGAGCAGAGATACAGACCATTTGATCCAACTGTTGCATGCGGTTTTTTGTACTCCACATGAGCCTTCTCCCACCTCCATTCATCTGACCCAGTGATGGACAACCCCAGCCAGTGAGTGGGCCGCATGAGTGACCCTCCTTCATCTCAGTGGGCCACAAGATTGAACTCAGGATTGTTCACTAGCCGTGACCCCATCAATAAGATTAAATACATTTAATACACGCCGAATATTTCATAACGAGTTATAGAAAATGCTTCATCGTTATATATTAATAGAACTGTCATCAACTTCAAATGGTGAAAACAATACAAATATTTCCACTTTGGACACAGAGTACGCCTCTCACACTCAATGTTGTGAGCAATCAGCACACACCTCACTTCACTTGTCCTCGCTTTACGTGTGAATCACTTCAGTCACACCGGGAGGGAAAAAACTACACGGGCGGAAATCAGCGGAATGTGGCGACCCTGCGCGTGGGCAACGGTCAACAAAATGTCTCGTGAATTCCCTATTGAATTTATTCATAACTATCTTATATTTTTTAAAATACATTTAGAGTACCCAATTCAATTTTTCCAATTAAGGGGCAATTTAGCGCGGCCAATCCACCTACCCTGCACATCTTTGGGTTGTGGGGACGAAACCCACTCAAACACGGGGAGAATATGCAAACTCCACACAGACAGTGACCCAGAGCCGGGATCGAACCCGGGACCTCAGTGCCGTGAGGCAGCAGTGCTAACCACTGCGCCACCGTGCTGCCCTCTATCTTATATTGATGACTCCTAGTTTTAGTCACCCCGCCACCCCCAACACTCAAGGAGTGGAAATATCCTCTTTACCTGAACCCTTTCAAACCTTCATAACCTTAACAATGTCAGATGTGGGACTTCCGGGTGCGGCGATGACCAGCTAAGTCGCACGTTTCGGCAGCTCCCGGTGGAACGGACTTTTGGGCTCTTAATAAGAGCCCCAACGGCAACTTTAACGGCTAAAAGTACTGTGCGGTAAACCAGAAGGGAATCCCCCCTGGATACGGATGAAAAAAGGAGAGGAAAGTGGCCGGATTGCGGTGGATCCTCTAGAGCAGCGGCAAGGAAGGCAAGCAAAAACCAAGATGGCGTCGGAAGGTGGCAGTTTAACATGGGGCCCTGAACAACACGAGTTTTTGAAACGCTGCGTGGAAGAACTTAAAAAGGAGATGAAGAAGGAGCTGTTGGCCCCGATACTACAGGCGATCGAAGGGCTAAAGGAGGAACAAAAGACCCAGGAGCGGGAGCTTCGGGTCGTGAAGGCAAAGGCTGCCGAGAATGAGGACGACATACAGGGCCTGGTGGTGAAGACGGAGATGCACGAGACACACCATAAACGATGTGTGGAAAGGTTGGAGGCGCTGGAGAACAACGCGAGGAGGAATAACTTAAGGATTCTTGGTCTTCCTGAAGGTGCGGAGGGAGCGGACGTCGGGGCATATGTGAGCACGATGCTGCACTCGTTAATGGGAGCGGAGGCCCGGCGGGTCCGCTGGAGGTGGAGGGAGCATACCGAGTGATGGCGCGAGGACCGAGAGCAGGAGAAATTCCTAGAGCCATAGTGGTGAGATTCCTCCGTTTTAAGGATAGAGAGATGGTCCTTAGATGGGCAAAGAAAACTCGGAGCAGTAAGTGGGAGAACGCGGTGATCCGCGTATACCAAGACTGGAGTGCGGAGGTGGCGAGAAGGAGGGCGAGCTTTAATCGGGCCAAGGCGGTGCTTCACAAAAAGAAGATAAAATTCGGAATGCTGCAACCGGCAAGACTGTGGGTCACATATCAAGGGAGGCACCACTACTTTGAGACGGCGGATGAGGCGTGGACTTTTATCGTGGAAGAAAAATTGGAATGAGCGGGTTATTAAAAAAGAACGTTTGAAACAAAGTGGTGGGGCGAGTATGGGGGACGAAGAAGGGGGGAAAGAGGAGTTTTATGTTATTAATCCTGCGATGTGGTAACTTTTCTCTCTTCCACAGGTGGCGGTGGGGGGAGGAAAGGAGGTGGAGGAGATGGGGCGTTGGCCATTGGGGGCGGGGCCCATGGCGGGAATAGGGAAGCAGGAAGGAGGGGGCGTCGCACGGTGCGAGCCGAGGTCACGGGGGGAAGCCGAGGTCGGCCAGAGTTTGCTGACTTCTGGGAGCAACATGGGGGGTGTAACTACGCTAGTGGGGAATCTAGCAGGGGGGGTGGGGGGGGGAGTTATTGGGTTGCTGCTGCTGGGGAGAGGGGGGGAGCTGGCATGGGGTGGGGTGGGCGGGGGGGCACCGCCTGGGGGGGACACAGCTGCGTGGGAACCGGGTGAGGAGCTGGAAAAAGGGGATGGCTAATTGACGAGGGGGGGGGTAAAAAGCCCCCCAACCCGGCTGATCACGTGGAACGTGAGAGGGCTGAACGGGCCGATAAAGAGGGCATGGGTACTCGCACACCTTAAGAAACTTAAGGCAGACGTGGTTATGTTACAGGAGACGCACTTGAAACTGATAGACCAGGTGAGACTACGCAAAGGTTGGGTGGGGCAGGTGTTTCATTCGGGGCTAGACGCGAAAAACAGGGGGGTGGCTATATTAGTGGGGAAGCGGGTAATGTTCGAGGCAAAGACTATAGTGGCGGATAACGGGGGCAGATACGTGATGGTGAGTGGCAAACTACAGGGGGAGACGGTGGTTTTGGTAAACGTATATGCCCCGAACTGGGATGATGCCAATTTTATGAGGCGTATGCTAGGACGCATCCCGGACCTAGAGGTGGGAAAGTTGGTAATGGGGGGAGATTTCAATACGGTGCTGGAACCAGGGCTGGACAGGTCGAGGTCCAGGACTGGAAGGAGGTCGGCAGCAGCTAAGGTGCTTAAAGATTTTATGGAGCAGATGGGAGGTGTAGACCCGTGGAGATTTAGCAGACCTAGGAGTAAGGAGTTTTCGTTTTTCTCCTATGTCCACAAAGTCTATTCGCGAATAGACTTTTTTGTTTTGGGAAGGGCGTTGATCCCGAAGGTGAGGGGAACGGAGTATACGGCTATAGCCATTTCGGATCACGCTCCACATTGGGTGGACTTGGAGATAGGCGAGGAAATAGAAGGGCGCCCACCCTGGAGAATGGACATGGGACTAATGGCAGATGAGGGGGTGTGTCTAAGGGTGAGGGGGTGCATTGAAAAGTACTTGGAACTCAATGATAATGGGGAGGTCCAGGTGGGAGTGGTTTGGGAGGCGCTGAAGGCAGTGGTTAGAGGGGAGCTGATATCAATAAGGGCACATAAAGAAAAGCAGGAGAGTAGGGAACGGGAGCGGTTGCTGCAGGAACTTCTGAGGGTGGACAGGCAATATGCGGAGGCACCGGAGGAGGGACTGTACAGGGAAAGGCAAAGGCTACACGTAGAATTTGACTTGCTGACAACGGGTACTGCAGAGGCACAGTGGAGGAAGGCACAGGGTGTACAGTACGAATATGGGGAGAAGGCGAGCAGGTTGCTGGCCCACCAATTGAGGAAAAGGGGAGCAGCGAGGGAAATAGGGGGAGTGAGGGATGAGGAAGGAGAGATGGAGCAGGGAGCGGAGAGAGTGAATGGAGTGTTCAAGGCATTTTATAAAAAATTATACGAAGCTCAACCCCCGGATGGGAGGGAGAGAATGATGGGCTTTCTGGACCGGCTGGAATTTCCTAAGTTGGAAGAGCAGGAAAGGGTGGGACTGGGAGCACAGATCGAGGTAGAAGAAGTGGTGAAAGGAATTAGGAGCATGCAGGCGGGAAAGGCCCCGGGACCGGATGGATTTCCAGTTGAATTTTATAGGAAATATGTGGACTTGCTCGCCCCGGTATTGACGAGGACCTTTAATGAGGCAAAGGAAAGGGGACAGCTGCCCCCGACTATGTCTGAGGCAACGATATCGCTTCTCCTAAAGAAGGAAAAAGACCCGCTGCAATGCGGGTCCTATAGACCTATTTCCCTCCTAAATGTAGACGCTAAGATTCTGGCTAAGGTAATGGCAATGAGGATAGAGGATTGTGTCCCGGGGGTGGTCCACGAGGACCAAACTGGGTTTGTGAAGGGGAGACAGCTGAATACGAATATACAGAGGCTGCTAGGGGTAATGATGATGCCCCCACCAGAGGGGGAAGCGGAGATAGTGGTGGCGATGGATGCCGAGAAAGCATTTGATAGAGTGGAGTGGGATTATTTGTGGGAGGTGCTGAGGAGATTTGGTTTTGGAGATGAGTATGTTAGATGGGTACAGCTGTTGTATAGGGCCCCAGTGGCGAGTGTGGTCACGAATGGACGGGGATCTGCATACTTTCGGCTCCATAGAGGGACAAGGCAGGGATGCCCTCTGTCCCCATTATTGTTTGCGCTGGCGATTGAGCCTCTGGCGATAGCGTTGAGGGGTTCCAGGAAATGGAGGGGAGTACTCAGAGGAGGAGAAGAACACCGGGTATCTCTGTATGCGGACGATTTGCTGCTATATGTAGCGGACCCGGCGGAGGGGATGCCAGAGATAATGCGGACACTTCGGGAGTTTGGAGAATTCTCAGGATATAAACTGAACATGGGGAAAAGTGAGTTGTTTGTGGTGCATCCAGGGGAGCAGAGCAGAGAAATAGAGGACTTTCCGCTGAGGAAGGTAACAAGGGACTTTCGTTATTTGGGGATCCAGATAGCCAAGAATTGGGGTACATTGCATAGGTTAAATTTAACGCGGTTGGTGGAACAGATGGAGGAGGACTTCAAGAGATGGGACATGGTATCCCTGTCATTGGCAGGGAGGGTGCAGGCGGTTAAAATGGTAGTCCTCCCGAGATTCCTTTTTGTGTTTCAGTGCCTCCCGGTGGTGATCACGAAGGCTTTTTTCAAAAGGATTGAAAAGAGTATCATGAGTTTTGTGTGGGCCGGGAAGACCCCGAGAGTGAGGAAGGGATTCTTACAGCGTAGTAGGGATAGGGGGGGGCTGGCACTACCGAGCCTAAGTGAGTACTACTGGGCCGCCAATATCTCAATGGTGAGTAAGTGGATGGGAGAAGAGGAGGGAGCAGCGTGGAAGAGATTGGAGAGGGCGTCCTGTAGGGGGACTAGCCTACAAGCTATGGTGGCAGCCCCATTGCCGTTCTCACCGAAGAAATACACCACAAGCCCGGTGGTGGTGGCTACTCTGAAAATTTGGGGGCAGTGGAGACGGCATAGGGGAAAGACGGGAGCCTTGGTGGGGTCCCCGATAAGAAATAATCATAGGTTTGCTCCGGGGA
The DNA here is from genome assembly GCF_047496885.1 of Scyliorhinus torazame. Taxonomy (NCBI): domain Eukaryota; kingdom Metazoa; phylum Chordata; class Chondrichthyes; order Carcharhiniformes; family Scyliorhinidae; genus Scyliorhinus; species Scyliorhinus torazame. The sequence goes on along the minus strand of NC_092738.1, from coordinate 23,304,583 downwards.
GAATGGATGGGGGATTTGGAATATGGCAAAGAGCAGGAGTAACACAATTGAAAGATCTGTTTGTGGATGGGAAGTTTGCAAGTCTGGGAGCGCTGACCGAGAAATATGGGTTGCCCCAAGGGAATGCATTCAGGTATATGCAACTGAGGGCTTTTGCGAGGCAACAGGTGAGGGAATTCCCGCAGCTCCCGACGCAGGAGGTGCAGGACAGAGTGATCTCAAAGACATGGGTGGGGGACGGTAAGGTGTCAGATATATATAGGGAAATGAGGGATGAGGGGGAGATTATGGTAGATGAGCTGAAAGGGAAATGGGAAGAAGAGCTGGGGGAGGAGATTGAGGAGGGGCTTTGGGCTGATGCCCTACGTAGGGTAAACTCATCGTCCTCGTGTGCCAGGCTAAGCCTGATACAATTTAAGGTGTTACACAGGGCGCATATGACTGGAGCATGGCTCAGTAAATTTTTTGGGGTAGAAGATAGGTGTGCGAGATGCTCGAGAAGCCCAGCAAATCACACCCACATGTTCTGGTCATGTCCGGCACTACAGGGGTTTTGGGTGGGGGTGACAAAGGTGCTTTCGAAAGTAGTGGGGGTCCAGGTCGAACCAAGCTGGGGGTTGGCTATATTTGGGGTTGCAGAAGAGCCGGGAGTGCAGGAGGCGAGAGAGGCTGATGTTTTGGCCTTTGCGTCCCTAGTAGCCTGGCACAGGATACTGTTGATGTGGAAGGAAGCCAAGCCCCCGGGGGTGGAGACCTGGATAAATGACATGGCAGGGTTTATAAAGCTGGAACGGATTAAGTTCGTCCTAAGGGGATCGGCTCAAGGGTTCACCAGGCGGTGGCAACCGTTCGTCGAATACCTCACAGAAAGATAGAGGGAGTGGAAAAGAAGAAGGTAGCAGCAGCAGCCCAGGATCGGGGGGGGGGGGGGGGGGGGGGGGGGGGAGGAACCAGAAGGACTCTCAGGGTTGTTAATATATATGTATAATATGTATAGGTTGTTGTTATAGATAATTGTATATTAGACTGTTAAATCATATTTTTGGAGAGTGTTTATCTGAGACAAGGCAGTTGCCATTTAGTTTTAGTTTTAGTTTTTGTTATATATTATTTATTTTTTGTTTATAAAACAGGCCATTGTTATTTATATTGTTATATTATTGTGTAAAGGATACACAATATATGGTGATGGTTGGCCAAAAATTTTCAATAAAATATATATTTTTTAAAAAAAACAATGTCAGATGTCGATTGTGTAAATGTTGTTCAGCTGATGTGATACTGTACAAAGACTAATAGGATTTCTTCATGACCACTGGACATCGCAAATCACCTTCCAACCAATTAAATACTTTTTGAAGTGTAGTCACTCTTTGTAATGTCAGAAACCTGGCAGCCATTTTGAATGCAGCAAGCTCCAACAAACAGGAATGTGGTAATGACCAGGTAACTTGTATTTATGATGTTGGCTGAAGGATAAAAACTGTCCAGGGGAACTCCCCTTCTTAGAAATATGTCACAAGATCTTTTAGGCCCACCTTGCTTAACCTTTCACCTGAAAGACAGCGCCGCATTCCCTCAGAGTGTCAGCCTGATTCTGTGCCCATGCCTTTGAAGTGGAACTTGTCCCATACCTCTGACTCAGAGACGAGAATGCGACACACTGGGCCAAGGCTGTGTGGTGAACCACTGTACACCCGTATTAGGGGATGTAAGGTAGGACATGTACCACAGGTTCGCCAGTAGCCCCAGCCGGCTGGCTCCGCCCAGTAGGAGGAGTATAAATATGCATGTCCTCCATTCAGCTGCCATTTCGCCAGCTGCAGCAGGAGGCCACGCATCTGACTGTAATAAAGCCACAGTTGTCCCCAACCTTAGTCTTTGTGCAATTGATCGTGCATGAGGCTGATTGCTCGTTAAAGGGAACCAGGGAAGAGTCCATGCATTTTTTGCAGTGTCGTGAAGTTTCAATGTGAATTTGTAGGTTGGCTTCAGACACAGGAGCAGTTCCCCTGACCGTCTGACGAGCAGTTGCTGGTGTTCAAATGGGTGATAAGAGTTTGTCTGAGAGACAGCACTATCTTTTTCTGCAGTATTTCTGACAGTGGAATAAACTTACCCTGATAAAACCCACTTTCAAATTAAACTTTGCTTCAGACAGTGCCGATTCTGAGCCCAGGGTATTTGAGCAGCATCCAGACTGAAGTTTAGTTCTGCATCAATGAACAAGATTTTTAAACTGGCAATTTAAATGTAGTAAATTGTGTCAACATCTGGGCTCCAGTAGGAACAATCTATTGACTTGGTTGACATTCAGTTGGCTGAATATATTCAAATGATCTGAGTTATGAATCCAATTGTTCGTATTCGAAAGAGAAACTTGCATTTTTATAGCACCTTACCATGCCTCACCCCTTTGCAGCCATTAGCTTTAAAAGTGCAGTAACTGTTGTTTAGTTATGTGTTAATGATAAAAGGCTGTATTTCTTTTCCTATCTCTACAGTTACGCCGGTACAAAGTGTTGTGTTACGTTGCTTCGTGTAGCATAAGCTGCTTCGTTGATGTATGCTTTGACAAAGGAAGGTCCAGACTGTGTAACGAGTTCAATATGTTTATTGAACTATTAACACAGTTCTTAAATGAGTTTGACTCTCCTGCTAATCTAACTGTAGTAACTCAGTCTAACTAAACCAATCTGCTCTAAGCCACGTGCTGGGGTGTGATGCTTCTGAACAACCCTGATCCCTGATGTACTCTCTAGATGTCTGTCTGTGGAAAGACCCCAGGGTGACCTGGGGTTACCCCATCTCTGGATCTGTAAAGATTTAATCACCTGCTAATGGTCGCATTCCAAGTATCGTCTTGCATCTTTGAATCTGTCTATATATATGTTTCTGGAACAGACCTCTTCATTCACCTGAGGAAGGAGCAGCGCTCCGAAAGCTAGTGACATCGAAACAAACCTGTTGGACTTTAACCTGGTGTTGTAAGACTTCTTACTGTGGAAAGAGGCAGAGCATGTGTGCCCTGTCCTTTTATATGGGTTGTGAAGTGCCCCCTTGTGGTAATGCTACCTCTGGGTGTCCTGATTACCCATTGGTTGTGTCCTGTTGTAATGACCCATTGGCTGTATGTCTGCATGTCATGACATCTCTGGTGCTCCCTCTAGTGGTTACTTAGTCGTAGTGAATTTACATTAACCCCTTGTGTATTTACAGTGATGTATATCACCACACAAAGTATGTGAGGATTTTAAGCAACAGGTGATGCCTGTTTGTGTTGTTCTGAATGTCAGCGAGGAATTAAAAAAAACATTATTGCAAATGGTTTTTTGGAGGAAAGTGTTTGCCACAGGCTATGCAGATGGGCATTTTGACACCATAATGATGCATTTGTAGAGAGCCAGTGCATTCAATCCCAAATTGGACCATATTTGTGTAATCTATTAAGCAGCATGAGGATAATTCAGTTGGGGTCTCCTTGGATGTGATCTGTGGCTAGACACACTCCATAAACTGCAGAGTCCCATACCCACACCTACAATATCATGAATGGACGGTAGCACAGTGGTTAGCACTGTTGCTTCACAGCTCCAGGGTCCCAGGTTCGATTCCCGGCTTGGGTCACTGCCTGTGCGGAGTCTGCACGTCCTCCCCGTGTCTGCGTGGGTTTCCTCCGGGTGCTCCGGTTTCCTCCCACAAGTCCCGAAAGACATGCTGTTAGGTGAATTGGACATTCTGAATTCTCCCTCAGTGACCCGACCAGGTGCCGGAATGTGGCGACGAGGGGATTGTCACAGTAACTTCATTGCAGTGTTAATGTAAGCCTACTTGTGACAATAATAAAGATTATTATTATTATAAAAAATCGTACCCACCCCTGTCTGTGGCAAGGTGGAGATGGTTGACAGCTTCAAATTCCTAGGGGTGCACATCACCAAAAATCTGTCCTGGTCCACCCACGTCGACGCTACCACCAAGAAAGCACAACAGCGCCTATACTTCCTCAGGAAACTAAGGAAATTCGGCATGTCCACATTGACTCTTACCAACTTTTACAGATGCACCATAGAAAGCATCCTATCAGGCTGCATCACAGCCTGGTATGGCAACTGCTCGGCCCAGGACCGCAAGAAACTTCAGAGAGTCGTGAACACCGCCCAGTCCATCACACGAACCTGCCTCCCATCCATTGACTCAATCTACATCTCCCGCTGCCTGGGGAAAGCAGGCAGCATAATCAAAGACCCCTCCCACCCGGGTTAGTCTCTCTTCCATCGGGCAGGAGATACAGAAGTCTGAGAACACGCACGAACAGACTCAAAAACAGCTTCTTCCCCGCTTTTACCAGACTCCTAAATGACCCTCTTATGGACTGAACTGATCTCTCCACACATCTTCTCTACTGAGTAGTACCACACTCCGTATGCGTCACCCGATGCCTTAGTCTATACATTGTGTATTTATCGTATGTCCTATGTTTTTCATGTATGGAACGATCTGTCTGAACTGTACGCAGAACAATAATTTTCACTGTACCTCGGTACGCGTGACAAATCTAAATCCAAATGCACTTGGTTCCATTCTGACGTTCCGCGGATTGATGACTGAGGAAGCCAGCAGTAGGAAGCAAAGATTTACTTGAACTATTGACAATAATCTGCTCTTGGCAGTAACTACCCACAATCCCCGTCTCTGGTGGGACAACAAACTCCCCGCTCCCTGCTCGGGCCAGCTGTTATGTTCAGTTCTAACGAGCTCTCGCTGGGTGGCCTCCGCCCCCTACCCGGGAGGCCCGTACTCCACAAGCCCTGCAGGGAGATCGACAATGGTTTCCGAGGGCCTCGTGGGGGTCAGGACACAGGGGCACAATGGGATAAGACCATAAGACATAGGAGCAGAATTAGGCCACTCGGCCCATCGAGTCTGCTCCGCCATTCAATCATGGCTGACATGTTTGCCTTCTCCCCATAACCCCGGATCCCCTTGGAATGGCCACTAGTTTAATAAAAATGTAATCCTGTTTCCTGTCAGATTTACAGCTGTTGGATGTAATTCTATTGGTTTTGTGTCTCTCTCTTGCAGGACGTGCGGTGCTCTGATTGGATGGACAGACCCACCTAACGTTCTTGCGCCTTCCCCTGTCGACTTTGGACAGCTATGTCCTCGACACTCGACAACTTGAACCTCATGGGCACAGATCAGGAGGACATCATTGTGAACCGGTGCGACCTGGAGGTGGAAAGGAATTATCAACTCATTCCATCCATCATTTGTGCCATGTGCTGCCTTTTTGGGATCATCTACTGCTTCTTTGGTGAGTGAGGCATTGACAAATGTGTGTGGGACACCAAGGGGCCTTCTGCATTGTGAGCAAGAACACATTTCAAAGTGGATTTGTCCAGGCAGAATGCGGTGCTAATGCTCGATTGCTGTTCCACGTCTATTGCTGCTCTACTCAACATTTATCCTGTTGAAGAAAATGTTTCTTAATCTTGGGGATCGTTAAGATTAAAAGTCTTTGTAAACTGAAGCAGTCCCTCCTGGGAACACAGAGGAAGTAGTTGGAAGCATTGTTTAAATGGATGTAAATTTTTGTGAATATCACGGCCTGGATTCTCCGATTCTAGGGCTATGCAGCGTGGGAAGGGTGGCGTTTTACACCAGAAAAACTGACGCAAAACGGCCACCGGTTCCCCGTTTTGCTGGGGCAGGACAGCAGCGTAGAGCACCCGGTTCTAGCTGCCGATACGCCCCGGAGAATTGCCGAGTCCGTGGCCGCGCACGCGCACAATGGCGGCCGCTCGTGAACCTGACCCATGAATAGTCCCTTCGGCCGGTTCGCGCGCCCCGGATCCCCCCCACCATGCCCCCCCATGGATCGGCCCTCCCCCGACTGCGGCGGCACTGGACTGCAGCCTCCCCACGCCGAGTTCTTGATGGGTGAGACCATGGGAGACCCACGGCGTCGGGAATTCAGCTGGTTGGGGGCGGAGCATCGGGGGGCAGGCCTCAGCCAATGGCCTGAGGCCGTCAATACGTGGCGCGGCGTACTCGCTTTGGAGGGGGCGGAGCATTGCGAAAGCAGCGACCGGAGAATGCGGTGTGCGTTTTGCGTGGAGGATGGCGATGGGAGATTTGAAATGACTGTCATGTGGGGCGATGTGGAGTCACCAGGGGATTGAAGTGAATACTTGGGAGGCTGTGGATTGAGAGACAAGGATTGAGGCAATGCATGTGGGGCGAGTGTAGTTACAAAACAAATGAATAAACAGTGAGATGTAGGTGCACGATTTTGGGGAAGAGAATTTTTTTTTGTGTCGGAAAAGCCACACAGTATGGGCGGGATCTTCCCAACAAACAGCCAAGTGTCGGTTCGGGCATGAAAACTGGCGAGGAATCCGCCGGCTCGGTCTTGCAGCACTGGGAAACTTAATCAGTGCAATCACTGGGGAGCTCCATACAAACGCCTCACCAGCACTTGTTCCAGATCCATTCGAGGGGAGCCAGCTCCGCGTTTTTACTGAGGGAGCCCTGACCAGTTACCTGGATGGGGTGCAGCAGAGGAGGGGTGTTGTGGTAATACCAGGTATTGCAGTACCTGAGAGGTGGATGACCATTGGCTAGACCTAGGAGTCTACCATTGGCTAACACACATAGCTCCGCCCTGAGAGGCGGGGTATAAGAACCAATGCCATCCCAGCAGCCTTCACTTTCTGTATCGAAGCTGCTGGGAACAGTTCTAGCTGATTAAAGCCTATTAGTTATGACTCACCTTGTCTCGAGAGTAATTGATTGTGCATCAGGTGTACGCTACCCGGTATTCAGGAGGCGGCTCACCATCATCGTCACCCACCCCCGCCTGGCAGGCATTAACCGCCTTGGTCAGTGCCAGCTCACTGCAGCAGAGGATGGGGCAGCAGTGCAGAAGGTCAATTACCTTCTTTGTGCTGCCAGGGTAAGCCTGCCACCTCCAGCCTCTCGCTACACCCCGTCACACACTCCTCGTACCTCCAAGGTGATCTCTCGCCCACTGACCTCACGGGTTGTCCGCCTGTCACAATGTCCTTCCAGCTGATGATCCACAGCAGGTGGAGGCAGGGATGTCCCAGGGAACCGGCTCTCGGAGGGATGCCGGAGTCCGGGACACTGCTCAGCTCCTGGCCGATGAAGTGGCCAATCCACCCAACCCGTACATTATTGGACTGCGAGAGGAAACCCACGCAGACACGGGGAGAACGTGCAGACTCCACGCAGTCACCCAAGGCCGGAATCGAACCTGGGACCCGGGCGCTGTGTTGCAGCAGTGCTAACCACTGTGCCACCCTGCTGTCACTCCGCCACCCTGAGGCCAACACGGCAAGGGCGGCATCCATAGTTGAAACCCTGCTGCAGGACATGCACTCCATAGCGGGGGATGTCCGCTCCCTGGCTGAGGGCATGACCTCTGTGGTTGAGGGTTTCAACAGCACGGTGCAGGCCCTGGTGGAAATCCATGTGTGTCCGCACCAGAAGGCGACAGGCTTCTGGACCTCACCCCAGCTGCCCCGCTATCCCGTAGAGGAGCCCAGGGCCCGACTGGCGCTCGAAAGGAAGAGGATTGGCAGGAGCGCAGCCCGGGGCCCGCCACCCAGGAGGCCGTGGGAATATCCAGTCCATCTGACATCCCCCTCCCTGTGAGCGACACACCTCCAGCTCCGCACACTGAGGAGGGCAGCACTACAACACCCATGCAGCTCAAAAGTAGGCCCGGACTCTCATGGTCCAGGATCCCAGGGGACGCCCACCCAAGGTCATCTCCGGCAACAGGGCGTGGGAGTCAGCAGACCACCACCTCGGGTGTGGATCCTGGGGGAACACCGAGATGTAGTGTGAGGGTGCACTGCAAAGAGAAGGAAACCTAAGTGAGTGGTCAGGATTCCTGAGAAAGGCCTGTCCCTCAGCCCTCTATTTCCCTCGGATCTCTGTCCATGCACTTCCCCCTTAGTGAGTGTTTCTGCTTCTCCATTAAGCCTGACTAGCCCCCCGCCCCTAAAAACTAAATTAAACAGACTGAGGGACAAATTAAAGCGGGCATCCCCTTAAAGGGGTACTGCTTTAAACAAAAACAAATTAACCTTAAAACATCAAACTGAAATGTGATTAAAAGGGTTAATAAAGCACCCCAGACCCTGCGGCTCCCATTGGGCAATGGGAGGCTTCAATGCTGCCCGTGGACACTGCAAGCTCCCTCTCTAGGGACACCCGGCTGAGAAAGAGAGGCAGATAGTCAGGCCGGGTGACCGTTGCCCGGACCTGTTAATTGGTTGGGACTGAAATGGGGGGTATTTCTCTTTAGCTTTGCATATCTCATTGGCACAGTTGAGTTGCCAGTGAAGGATTCAAATCAGTTGCTGCTGTGGCAGACAAGGCATTGCTGATTAGAGTAAAGATTGCATTTAACTTTGGACACTGGCACCAGATTATAACAGTGTTATACTCTGGCTGCATATTATAAGAGTTTTAAACTCGAGACACGAGCAGATTATAAGATTCCTAAAGACTGGGGTCTGGCAACAAAGTAAAACAGAGCGACACCCTGGGCATTGGCAATTTATGAGAGCGCGACACATAGTTCGCTCTGCAGAACAGACTGTTTTGGTTGTCATATATTTGGTGTTTAGCACATGTGTCAATTGCTCAAAAGGAAGTATAAATATATACTTCGTGTGGGCAGCACGGTAGCATTGTGGACAGCACAATTGCTTCACAGCTCCAGGGTCCCAGGTTCGATTCCCGGCTTGGGTCACTGTCTGTGCGGAGTCTGCACATCCTCCCCGTGTGTGCGTGGGTTTCCTCCGGGTGCTCCGGTTTCCTCCCACAGTCCAAAAATGTGCAGGTTAGGTGGATTGGCCGTGATAAATTGCCCTTAGTGTCCAAAATTGCCCTTCGTGTTGGGTGGGGTTACTGGGTTATGGGGATAGGGTGGAGGTGTTGACCTTGGGTAGGGTGCTCTTTCCAAGAGCCGATGCAGACTCGATGGGCCGAATGGCCTCCTTCTGCACTGTAAATTCCATGATCCATGATATTTATAATCCTTTTGTGATACAATCGACCCTCGTCCAATCTCACATGTGAGGAAATACAGCTCTTTCTGCCTCCAATAAAAAAAAATTAAAAATGCTATAATCAGGAAGTTTAAAATGTGCAGACGCAAATGGATTTTGTGTTTTGACCGTTATAGGTGATTGCCTGTTTTAACATGGGCATTTCAAATGGTGTTGAGTTTACTGAGGGAGCTCTGCCTTGTTACCATTCGTTAAGTTATCCTCAGACACTATTTGAAAGAAGAGCAAGGGAGTTTTTCTTGGTGATCTGGCAAATGTTTAATTTCAACCAACATCGAAAACCAGATTATCTGGTCATTGTTGCATTACTGTTAGTGGAATCTTGCCGTGTGTAAATTGGTTGTCACATTTGTGACATTGTAATGATGACTTCACTTGACAAAAAGTACTCCATTGGTTGTAAAGCGCTTGGGGATGTCCTTAGGCTGTGAAAGGGACTGCGTAAATGCAAATTCTTTATTATTGGTGCCTTTACATTGCTCTTGCTTTCGTAGGAAAGGGAGATATCGCTCTTGCCCATTCTCAGTGCTGCTCTCACATTTGTTCTTGTATTCTTGGTGTCACTATCACCAGCTTCCCCATTCTCCGGCGCCATTTTTCGGGCGCTGGCGGGATCGCTGCCACGCCGGTCCCCCCCCCCCCCGCTCCTGGCGGTTCTCCGGGCCCCGATTGGCCAAGTAGCCGATGAGTTTGGCCCAGTCCTGCCGGCGTGGATTACTCACCTCCCTCACGGTGGGACCTGGAATGTGAGTGTGCGGGGGCCGCCTGGAGGGGGTGGGGGGCTTGCGGGGGGATCCGAGCCCGGGGGGGGGGCCCACGGGGGCCTGGCCCGCGATCGGGGCCGACCGATTGGCGGGTGGGCTGGTTCTGCGGGGGCCTTCTTTACTCCGCTCTGGGCCCCTGTAGGGCTCCGCCATATTGCCCGGGGACCGGCACGGAGAAAGTAACCCCTGCGCATGCACGTGAATATGACGGCCATTCCGCGCATGCGCGGTAATACGCCGGACGTTCTCTGCATTCACGCCGGCGTGGGGACATAGCCCCTTTATTAGAGAATCACGCCCATTGCATTATACATATTTGGTGAAGTAAGGGTTAAAAGCCTGGGTTAGAGTGTGTTTGACTGCTGAAGTCATGTTTTCAAAGATTCTTAGGTTAAAAGACAACAAAGCTTCTAGGAGCCAGAGGTGCAATTAACAGATGTAAAAGGTTTGGGCTCATGCAATTTTGTTTTGATCAAGAGGATTCTCTGGGGAGTTAATTAGTTTTCAGCCTGTTGAGATGATGTCTTGCTGGGTGGAACAAATACATCAGGCTTTTTGAGAAAGCATTTTCAGTTCAGTTCTGGATGAAGTTGGGACCGCAAGTCAGGTTTTGCACTCTGCAGTTTAGTTAAAAAGAGATTAATGGTATTTAAAGCAGTGCAGACTTGCCTGAGGACAAGGGGGAGCTGAAATAAGCCAGCTGAAAACAGCTTCATATTTCATGGGTGTTTCAAAGGAGCATAATCAAACATTAAGGTGATATTAATGCAGACTACCAACAGCTTGGTCAAAGACGTAGGTGTTCATGAGCATCTTGAAGAGAGAGCAGTGGAGAGGTTTTAGAGAGGAAATTGCAAGTTTGGGGCCTTGGAGCATTTTTTTGTTCATCATCAGGCATTCTCACCATGTGCCTCTAAGTGAGGGCTACAGACCAGCTTACACATCCTAAAGGGAGCTTCCAGATTCATTTTTGGGATTTTTCAATTGAAGAAATCCTTGTATGACAAATCATTGGTGCTGGTGAAAGCCTCCATTTTGAAAACAAGTGCTTTACAAAATGGCTGCTGTGAGTTAAACCTCTTACAGGAAGTTTGATGCTCCAATTTATTGACCTGGCTTAAACTGCGATGGATTAAATGTCCCGATTCCTTAACAAAATTAGAAGGCAACAAAAAATGATCCCGTGTGAGCCAACTTAATTGGATCCTTCCCATCCAAATAGAGACAGTCCATATAATCTTCTCAGATTCCTAACTAAGGTGAAGGCTTCACATCCCTATTTTTTAAGTGTCTGATGTATATGGATCTGTATCCAGTCTGCGGGGACTGGAAACAGGTGCTGTTACTGCCAAGTAATACAAATGCATTAAAAGGGAAGCAACAGAATGTGGGATGGAAACATGGGATAGTTTCGGACAGCTTCAACATACACAGCTTTGGAGGCGTCTGATGTGCCAGAATTATCCACAAGCAGTAATTGGACACGTCAATTTTGTTTCCATTTCAGAATGGATGCTGTGCACTCCATCCTTTTCTTGGCTCGTTACACAATTCTCCCTAACTGTGTCCCACTCTTATTGTACTGAGTTGGTACTGTATATTAGAACATAAGAACTAGGAGCAGGAGTAGGCCATCTGGCCCCTCGAGCCTGCTCCACCATTCAATGAGATCATGGCTGATCTTTTGTGGACTCAGCTCCACTTTCCGGCCCGAACACCATAACCCTTAATCCCTTTATTCTTCAAAAAACTATCTATCTTTATCTTAAAAACATTTAATGAAGGAGCCTCAACTGCTTCACTGGGCAAGGAATTCCATAGATTCACAACCCTTTGGGTGAAGAAGTTCCTCCTAAACTCAGTCCTAAATCTACTTCCCCTTATTTTGAGGCTATGCCCCCTAGTTCTGCTTTCACCCGCCAGTGGAAACAACCTGCCCGCATCTATCCTGTCTATTCCCTTCATAATTTTATATGTTTCTATAAGATCCCCCCCCCCCCCCCCCCCCCCCCCCCGCATCCTTCTAAATTCCAACGAGTACAGTCCCAGTCTACTCAACCTCTCCTCGTAATCCAACCCCTTCAGCTCTGGGATTAACCTCGTGAATCTCCTCTGCACACCCTCCAGTGCCAGTACGTCCTTTCTCAGGTAAGGAGACCAAAACTGAACACAATACTCCAGGTGTGGCCTCACTAACACCTTATACAATTGCAGCAGAACCTCCCTAGTCTTAAACTCCATCCCTCTAGCAATGAAGGACAACATTCCATTCGCCTTCTTAATCACCTGTTGCATCTGTAAACCAACTTTTTGCGACTCATGCACTAGCACACCCAGGTCTCTCTGCACAGCCGCATGTTTTAATTCTATTAAAAGCGGCATGTATATTGTGGGCTGCTGAGATGTTAGAACACCAAAGAGAATCTTCGCAATGCCACTGGTGTGAAAATACACAAGCCAGTGTTCATGCGATAGGCAGGTCCGGAAGCGGATGTGGTATTTACTCCCACCCGTGATTGCGAGCTGGACATGATTTCATGCAAACTGGCCATTTAAGGGCAGATAGCTTGAAACACAGCAGGACCTAGACTTAGTGCTGCCATTGGGGGCGGGGGGGGGCGGGCTGGTTGTGTTGGGCACTAGGTGCAATGGGGACCCAACGGGGGATTTAAGTAGAGCAGGGCCAGCTCCCTGAACCTTTGTTCTCGAGTCGCCAGGTATCTTTATGATACCGCCACGAGGTTCAAGTTCAAGTAATGATCAATAATTTAACACACCAATTAGTAAGATTCAAATCAAAGCACATTTATTATACACAGTAAATCACTACTCATGCATAAACTCTACTTTCTAGACTATTCCTATCACTAAAAGGCCAATACTTAGCTTCGGACTGGCCCACCAGGTCAGGGGAACAAATGGCCTTCCGTTCAGGTCCTGAGTCTGCTGGATTCAAAGCTGGTATGGACTGGTAACTAGGAGCGCCTATCTCGTAGCGAGCGTTGACTTGAGACTTACTTGGTTGGCGGCCGCTGGACAGTTCACTCTCAGGGGTTGCTTCGCGTTGCTGAGTGACCCTGTCAAGAAGGACGATTTGAACTTGGGGGCTTTACTTTATAGTCCCCAGGGGCTTCCTGCCCTTCGGGGCGGAACCTGTACCTGGTTCCAAGTGATTGGACTGCATTCCGATCACTTGGATCGATTTCTCCAATACTGGAGCTGTTCCCTGATCGTTGGGCGGTCCCTGAGTGTCCGTTGGCCTTCCTTTGTCTTGGCTCCTGCTGGCGCCGAGGAGACTGGCTTGGCTTTATTCACCTTCACTGTTGCCATTGTGCCTTGGAATCGCTCATTACTATGCAGATGGCTGCTGGTTTCAGTGCTGTCTGGTTGTTTTGCAAGTTTCAATACACATGATTTCTGTATTTGCTAGTCTTTGCCTGTGTTGGCTGAATTTCCCTTCAGCCTCTGCGATTCTCCATTTTAAGTCGGGAAGTGGCCAACTCAGGTGGCTACAGCACCGAGGACCCTGGTTCGATCCCGGCCCTGGGTCACTGTCCGTGTGGAGTTTGCACATTCTCCCCGTGTTTGCGTGGGTTTCGCCCCCACAACCCAAAGATGTGCCGGGTAGGTGGATTGGCCACGCTACATTGCCCCTTAATTGGAAAAAATAATTGGGTACTCTAAATTTTTTTTTTTTAAATCACAACGGCAATGTAAACTTCTATACAATTGGCTTTTTAATGGGCTTAATTGCCAGTGGGTGCCCTCTGACCCCTGGATGACGTTGCAACGTTCGACTGACATCTTCCAATGCAATTTCACACCAGCTCGGGTAAGATGCTCATCCGCTTCTAGTGTGTAAAATTCTGGCTATTGTGTCTGTTTCCAATTGAGAAAACTTAAGTGAAAGGCATATAGTGATATCACCGCGGTTGAACGGTGCAGATGTGAAGCTGAAATCAGAGTTAGAAGCCAAGCTGGGGTTTTTTAAGGATGCTGTCCAAGTTATTTTGTGAGATCTTTGCCAAAGATGACTCAATGGTCATGGAGCCAATATGGATGTCATTGCTCTCAACCCCTTACCATGAACTTCTTCAAATATCCCACCCCCACTCCAACTAATATGAAAGGCAAATGGCCATTCGAGAGAAAGGAAAAAACAATTTACAAATTGCTGGAAGGTCGGTTTTGTTTGTGTTGTGGATCCTTCTATTGCCTCTGAGCCTGCTGCTATCTTGTGGTCCAATCGTTCAGTTAAGTTCAGCCAGGGCACAGTGGCACCCTCTGTCGATAGATTTCGGTACTACAGGCAATTTGCAGCAGACTATAACACTGCACCTTTTTCTCAAGGGAGAATGTTGTGATTATGAAATTAGAGATTACTTTGGAAATATGCCTCAAATAAAATATTATTTGTTCTCTTAAATACAACTCAGGTTATTTGCAGGTCAGATGAAGTGTTGAAGGGGGTCGCCTCTTTTTTGCAGTCCTTGAACTTGTCTCCATGTTTGAATTCCTACCACAGGACTGAAACAGCTCTTGTCAAAGTCACAAATGACAGGGCAGCATGGTGGCACAGTGGTTAGCACTGCAGCCTCACGGCACTGAGGTCCCAGGTTCGATCCCGGCTCTGGGTCACTGTCCGTGTGGAGTTTGCACATTCTCCCCGTGTCTGCGTGGGTTTCGCCCCCACAACCCAAAGATGTGCAGGGTAGGTGGATTGGACACGCTAAATTGCCCCTTAATTGGAAAATGAATTGGGCACTCTAAATTTATTTTTAAAAGTCACAGATGAGATTCTGTGTGACTGGGACAATGGGAAACTTTCCCCCTTGTCCTTCTCTCCCTGTCCCGCAGCCTTTGACACGTGTTGACCCCCCATCCTCCTCCAACACCCTCTCCACTGTCGTCCAGCTGGGTGGGGACAGCTCTCACCTGCTTCCATTCTGATCTATCTCATCGTAGTCCGAGAATCACCGGCAATGGCTTCTTTACCTGTTCCTGCACCGTTACCTCTGGTCTCCCCCCCAAGGATCTATCCCTGACCCCCTCCTATTTCACATCGACGTGCTGTCCCTCAGTGACATCATCGGAAAGCACAGCGTTAGTTTTCACACTGAGGACAGCCAGCTCGACCTCACCCCCACCTCTCTCGCCTCCTCCACTGTCTCAAAATTATCAGACTGCTTATCCCACATCCAGTACCGGATGAGCAGAAATTTCGTCCAATTTAATAATGAGAAAACTTAAGCCGTTGTCTCAAGTCTCCACTCCAAACACTGTCCCCTAGATAGACTCCGTGGCCAATCCACCTCCCCTGCACATCTTTTGGCTCGTGGGGGGGGCCTGAACAACTTCTAACAAAAGCTCCTGTGGCTGCCTGTGCCCATGTTGGCTTTCATTTGTCATCCAGAACAATCATTCAAACTTGAGGAAAGTCTGTGGGAGCCATGGTGGGACTATTTGCTCAGTTTCAAATTGCCAAAGATGTGCTAACTTGGCCTGAATTTAGGACAAGGCTAAAATTCTTACTGTGAATCTGCTTCAAAGTTATTTCAGGTCCTGCAGGACGTGGTTTCAATTTCGGAGCAGTGAATCTGCACATTTCATACTCGCCGTCACTTTTTAATCTGACTCCAAATTTGTCAACGTGCATTTCTTGAATTTCCAATTTAAGAATTCGGAGCTGATTTCGTTCAGCACTGGCGTGAAGTTAATGATTTTTGTTTACTGCTTTGCATGTCAGTCATGGCTCAGTGAGTGTACACTCACTTTTGAGACAGAAGGTCAGAGGCTCGTTCCAGAGCTTTTGAGTACATAAGATCGACTGACACTTAGTGCATCACTCCCTCAGTATTGCACTTGTCAGAGGCACCAGTGAGACATAAAACTGAGGCTACCCTGTCAGGCCAGTGTAAAAGATACCATGGCACTTATCCAGGAAGAGCAGACATTTATCAGTCAACCAAATTCAAAGAAAAACTGATGACATGTTTGTTTACCTTCTTGTAGTTTGTGGGGTCTTGTTGTGCACAGACTGGCTGCTGCGTTTCCTAAATTACACCAGTTACTGCACTTCTAAAGTATTGCAATGGCTGCAAAGTGCTTGAGGACATCCTGATGCCGTGAAAGGTGCTATATATAGGAATGCAGGCTCTTTCTTGAAGAACCTTCTCAATCTCCATCACTCTCTGACAATGTTTTTGATCTGCCCTTCTAATTTCCCTTTCCTGTCTGATTTCCATCCGCCTACCTGAGTTTCTCTGTGTTCAAGACCTATATAAGGGTGAGAATCCCACCCCTTATATAAGTGTTAGGAAAACAAAGGTAGTTTTAAGGGATTTATATTTGTATTTGGTAAACATTAGGATTAGGGTCTAGTTTTAAGTGGGTTTAATTTAATCTTTCTGTGCCTGGTAAAACCTGTAGTTAGATTCATGCTGGACAAAGGTGCTTTTATGTGTGGGGTTGGTTTCGATTCCATTGTGCTTAGAGCGGGGTACGGCATGAAAAGTAAATAAACCAGCAGTGGTTGCTTATAAACTGGGGCCTTGTAAGGTAGAGAAACTTTTAAGTTTAGCTAATTGCAGTTGGAGATAGGTAGTGAGAGAGAAGACAGCTCTGCTGGAAGCAGTTGGTTTGCGAAGGCTAAAGAGGAAACTACGCTCTTAGTCTTGCTAGAAAAAAAGCCATAATATGGAATATGCATTTCTTGAATTGCCAACTTAAAAATTCAGAGCTGATTTTGTTCAGTACTGGCATGAAGTTAATGATATTTGTTTTCTGCTTTGCATGTCAGTCTTGGCTCAGTGAGAGTACACTTCAGTGAGTGTATTTTCAGAAAACAGATGCTGGAAATCTAAAGTCCAGCTGGTTAAAGAACAAAGAAAAATTACAGCACAGGAACAGGCCCTTCGGCCCTCCCAGCCTGCGCTGATCCAGATCCTCTATCTAAAACTGTCACAAAGAACAAAAGGAAGCTAACAAAATGAAGAGAAGTCTCGAGTTATCAGAACAGAGGAAACTGGAAACCAGGACAGATTACTGTTCAGTAAAGTCACAGAGAGTTGAAAAGGCATTGGATTGTGAGAGACCAGGAAAATACCTGCAGTAGTGCAGGTTTGAGAGAAATTACCACAATTTGGGAGACATTATTTGAAACAATTGTGGGAATCAGTGGCTGGACCTTGGCCTTTAAGACAAAAAAACAGGGAGGTATAAGCAAAACCTTGATGGAAACAGTGGGCCGGGGGGGGGGGGGGGGGGCATCATTTAAAAGAAGATTTGAAAGTGTGACTTTTGAAAGTGGAACTTGAAATCACTGGTGTGGAAGCCAGAGTTCAGTGAGACAAGGCAGCTCACGGGATAAGAATCAAGAAATCCACAAACATTCACTTGGGTTCAGAGAGGAGTGCGTCTTACCGCAGTCAGCTTGTGTGCTTAAAGAGGACTTTGTGTATTAATGAGGCCATTGTCATTTAAGATGTACTTTGTAATCCGTGTTGGTTTTAAAATCTGTGTTTAATTGTTAAGCTAAGGGGGCGTAAAGGAGTATTGTACATTAATCCAATTTTTTCTTGTTTAATACTTTTTTTCTTATTGTTAAAAATAATTAGCGGTCCTATGACTCTGTTCCTCCACATTTTATTTTTAAAAATAAAAGTTACGGTCTTTTGAGCCTGGTTCCAATCTGGGATCTACCCCTCCAGTTATAACACCAAATGGGATCGTAATATAAAGTGCAAGTTGTTTCTTTCTAGATTGTATCTTCATAAATCTGGAAAGATCCCAAATTGTCGTAGTGACCTTGCCAAATGCCTGACAGATCTCAGAATATTGGCGCATTCTGGAGTTTTACGAGGCCAGAGAGCCGTGGCTACCCCAAACCAAACCATGACTGGTCAATCTGCAATAAAAAGAGAAAATGCTGGGAATAGTCAGCAGGTCAGGCTGGTGAGAGAAACAGAGTTGTTAAAAAATAAATTTAGAGTACGCAATTCTTTTTTATTCATATTTTTTTTTCTTTGTAAATTTAGAGTACCCAATTGATTTATTTCCAATTAAGGGGCAATTTAGCGTGGCCAATCCACCTACCCTGCACAGCTTTGGGTTATGGGGGCAAAACCCACGCAGACACGGGGAGAATGTGCAAAGTCCACACGGACAGTGACCCAGAGACGGGATCGAACCTGGGACCTCGGCGCCATGAGGCAGCAGTGCTAACCACTGCGCCACCCTAGAGAGAAACAGAGTTAACGGTTCAGATTGATGACTTTTTATCAGAACCGCTGTTAGACATAAACTGCTGTCTTCCAGATGCCACTTATCAGCTAGTTTTTGAATCTGTTGACAAACGTGCCTCAGTGTGGTGATGAAATAGTAATGACTCCAATCTTCACCTTGGCAGCAAGTGCGCTCCTGCACAACCTTGTGTTTGCATAGGAATTACTGTTGTCTGTTTGCTATTGTGAGGGAGGTGTTAAGCATCAGGCCGCATGATGGTTATTGTTTCTGTGTCTGGGTTACAGTGTAAAAGTTATTAGTGTAACTTTTTGAAACCTTTGTTGCAGGTTATCGCTGTTTCAAGGCCGTCATGTTCCTCTGCGGATTGATGTTTGGCTCCATCATCATTTTCCTGCTGTGTTACAAGGAGCGAGTTCTGGACATTCAGTTGAGCGTGGAGGCCAGTGCTGGTATTGGTCTAGGCATCGGAATCCTGTGTGGACTGGTCACCATGCTTGTCCGCAGTGTTGGCCTCTTCATGATTGGCTTGGTGCTTGGCCTGCTGGTAGCAACTGTCACTCTCATTGTGATGGAACAGTTCTATCACCCACACACCATCTGGATTCCAGTGGGGCTCCTTATTGGTGTCGGGATGCTGTTCGCTGTCTTAACTTTACAGTGGCAAAAACTCTTCACCATTATCTCCACTGCAGTCTTTGGTGGTGCTATCATTACAATGACTGTGGACTATTTCATCGAGCTGTTTCTGTTGGCTCAATATGTCTACGAGAGGCTCAAGATTTCTCCCTCGCTGCCGATTTGTTGGTACAGTTGGGTGATCCTTGGCATTTGGCCAGTGCTGAGCATGCTGGGAATTCTGGTCCAATGGAAACTGACAGCTGAAGGTTACTCACACACTGAAGGTAAGACCAGCTCATGCCCAGGGGGGATTCTTTTTTACATTAATGGTTTTTGGAAAACTTTTAGGAAAGGATTTTCTACTTCTCTATCTGTAATCAAACAGATTGCCATGAGGGGATTGTTGGATGGATGCTGACAACTCTTGGGTACTTTGCCAACTTGTCACTCTTGTCATCTATAAGCCCAGGCAATGAGTGTCAATGGGTGATTGCCATCCAGCTGAGCCTGGACTTGCTGCCATCTAGTGCCCGCATGCATGCACTTCAGAGCAGGGGTCACTGGATAGCGATCAGTGGCAGAAACATACCTGTCCCTTTCCTTTAGTCTGGGGGGAGGCCCAAAGCCAATTCTAGTGTCCCCAGCACTTCCTCCACTTAACTCATGAAAGATAGGGGATCAAACCTTACGCATTGTTCGTTTGTGTGCACGGAACATACTGGATGATGATTTTAGCCACTGAACCATTTGAATGATAAGCTTCTCACACTGGACAATCAGTACTTTGTTTTTTTTATAAATTTAGAGTACCCAATTCATTTTTTCCAATTAAGGGGCAATTTAGTGTGGCCAATCCACCTACCCTGCACATCTTTGGGTTGTGGGGGTGAAACCCACGCAGACACGGGGAGAATGTGCAAACTCCGCACGGACAGTGACCCAGAGCCGGGATCGAACCTGGGATCTCGGCGCCGTGAGGCAGCAGTGCTAACCACTGCACCACCGTGCCACCTGCAATCAGTGCTTTGGTGTGGATCTATTGGAGGATTTGCTGGACTCATTATATTGTCCTGCTCAGTTGCTGACTGGCGCTGTTCTGCTGTTTATTTGATGACCAGTTTCTTACTGAAGAACATTGCTCGGTCCAAACACCTTGCTGCTGAGGGAGAAGAAAATGGGAATAACAGGAACGGGTTTTAGCTCAATTGTTCTGTTCTTCAGTAAAGATGGAGGCATTCTGTAAAGGGTGGGCAAGGAAGAAAAGGCATTGAAGCTGTTAACTAACACAAATTCTATTGCCACTAACTTTTCTTCTTCCTGCAGTTATTATCAGTAAACGACAAAAACGAGTGCAGTTGATGAGAATACGACAGCAGGAAGCAAAGAAGCGACAGAGGGCATCTCAGACAGAGGGCACATACCGCAGGAAACCATACCCGGTCAAACGGTACACGGGAGACATCCTATCACCGGTAAAGTATGAGATATCAACCTCTCTTCACTCGAGTACTGGAGTGAAGAGAAGTGAGAGTGGGGCCCCTTTGATCTTACCATCTCCATTCTTCTGTACAATATTAAGCTATATAGATACAGAATTACTTCGGGTATACAGCACAGAAAAAGGCATTTCAGCCCAACTGCTGCCAGTATTTATGTTCCACCCCTCTTCACCTAACCTGTCAACATAACCTTTCTCTCTCATGCACCTATCTAGCTTCCCCGCAATGGCATCTCTGTGATTTGCCTCAGTTATTTATGTGGTTATATATAACCAATCCCAACACATGAGTCGAGTAAGATAATTAATCTACAAAGAATTACCAGTCGTGTGTACATGGGAGCGAATTATAGGAAAGGAATCAGACTGAGTGATGTAATAGAGCACCCTGCTACTCACCGAGCGCTTTTACCCAGGGGTATATTTTCCATTCCTGCCCAATGAGGGAATGGTGATGGGTGGGGTGGGCAATTTGACAAACCATTCAAAAGTCCATAGACCTTGGGTGGGAATTTGCAGTCTCGGGGCGGGCCATGCTGCCCTGCGTTTGTTCCCCAGCTCTCCAGAAGATGTTGGCTTCTTGTGGTGTGTGATTCCACCGACTGTCCTTGTGCCATTCTTCATGTGCAAGCCAAGGCTTCAACTTTGGTTGAATTCTGGTGTAATGCCAGTGTAGTAAGAGTTCTGTCCAATCTGATCCCAACCAATTTTCTGTTGGCATTCTCAGCTCGATTGGGAAGCCGAAATTGAGGGTGGGTAGGGAGGCTGCAGATCTTGCCACCTGAGGGGAGTGGGGGAAGGGATTGGGGAACAGACCGGAGGATGCAGAGGGGGGAGAGGAGCAGATTCTTAACCAATTTCCCACCGATGTCTCCTGGTGTTAGACTGGGAAGCCTCAGCAACTCTGATGGAAAATGCAAGTGTTTTAGAATCCATAGACCTCCGACAGTGCAGGAGGCCATTCGGTCTATCGAGTCTGCACCGACCCTCTGGAAGATCAATCTCCCTCAGCCCACTCCCCCATCCTATCCCTGTCACCCCATCTAACCACATCTTTCGGGACTTGTGGGAGGAAATCGGAGCACCCGGAGGAAACCCACGCAGACACAGGGAGAATGTGCAGACTCCACACAGTCACCCAAGGCCAGAATTGAACCCGTGTCCCTGGAGCTGGGAGGCAGCAGTGCTAACCACTGTGCTGCCTCGACAAAATAAAAAGCAATCCTTCAGATTTATTCTGGGAAGTGGTTACTGTCCCAATTTATGCATGAGAAAGAACCAGAGTCCACATGAGGGAAAAAAACTTTACACAGCAAGTTGTTAGGATCTGGAATGCACTGTCTGAAAGATTCAATCATTGATTTTCAAAACAGAATTGGATAAGGAGACACTTCTTCACACAAAGAGTGGTGAGCCTGTGGAATTCATTACCACAGGAAGTAGTTGATGCTAAAACTTTGAATATATTCAAGAGGCGGCTGGATATAGCACTTGGGGGGAATGGGATCAAAGGCTATGGGGAGAAAGCAGGATTAGGCTATTGAGTTGGATGATCAGCCATGATGGTGATGAATGGTGGAGCGGGCTCGAAGGGCCAAAGGCCTCCTCCTGCTCCTATCTTCTATGTATGTATGTAAATACTTGGGGGGAAGAGTTTGAAAGGCTATGAGGAAAGAGCAGGGCAGTGGGATTAATTGGCTAGCTCCATCAAAGAAGCAGCTCAAATGTGATCAAATGGCCTCCTTCTCTGTGCTCTGTTATTTTGAAAATAATTTTTCTCTCTTTCCCCTCTAGAGCTACATTCAGAGTATCCGAGATCGTCAGACAGCAACATCCATGAGCAGTCTAAACACAAACATTCACACCATCGTGGATTTGGATTATGAATGTGGTTCCACTGTTCCACTCACAGCCAGCAATCCCGTGGTCATGGCATGAGCTAGTTATCATTGCACAGCAAATATCGGTCAAGGTTATTAGTGAACAACCAGTTTATTTAGCTCGTCGCAGGTGGCAAGTAGATAACATGTGGCACTCTAGCCAGAAGTCTCCACACCATGGTCTGTTTGTGTGTCTCTCTCGGAACCAGTTCCTGCAACCATGAAGAAACCTCTCGACTTCCCCAGTTTGTTACCTGCCTGAATCATTTTTCAGCGGTCTGACAGAGAAAGGGCCTGCTGCCTCTTATCAATAGGCATCGATTACAATGCAAACCACTCCACCTCGTCCTTCATTGATGAAAGGGGGCCTGTCATGGGAAGCAGACCAACATGGCACATCACCCGTCAGGGAAATGTGTACCTTAGTGACCAGCATAGAAAACCATGTTCCCCATGCACATAAAGAATAATCAGGATAAGTGTGTGGCTCCTTTGTGAAATAATCTTGGATTGCGTGTGTCTCAGCCTGCATGTTTTCCAATTTGTTTGTTGCTCAATCACTGCAAGACATATAGTCGTTGTCTTGTGGGCCACCAATGTGGCTTTTTATGCTGTCAAAATTCATCTTTAAGTATTTCTTTTGAAGGTACCATTTCATATATACCCTATTCAATTGTTTACTTTTGAAGCCAGAATGATTTAATGCCCTTCTGTATTAGTTTAAACACGGTGTTATTCAGTGCGACACAATAGGCCTGTAAGCAGCAAATTGTCTCACTTTAATACTGTTCGGCTAAACCCTGCCTCTTAAGTATAATCCAGCAGAGTAAATAGCCAAATGTTAAATCTCAAGCACAATTGCTTCCTTTATTTTGCACTGCAGCTTTCTCTAATGCCAATCGGAGATGTAAGGGTGGTGGCAGACGTTATTTGCGATTGAGTACTTATCATTTCCCATTTCATCACCGTTACAAATTCCAGAACTGTATGAATCAGCAGACACGCAACTCAAAGGGTCAGGTCCTTTTTCTTCATTCTTCGACCAGTGTAAATATCTCCAGCAGCTCTTGACCTTTCAAATACTCTCCCAGTGGACCTCACACCCTGATTGACAGTTGCTATTAGCTCTCAGGGCAAAGGACACTTACACTGTTTGGGCTATGAGGTGAACGCTGGGCAGGAATCTGTTGGAGGTGGACTGATGGTGTTGTTTATATGCATGCAGTTCAATACACAAACATAGTGAGGTCTGAGGAGGATGAAGACAGAAAACCTCTACAGTGAAAAGACAACAGGTGTTTGGTATTATAGAAAGTAAGCTCCCATTTCTATTTGACAGCACAACGGAGGTGAGAAAATCAAATGGCCAATTTACGGTGAACTTCGAACTGCAGCAACCTTACTCCGAGAGTGAGAGGATAGTGTTCTAGCTCATCCACCTATGATGTACTAATGGGATATTTGAGTATCCTGGGGTAAGGAGAAGGGTTTGGTTTCCTGGTGTCTGGGTGGGTCTCACTATGCAGACAGAAAAACATCAATTATCACCCCCTCCCACCCCCCAAATGGTAACCTTTTCTTTGACAAATTGATTGTCTACAACCTCTAGCATCTAACTGTTGTTGCCAAATTTGAATCATAGACTTTACAGTGCAGAAGGAGGCCATTTGGCCCATCGAGTCTGCACTGGCTCTTGGAAAGGGCACCCTACTTAAGCCCACACCTCCACCCTATCCCCGTTACCCTGTAACCCCACCGAACCATTTTGGACACTAAGGGCAATTTAACGTGACCTATCCACCTAACCCGCACATCTTTGGACTGTGAGAGGAACCCGGAGCACCCGGAGGAAACCCACGCACACACGGGGAGAACGTGCAGACTCCGCACAGACAGTGACCCAGCGGGGAATCGAACCTGGGACCCTGGAGCTGTGAAGCAACAGTGCTAACCACTGTGCCACCGTGCTGCCCTGTTCTTTCAGAACTTTCTTGCTGTCTGCATAGTATCCTCTGATAGGTCAGCAGCCATGACATCCCAGTGATGTCAGCTCGTGTGCCCATCCATTCATTCATTTTGAGGTTGAAGGTTTTAAATGGGAGGGATGCATGGATGGAAGGAGAGATGTTGTCAGTTATCTGACTGTTAATGATATACTGTCAATTCTGGGATTTATTTAGGAAACTACACAGCACATGTTTATAGTTTCCAAGTGTTGGAAATATCAGTGACGTCTTCAGCAGATTGAATGTAAGATTGTTTGAATCCTTCACTTGCAGACGAGGGTCAGTGATTTTCAGCATTTAATATTAAAAATCTCTCAAACTGAACTCGCTTATATATATGTTAGACTCCACCCACCTGTTTATGACATGGTGAAACAATTCACAAGTGGATCAGCTTCGAGTTATCCTGGAGGTGGCTGCGATATCTTGGTTGTGCGGAGTAACTGAAACTCTGTCCATGATCACATCAGAACGCCATCCCCGTGGACTTGCTGTACGCTGTGCATGTTCTGTACACCACCACAGGGCCCTGTTACACAGACTGCCTGTATCCTGTAGATGTTCTGTACACCACCACAGGACCCTGTTACACAGACTGCCTGTATCTTGTAGATGTTCTGTACACTACAACAGGGCCCTGTTACACAGACTGCCTGTATCCTGTAGATGTTCTGTACACTACAACAGGGCCCCATCACACATACTGCCTGTATCTTGTTGATGTTCTGTACACTACAACAGGGCCCTGTTACACAGTCTGCCTGTATCTTGTAGATGTTCTGTACACTACAACAGGGCCCCATCACACATACTGCCTGTATCTTGTTGATGTTCTGTACACTACAACAGGGCCCTGTTACACAGTCTGCCTGTATCTTGTAGATGTTCTGTGCACTACAACAGGGCCCTGTTACACAGACTGCCTGTATCCTGTCGATGTTCTGTACACTACAACAGGGCCCCATCACACAGACTGCCTGTATCCTGTCGATGTTCTGTACACTACAACAGGGCCCCATCACACAGACTGCCTGTATCCTGTCGCTGTTCTGTACACTACAACAGGGACCCGTCACATAGACTGCCTGTATCCTGTAGATGTTCTGTACACTACAACAGGGCCCCATCACACAGACTGCCTGTATCCTGTAGATGTTCTGTACACTACAACAGGGCCCCATCACACAGACTGCCTGTATCCTGTAGATGTTCTGTACACTGTAATGCATTTTAGAAGGTCTAATGCAGGTAGGGAATATACATACAGTGAATGGTAGAACCCTCAAGAGTATTGAAAGTCAAAGAGATCTAGGAGTACAGGTCCACAGGTCATTGAAAGGGGCAACACAGGTGGAGAAGGTAGTCAAGAAGGCATACGGCATGCTTGCCTTCATTGGCCGGGGCATTGAGTATAAGAATTGGCAAGTCATGTTGCAGCTGTATAGAACCTTAGTTAGGCCACACTTGGAGTATAGTGTTCAATTCTGGTCGCCACACTACCAGAAGGATGTGGAGGCTTTAGAGAGGGTGCAGAAGAGATTTACCAGAATGTTGCCTGGTATGGAGGGCATTAGCTATGAGGAGCGGTTGAATAAACTCGGTTTGTTCTCACTGGAACGAAGGAGGTTGAGGGGCGACCTGATAGAGGTATACAAAATTATGAGGGGCATAGACAGAGTGGATAGTCAGAGGCTTTTCCCCAGAGTAGAGGGGTCAATTACTAGGGGGCATAGGTTTAAGGTGAGAGGGGCAAGGTTTAGAGTAGATGTACGAGGCAAGTTTTTTACGCAGAGGGTAGTGGGTGCCTGGAACTCGCTACCGGAGGAGGTGGTGGAAGCAGGGACGATAGGGACATTTAAGGGGCATCTTGACAAATATATGAATAGGATGGGAATAGAAGGATACGGACCCAGGAAGTGTAGAAGATTGTAGTTTAGTCGGGCAGCATGGTCGGCACGGGCTTGGAGGGACGAAGGGCCTGTTCCTGTGCTGTACATTTCTTTGTTCTTTGTACTACAACAGGGACCCATCACACAGACTGCCTGTATCCTGTAGATGTTCTGTACACTACAACAGGGCCCTGTTACACTGTCTGCCTGTATCCTGTAGATGTTCTGTACACTACAACAGGGCCCTGTTACACAGACTGCCTGTATCCTGTAGATGTTCTGTACACTACAACAGGGCCCTGTTACACAGACTGCCTGTATCCTGTCGATGTTCTGTACACTACAACAGGACCCTGTTACACAGACTGCCTGTATCTTGTAGATGTTCTGTACACTACAACAGGGCCCCATCACATAGACTGCCTGTATCCTGTAGATGTTCTGTACACTACAACAGCGCCCCATCACATAGACTGCCTGTATCCTGTAGATGGTCTGTACACTACAGCAGGGCCCCATCACATAGACTGGAATGGATCCTGTTGATGTTCTGTACACTACAACAGGGCCCTGTTACACAGTCTGTTTGCACAGGAACATGAATTAGGATGTTCTTTTAAAAATTCAGCTCTGACTGGGCTTTGACTTTGCAACTTTCAGCGGATGAAGGTGGGGAATTTGAAAGCCTTTGAGTTTATAACAAATTCTTCCCTCAGATTAAAACAGGTTTCTACCAGACTGAATTATCTGGTGGTCTAAAGTCTCTAAACTTCCAGTGAATGTGGTTACAGCACCAGCCCTCGGCAGTTGTGGGATTTTCACCCTGCTCGGGTTCCTTCAGGCTGGTTGGTCAGTCAGCTGTTCGAATGTTGTGATGTTACACCAGTGTTTAACAGGCGAGGCTCATTCATTATTTGGTACCACTATTTGGGACTTCTGAAGGTGTTAATTCAGACCTATTAATTCAACACCGTTGGCTGTTCTCTGGTGCCTGGCTCGAAAAGCTGTCCTTTCTGACCAGACGCAAGAAGGAAACTGTAGCGTCTGCACATCTGGGCCCCTTGCTGTCCTTACTGATGTACAGACTCTCAGGTATGGGTTACAGGACAGTGCAGAGCAAGTGAATCGGAGACATGCATTAAACAGGAAACTAGACGAGCAGATGAGGGAGAAGGAAATAGAGGGTTATGATGATAGATTTGGATGATAAAAAGCTTGAGTGGAGCATAAACGGCAGCATGGACTGGTGGGGCCGAATGGCTGTTTGTACCAGATTTTGGTCCATGACGGTCCCAGATTGGAGAATTAACCCTTTGCCCCTCCATCTCTGCATGAATCAGTATTACGCACTTAGCCATTAGGAAATCTGGTCGATCTGTGTTCCTCACATTGAATATCATGAATGGCTCCTTGTAGTCTGTGGTTCCATTTTTAACTTGTACCAATGTTGAAGTTGATGAACTAACTTTACTCCCTTCGCACTATTTCCCTTCATTAGTAGAAATACATTTTGTTTGTATCCTTTGTCTGAATGATTGTTCCATTTCTTGAATGTGGAGATTCTTCCTGTAATGTTTCTTTGCGACTTATAAAGATGTTTTTTACATGAAGAAGTGTCTGCGAGTGTTATTTTTGGGTCTTGAAACAGTGCCAGGCTGTGTTTGGAGATCATTGGAACCGGGATGGGGAGGGGGGTGTTGGGAGAGCAGAATCAAGGCTGGTAGAGCTCAAATTTGTGGATGTTTGATTTGTGGCAAATTCAAAAGTTCATTGTCTACATTAATAGATACATTAATGCCTGCCTATAATGGATTACAGAAAGGAGTAGGTTTGCAACTTAAGTTGACAGTTTTCCTGCCCTCCAAGCCCCAATATTTTTGAGAGCGAACAAACAAAAGTGGAGGGAGTGGATGGGATGCCCATCAAGCGGGGCTGCTTTGTCCTGGATGGTGTTGAGATGGTGTTGTTGGAGCTGCACTCATCCAGGCAAGTGGAGAGTATTCCATCACACTCCTGACTTGTGCCTTGTAGATGGTGGACAGGCTTTGGGGAGTCAGGAGGTGAGTTAGTCACTGCAGGATTCCCAGCCTCTGACCTGCCCTGGTAGCCACAGTATTTATATGGCTGGTCCAGTTCAGTTTCTGATCAATTTTGGGGTGAATCAAGTCCCACTAAACCCTCAAACCACACACTCAGACAGCACAGTGTGGATCACACCTCAAAGAAGCTATTTCAATTCATATTCAGCAAAGAATGACTAAAAGATTAATGAGGGGAAAGTTAGGTATGATAGAATCATAGAATTTACAGTGCAGAAGGAGGTCTTTCGGCCCATCAAGTTTGCACTGGCCCTGGGAAAGAGCACCCTACATAAGCCCACGCCTCCACCCTGTAACCCCACCTAACCCTTTTTTTGGAAACTGAGGGTAGTTTAGCGCGGCCAATCCACCTAACCTGCACATCTTTGGACTGTGGGAGGAAACCGGAGCACCCGGAGGAAACCCACGCAGACACGGGGAGAACGTGCAAACTCTGCACAGACAGTGACCCAGCGGGGAATCGAACCTGGGACCCTGGAGCAGTGAAGCAACAGTGCTAACCACTGTGCTACTGTGCCGCCCAATGACAGTAAGTGTTTCTATAGATACTTCAAAAAGATGAGTTAACAAAGTGACTCCTATAGAAATTGAGTTTGGGGAATTAATGTGTTGGTTTTAATTTTCCACAACTCCTTCGATTCTTTTAAGGGTTCCATTATATTGGAAAATAGCGAATGTAACTCCTTTATCAAAAGGACAGAAAGGAGGAAGCTACAGGCCAGTTAGCCTTACATCTGACCCTCCCACTCGCGGACCCTCCGCCACCCTGACCCTCCGTCGCCCTGACCCTCTGTCGCCCTGACCCTCCCACTCGCTGACCCTCCGCCACCCTGACCCTCCGTCGCCCTGACCCTCCGTCGCCCTGACCCTCCGTCGCCCAGACCCTCCGCCACCCTGACCCTCCGTCGCCCTGACCCTCTGTCGCCCTGACCCTCCGTCGCCCTGACCCTCTGTCGCCCTGACCCTCCCACTCGCTGACCCTCCGCCACCCTGACCCTCCGTCGCCCTGACCCTCTGTCGCCCTGACCCTCCGTCGCTCAGACCCTCCGTTGCCCAGACCCTGTCGCCCAGACCCTCCGTCGCCCTGACCCTCCCACTCGCTGACCCTCCGTCGCTCTGACCCTCCGTCGCTCTGACCCTCCGTCGCCCTGACCCTCCGTCGCCCAGACCCTCCACCGCCCTGACCCTCCGTCGCCCTGACCCTCCGTCGCCCTGACCCTCCGTCGCCCTGACCCTCCGTCGTCCAGACCCTCCGTCGCCCAGACCCTCCGTCGTCCAGACCCTCCGTCGCCCTGACCCTCCGTCGCCCTGACCCTCCGTCGCCCTGACCCTCCGTCGCCCTGACCCTCCGTCGCCCAGACCCTCCACCGCCCTGACCCTCCGTCGCCCTGACCCTCCGTCGCCCTGACCCTCCGTCGCTCTGACCCTCCGTCGCCCAGACCCTCAGTCGCCCTGACCCTCCGTCGCTCTGACCCTCCGTCGCCCTGACCCTCCGTCGCCCAGACCCTCCGTCGCCCTGACCCTCCGTCGCCCAGACCCTCCACCGCCCTGACCCTCCGTCGCCCTGACCCTCCGTCGCCCTGACCCTCCGTCGCCCTGACCCTCCGTCGCCCAGACCCTCCGTCGCCCTGACCCTCCGTCGTCCAGAACCTCCGTCGCCCAGATCCTCCGTCGTCCTGACCCTCCGTCGCCCTGACCCTCCGTCGCCCAGACCCTCTGTCGCCCTGACCCTCCGTCACCCTGACCCTCCGCCGCCCTGACCCTCCGTCGCCCTGACCCGCCGTCGCCCTGACCCTCCGTCGCTCTGACCCTCTGTCGCCCTGACCCCCCGTCGCCCTGACCCTCCGTCGCCCTGACCCTCCGTCGCCCTGACCCCCCGTCGCCCTGACCCTCCGTCGCACTGACCCTCCGTCGCCCTGACCCTCTGTCGCCCTGACCCTCTGTCGCCCTGACCCTCCCACTCGCTGACCCTCCGCAACCCTGACCCTCCGTCGCCCTGACCCTCTGTCGCCCTGACCCTCCGTCGCCCTGACCCTCTGTCGCCCTGACCCTCCCAGTCGCTGACCCTCCGCCACCCTGACCCTCCGTCGCCCTGACCCTCTGTCGCCCTGACCCTCCGTCGCTCAGACCCTCCGTTGCCCAGACCCTGTCGCCCAGACCCTCCGTCACCCTGACCCTCCCACTCGCTGACCCTCCGTCGCTCTGACCCTCCGTCGCTCTGACCCTCCGTCGCCCTGACCCTCCGTGGCCCAGACCCTCCACCGCCCTGACCCTCCGTCGCCCTGACCCTCTGTCGCCCTGACCCTCCGTCGCCCTGACCCTCCGTCGTCCAGACCCTCCGTCGCCCAGACCCTCCGTCGTCCAGACCCTCCGTCGCCCTGACCCTCCGTCGCCCTGACCCTCCGTCGCCCTGACCCTCCGTCGCCCTGACCCTCCGTCGCCCAGACCCTCCACCGCCCTGACCCTCCGTCGCCCTGACCCTCCGTCGCCCTGACCCTCCGTCGCTCTGACCCTCCGTCGCTCTGACCCTCCGTCGTCCAGACCCTCCGTCGCCCAGATCCTCCGTCGTCCTGACCCTCCGTCGCCCTGACCCTCCGTCGCCCAGACCCTCTATCGCCCTGACCCTCCGTCACCCTGACCCTCCGCCGCCCTGACCCTCCGTCGCCCTGACCCTCCGTCGCTCTGACCCTCTGTCGCCCTGACCCCCCGTCGCCCTGACCCTCCGTCGCCCTGACCCTCCGTCGCCCTGACCCTCCGTCGCCCTGACCCTCCGTCGCCCTGACCCCCCGTCGCCCTGACCCTCCGTCGCACTGACCCTCCGTCGCCCTGACCCTCTGTCGCCCTGACCCTCTGTCGCCCTGACCCTCCCACTCGCTGACCCTCCGCCACCCTGACCCTCCGCCGCCCTGACCCTCCGCCGCCCTGACCCTCCGTCGCCCAGACCCTCTGTCGCCCAGACCCTCCGTCGCCCTGACCCTCTGTCGCCCTGACCCTCCGTCGCTCTGACCCTCCGTCGCTCTGACCCTCCGTCGCCCTGACCCTCTGTCGCCCTGACCCTCCGTCGCTCTGACCCTCCGTCGCTCTGACCCTCCGTCGCCCTGACCCTCTGTCGCCCTGACCCTCCCACTCGCTGACCCTCCGCCACCCTGACCCTCCGTCGCCCAGAGCCTCCGTCGCCCTGACCCTCCGTCGCCCAGACCCTCCGTCGCTCTGACCCTCCGTCGCCCAGACCCGCCGTCGCCCTGACCCTCCGTCGCCCAGAGCCTCCGTCGCCCTGACCCTCCGTCGCCCAGACCCTCCGTCGCTCTGACCCTCCGTCGCCCAGACCCGCCGTCGCCCTGACCCTCCGTCGCCCTGACCCTCTGTCGCCCTGACCCTCCGTCGCTCTGACCCTCCGTCGCTCTGACCCTCCGTCGCCCTGACCCTCTGTCGCCCTGACCCTCCGTCGCCCTGACGCTCCGTCGCTCTGACCCTCAGTCGCCCTGACCCTCCGTCGCCCAGACCCTCCGTCGCCCAGACCCTCCGTCGCTCTGACCCTCAGTCGCCCTGACCCTCCGTCGCCCATACCCTCCGTCGCCCAGACCCTCCGTCGCCCTGACCCTCCGTCGCCCAGACCCTCCGTCGCTCTGACCCTCCGTCGCCCAGACCCTCCGTCGCCCAGACCCTCCGTCGCCCAGACCCTCCGTCGCTCTGACCCTCAGTCGCCCTGACCCTCCGTCGCCCATACCCTCCGTCGCCCTGACCCTCCGTCGCTCTGACCCTCCGTCGCCCAGACCCTCCGTCGCCCTGACCCTCCGTCGCCCGGACGCTCCATCACCCAGACGCTCCGTCGCCCTGACCCTCCGTCGCCCTGACCCTCCGTCGCCCAGACCCTCCGTCGCTCTGACCCTCCGTCGCCCAGACCCTCCGTCGCCCTGACCTTCCGTCGCCCTGACCTTCCGTCGCCCTGACCCTCCGTCGCCCAGACCCTCCGTCGCTCTGACCCTCCGTCGCCCTGACCCTCCGTCGCCCTGACCCTCCGTCGCCCTGACCCTCCGTCGCCCAGACCTACCGTCGCCCAGACCCTCCGTCGCCCTGACACTCCGTCGTCCTGACCCTCCGTCGTCCTGACCCTCCGTTGTCCTGACCCTCCGTCGCCCTGACCCTCCGTCGCCCTGACCCTCCGTCGCCCTGACCCTCCGTCGCCCTGACCCTCCGTCGCCCAGACCCTCCGTCGCTCAGACCCTCCGTCACCCTGACCCTCCGTCGCCCAGATCCTCCGTCGCCCAGACCCTCCGTCGCCCTGTCCCTCCGTCGCCCAGACCCTCCGTCGCCCAGACCCTCCGTCGCCCTGTCCCTCCGTCGCCCAGACCCTCCGTCGCCCAGACCCTCCGTCGCTCAGACCCTCCGTCGCCCAGATCCTCCGTCGCCCAGATCCTCCGTCGCCCTGACCCTCCGTCGCCCTGACCCTCCGTCGTCCAGACCCTCCGTCGCCCTGACCCTCCGTCGCCCTGACCCTCCGTCGCCCTGACCCTCCGTCCCCCAGACCCTCCGTCGCCCTGACCCTCCGTCACCCTGACCCTCCGTCGCCCAGACCCTCCGTCGCTCTGACCCTCCGTAGCTCTGACCCTCCGTCGCTCTGACCCTCCGTTGCCCTGACCCTCCGTCGCCCAGACCCTCCGTCGCTCACATGCTCTGTCGCTCTGACCCTCCGTCGCTCTGACCCTCCGTCGCCCTGACCCTCCGTCGCCCAGACCCTCCGTCGCCCTCACCTTCCATCGCCCTGACCCTCCGTCGCCCGGACCCTCCGTCGCTCTGACCTTCCGTCGCCCTGACCCTCCGTCGCCCAGACCCTCCGTCGCCCTGACCCTCCGTCGCCCAGACCCTCCGTCGCTCTGACCCTCCGTCGCTCTGACCCTCCGTCGCCCTGACCCTCCGTCGCCCTGACCCTCCGTCGCCCTGACCCTCCGTCGCCCTGACCCTCCGTCGCCCTGACCCTCCGTCGCCCTGACCCTCCGTCGCCCTGACCCTCCGTCGCCCTGACCCTCCGTCGCCCAGACCCTCTATCGCCCTGACCCTCTGTCACCCTGACCCTCCCACTCGCTGACCCTCCGGCACCCTGACCCTCCGTCGCCCTGACCCTCCGTCGCCCTGACCCTCCGTCGCTCTGACCCTCCGTCGCCCAGACCCTCCGTCGCCCAGACCCTCTATCGCCCTGACCCTCTCTCACCCTGACCCTCCCACTCGCTGACCCTCCGGCACCCTGACCCTCCGTCGCCCTGACCCTCCGGCACCCTGACCCTCAGTCGCCCTGACCCTCCGTCGCCCAGACCCTCCGTCGCCCTCACCTTCCATCGCCCTGACCCTCCGTCGCCCGGACCCTCCGTCGCTCTGACCTTCCGTCGCCCTGACCCTCCGTCGCCCAGACCCTCCGTCGCCCTGACCCTCCGTCGCCCAGACCCTCCGTCGCTCTGACCCTCCGTCGCTCTGACCCTCCGTCGCCCTGACCCTCCGTCGCCCTGACCCTCCGTCGCCCTGACCCTCCGTCGCCCTGACCCTCCGTCGCCCTGACCCTCCGTCGCCCTGACCCTCCGTCGCCCTGACCCTCCGTCGCCCTGACCCTCCGTCGCCCAGACCCTCTATCGCCCTGACCCTCTGTCACCCTGACCCTCCCACTCGCTGACCCTCCGGCACCCTGACCCTCCGTCGCCCTGACCCTCCGTCGCCCTGACCCTCCGTCGCTCTGACCCTCTGTCGCCCTGACCCTCCGTCGCCCTGACCCTCCGTCACCCTGACCCTCCGTCGTGCTGACCCTGTCGCCCTGACCCTCCCACTCGCTGACCCTCCGCCACCCTGACCCTACGCCGCCCTGACCCTCCGTCGCCCAGACCCTCTGTCGCCCTGACCATCCGTCGCCCTGACCCTCCGTCGCCCAGACCCTCCGTCGCTCTGACCCTCCGTCGCCCAGACCCTCCGTCGCCCTGACCCTCCGTCGCCCTGACCCTCTGTCACCCTGACCCTCCGTCGCTCTGACCCTCCGTCGCTCTGACCCTCCGTCGCCCTGACCCTCTGTCGCCCAGACCCTCCGTCGCTCTGACCCTCCGTCGCCCAGACCCTCCGTCGCCCTGACCCTCCGTCGCCCAGATCCTCCGCCGCCCAGACCCTCCGTCGCTCTGACCCTCATTCGCCCTGACCCTCCGTCGCCCAGACCCTCCGTCGCCCTCACCTTCCATCGCCCTGACCCTCCGTCGCCCGGACCCTCCGTCGCTCTGACCTTCCGTCGCCCAGACCCTCCGTCGCTCTGACCATCCGTCGCCCTGACCCTCCGTCGCCCTGATCCTCCGTCGCCCTGACCCTCCGTCGCCCAGACCCTCCGTCGCTCTGACCCTCCGTCGCTCTGACCCTCCGTCGCCTGAACCTCCGTCGCCCAGAACCTCCGTCGCCCAGACCCTCCGTCGCCCAGACCCTCCTTCGCTCTGACCCTCCATCGCTCAGACCCTACGTCGCCCTGACCCTCCATCGCCCTGACCCTCCGTCACCCTGACCCTCCGGCGCCCTGACCCTCCGTCGCCCTGACCCTCCGTCGCTCTGACACTCCGTCGCCCTGACCCTCCGTCGCCTGAACCTCCGTCGCCCTGACCCTCCGTCGCCCTGACCCTCCGTCGCCCTGACCCTCCGTCACCCTGACCCTCCGTCGCCCAGACCCTCCGTCGCCCTGACCCTCCGTCGCCCTGACCCTCCGTCGCCCAGACCCTCCGTCGCCCAGACCTACCGTCGCCCAGACCTACCGTCGCCCAGACCCTCCGTCGCCCTGACCCGCCGTCGTCCTGACCCTCCGTCGTCCTGACCCGCCGTCGTCCTGACCCTCCGTCGCCCTGACCCTCCGTCGCTCTGACCCTCCGTCGCTCTGACCCTCCGTCGTCCAGACCCTCCGTCGCCCAGATCCTCCGTCGTCCTGACCCTCCGTCGCCCTGACCCTCCGTCGCCCAGACCCTCTATCGCCCTGACCCTCCGTCACCCTGACCCTCCGCCGCCCTGACCCTCCGTCGCCCTGACCCGCCGTCGCCCTGACCCTCCGTCGCTCTGACCCTCTGTCGCCCTGACCCCCCGTCGCCCTGACCCTCCGTCGCCCTGACCCTCCGTCGCCCTGACCCTCCGTCGCCCTGACCCTCCGTCGCCCTGACCCCCCGTCGCCCTGACCCTCCGTCGCACTGACCCTCCGTCGCCCTGACCCTCTGTCGCCCTGACCCTCTGTCGCCCTGACCCTCCCACTCGCTGACCCTCCGCCACCCTGACCCTCCGCCGCCCTGACCCTCCGCCGCCCTGACCCTCCGTCGCCCAGACCCTCTGTCGCCCAGACCCTCCGTCGCCCTGACCCTCTGTCGCCCTGACCCTCCGTCGCTCTGACCCTCCGTCGCTCTGACCCTCCGTCGCCCTGACCCTCTGTCGCCCTGACCCTCCGTCGCTCTGACCCTCCGTCGCTCTGACCCTCCGTCGCCCTGACCCTCTGTCGCCCTGACCCTCCCACTCGCTGACCCTCCGCCACCCTGACCCTCCGTCGCCCAGAGCCTCCGTCGCCCTGACCCTCCGTCGCCCAGACCCTCCGTCGCTCTGACCCTCCGTCGCCCAGACCCGCCGTCGCCCTGACCCTCCGTCGCCCAGAGCCTCCGTCGCCCTGACCCTCCGTCGCCCAGACCCTCCGTCGCTCTGACCCTCCGTCGCCCAGACCCGCCGTCGCCCTGACCCTCCGTCGCCCTGACCCTCTGTCGCCCTGACCCTCCGTCGCTCTGACCCTCCGTCGCTCTGACCCTCCGTCGCCCTGACCCTCTGTCGCCCTGACCCTCCGTCGCCCTGACGCTCCGTCGCTCTGACCCTCAGTCGCCCTGACCCTCCGTCGCCCAGACCCTCCGTCGCCCAGACCCTCCGTCGCTCTGACCCTCAGTCGCCCTGACCCTCCGTCGCCCATACCCTCCGTCGCCCAGACCCTCCGTCGCCCTGACCCTCCGTCGCCCAGACCCTCCGTCGCTCTGACCCTCCGTCGCCCAGACCCTCCGTCGCCCAGACCCTCCGTCGCCCAGACCCTCCGTCGCTCTGACCCTCAGTCGCCCTGACCCTCCGTCGCCCATACCCTCCGTCGCCCTGACCCTCCGTCGCTCTGACCCTCCGTCGCCCAGACCCTCCGTCGCCCTGACCCTCCGTCGCCCGGACGCTCCATCACCCAGACGCTCCGTCGCCCTGACCCTCCGTCGCCCTGACCCTCCGTCGCCCAGACCCTCCGTCGCTCTGACCCTCCGTCGCCCAGACCCTCCGTCGCCCTGACCTTCCGTCGCCCTGACCTTCCGTCGCCCTGACCCTCCGTCGCCCAGACCCTCCGTCGCTCTGACCCTCCGTCGCCCTGACCCTCCGTCGCCCTGACCCTCCGTCGCCCTGACCCTCCGTCGCCCAGACCTACCGTCGCCCAGACCCTCCGTCGCCCTGACACTCCGTCGTCCTGACCCTCCGTCGTCCTGACCCTCCGTTGTCCTGACCCTCCGTCGCCCTGACCCTCCGTCGCCCTGACCCTCCGTCGCCCTGACCCTCCGTCGCCCTGACCCTCCGTCGCCCAGACCCTCCGTCGCTCAGACCCTCCGTCACCCTGACCCTCCGTCGCCCAGATCCTCCGTCGCCCAGACCCTCCGTCGCCCTGTCCCTCCGTCGCCCAGACCCTCCGTCGCCCAGACCCTCCGTCGCCCTGTCCCTCCGTCGCCCAGACCCTCCGTCGCCCAGACCCTCCGTCGCTCAGACCCTCCGTCGCCCAGATCCTCCGTCGCCCAGATCCTCCGTCGCCCTGACCCTCCGTCGCCCTGACCCTCCGTCGTCCAGACCCTCCGTCGCCCTGACCCTCCGTCGCCCTGACCCTCCGTCGCCCTGACCCTCCGTCCCCCAGACCCTCCGTCGCCCTGACCCTCCGTCACCCTGACCCTCCGTCGCCCAGACCCTCCGTCGCTCTGACCCTCCGTAGCTCTGACCCTCCGTCGCTCTGACCCTCCGTTGCCCTGACCCTCCGTCGCCCAGACCCTCCGTCGCTCACATGCTCTGTCGCTCTGACCCTCCGTCGCTCTGACCCTCCGTCGCCCTGACCCTCCGTCGCCCAGACCCTCCGTCGCCCTCACCTTCCATCGCCCTGACCCTCCGTCGCCCGGACCCTCCGTCGCTCTGACCTTCCGTCGCCCTGACCCTCCGTCGCCCAGACCCTCCGTCGCCCTGACCCTCCGTCGCCCAGACCCTCCGTCGCTCTGACCCTCCGTCGCTCTGACCCTCCGTCGCCCTGACCCTCCGTCGCCCTGACCCTCCGTCGCCCTGACCCTCCGTCGCCCTGACCCTCCGTCGCCCTGACCCTCCGTCGCCCTGACCCTCCGTCGCCCTGACCCTCCGTCGCCCTGACCCTCCGTCGCCCAGACCCTCTATCGCCCTGACCCTCTGTCACCCTGACCCTCCCACTCGCTGACCCTCCGGCACCCTGACCCTCCGTCGCCCTGACCCTCCGTCGCCCTGACCCTCCGTCGCTCTGACCCTCCGTCGCCCAGACCCTCCGTCGCCCAGACCCTCTATCGCCCTGACCCTCTCTCACCCTGACCCTCCCACTCGCTGACCCTCCGGCACCCTGACCCTCCGTCGCCCTGACCCTCCGGCACCCTGACCCTCAGTCGCCCTGACCCTCCGTCGCCCAGACCCTCCGTCGCCCTCACCTTCCATCGCCCTGACCCTCCGTCGCCCGGACCCTCCGTCGCTCTGACCTTCCGTCGCCCTGACCCTCCGTCGCCCAGACCCTCCGTCGCCCTGACCCTCCGTCGCCCAGACCCTCCGTCGCTCTGACCCTCCGTCGCTCTGACCCTCCGTCGCCCTGACCCTCCGTCGCCCTGACCCTCCGTCGCCCTGACCCTCCGTCGCCCTGACCCTCCGTCGCCCTGACCCTCCGTCGCCCTGACCCTCCGTCGCCCTGACCCTCCGTCGCCCTGACCCTCCGTCGCCCAGACCCTCTATCGCCCTGACCCTCTGTCACCCTGACCCTCCCACTCGCTGACCCTCCGGCACCCTGACCCTCCGTCGCCCTGACCCTCCGTCGCCCTGACCCTCCGTCGCTCTGACCCTCTGTCGCCCTGACCCTCCGTCGCCCTGACCCTCCGTCACCCTGACCCTCCGTCGTGCTGACCCTGTCGCCCTGACCCTCCCACTCGCTGACCCTCCGCCACCCTGACCCTACGCCGCCCTGACCCTCCGTCGC
The DNA here is from genome assembly GCF_047496885.1 of Scyliorhinus torazame. Classification (NCBI taxonomy): domain Eukaryota; kingdom Metazoa; phylum Chordata; class Chondrichthyes; order Carcharhiniformes; family Scyliorhinidae; genus Scyliorhinus; species Scyliorhinus torazame. Next base: position 23,266,235 of record NC_092738.1, on the reverse strand, counting down.
CCAGACCCTCTGTCGCCCTGACCATCCGTCGCCCTGACCCTCCGTCGCCCAGACCCTCCGTCGCTCTGACCCTCCGTCGCCCAGACCCTCCGTCGCCCTGACCCTCCGTCGCCCTGACCCTCTGTCACCCTGACCCTCCGTCGCTCTGACCCTCCGTCGCTCTGACCCTCCGTCGCCCTGACCCTCTGTCGCCCAGACCCTCCGTCGCTCTGACCCTCCGTCGCCCAGACCCTCCGTCGCCCTGACCCTCCGTCGCCCAGATCCTCCGCCGCCCAGACCCTCCGTCGCTCTGACCCTCATTCGCCCTGACCCTCCGTCGCCCAGACCCTCCGTCGCCCTCACCTTCCATCGCCCTGACCCTCCGTCGCCCGGACCCTCCGTCGCTCTGACCTTCCGTCGCCCAGACCCTCCGTCGCTCTGACCATCCGTCGCCCTGACCCTCCGTCGCCCTGATCCTCCGTCGCCCTGACCCTCCGTCGCCCAGACCCTCCGTCGCTCTGACCCTCCGTCGCTCTGACCCTCCGTCGCCTGAACCTCCGTCGCCCAGAACCTCTGTCGCCCAGACCCTCCGTCGCCCAGACCCTCCTTCGCTCTGACCCTCCATCGCTCAGACCCTACGTCGCCCTGACCCTCCATCGCCCTGACCCTCCGTCACCCTGACCCTCCGGCGCCCTGACCCTCCGTCGCCCTGACCCTCCGTCGCTCTGACACTCCGTCGCCCTGACCCTCCGTCGCCTGAACCTCCGTCGCCCTGACCCTCCGTCGCCCTGACCCTCCGTCGCCCTGACCCTCCGTCACCCTGACCCTCCGTCGCCCAGACCCTCCGTCGCCCTGACCCTCCGTCGCCCTGACCCTCCGTCGCCCTGACCCTCCGTCGCTCTGACACTCCGTCGCTCTGACACTCCGTCGCCCTGACCCTCCGTCGCCTGAACCTCCGTCACCCTGACCCTCCGTCGCCCTGACCCACCGTCACCGTGAACCTCCGTCGCCCAGACCCTCCGTCGCTCTGACCCTCCGTCGCCCTGACCCTCCGTCGCTCTGACCCTCCGTCGCCCTGACCCTCCGTCGCCAAGACCCTCCGTCGCCCTGACTCTCCGTCGCCCAGACGCTCCGTCACCCTGACCTTCCGTCGCTCTGACACTCCGTCGCCCTGACCCTCCGTAGCCCTGACCCTCCATCGCTCTCACCGTCCGTCGCCCTGACCCTCCGTCCCCCAGACCCTCCGTCGCCCTGACCCTCCGTCGCCCTGACCCTCCGTCGCCCAGACCCTCCGTCGCTCTGACCCTCCATAGCCCTGACCCTCCGTCGCCCAGACCCTCCGTCGCCCTGACCCTCTGTCGCCCAGACCCTCCGTCGCTCACATGCTCCGTCGCTCTGACCCTCCGTCGCACTGACCCTCCGTCGCTTTGACCCTCCGTCGCCCACACCCTCCATCACCCAGACCCTCCATCACCCAGACGCTCCGTCGCCCTGACCCTCCGTCGCCCTGACCCTCCGTCGCCCTGACCCTCCGTCGCCCAGACCCTCCGTCGCTCTGACCCTCATTCGCCCTGACCACCCGTCGCCCAGACCCTCCGTCGCCCTCACCTTCCGTCGCCCTGACCCTCCGTCGCCCGGACCCTCCGTCGCTCTGACCCTCCGTTGCCCTGACCCTCCGTCGCCCAGACCCTCCGTCGCTCTGACCCTCCGTCGCTCTGACCCTCCGTCGCCCTGACCCTCCGTCGCCCTGACCCTCCGTCGCCCTGACCCTCCGTCGCCCAGACCCTCCGTCGCCCTGACCCTCCGTCGTCCTGACCCTCCGTCGTCCTGACCCTCCGTCGCCCTGACCCTCCGTCGCCCAGACCCTCCGTCGCCCTGACCCTCCGTCGCCCTGACCCTCCGTCGCCCTGACCCTCCGTCGCACTGACCCTCCGTCGCCCTGACCCTCCGTCGCCCTGACCCTCCGTCGCCCTGACCCTCCGTCGCCCTGACCCTCCGTCGCCCTGACCCTCCGTCGCCCAGACCCTCCGTCGCTCTGACCCTCCGTCGCTCTGACCCTCCGTCGCCCTGACCCTCCGTCGCTCTGACCCTCCGTTGCCCTGACCCTCCGTCGCCCAGACCCTCCGTCGCCCTGACCCTCCGTCGCCCAGACCCTCCGTCGCTCTGACCCTCCGTCGCTCTGACCCTCCGTTGCCCTGACACTCCGTCGCTCAGACCCTCCGTCGCACTGACCCTCCGTCGCTCTGACCCTCCGTCGCCCTGACGCTCCGTCGCTCTGACCCTCCGTCGCACTGACCCTCCGTCGCTCTGACCCTCCGTCGCCCAGACCCTCCGTCACCCAGACCCTCCATCACCCAGACGCTCCGTCGCCCTGAACCTCCGTCGCTCTGACCCTCCGTAGCCCTGACCCTCCGTCGCCCAGACCCTCCGTCGCCCAGACCCTCCGTCGCTCTGACCCTCAGTCGCCCTGACCCTCCGTCACCCAGACCCTCCGTCGCCCTCACCTTCCATCGCCCTGACCATCCGTCGCCCTGACCCTCCGTCGCCCTGACCTTCCGTCGCCCTGACCCTCCGTCGCCCTGACCCTCCGTCGCCCTGACCCTCCGTCGCCCAGACCCTCCGTCGCTCTGTCCCTCCGTCGCTCTGACCCTCCGTCGCCCTGACCCTCCGTCGCCCTGACCCTCCGTCGCCCTGACCCTCCGTCGCCCAGACCCTCCGTCGCCCAGACCCTCCGTCGCCCTGACCCTCCGTCGTCCTGACCCTCCGTCGTCCTGACCCTCCGTCGCCCTGACCCTCCATCGCCCAGACTCTCCGTCGCCCTGACCCTCCGTCGTCCTGACCCTCCGTCGCCCTGACCCTCCGTCGCTCAGATGCTCCGTCGCCCTGACCCTCCGTCGCCCAGACCCTCCGTCGCCCAGACCATCCGTCGCCCTGACCCTCCGTCGCCCTGACCCTCCGTCGTCCAGACCCTCCGTCACCCTGACCCTCCGTCGCCCTGACCCTCCGTCGCCCTGACCCTCCGTCGCCCTGACCCTCCGTCCCCCAAACCCTCCGTCGCCCTGACCCTCCGTCGCCGTGACCCTCCGTCGCTCTGACCCTCCGTAGCCCTGACCCTCCGTCAGTCTGACCCTCCGTTGCCCTGACCCTCCGTCGCCCTGACCCTCCGTCGCTCACATGCTCCGACGCTCTGACCCTCCGTCGCTCTGAACCTCCGTCGCCCAGACCCTCCATCACCCAGACCCTCCATCACCCAGACGCTCCGTCGCCCTGACCCTCCGTCGCCCTGACCCTCCGTCGCCCAGACCCTCCGTCGCCCAGACCCTCCGTCGCTCTGACCCTCAGTCGCCCTGACCCTCAGTCGCCCTGACCCTCCATCGCCCAGGCCCTCCGTCGCCCTCACCTTCCATCGCCCTGACCCTCCGTCGCCCGGACCCTCCGTCGCTCTGACCTTCCGTCGCCCTGACCCTCCGTCGCCCAGACCCTCCGTCGCCCTGACCCTCCGTCGCCCAGACCCTCCGTCGCTCTGACCCTCCGTCGCTCTGACCCTCCGTCGCTCTGACCCTCCGTCGCCCTGACCCTCCGTCTCCCTGGCCCTCCGTCGCCCTGACCCTCCGTCGCCCAGACCCTCCATATCCCAGACCCTCCATCGCCCAGACGCTCCGTCGCCCTGACCCTCCGTCGCTCTGACCCTCCGTTGCCCTGACCCTCCTTCGCCCAGACCCTCCATCGCCCAGACCCTCCGTCGCTCTGACCCTCAGTCGCCCTGACCCTCCGTCGCCCAGACCCTCCGTCGCCCTCACCTTCCATCGCCCTGGCCCTCTGTCGCCCTGACCCTCCATCACCCAGACCCTCCGTCGCCCTCACCTTCCGTCGCCCTGACCCTCCGTCGCCCTGACCCTCCGTCGCCCTGACCCTCCGTTGCCCAGACCCTCCGTCGCCCTGACCCTCCGTCGCCCTAACCCTCCGTCGCCCAGACCTACCGTCGCCCAGACCCTCCGTCGCCCTGACCCTCCGTCGCCCTGACCCTCCGTCGCTCACATGCTCCGACGTTCTGACCCTCCGTCGCCCAGACCCTCCGTCGCTCTGACCCTCCGTCGCTCTGACCCTCCGTTGCCCTGACCCTCCGTCGCTCAGACCCTCCGTCGCACTGACCCTCCGTCGCTCTGACCCTCCGTCGCTCTGACGCTCCGTCGCTCTGACCCTCCGTCGCACTGACCCTCCGTCGCTCTGACCCTCCGTCGCCCAGACCCTCCATCACCCAGACCCTCCATCACCCAGACGCTCCGTCGCCCTGAACCTCCGTCGCTCTGACCCTCCGTAGCCCTGACCCTCCGTCGCCCAGACCCTCCGTCGCCCAGACCCTCCGTCGCTCTGACCCTCAGTCGCCCTGACCCTCCGTCGCCCAGACCCTCCGTCGCCCTCACCTTCCATCGCCCTGACCATCCGTCGCCCTGACCCTCCGTCGCCCTGACCTTCCGTCGCCCTGACCCTCCGTCGCCCTGACCCTCCGTCGCCCTGACCCTCCGTCGCCCAGACCCTCCGTCGCTCTGTCCCTCCGTCGCTCTGACCCTCCGTCGCCCTCACCCTCCGTCGCCCTGACCCTCCGTCGCCCAGACCTACCGTCGCCCAGACCCTCCGTCGCCCTGACCCTCCGTCGTCCTGACCCTCCGTCGTCCTGACCCTCCGTCGCCCTGACCCTCCATCGCCCAGACCCTCCGTCGCCCTGACCCTCCGTTGTCCTGACCCTCCGTCGCCCTGACCCTCCGTCGCTCAGATGCTCCGTCGCCCTGACCCTCCGTCGCCCAGACCCTCCGTCGCCCAGACCCTCCGTCGCCCTGACCCTCCGTCGCCCTGACCCTCCGTCGTCCAGACCCTCCGTCGCCCTGACCCTCCGTCGCCCTGACCCTCCGTCGCCCTGACCCTCCGTCCCCCAAACCCTCCGTCGCCCTGACCCTCCGTCGCCGTGACCCTCCGTCGCTCTGACCCTCCGTAGCCCTGACCCTCCGTCAGTCTGACCATCCGTTGCCCTGACCCTCCGTCGCCCTGACCCTCCGTCGCTCACATGCTCCGACGCTCTGACCCTCCGTCGCTCTGAACCTCCGTCGCCCAGACCCTCCATCACCCAGACCCTCCATCACCCAGACGCTCCGTCGCCCTGACCCTCCGTCGCCCTGACCCTCCGTCGCCCTGACCCTCCGTCGCCCAGACCCTCCGTCGCCCAGACCCTCCGTCGCTCTGACCCTCAGTCGCCCTGACCCTCCATCGCCCAGGCCCTCCGTCGCCCTCACCTTCCATCGCCCTGACCCTCCGTCGCTCTGACCCTCCGTCGCCCTGACCCTCCGTCGCCCAGACCCTCCGTCGCCCTGATCCTCCGTCGCCCTGACCCTCCGTCGCCCAGACCCTCCGTCGCTCTGACCCTCCGTCGCTCTGACCCTCCGTCGCTCTGACCCTCCGTCGCCCTGACCCTCCGTCTCCCTGGCCCTCCGTCGCCCTGACACTCCGTCGCCCAGACCCTCCATATCCCAGACCCTCCATCGCCCAGACGCTCCGTCGCCCTGACCCTCCGTCGCTCTGACCCTCCGTTGCCCTGACCCTCCTTCGCCCAGACCCTCCGTCGCCCAGACCCTCCGTCGCTCTGACCCTCAGTCGCCCTGACCCTCCGTCGCCCAGACCCTCCGTCGCCCTCACCTTCCATCGCCCTGGCCCTCCGTCGCCCGGACCCTCAGTCGCCCTGACCCTCCATCACCCAGACCCTCCGTCGCCCAGACCCTCCGTCGCTCTGACCCTCCGTCGCCCTGACCCTCCGTCGCCCAGACCTACCGTCGCCCAGACCCTCCGTCGCCCTGACCCTCCGTCGCCCTGACCCTCCGTCGCTCACATGCTCCGACGTTCTGACCCTCCGTCGCTCTGACCCTCCGTCGCCCTGACCCTCCGTCGCCCTGGCCCTCCGTCGCCCTGACCCTCCGTCGCCCAGACCCTCCATATCCCAGACCCTCCATCGCCCAGACGCTCCGTCGCCCTGACCCTCCGTCGCCCTGACCCTCCGTCGTCCTGACCCTCCGTCGCCCTGACCCTCCGTCGTCCTGACCCTCCGTCGCCCTGACCCTCCGTCGCTCTGACCCTCCGTCGCCCAGACCCTCCGTCGCCCAGACCCCCCGTCGCCCTGCCCTGACCCTCCGTCGCCCAGACCCTCCGTCGCCCTGACCCTCCGTCGCCCTGACCCTCCGTCGTCCAGACCCTCCGTCGACCTGACCCTCCGTCGCCCTGACCCTCCGTCGCCCTGACCCTCCGTCGCTCTGACCCTCCGTCGCCCTGACCCTCCGTCGCCCTGACCCTACGTCGCCCTGACCCTACGTCGCCCAGACCCTCCGTCGCCCAGACCCTCCGTCGCCCTGACCCTCCGTCGCCCAGACCCTCCATCGCCCAGACCCTCCACCGCCCTGACCCTCCGTCACCCAGACCCTCCGTCGCTCTGACCCTCCGTCGCTCTGACCCTCCGTCGCCCTGACCCTCCGGCGCCCTGACCCTCCGTCGCTCTGACCCTCCGTCGCCCTGACCCTCCGTCACCCTGACCCTCCGTCGCCCTGACCCTCCGTCGCCCTGACCCACCGTCGCCCGGACCCTCCGTCGCCCTGAACCTCCGTCGCCCAGACCCTCCGTCGCCCTGAACCTCCGTCGCCCAGACCCTCCGTCGGCCTGACCCTCCGTCGCTCTGACCCTCCGTCGCCCTGACCCTCCGTCGCCCAGACCCTCCGTCGCCCTGACCCTCCGTCGCCCTGACCCTCCGTCGCCCAGACCCTCCTTCGCTCTGACCCTCCGTCGCTCTGGCCCTCAGTCGCCCTGACCCTCCGTCGCCCTGACACTCCGTCGCCCTGACCCTCCGTCGCCCTGACCCTCCGTCTCCCTGACCTTCCGTCACTCTGACCCTCCGTCGCTCTGACCCTAAGTCGCCCAGACCCTCCTTTGCCCAGACCCTCCGTCGCCCAGACCCTCCGTCGCTCTGACCCTCCGTCGTCCTGACCCTCCGGCGCCCTGACACCCCGTCGCTCTGACCCCGCGTCGCTCTGACCCTGTGTCGCTCTGACCCTCCGTCGCCCAGACCCTCCATCGCCCTGACCCTCCGTCGAACAGACCCTCAGTCGCCCTGACCCTCCGTCGCCGTGACCCTCCGTCGCCCAGACCCTCCGTCGCCCTGACACTCCGTCGCCCAGACCCTCCATCGCCCTGACCCTCCGTCGAACAGACCCTCGGTCGCCCTGACCCTCCGTCGCCGTGACCCTCCGTCGCCCTGACCCTCCGTCGCTCTGACCCTCCGTCGCCCTGACCCTCCGTCGCCCAGACCCTACGTCGCCCTGACCCTCCGTCGCCCTGACCCTCCGTCGCCCAGACCCTCCTTCGCTCTGACCCTCCGTCGCTCTGGCCCTCAGTCGCCCTGACCCTCCGTCGCCCTGACACTCCGTCGCCCTGACCCTCCGTCGCCCTGACCCTCCGTCGCCCTGACCCTCCGTCACTCTGACCCTCCGTCGCTCTGACCCTCCGTCGCCCAGACCCTCCTTTGCCCAGACCCTCCGTCGCCCAGACCCTCCGTCGCCCAGACCCTCCGTCGCTCTGACCCTCCGTCGTCCTGACCCTCCGGCGCCCTGACCCCCCGTCGCTCTGACCCCGCGTCGCTCTGACCCTGTGTCGCTCTGACCCTCCGTCGCCCAGACCCTCCATCGCCCTGACCCTCCGTCGAACAGACCCTCGGTCGCCCTGACCCTCCGTCGCCGTGACCCTCCGTCGCCCTGACCCTCCGTCGCCCTGACCCTCCGTCGCCCAGACCCTCCGTCGCCCACACCCTCCGTCGCCCAGACCCTCCGTCGCCCTGACCCTCCGTCGCCCTGACCCTCCGTCCCCCTGACCCTCCGTCCCCCTGACCCTCCGTCGCCCTGACCCTCCGTCGCCCTGACCCTCCGTCGCCCTGACCCTCCGTCGCTCTGACCCTCCGTCGCCCAGGCCCTCCGTCGCCCAGACCCTCCGTCGCCCTGTCCCTCCGTCGCCCTGACCCTCCGTCGCTCTGACCCTCCGTCGCCCAGAACCTCCGTTGCCCTGACCCTCCGTCGCCCTGACCCTCCGTCGCCCTGACCCTCCGTCGCTCTGACCCTCCGTCGCCCTGACCCTACGTCGCCCTGACCCTCCGTCGCCCTGACCCTCCGTCGCCCTGACCCTCCGTCGCCCTGACCCTCCGTCGCTCTGACCCTCCGTCGCCCTGACCCTCCGTCGCCCTGACCCTCCGTCGCCCTGACCCTCCGTCGCCCTGACCCTCCGTCGCCCTGACCCTCCGTCGCCCTGACCCTCCGTCGCTCTGACCCTCCGTCGCCCTGACCCTCCGTCACCCTGACCCTCCGTCGCACTGACCCTCCGTCGCACTGACCCTCCGTCGCTCTGACCCACCGTCGCCCAGACTCTCCGTCGCCCTGACCCTCCGTCGCCCAGATCCTCCGTCGCCCAGACCCTCCGTCGCCCAGACCCTCCGTCGCCCTGACCCTCCGTCGCCCTGACCCTCCCACTCGCTGACCCTCAGTCGCCCTGACCCTCCGTCGCCCTGACCTCCGTCGCCCAGACCCTCCGTCACCCTGACCCTCCGTCGCCCTGACCCTCCGTCGCTCTGACCCTCCGACTCGCTAACCCTCCGTCGCCCTGACCCTCCGTCGCCCTGACCCTCCGTCGCTCTGACCCTCCGTCGCCCTGACCCTCCGTCGCCCAGACCCTCCGTCGCCCAGACCTACCGTCGCCCAGACCTACCGTCGCCCAGACCCTCCGTCGCCCTGACCCGCCGTCGTCCTGACCCTCCGTCGTCCTGACCCTCCGTCGCCCTGACCCTCCGTCGCCCTGACCCTCCGTTGTCCTGACCCTCCGTCGCTCAGATGCTCCGTCGCCCTGACCCTCCGTCGCCCAGACCCTCCGTCGCCCAGACCCTCCGTCGCCCTGACCCTCCGTTGTCCTGACCCTCCGTCGCCCTGACCCTCCGTCGCTCAGATGCTCCGTCGCCCTGACCCTCCGTCGCCCAGACCCTCCGTCGCCCTGACCCTCCGTCGCCGTGACCCTCCGTCGCCCAGACCCTCCGTCGCCCTGACCCTCCGTCGCCCAGACCCTCCATCGCCCTGACCCTCCGTCGAACAGACCCTCGGTCGCCCTGACCCTCCGTCGCCGTGACCTTCCGTCGCCCTGACCCTCCGTCGCCCTAACCCCCCGTCGCCCAGACTCTCCATCGCCGTGACCCTCCGTCGCCCTGACCCTCCGTCGCCCAGACCCTCCGTCGCCCAGACCCTCCGTCGCCCACACCCTCCGTCGCCCAGACCCTCCGTCGCCCTGACCCTCCGTCCCCCTGACCCTCCGTCGCCCTGACCCTCCGTCGCCCTGACCCTCCGTCGCCCTGACCCTCCGTCGCCCTGACCCTCCGTCGCTCTGACCCTCCGTCGCCCAGGCCCTCCGTCGCCCAGACCCTCCGTCGCCCTGTCCCTCCGTCGCCCTGACCCTCCGTCGCTCTGACCCTCCGTCGCCCAGACCCTCCGTCGCCCTGACCCTCCGTCGCCCTGACCCTCCGTCGCCCTGACCCTCCGTCGCTCTCACCCTCCGTCGCCCTGACCCTGCGTCGCTCTGACCCTCCGTCGCTCTGACCCTCCGTCGCCCTGACCCTCCGTCGCCCTGACCCTCCGTCGCTCTGACCCTCCGTCGCCCTGACCCTCCGTCGCTCTGACCCTCCGTCGCTCTGACCCTCCGTCGCCCTGACCCTCCGTCGCCCTGACCCTCCGTCGCCCTGACCCTCCGTCGCACTGACCCTCCGTCGCACTGACCCTCCATCGCTCTGACCCACCGTCGCCCAGACTCTCCGTCGCCCTGACCCTCCGTCGCCCAGATCCTCCGTCGCCCAGACCCTCCGTCGCCCAGACCCTCCGTCGCCCTGACCCTCCGTCGCCCTGACCCTCCCACTCGCTGACCATCAGTCGCCCTGACCCTCCGTCGCCCTGACCCTCCGTCGCCCTGAACCTCCGTCGCCCAGACCCTCCGTCACCCTCACCCTCCGTCGCCCTGACCCTCCGTCGCTCTGACCCTCCGACTCGCTAACCCTCCGTCGCCCTGACCCTCCGTCGCCCTGACCCTCCGTCGCTCTGACCCTCCGTCGCCCTGACCCTCCGTCGCCCAGACCCTCCGTCGCTCAGTCCCTCCGTCGCTCTGACCCTCCGTCGCCCTGACCCTCCGTCGCCCTGACCCTCCGTCGCCCTGACCCTCCGTCGCCCAGACCTACCGTCGCCCAGACCCTCCGTCGCTCTGACCCTCCGTCGCCCTGACCCTCCGTCGCCCAGACCCTCCGTCGCTCAGTCCCTCCGTCGCTCTGACCCTCCGTCGCCCTGACCCTCCGTCGTCCTGACCCTCCGTCGTCCTGACCCTCCGTCGCCCTGACCCTCCGTCGCCCTGACCCTCCGTCGCTCAGATGCTCCGTCGCCCTGAACCTCCGTCGCCCAGACCCTCCCTCGCCCAGACCCTCCGTCCACTGACCCTCCGTCGCCCTGACCCTCCGTCCCCCAGACCCTCCGTCGCCCTGACCCTCCGTCGCCGTGACCCTCCGTCGCCCAGACCCTCCGTCGCTCTGACCCTCCGTAGCCCTGACCCTCCGTCGCTCTGACCCTCCGTTGCCCTGACCCTCCGTCGCCCAGACCCTCCGTCGCTCTGACCCTCCGTCGCACTGACCCTACGTCGCTCTGGCCCTCCGTCGCTCTGACCCTCCGTCGCCCTGACCCTCCGTCGCCCAGACCCTCCGTCGCCCAGACCCTCCGTCGCCCTGACCCTCCGTCGTCCAGACCCTCCGTCGCCCTGACTCTCCGTCGCCCTGACCCTCCGTCGCCCTGACCCTCCGTCCCCCAGACCCTCCGTCGCCCTGACCCTCCGTCGCCGTGACCCTCCGTCGCCCAGACCCTCCGTCGCTCTGACCCTCCGTCGCACTGACCCTACGTCGCTCTGACCCTCCGTCGCTCTGACCCTCCGTCGCCCTGACCCTCCGTCGCCCTGACCCTCCGTCGCTCTGACCCTCCGTCGCTCTGACCCTCCGCCGCCCTGACCCTCCGTCGATCTGACCGTCCGTCGCCCTGACCCTCCGTCGCTCTGACCCTCCGTCGCTCTGACCCTCCGTCGCCCTGACCCTCCGTCGCCCTGACCCTCCGTCGCCCTGACTCTCCGTCGCCCAGACCCTCCGTCGCTCTGACCCTCCGTCGCTCTGACCCTCCGTCGCCCTGACCCTCCGTCGCTCTGACCCTCCGTCGCCCTGATCCTCCGTCGCCCAGACCCTCCGTCGCCCAGACCCTCCGTCGCCCTGACCCCCCGTCGCCCTGACCCTCCCACTCGCTGACCCTCAGTCGCCCTGACCCGCCGTCGCCCTGACCCTCCGTCGCCCTGAACCTCCGTCGCCCTGACCCTCCGTCGCCCAGTCCCTCCGTCACCCTGACCCTCCGTCGCTCTGACCCTCCGACTCGCTAACCCTCCGTCGCCCTGACCCTCCGTCGCCCTGACCCTCCGTCGCTCTGACCCTTTGTCGCCCTGACCCTCCGTCGCCCAGACCCTCCGTCGCTCAGTCCCTCCATCGCTGACCCTCCGTCGCCCTGACCCTCCGTCGCCCTGACCCTCCGTCGCCCAGACCTGCCGTTGCCCAGACCCTCCGTCGCCCAGACCCTCCGTCGCCCTGACCCTCCGTCGTCCAGACCCTCCGTCGTCCTGACCCTCCGTCGCCCTGACCCTCCATCGCCCTGACCCTCCGTTGTCCTGACCCTCCGTCGCCCTGACCCTCCGTCGCCCTGACCCTCCGTCGCTCAGATGCTCCGTCGCCCTGACCCTCCGTCGCCCAGACCCTCCATCGCCCAGACCCTCCGTCGCCCTGACCCTCCGTCGTCCAGACCCTCCGTCGCCCTGACCCTCCGTCGCCCTGACCCTCCGTCGCCCTGACCCTCCGTACCCCAGACCCTCCGTCGCCCAGACCCTCCGTCGCTCTGACCCTCCGTAGCCCTGACCCTCCGTCGCTCTGACCCTCCGTTGCCCTGACCCTCCGTCGCCCAGACCCTCCGTCGCTCACATGCTCCGTCGCTCTGACCCTCCGTCGCACTGACCCTCCGTCGCCCTGAACCTCCGTCGCCCTGACCCTCCGTCGCCCAGTCCCTCCGTCACCCTGACCCTCCGTCGCTCTGACCCTCCGACTCGCTAACCCTCCGTCGCCCTGACCCTCCGTCGCCCTGACCCTCCGTCGCTCTGACCCTTTGTCGCCCTGACCCTCCGTCGCCCAGACCCTCCGTCGCTCAGTCCCTCCATCGCTGACCCTCCGTCGCCCTGACCCTCCGTCGCCCTGACCCTCCGTCGCCCAGACCTGCCGTTGCCCAGACCCTCCGTCGCCCAGACCCTCCGTCGCCCTGACCCTCCGTCGTCCAGACCCTCCGTCGTCCTGACCCTCCGTCGCCCTGACCCTCCATCGCCCTGACCCTCCGTTGTCCTGACCCTCCGTCGCCCTGACCCTCCGTCGCCCTGACCCTCCGTCGCTCAGATGCTCCGTCGCCCTGACCCTCCGTCGCCCAGACCCTCCATCGCCCAGACCCTCCGTCGCCCTGACCCTCCGTCGTCCAGACCCTCCGTCGCCCTGACCCTCCGTCGCCCTGACCCTCCGTCGCCCTGACCCTCCGTACCCCAGACCCTCCGTCGCCCAGACCCTCCGTCGCTCTGACCCTCCGTAGCCCTGACCCTCCGTCGCTCTGACCCTCCGTTGCCCTGACCCTCCGTCGCCCAGACCCTCCGTCGCTCACATGCTCCGTCGCTCTGACCCTCCGTCGCACTGACCCTCCGTCGCTCTGACCCTCCGTCGCCCAGGCCCTCCATTACCCAGACCCTCCATCACCCAGACGCTCCGTCGCCCTGACCCTCCGTCGCCCTGACCCTCCGTCGCCCTGACCCTCCGTCGCCCAGACCCTCCGTCGCCCTGACCCTCCGTCGCCCTCACCCTCCGTCGCTCAGATGCTCCGTCGCCGTGACCCTCCGTCGCCCAGACCCTCCGTCGCCCAGACCCTCCGTCGCCCAGACCCTCCGTCGCCCAGACCCTCCGTCACCCTGACCCTCCGTCGTCCAGACCCTCCGTCGCCCTGACTCTCCGTCGCCCTGACCCTCCGTCGCCCTGACCCTCCGTCGCCATGACCCTCCGTCCCCCAGACCCTCCGTCGCCCTGACCCTCCGTCGCCGTGACCCTCCGTCGCCCAGACCCTCCGTCGCTCTGACCCTCCGTAGCCCTGACCCTCCGTCGCTCTGACCCTCCGTTGCCCTGACCCTCCGTCGCCCAGACCCTCCGTCGCTCTGACCCTCCGTCGCACTGACCCTACGTCGCTCTGACCCTCCGTCGCTCTGACCCTCCGTCGCCCTGACCCTCCGTCGCCCAGACCCTCCGTCGCTCTGACCCTCCGTCGCACTGACCCTACGTCGCTCTGACCCTCCGTCGCTCTGACCCTCCGTCGCACTGACCCTCCGTCGCCCAGACCCTCCGTCGCTCTGACCCTCCGTTGCCCTGACCCTCCGTCGCCCTGACCCTCCGTCGCTCTGACCCTCCGTCGCACTGACCCTCCGTCGCTCTGACCCTCCGTCGTCCAGACCCTCCGTCGCCCTGACTCTCCGTCGCCTTGACCCTCCGTCGCCCTGACCCTCCGTCGCCCTGACCCTCCGTCGCCCTGACCCTCCGTCGCCTTGACCCTCCGTCGCCCTGACCCTCCGTCGCCCTGACCCTCCGTCCCCCAGACCCTCCGTCGCCCTGACCCTCCGTCGCCCTGACTCTCCGTCGCCCTGACCCTCCATCGCCCAGACCCTCCGTCCCCCAGACCCTCCGTCGCCCTGACCCTCCGTCGCCGTGACCCTCCGTCGCCCAGACCCTCCGTAGCCCTGACCCTCCGTCGCTCTGACCCTCCGTTGCCCTGGCCCTCCGTCGCCCAGACCCTCCGTCGCTCTGACCCTCCGTCGCACTGACCCTCCGTCGCTCTGACCCTCCGTCGCCCTGACCCTCCGTCGCCCTGACCCTCCGTCGCCCTGACCCTCCGCCGCCCTGACCCTCCGTCGCTCTGACCCTCCGTCGCCCTGACCCTCCGTCGCCCTGACCCTCCGTCGCCCTGACCCTCCGTCGCTCTGACCCTCCGTCGCCCTGACCCTCCGTCGCCCTGACCCTCCGTCGCTCTGACCCTCCGTCGCCCTGACCCTCCGTCGCTCTGACCCTCCGTCGCCCTGATCCTCCGTCGCCCAGACCCTCCGTCGCCCAGACCCTCCGTCGCCCTGACCCTCCGTCGCCCTGACCCTCCCACTCGCTGACCCTCCGTCGCCCTGACCCTCCGTCGCCCTGAACCTCCGTCGCCCTGACCCTCCATCGCCCAGACCCTCCGTCGCCCTGACCCTCCGTTGTCCTGACCCTCCGTCGCCCTGACCCTCCGTCGCTCAGATGCTCCGTCGCCCTGACCCTCCGTCGCCCAGACCCTCCGTCGTCCAGACCCTCCGTCGTCCAGACCCTCCGTCGCCCTGACTCTCCGTCGCCCTGACCCTCCGTCGCCCTGACCCTCCGTCGCCCTGACCCTCCGTCGCCCTGACCCTCCGTCGCTCTGACCCTCCGTAGCCCTGACCCTCCGTCGCTCTGACCCTCCGTTGCCCTGACCCTCCGTCGCCCAGACCCTCCATCACCCAGACCCTCCATCACCCAGACCCTCCATCACCCAGACGCTCCGTCGCCCTGACCCTCCGTCGCCCTGACCCTCCGTCGCCCTGACCCTCCGTCGCCCAGACCCTCCGTCGCCCAGACCCTCCGTCGCTCTGACCCTCAGTCGCCCTGACCCTCCGTCGCCCAGACCCTCCGTCGCACTGACCCTACGTCGCTCTGACCCTCCGTCGCTCTGACCCTCCGTCGCCCTGACCCTCCGTCGCCCTGACCCTCCGTCGCTCTGACCCTCCGTCGCTCTGACCCTCCGCCGCCCTGACGCTCCGTCGCTCTGACCCTCCGTCGCCCTGACCCTCCGTCGCTCTGACCCTCCGTCGCCCTGACCCTCCGTCGCCCAGACCCTCCGTCGCTCAGTCCTTCCGTCGCTCTGACCCTCCGTCGCCCTGACCCTCCGTCGCCCTGACCCTCCGTCGCCCTGACCCTCTGTCGCCCAGACCCTCCGTCGCTCTGACCCTCAGTCGCCCTTACCCTCCGTCGCCCAGACCCTCCGTCGCACTGACCCGACGTCGCTCTGACCCTCCGTCGCTCTGACCCTCCGTCGCCCTGATCCTCCGTCGCCCTGACCCTCCGTCGCTCTGACCCTCCGTCGCTCTGACCCTCCGCCGCCCTGACCCTCCGTCGCTCTGACCCTCCGTCGCCCTGACCCTCCGTCGCTCTGACCCTCCGTCGCCGTGACCCTCCGTCGCCCTGACTCTCCGTCGCCCTGACCCTCCGTCGCCCTGACCCTCCGTCGCTCTGACCCTCCGTCGCCCTGACCCTCCGTCGCCCAGACCCTCCGTCGCCCAGACCCTCCGTCGCCCTGACCCTCCGTCGCCCTTACCCTCCGTCGCTCTGACCCTCCGTCGCCCTGACCCTCCCACTCGCTGACCCTCAGTCGCCCTGACCCTCCGTCGCCCTGACCCTCCGTCGCCATGAACCTCCGTCGCCCTGACCCTCCGTCGCCCAGACCCTCCGTCACCCTGATCCTCCGTCGCCCTGACCCTCCGTCGCTCTGACCCTCCGACTCGCTAACCCTCCGTCACCCTGACCCTCCGTCGCCCTGACCCTCCGTCGCTCTGACCTTCCGTCGCCCTGACCCTCCGTCGCCCAGACCCTCCGTCGCTCAGTCCCTCCGTCGCTCTGACCCTCCGTCGCCCTGACCCTCCGTCGCCCTGACCCTCCGTCGCCCAGACCTGCCGTCGCCCAGACCCTCCGTCGCCCTGACCCTCCGTCGTCCTGACCCTCCGTCGCCCTGACCCTCCATCGCCCAGACCCTCCGTCGCCCTGACCCTCCGTTGTCCTGACCCTCCGTCGCCCTGACCCTCCGTCGCTCAGATGCTCCGTCGCCCTGACGCTCCGTCGCCCAGACCCTCCGTCGCCCAGACCCTCCGTCGCCCTGACCCTCCGTCGTCCAGACCCTCCGTCGCCCTGACCCTCCGTCGCCCAGACTCTCCGTCGCCCTGACCCTCTGTCGCCCTGACCCTCCGTCGCCCTGACCCTCCGTACCCCAGACCCTCCATCGCCCTGACCCTCCGTCGCCCTGACCCTCCGTCGCCCAGACCCTCCGTCGCTCTGACCCTCCGTAGCCCTGACCCTCCGTCGCTCTGACCCTCCGTTGCCCTGACCCTCCGTCGCCCAGACCCTCCGTCGCTCACATGCTCCGTCGCTCTGACCCTCCGTCGCACTGACCCTCCGTCGCTCTGACCCTCCGTCGCCCAGACCCTCCATCACCAAGACCCTCCATCACCCAGACGCTCCGTCGCCCTGACCCTCCGTCGCCCTGACCCTCCGTCGCCCAGACCCTCCGTCGCCCAGACCCTCCGTCGCCCAGACCCTCCGTCGCCCTGACCCTCCGTACCCCAGACCCTCCGTCGCCCAGACGCTCCGTCGCCCTGACCCTCCGTCGCCCTGACCCTCCGTCGCCCAGACCCTCCGTCGCCCAGACCCTCCGTCGCTCTGACCCTCAGTCGCCCTGACCCTCCGTCGCTCGGACCTTCCATCGCCCTGACCCTCCGTCGCCCAGACCCTCCGTCGCCCTGACCCTCCGTCGCCCAGACCCTCCGTCGCTCTGACCCTCCGTCGCTCTGACCATCCGTCGCTCTTACCCTCCGTCGCCCTGACCCTCCGTCGCCCTGACCCTCCGTTGCCCTGACCCTCCATCGCCCAGGCCCTCCACCGCCCTGACCCTCCGTCACCCAGACCCTCCGTCGCTCTGACCCTCCGTCGCCCTGACCCTCCGGCGCCCTGACCCTCCATCGCTCTGACCCTCCGTCGCCCTGACCCTCCGTCACCCTGACCCTCCGTCGCCCTGACCCTCCGTCGCCCAGATCCTCCGTCGCCCTGACCCTCCGTCGCCCAGATCCTCCGTCCCCCAGACCCTCCGTTGCCCTGACCCTCCGTCGCCCTGACCCTCCGTCGCCCAGACCCTCCGTCGCTCTGACCCTCCGTAGCCCTGACCCTCCGTCGCTCTGACCCTCCGTTGCCCTGACCCTCCGTCGTCCAGACCCTCCGTCGCTCACATGCTCCGTCGCTCTGACCCTCCGTCGCACTGACCCTCCGTCGCTCTGACCCTCCGTCGCCCAGACCCTCCATCACCCAGACCCTCCATCACCCAGACGCTCCGTCGCCCTGACCCTCCGTCGCCCTGACCCTCCGTCGCCCTGACCCTCCGTCGCCCAGACCCTCCGTCGCCCAGACCCTCCGTCGCTCTGACCCTCAGTCGCCCTGACCATCCGTCGCCCAGACCCTCCGTCGCCCTCACCTTCCATCGCCCTGACCCTCCGTCGCCCGGACCCTCGGTCGCTCTGACCCTCCGTCGCCCTGACCCCCCGTCGCCCAGACCCTCCGTCGCCCTGACCCTCCGTCGCCCAGAACCTCCGTCGCTCTGACCCTCCGTCGCTCTGACCCTCCGCCGCCCTGACCCTCCGTTGCCCTGACCCTCCGTCGCCCTGACCCTCCGTCGCCCAGACCCTCCGCCGCCCTGACCCTCCGTCGCCCAGACCCTCCGTCGCCCAGACCCTCCGTCGCCCAGACCCTCCGTCGCCCTGACCCTCCGTCGTCCAGACCCTCCGTCGCCCTGACCCTCCGTCGCCCTGACCCTCTGTCGCCCTGACCCTCCGTCGCCCTGACCCTCCGTCGTCCAGACCCTCCGTCGCCCTGACCCTCCGTCGCCCTGACCCTCCGTCGCCCAGACCCTCCGTCGCTCTGACCCTCCATAGCCCTGACCATCCGTCGCTCTGACCCTCCGTTGCCCTGACCCTCCGTCGCCCAGACCCTCCGTCGCTCTGACCCTCCGTCGCACTGACCCTCCGTCGCTCTGACCCTCCGTCGCCCAGACCCTCCATCACCCAGACCCTCCATCACCCAGACGCTCCGTCGCTCTGTCCCTCCGTCGCCCTGACCCTCCGTCGCCCAGACCCTCCGTCGCCCAGACCCTCCGTCACTCTGACCCTCAGTCGCTCTGACCCTCCGTCGCCCAGACCCTCCGTCGCCCTCACCTTCCATCGCCCTGACCCTCCGTCGCCCGGACCCTCCGTCGCTCTGACCTTCCGTCGCCCTGACCCTCCGTCGCCCAGACCCTCCGTCGCCCTGACCCTCCGTCGCCCAGACCCTCCGTCGCCCTGACCCTCCGTCGCCCTGACTCTCCGTCGCCCAGACCCTCCGTCGCCCTGACCCTCCGTCGCCCTGACTCTCCGTCGCCCAGACCCTCCGTCGCCCTGACCCTCCGTCGCCCTGACCCTCCGTCGCCCTGACCCTCCGTCGCTCTGACCCTCCGTCGCCCTGACCCTCCGTCGCCCTGACCCTCCGTCGCCCAGACCCTCCGTCGCCCAGACCCTCCGTCGCCCTGACCCTCCGTCGCCCAGACCCTCCGTCGCCCTGACCCTCCGTCACCCAGACCCTCCGTCACCCAGACCCTCTGTCGCTCTGACCCTCCGTCGCTCTGACCCTCCGTCGCCCTGACCTTCCGGCGCCCTGACCCTCCATCGCTCTGCCCCTCCGTCGCCCTGACCCTCCGTCGCCCAGACCCTCCGTCGCCCTGAACCAGCGTCGCCCAGACCCTCCGTCGGCCTGACCCTCCGTCGCTCTGACCCTCCGTCGCCCAGACCCTCCGTCGCCCTGAACCAGCGTCGCCCAGACCCTCCGTCGGCGTGACCCTCCGTCGCCCTGACCCTCCGTCGCCCAGACCCTCCGTCGCCCTGACGCTCCGTCGCCCTGAACCTCCGTAGCCCAGACCCTCCTTCGCTCTGACCCTCCGTCGCTCTGGCCCTCCGTCGCCCTGACCCTCCGTCGCCCTGACCCTCCGTCGCCCTGACCCTCCGTCACTCTGACCCTCCGTCGCTCTGACCCTCCGTCGCCCAGACCCTCCTTCGCCCTGACCCTCCGTCGCCCAGACCCTCCGTCGCCCTGACCCTCCGTCGCCCAGACCCTCCGTCGCTCTGACCCTGTGTCGCTCTGACCCTCCGTCGCCCAGACCCTCCGTCGCCCTGACCCTCCATCGCCCTGACCCTCCGTCGAACAGACCCTCAGTCGCCCTGACCCTCCGTCGCCCAGACCCTCCGTCGCCCTGACCCTCCGTCGCCCTGACCCTCCGTCGCCCTGACCCTCCGTCGCTCTGACCCTCCGTCGCCCAGACCCTCCGTCGCCCTGACTCTCCGTCGCCCTGACCGTCCGTCGCCCTGACCCCCCGTCGCCCTGACCCTCCGTCGCCCTGACCCTCCGTCGCTCTGACCCTCCGTCGCTCTGACCCTCCGTCGCCCATACCCTCCGTCGCCCTGACCCTCCGTCGCCCTGACCCTCCGTCGCCCTGACCCTCCGTCGCTCTGACCCTCCGTCGCTCTGACCCTCCGTCGCCCAGAACCTCCGTCGCTCTGACCCTCCGTCGCCCTGACCCTCCGTCGCCGTGACCCTCCGTCGCCCTGAATCTCCATCGCCCAGACCCTCCGTCGCCCTGACCCTCCGTCGCCCTGACCCTCCGTCGCCCTGACCCTCCGTCGCTCTGACCCTCCGTCGCCCTGACCCTACGTCGCTCTGACCCTCCGTCGCTCTGACCCTCCGTCGCCCTGACCCTCCGTCGCCCAGACCCTCCGTCGCCCAGACCCTCCGTCGCTCTGACCCTCAGTCGCCCTGACCCTCTGTCGCCCTGACCCTCCGTCGCTCTGACCCTCAGTCGCCCAGACCCTCCGTCGCTCTGACCCTCCGTCGCCCTGACCTTCCATCGCCCTGACCCTCCGTCGCCCGGACCCTCCGTCGCTCTGACCTTCCGTCGCCCTGACCCTCCGTCGCCCTGACCCTCCGTCGCCCAGACCCTCCGTCGCCCTGACCCTCCGTCGCCCAGACCCTCCGTCGCTCAGATGCTCCGTCGCCCAGACCTTCCGTCGCTCTGACCCTCCGTCGCCCTGACCCGCCGTCGCTCAGATGCTCCGTCGCCCAGACCCTCCTTCGCTCTGACCCTCCGTCGCCCAGACCCTCCGTCGCCCAGACCCTCCATCGCCCTGACCGTCCGTCACCCAGACCCTCCGTCGCTCTGACCCTCCGTCGCTCTGACCCTCCCTCGCCCTGACCCTCCGGCACCCTGACCCTCCATCGCTCTGCCCCTCCGTCGCCCTGACCCTCCGTCACCCTGACCCTCCGTCGCCCTGACCCTCCGTCGCCCTGACCCTCCGTCGCCCAGACCCTCCGTCGCCCAGACCCTCCGTCGCCCAGACCCTCCGTCGCCCTGAACCTCCGTCGCCCAGACCCTCCGTCGGCCTGACCCTCCGTCGCTCTGACCCTCCGTCGCCCTGACCCTCCGTCGCCCAGACCCTCCGTCGCCCTGACCCTCCGTCGCCCTGACCCTCCGTAGCCCAGACCCTCCTTCGCTCTGACCCTCCGTCGCTCTGGCCCTCAGTCGCCCTGACCCTCCGTCGCCCTGACACTCCGTCGCCCTGACCCTCCGTCGCCCTGACCCTCCGTCGCCCTGACCCTCCGTCGCTCTGACCCTCCGTCGCCCTGACCCTCCGTCGCCCTGACCCTCCGTCGCCCTGACCCTCCGTCGCCCTGACCCTCCGTCGCTCTGACCCTCCGTCGCTCTGACCCTCCGTCGCCCTGACCCTCCGTCGCCCTGACCCGCCGTCGCTCTGACCCTCCGTCGCCCTGACCCTCCGTCGCCCTGACCCTCCGTCGCCCAGACCCTCCGTCGCCCAGACCCTCCGTCGCCCTGACCCTCCGTCGCTCGGACCCTCCGTCGCTCTGACCCTCCGTCGCTCTGACCCTCCGTCGCCCTGACCCTCCGTCGCCCTGACCCTCCATCACCCAGACCCTCCGTCGCACTGACCCTCCGTCGCCCTGACCCTCCGTAGCCCTGACCCTCCATCGCTCTGACCCTACGTCGCCCTGACCCTCCGTCCCCCAGACCCTCCGTCGCCCTGACCCTCCGTCGCCCTGACCCTCCGTCGCCCAGACCCTCCGTCGCTCTGACCCTCCGTCGCCCAGACCCTACGTCTCTCTGACCCTCCGTCGGCCTGACCCTCCGTCGCCCTGACTCTCCGTCGCCCTGACCCTCCGTCGCCCTGAGCCCCCGTCGCCCAGACCCTCCGTCGCCCTGACCATCCGTCGCTCTGACCCTCCGTCGGCCTGACCCTCCGTCGCCGTGACCCTCCGTCGCCCTGACCCTCCGTCGCCCAGACCCTCCGTCTCCCAGACCCTCCGTCGCCCAGACCCTCCGTCGCCCAGACCCTCCGTCGCCCTGACCCTCCGCCGCCCTGACCCTCCGTCGCTCTGACCCTCCGTCGCCCAGACCCTCCGTCGCCCAGACCCTCCGTCGCCCTGACCCTCCGTCGCCCAGACCCTCCGTCGCTCTGACCCTCCGTCGCCCTGACCCTCCGTCACCCTGACCCTCCGTCGCCCAGACCCTCCATCGCTCTGACCCTCCGTCGCCCTGACCCTCCGTCACCCTGACCCTCCGTCGCCCAGACCCTCCGTCGCCCTGACCCTCCGTCGCCCTGACCCTCCGTCACCCAGACCCTCCGTCGCACTGACCCTCCGTCGCCCTGACCCTCCGTAGCCCTGACCCTCCATCGCTCTGACCCTCCGTCGCCCTGACCTTCCGTCCCCCAGACCCTCCGTCGCCCTGACCCTCCGTCGCCCTGACCCTCCGTTGCCCTGATCCTCCGTCGCCCAGACCCTCCGTCGCTCTGACCCTCCGTCGCTCTGACCCTCCGTCGCCCTGACCCTCCGTCGCTCTGACCCTCCGTTGCCCTGACCCTCCGTCACCCAGACCCTCCGTCGCCCAGACCCTCCGTCACCCAGACCCTCCGTCGCTCACATGCTCCGTCGCTCTGACCCTCCGTCGCACTGACCCTCCGTCGCTCTGACCCTCCGTCGCCCAGACCCTCGGTCGCCCAGACCCTCCGTCGCTCTGACCCTCAGTCGCCCTGACCCTCCGTCGCCCAGACCCTCCATCACCCAGACGCTCCGTCGCCCTGACCTTCCATCGCCCTGACCCTCCGTCGCCCTGACCCTCCGTCGCCCAGACCCTCCGTCGCTCTGACCCTCCGTCGCCCAGACCCTCCGTCGCCCTGACCTTCCATCGCCCTGACCCTCCGTCGCCCTGACCCTCCGTCGCCCTGACCCTCCGTCGCCCAGACCCTCCGTCGCCCAGACCCTCCGTCGCTCTGACCCTCAGTCGCCCTGACCCTCCGTCGCCCTGACCCTCCGTCGCCCGGACCCTCCGTCGCTCTGACCTTCCGTCGCCCTGACCCTCCGTCGCCCTGACCCTCCGTCGCCCTGACCCTCCGTCGCCCAGACCCTCCGTCGCCCTGACCCTCCGTCGCCCTGACCCTCCGTCGCCCTGACCCTCCATCGTCCAGACCCTCCGTCGCCCTGACCCTCCGTCGCCCTGACCCTCCGTCGCCCTGACCCGCCGTCGCTCTGACCCTCCGTCGCCCTGACCCTCCGTCGCCCTGACCCTCCGTCGCCCAGACCCTCCGTCGCCCAGACCCTCCGTCGCCCTGACCCTCCGTCGCTCGGACCCTCCGTCGCTCTGACCCTCCGTCGCTCTGACCCTCCGTCGCCCTGACCCTCCGTCGCCCTGACCCTCCATCACCCAGACCCTCCGTCGCACTGACCCTCCGTCGCCCTGACCCTCCGTAGCCCTGACCCTCCATCGCTCTGACCCTACGTCGCCCTGACCCTCCGTCCCCCAGACCCTCCGTCGCCCTGACCCTCCGTCGCCCTGACCCTCCGTCGCCCAGACCCTCCGTCGCTCTGACCCTCCGTCGCTCTGACCCTCCGTCGCCCTGACCCTCCGTCGCTCTGACCCTCCGTTGCCCTGACCCTCCGTCGCCCAGACCCTCCGTCGCTCACATGCTCCGTCGCTCTGACCCTCCGTCGCACTGACCGTCCGTCGCTCTGACCCTCCGTCGCCCAGACCCTCCATCACCCAGACGCTCCGTCGCCCTGACCTTCCGTCGCTCTGACCCTCCGTCGCCCTGACCCTCCGTCGCCCAGACCCTCCGTCGCCCAGACCCTCCGTCGCTCTGACCCTCAGTCGCCCTGACCCTCCGTCGCCCAGACCTTCCATCGCCCTGACCCTCCGTAGCCCTGACCCTCCGTCGTCCTGACCCTCCGTCGCCCAGATCCTCCGTCGCTCTGACCCTCCGTCGCCCTGACCCGCCGTCGCTCAGATGCTCCGTCGCCCTGACCCTCCGTCGCCCAGACCCTCCGTCGCCCTGACCCTCCGTCGCCCTGACCCTCCGTCGCCCTGACCCTCCGTCGCTCTGACCCTCCGTCGCCCTGACCCTCCGTCGCCCTGACCCTCCGTCGCCC
Organism: Scyliorhinus torazame; assembly: GCF_047496885.1. Lineage (NCBI taxonomy): Eukaryota > Metazoa > Chordata > Chondrichthyes > Carcharhiniformes > Scyliorhinidae > Scyliorhinus > Scyliorhinus torazame. Next base: position 23,242,717 of record NC_092738.1, on the reverse strand, counting down.
TGACCCTCCGTCGCCCAGACCCTCCGTCGCCCAGACCCTCCGTCGCCCTGACCCTCCGTCGCTCAGACCCAGCGTCGCTCTGACCCTCCGTCGCCCTGACCCTCCGTCGCCCAGACCCTCCGTCGCCCAGACCCTCCGTCGCCCAGACCCTCCGTCGCCCAGACCCTCCGTCGCCCTGACCCTCCGTCGCCCAGACCCTCCGTCGCCCAGACCCTCCGTCGCTCTGACCCTCCGTCGCTCTGACCCTCCGTCGCCCTGACCCTCCGTCGCCCTGACCCTCCGTCGCCCTGACCCTCCGTCGGCCTGACCCTCCGTCGCCCTGACCCTCCGTCACCCAGACCCTCCGTCGCCCTGACCCTCCGTCGCCCTGACCCTCCGTCGCTCTGACCCTCCGTCGCCCTGACCCTCCGTCGCCCAGACCCTCCGTCGCTCTCACCCTCCGTCGCACTGACCCTCCGTCGCCCTGACCCTCCGGCGCTCTGACCCTCCGTCGCCCAGACCCTCCGTCGGCCTGACCCTCCGTCGCCCAGACCCTCCTTCGCTCTGACCCTCCGTCGCCCAGAACCTCCGTCGCCCTGACCCTCCGTCGCCCTGACCCTCCGTCGCCCAGACCCTCCTTCGCTCTGACCCTCCGTCGCCCTGACCCTCCGTCGCCCTGACCCTCCGGCGCTCTGACCCTCCGTCGCCCAGACCCTCCGTCGCCCTGACCCTCCGTCGCCCAGACCCTCCTTCGCTCTGACCCTCCGTCGCCCTGACCCTCCGTCGCCCAGAACCTCCGTCGCCCTGACCCTCCGTCACCCTGACCCTCCGTCGCCCAGACCCTCCTTCGCTCTGACCCTCCGTCGCCCTGACCCTCAGTCGCCCTGACCCTCAGTCGCCCTGACCCTCCGTCGCCCTGACCCTCCGTCGCCCTGACCCTCCGTCGCCCTGACCCTCCGTCGCCCTGACCCTCCGTCGCCCTGACCCTCCGTCGCCCTGACCCTCCGTCGCCCTGACCCTCCGTCGCTCTGACCCTCCGTCGCCCAGACCCTCCGTGGCCCTGACCCTCCGTGGCCCTGACCCTCCGTCGCCCTGACCCTCCGTCGCCCAGACCCTCCGTCGCTCTGACCCTCCGTCGCCCTGACCCTCCGTCGCCCAGAACCTCCGTCGCCCTGACCCTCCGTTGCCCTGACCCTCCGTCGCCCAGACCCTCCTTCGCTCTGACCCTCCGTCGCCCAGACCCTCAGTCGCCCTGACCCTCCGTCGCCCTCACCCTCCGTCGCCCTGACCCTCCGTCGCCCTGACCCTCCGTCGCTCTGACCCTCCGTCGCTCTGACCCTCCGTCGCCCAGACCCTCCGTCGCCCTGACCCCCCGTGGCCCTGACCCTCCGTCGCCCTGACCCTCAGTCGCCCTGACACTCCGTCGCCCTGACCCTCCGTCGCCCTGACCCTCCGTCGCCCTGACCGTCCGTCGCCCTGACCCTCCGTCGCCCTGACCCTCCGTCGCCCTGACCTTCCGTCGCCCTGACCCTCCGTCGCCCTGTCCCTCCGTCGCCCTGACTCTCCGTCGCCATGACACTCCGTCGCCCTGACCCACCGTCGCCCAGACCCTCCGTCGCCCTGACCCTCCGTCGCCCAGACCCTCCGTCGCCCTGACCCTCCGTCGCCCAGACCCTCCGTCGCCCTGACCCTCCGTCGCCCTGACCCTCCGTCGCCCTGACCGTCCGTCGCCCTGACCCTCCGTCGCCCTGACCCTCCGTCGCCCTGAACCTCCGTCGCCCTGACCCTCCGTCGCCCTGACCCTCCCACTCGCTGACCCTCCGCCACCCTGACCCTCCGTCGCCCTGACCCCCCGTCGCCCTGACACTCCGTCGGCCTGACCCTCCGTCGCCCTGACCCCCCGTCGCCCTGACACTCCGTCGGCCTGACCCTCCGTCGCCCTGACCCTCCGTCGCCCTGTCCCTCCGTCGCCCTGACCCTCCATCGCCCTGACCCTCCGTCGCCCTGTCCCTCCGTCGCCCTGACCCTCCGTCGCCCTGACCCTCCGTCGACCTGTCCCTCCGTCGCCCTGACCCTCCGTCGCCCTGACCCTCCGTCGCTCTGACTCTCCGTCGCCCTGACCTCCGTCGCTCTGACCCTCCGTCGCCCTGACCCACCGTCGCCCTGACCCTCCGTCGCTCTGACCCTCCGTCGCCCTGAGCCTCCGTCGCACTGACCCTCCGTCGCCCTGACCCTCCGTCGGTCTGACACTCCGTCGCCCTGACCCTCCGTCGCCCTGACCCTCCGTCGCCCTGACCCTCCGTCGCCCTGACCCTCCGTCGCCCTGACCCTCCGTCGCCCTGACCCACCGTCGCCCTGACCCTCCGTCGCCCTGACCATCCGTCGCCCTGACCCTCCGTCGCCCTGACCCTCCGTCGCCCTGACCCTCCGTCGCCCTGACCCTCCGTCGCCCTGACCCTCCGTCGCCCTGACCCTCCGTCGCCCTGACCCTCCGTCGCCCTGACCCTCCGTCGCCCTGACCATCCGTCGCCCTGACCCTCCGTCGCCCTGACCCTCCGTCGCTCTGACCATCCGTCGCCCTGACCCTCCGTCGCCCTGACTCTCCGTCGCCCTGACCCTCCGTCGCCCTGACCCTCCGTCGCCCAGACCCTCCGTCGCCCAGACCCTCCGTCGCCCTGACCCTCCGTCGGCCTGACCCTCCGTCGCCCTGACCCTCCGTCGGTCTGACACTCCGTCGCCCTGACCCTCCGTCGCCCTGACCCTCCGTCGCCCTGACCCTCCGTCGCCCTGACCCTCCGTCGCCCTGACCCTCCGTCGCCCTGACCCTCCGTCGCCCTGACCCTCCGTCGCTCTGACCCTCCGTCGCCCTGACCATCCGTCGCCCTGACCCTCCGTCGCCCTGACCCTCCGTCGCCCTGACCCTCCGTCGCCCTGACCCTCCGTCGCCCTGACCCTCCGTCGCCCTGACCCTCCGTCGCCCTGACCCTCCGTCGCCCTGACCCTCCGTCGCCCTGACCATCCGTCGCCCTGACCCTCCGTCGCCCTGACCCTCCGTCGCCCTGACCCTCCGTCGCCCTGACCCTCCGTCGCCCTGACCCTCCGTCGCCCTGACCCTCCGTCGCTCTGACCCTCCGTCGCCCAGACCCTCCGTGGCCCTGACCCTCCGTGGCCCTGACCCTCCGTCGCCCTGACTCTCCGTCGCCCTGACCCTCCGTCGCCCTGACCCTCCGTCGCCCTGACCCTCCGTCGCCCTGACCCTCCGTCGCCCTGACCCTCCGTCGCCCTGACCCTCCGTCGCTCTGACCCTCCGTCGCCCAGACCCTCCGTGGCCCTGACCCTCCGGCGCTCTGACCCTCCGTCGCCCAGACCCTCCGTCGGCCTGACCCTCCGTCGCCCAGACCCTCCTTCGCTCTGACCCTCCGTCGCCCAGAACCTCCGTCGCCCTGACCCTCCGTCGCCCTGACCCTCCGTCGCCCAGACCCTCCTTCGCCCTGACCCTCCGTCGCCCTGACCCTCCGTCGCCCTGACCCTCCGTCGCCCTGACCCTCCGTCGCCCTGACCATCCGTCGCCCTGACCCTCCGTCGCCCTGACCCTCCGTCGCTCTGACCATCCGTCGCCCTGACCCTCCGTCGCCCTGACTCTCCGTCGCCCTGACCCTCCGTCGCCCTGACCCTCCGTCGCCCTGACCCTCCGTCGCTCTGACTCTCCGTCGCCCAGACCCTCCGTCGCCCTGACCCTCCGTCGCCCTGACCCACCGTCGCCCTGACCCTCCGTCGCTCTGACCCTCCGTCGCCCTGAGCCTCCGTCGCACTGACCCTCCGTCGCCCTGACCCTCCGTCGGTCTGACACTCCGTCGCCCTGACCCTCCGTCGCCCTGACCCTCCGTCGCCCTGACCCTCCGTCGCCCTGACCCTCCGTCGCCCTGACCCTCCGTCGCCCTGACCCACCGTCGCCCTGACCCTCCGTCGCCCTGACCATCCGTCGCCCTGACCCTCCGTCGCCCTGACCCTCCGTCGCCCTGACCCTCCGTCGCCCTGACCCTCCGTCGCCCTGACCCTCCGTCGCCCTGACCCTCCGTCGCCCTGACCCTCCGTCGCCCTGACCCTCCGTCGCCCTGACCATCCGTCGCCCTGACCCTCCGTCGCCCTGACCCTCCGTCGCTCTGACCATCCGTCGCCCTGACCCTCCGTCGCCCTGACTCTCCGTCGCCCTGACCCTCCGTCGCCCTGACCCTCCGTCGCCCAGACCCTCCGTCGCCCAGACCCTCCGTCGCCCTGACCCTCCGTCGGCCTGACCCTCCGTCGCCCTGACCCTCCGTCGGTCTGACACTCCGTCGCCCTGACCCTCCGTCGCCCTGACCCTCCGTCGCCCTGACCCTCCGTCGCCCTGACCCTCCGTCGCCCTGACCCTCCGTCGCCCTGACCCTCCGTCGCCCTGACCCTCCGTCGCTCTGACCCTCCGTCGCCCTGACCATCCGTCGCCCTGACCCTCCGTCGCCCTGACCCTCCGTCGCCCTGACCCTCCGTCGCCCTGACCCTCCGTCGCCCTGACCCTCCGTCGCCCTGACCCTCCGTCGCCCTGACCCTCCGTCGCCCTGACCCTCCGTCGCCCTGACCATCCGTCGCCCTGACCCTCCGTCGCCCTGACCCTCCGTCGCCCTGACCCTCCGTCGCCCTGACCCTCCGTCGCCCTGACCCTCCGTCGCCCTGACCCTCCGTCGCTCTGACCCTCCGTCGCCCAGACCCTCCGTGGCCCTGACCCTCCGTGGCCCTGACCCTCCGTCGCCCTGACTCTCCGTCGCCCTGACCCTCCGTCGCCCTGACCCTCCGTCGCCCTGACCCTCCGTCGCCCTGACCCTCCGTCGCCCTGACCCTCCGTCGCCCTGACCCTCCGTCGCTCTGACCCTCCGTCGCCCAGACCCTCCGTGGCCCTGACCCTCCGGCGCTCTGACCCTCCGTCGCCCAGACCCTCCGTCGGCCTGACCCTCCGTCGCCCAGACCCTCCTTCGCTCTGACCCTCCGTCGCCCAGAACCTCCGTCGCCCTGACCCTCCGTCGCCCTGACCCTCCGTCGCCCAGACCCTCCTTCGCCCTGACCCTCCGTCGCCCTGACCCTCCGTCGCCCTGACCCTCCGTCGCCCTGACCCTCCGTCGCCCTGACCATCCGTCGCCCTGACCCTCCGTCGCCCTGACCCTCCGTCGCTCTGACCATCCGTCGCCCTGACCCTCCGTCGCCCTGACTCTCCGTCGCCCTGACCCTCCGTCGCCCTGACCCTCCGTCGCCCAGACCCTCCGTCGCCCAGACCCTCCGTCGCCCTGACCCTCCGTCGCCCTGACCCACCGTCGCCCTGACCCTCCGTCGCTCTGACCCTCCGTCGCCCTGAGCCTCCGTCGCACTGACCCTCCGTCGCCCTGACCCTCCGTCGGTCTGACACTCCGTCGCCCTGACCCTCCGTCGCCCTGACCCTCCGTCGCCCTGACCCTCCGTCGCCCTGACCCTCCGTCGCCCTGACCCTCCGTCGCCCTGACCCACCGTCGCCCTGACCCTCCGTCGCCCTGACCATCCGTCGCCCTGACCCTCCGTCGCCCTGACCCTCCGTCGCCCTGACCCTCCGTCGCCCTGACCCTCCGTCGCCCTGACCCTCCGTCGCCCTGACCCTCCGTCGCCCTGACCCTCCGTCGCCCTGACCCTCCGTCGCCCTGACCATCCGTCGCCCTGACCCTCCGTCGCCCTGACCCTCCGTCGCTCTGACCATCCGTCGCCCTGACCCTCCGTCGCCCTGACTCTCCGTCGCCCTGACCCTCCGTCGCCCTGACCCTCCGTCGCCCAGACCCTCCGTCGCCCAGACCCTCCGTCGCCCTGACCCTCCGTCGGCCTGACCCTCCGTCGCCCTGACCCTCCGTCGGTCTGACACTCCGTCGCCCTGACCCTCCGTCGCCCTGACCCTCCGTCGCCCTGACCCTCCGTCGCCCTGACCCTCCGTCGCCCTGACCCTCCGTCGCCCTGACCCTCCGTCGCCCTGACCCTCCGTCGCTCTGACCCTCCGTCGCCCTGACCATCCGTCGCCCTGACCCTCCGTCGCCCTGACCCTCCGTCGCCCTGACCCTCCGTCGCCCTGACCCTCCGTCGCCCTGACCCTCCGTCGCCCTGACCCTCCGTCGCCCTGACCCTCCGTCGCCCTGACCCTCCGTCGCCCTGACCATCCGTCGCCCTGACCCTCCGTCGCCCTGACCCTCCGTCGCCCTGACCCTCCGTCGCCCTGACCCTCCGTCGCCCTGACCCTCCGTCGCCCTGACCCTCCGTCGCTCTGACCCTCCGTCGCCCAGACCCTCCGTGGCCCTGACCCTCCGTGGCCCTGACCCTCCGTCGCCCTGACTCTCCGTCGCCCTGACCCTCCGTCGCCCTGACCCTCCGTCGCCCTGACCCTCCGTCGCCCTGACCCTCCGTCGCCCTGACCCTCCGTCGCCCTGACCCTCCGTCGCTCTGACCCTCCGTCGCCCAGACCCTCCGTGGCCCTGACCCTCCGGCGCTCTGACCCTCCGTCGCCCAGACCCTCCGTCGGCCTGACCCTCCGTCGCCCAGACCCTCCTTCGCTCTGACCCTCCGTCGCCCAGAACCTCCGTCGCCCTGACCCTCCGTCGCCCTGACCCTCCGTCGCCCAGACCCTCCTTCGCCCTGACCCTCCGTCGCCCTGACCCTCCGTCGCCCTGACCCTCCGTCGCCCTGACCCTCCGTCGCCCTGACCATCCGTCGCCCTGACCCTCCGTCGCCCTGACCCTCCGTCGCTCTGACCATCCGTCGCCCTGACCCTCCGTCGCCCTGACTCTCCGTCGCCCTGACTCTCCGTCGCCCTGACCCTCCGTCGCCCTGACCCTCCGTCGCCCAGACCCTCCGTCGCCCTGACCCTCCGTATCCCTGACCCTCCCAATCGCTAACCCTCAGTCGCCCTGACCCTCCGTCGCCCTGACCCTCCGTCGCCCTGAACCTCCGTCGCCCTGACCCTCCGTCGCCCTGACCCTCCATTGCCCAGACCCTCCGTCACCCAGACCCTCCGTCGCCCTGACCCTCCGTTGCTCTGACCCTCCCACTCGCTAACCCTCCGTCGCCCTGACCCTCCGTCGCTCTGACCCACCGTCGCCCAGACCCTCCGTCGCCCTGACCCTCCGTCGCCCTGACCCTCCGTCGCCCTGACCCTCAGTCGCCCTGACACTCCGTCGCCCTGACCCTCCGTCGCCCTGACCCTCCGTCGCCCTGACCGTCCGTCGCCCTGACCCTCCGTCGCCCTGACCCTCCGTCGCTCTGACCCTCCGTCGGCCTGACCTTCCGTCGCCCTGACCCTCCGTCGCTCTGACCTTCCGTCGCCCTGACCCTCCGTCGCCCTGTCCCTCCGTCGCCCTGACTCTCCGTCGCCATGACACTCCGTCGCCCTGACCCTCCGTCGCCCAGACCCTCCGTCGCCCTGACCCTCCGTCGCCCAGACCCTCCGTCGCCCTGACCCTCCGTCGCCCAGACCCTCCGTCGCCCTGACCCTCCGTCGCCCTGACCCTCCGTCGCTCTGACCCTCCGTCGCTCTGACCCTCCGTCGCCCTGACCCTCCGTCGGCCTGACCCTCCGTCGCCCTGACCCTCCGTCGCCCTGTCCCTCCGTCGCCCTGACCCTCCGTCGCCCTGACCCTCCGTCGCCCTGTCCCTCCGTCGCCCTGACCCTCCGTCGCCCTGACCCTCCGTCGCCCTGTCCCTCCGTCGCCCTGACCCTCCGTCGCCCTGACCCTCCGTCGCACTGACCCTCCGTCGCCCTGACCCTCCGTCGCCCAGACCCTCCGTCGCCCTGACCCTCCGTCGGTCTGACACTCCGTCGCCCTGACCCTCCGTCGCCCTGACCCTCCGTCGCCCTGACCCTCCGTCGCCCTGACCCTCCGTCGCCCTGACCCTCCGTCGCTCTGACCCTCCGTCGCCCTGACCCTCCGTCGCCCTGACCCTCCGTCGCCCTGACCCTCCGTCGCCCTGACCCTCCGTCGCCCTGACCCTCCGTCGCTCTGACCCTCCGTCGCCCTGACCCTCCGTCGCTCTGACCATCCGTCGCCCTGACCCTCCGTCGCTCTGACTCTCCGTCGCCCTGACCCTCCGTCGCCCAGACCCTCCGTCGCCCTGACCCTCCGTCGCCCAGACCCTCCGTCGCCCTGACCCTCCGTCGCCCTGAACCTCCGTCGCCCTGACCCTCCGTCGCCCTGACCCCCCGTCGCCCTGACCCTCCGTCGGCCTGACCCTCCGTCGCCCTGACCCTCCGTCGCCCTGTCCCTCCGTCGCCCTGACCCTCCGTCGCCCTGACCCTCCGTCGCCCTGTCCCTCCGTCGCCCTGACCCTCCGTCGCCCTGACCCTCCGTCGCCCTGTCCCTCCGTCGCCCTGACCCTCCGTCGCTCTGACCCTCCGTCGCCCTGACTCTTCGTCGCACTGACCCTCCGTCGCTCTGACCCTCCGTCGCCCTGACCCTCCGTCGCTCTGACCCTCGGTCGCTCTGACCCTCCGTCGCCCTGACCCTCCGTCGCCCTGACCCTCCGTCGCTCTGACCATCCGTCGCCCTGACCCTCCGTCGCCCTGACCCTCCGTCGCTCTGACCATCCGTCGCCCTGACCCTCCGTCGCTCTGACTCTCCGTCGCCCTGACCCTCCGTCGCCCTGACCCTCCGTCGCCCAGACCCTCCGTCGCCCTGACCCTCCGTATCCCTGACCCTCCCAATCGCTAACCCTCAGTCGCCCTGACCCTCCGTCGCCCTGACCCTCCGTCGCCCTGAACCTCCGTCGCCCTGACCCTCCGTCGCCCTGACCCTCCATTGCCCAGACCCTCCGTCACCCAGACCCTCCGTCGCCCTGACCCTCCGTTGCTCTGACCCTCCCACTCGCTAACCCTCCGTCGCCCTGACCCTCCGTCGCTCTGACCCACCGTCGCCCAGACCCTCCGTCGCCCTGACCCTCCGTCGCCCAGACCCTCCGTTGCCCAGACCCTCCGTCGCTCTGACCCTCCGTCGCCCTGACCCTCCGTCGCCCAGACCCTCCGTCGCTCTGCCCCTCCGTCGCCCTGACCCTCCGTCGCCCAGACCCTCCGTCGCCCTGACCCTCCGTCGCTCTGACCCTCCGTCACCCTGACCCTCCGTCGCACAGACCCTCCGTCGCCCTGACCCTCCGTCGCTCTGACCCTCAGTGGCCCTGACCCTCCGCCGCCCTGACCCTCCGTCGCTCTGACCCTCCGTCGCCCTGACCCTCCGTCGCCCTGACCCTCCGTCGCCCTGACCCTCCGTCGCCCTGACCCTCCATCGCCCAGACCTTCCGTCGCCCTGACCCTCCGTCGCCCTGACCCTCCGTCGCCCTGACCCTCCATCGCCCTGACCATCCGTCGCCCTGACCCTCCGTCGCTCTGACTCTCCGTCGCCCTGACCCTCCGTCGCCCTGACCCTCAGTCGCCCTGACCCTCCGTCGCCCTCACCCTCCGTCGCCCTGACCCTCCGTCGCCCTGACCCTCCGTCGCTCTGACCCTCCGTCGCCCTGACCCTCCGTCGCCCTGACCCTCAGTCGCCCTGACCCTCCGTCGCCCTCACCCTCCGTCGCCCTGACCCTCCGTCGCCCTGACCCTCCGTCGCTCTGACCCTCCGTCGCTCTGACCCTCCGTCGCCCTGACCCTCCGTCGCCCTGACCCTCCGTCGCCCTGACCCTCCGTCGCCCTGACCCTCCGTCGCCCTGACCCTCCGTCGCCCTGACCCTCCGTCGCCCTGACCCTCCGTCGCCCTGACCATCCGTCGCCCTGACCCTCCGTCGCCCTGACCCTCCGTCGCTCTGACCATCCGTCGCCCTGACCCTCCGTCGCCCTGACTCTCCGTCGCCCTGACCCTCCGTCGCCCTGACCCTCCGTCGCCCAGACCCTCCGTCGCCCAGACCCTACGTCGCCCTGACCCTCCGTCGCTCTGACCATCCGTCGCCCTGACCCTCCGTCGCCCAGACCCTCCGTCGCCCTGACCCTCCGTCGCCCTGACCCTCCGTCGCTCTGACCCTCCGTCGCCCTGACCCTCCGTCGCCCTGACCCTCCGTCGCTCTGACCCTCCGTCACCCTGACCCTCCGTCGCCCTGACTCTCCGTCGCCCTGACCCTCCGTCGCCCTGACCCTCCGTCGCCCTGACCCTCCGTCGCCCTGACCCTCCGTCGCCCTGACCCTCCGTCGCCCTGACACTCCGTCGCTCTGACCCTCCGTCGCCCTGACCCTCCGTCGCCCTGACCCTCCGTCGCTCTGACCCTCCGTCGCCCTGACCCTCCGTCGCCCTGACCCTCCGTCGCTCTGACCCTCGGTCGCTCTGACCCTCCATCGCCCTGACCCTCCGTCGCCCTGACCCTCCGTCGCTCTGACCCTCCGTCCCCCAGACCCTCCGTCGCCCTGACCCTCCGTCGCTCTGACTCTCCGTCGCCCTGACCCTCCGTCGCCCTGACCCTCCGTCGCCCAGACCCTCCGTCGCCCTGACCCTCCGTATCCCTGACCCTCCCAATCGCTAACCCTCAGTCGCCCTGACCCTCCGTCGCCCTGACCCTCCGTCGCTCTGACCCTCCGTCGCCCAGACCCTCCGTCGCCCTGACCCTCCGTATCCCTGACCCTCCCAATCGCTAACCCTCAGTCGCCCTGACCCTCCGTCGCCCTGACCCTCCATTGCCCAGACCCTCCGTCACCCAGACCCTCCGTCGCCCTGACCCTCCGTTGCTCTGACCCTCCCACTCGCTAACCCTCCGTCGCCCTGACCCTCCGTCGCTCTGACCCACCGTCGCCCAGACCCTCTGTCGCCCTGACCCTCCGTCGCCCTGACCCTCCGTCGCCCAGACCCTCCGTCGCCCTGACCCTCCGTCGCCCTGACTCTCCGTCGCCCTGACCCTCCGTCGCCCAGACCCTCCGTCGCCCTGACCCTCCGTCGCCCAGACCCTCCGTCGCCCTGACCCTCCGTCGCCCAGACCCTCCGTCGCCCTGACCCTCCGTCGCCCTGACCCTCCGTCGCTCTGACCCTCCGTCGCTCTGACCCTCCGTCGCCCTGACACTCCGTCGGCCTGACCCTCCGTCGCCCTGACCCTCCGTCGCCCTGTCCCTCCGTCGCCCTGACCCTCCATCGCCCTGACCCTCCGTCGCCCTGTCCCTCCGTCGACCTGACCCTCCGTCGCCCAGACCCTCCGTCGCCCTGACCCTCCGTCGCCCTGTCCCTCCGTCGCCCTGATCCTCCGTCGCCCTGACCCTCCGTCGCACTGACCCTCCGTCGCCCTGACCCTCCGTCGCCCAGACCCTCCGTCGCCCTGACCCTCCGTCGGTCTGACCCTCCGTCGCCCTGACCCTCCGTCGCCCTGACCCTCCGTCGCCCTGACCCTCCGTCGCCCTGACCCTCCGTCGCCCTGACCCTCCGTCGCCCTGACCCTCCGTCGCTCTGACCCTCCGTCGCCCTGACCCTCCGTCGCCCTGACCCTCCGTCGCCCTGACCCTCCGTCGCCCTGACCCTCCGTCGCCCTGACCCTCCGTCGCCCTGACCATCCGTCGCCCTGACCCTCCGTCGCCCTGACCCTCCGTCGCTCTGACCATCCGTCGCCCTGACCCTCCGTCGCTCTGACTCTCCGTCGCCCTGACCCTCCGTCGCCCAGACCCTCCGTCGCCCTGACCCTCCGTCGCCCAGACCCTCCGTCGCCCAGACCCTCCGTCGCCCTGACCCCCCGTCGCCCAGACCCTCCGTCGCCCTGACCCTCCGTCGGCCTGACCCTCCGTCGCCCTGACCCTCCGTCGCCCTGTCCCTCCGTCGCCCTGACCCTCCGTCGGCCTGACCCTCCGTTGCCCTGACCCTCCGTCGCCCTGACCCTCCGTCGCCCTGACCCTCCGTCGCCCTGACCCCCCGTCGCCCTGACCCTCCGTCGGCCTGACCCTCCGTCGCCCTGACCCTCCGTCGCCCTGTCCCTCCGTCGCCCTGACCCTCCGTCGCCCTGACCCTCCGTCGCCCTGTCCCTCCGTCGCCCTGACCCTCCGTCGCCCTGACCCTCCGTCGCCCTGTCCCTCCGTCGCCCTGACCCTCCGTCGCCCTGACCCTCCGTCGCCCTGACCCTCCGTCGCTCTGACCCTCCGTCGCCCTGACCCTCCGTCGCCCTGACCCTCCGTCGCCCTGACCCTCCGTCGCCCTGACCCTCCGTCGCTCTGACTCTCCGTCGCCCTGACCTCCGTCGCTCTGACCCTCCGTCGCCCTGACCCTCCGTCGCCCTGACCCTCCGTCGCTCTGACCCTCCGTCGCCCTGACTCTTCGTCGCACTGACCCTCCGTCGCTCTGACCCCCCGTCGCCCTGACCCTCCGTCGCTCTGACCCTCGGTCGCTCTGACCCTCCGTCGCCCTGACCCTCCGTCGCCCTGACCCTCCGTCGCTCTGACCATCCGTCGCCCTGACCCTCCGTCGCCCTGACCCTCCGTCGCTCTGACCATCCGTCGCCCTGACCCTCCGTCGCCCTGACCCTCCGTCGCCCTGACCCTCCGTCGCTCTGACCATCCGTCGCCCTGACCCTCCGTCGCCCTGACTCTCCGTCGCCCTGACCCTCCGTCGCTCTGACTCTCCGTCGCCCTGACCCTCCGTCGCCCTGACCCTCCGTCGCCCAGACCCTCCGTCGCCCTGACCCTCCGTATCCCTGACCCTCCCAATCGCTAACCCTCAGTCGCCCTGACCCTCCGTCGCCCTGACCCTCCGTCGCCCTGACCCTCCATTGCCCAGACCCTCCGTCACCCAGACCCTCCGTCGCCCTGACCCTCCGTTGCTCTGACCCTCCCACTCGCTAACCCTCCGTCGCCCTGACCCTCCGTCGCTCTGACCCACCGTCGCCCAGACCCTCCGTCGCCCTGACCCTCCGTCGCCCAGACCCTCCGTTGCCCAGACCCTCCGTCGCTCTGACCCTCCGTCGCCCTGACCCTCCGTCGCCCTGACCCTCCGTCGCCCAGACCCTCCGTCGCTCTGCCCCTCCGTCGCCCTGACCCTCCGTCGCCCAGACCCTCCGTCGCCCTGACCCTCCGTCGCTCTGACCCTCCGTCACCCTGACCCTCCGTCGCACAGACCCTCCGTCGCCCTGACCCTCCGTCGCTCTGACCCTCAGTGGCCCTGACCCTCCGCCGCCCTGACCCTCCGTCGCTCTGACCCTCCGTCGCCCTGACCCTCCGTCGCCCTGACCCTCCGTCGCCCTGACCCTCCGTCGCCCTGACCCTCCATCGCCCAGACCTTCCGTCGCCCTGACCCTCCGTCGCCCTGACCCTCCGTCGCCCTGACCCTCCATCGCCCTGACCATCCGTCGCCCTGACCCTCCGTCGCTCTGACTCTCCGTCGCCCTGACCCTCCATCGCCCTGACCCTCCGTCGCCCTGACCATCCGTCGCCCTGACCCTCCGTCGCCCTGACCCTCCGTCGCCCTGACCCTCCGTCGCCCTGACCCTCCGTCGCCCTGACCCTCCATCGCCCAGACCTTCCGTCGCCCTGACCCTCCGTCGCCCTGACCCTCCGTCGCCCTGACCCTCCATCGCCCTGACCATCCGTCGCCCTGACCCTCCGTCGCTCTGACCCTCCGTCGCCCTGACCCTCCGTCGCCCTGACCCTCCGTCGCCCTGACCCTCCATCGCCCTGACCCTCCGTCGCCCTGACCCTCCGTCGCCCAGACCCTCCGTCGCCCTGACCCTCCGTATCCCTGACCCTCCCAATCGCTAACCCTCAGTCGCCCTGACCCTCCGTCGCCCTGACCCTCCGTCGCCCTGAACCTCCGTCGCCCTGACCCTCCGTCGCCCTGACCCTCCATTGCCCAGACCCTCCGTCACCCAGACCCTCCGTCGCCCTGACCCTCCGTTGCTCTGACCCTCCCACTCGCTAACCCTCCGTCGCCCTGACCCTCCGTCGCTCTGACCCACCGTCGCCCAGACCCTCCGTCGCCCTGACCCTCCGTCGCCCAGACCCTCCGTCGCCCAGACCCTCCGTCGCTGACCCACCGTCGCCCAGACCCTCCGTCGCCCAGACCCTCCGTCGCCCTGACCCTCCGTCGCCCAGACCCTCCGTCGCCCAGACCCTCCGTCGCTCTGACCCTCCGTCGCCCTGACCCTCCGTCGCCCTGACCCTCCGTCGCCCTGACCCTCCGTCGCCCTGACCCTCCGTCGCCCTGTCCCTCCGTCGCCCTGACCCTCCGTCGCTCTGACCCTCCGTCGCCCTGACCCTCCGTCGCCCTGACCCTCCGTCGCCCTGTCCCTCCGTCGCCCTGACCCTCCGTCGCCCTGACCCTCCGTCGCCCTGTCCCTCCGTCGCCCTGACCCTCCGTCGCCCTGACCCTCCGTCGCTCTGACTCTCCGTCGCCCTGACCTCCGTCGCTCTGACCCTCCGTCGCCCTGACCCTCCGTCGCCCTGACCCTCCGTCGCTCTGACCCTCCGTCGCCCTGACCCTCCGTCGCCCTGACCCTCCGTCGCCCTGACCCTCCGTCGCTCTGACCCTCCGTCACCCTGACCCTCCGTCGCCCTGACTCTCCGTCGCCCTGACCCTCCGTCGCCCTGACCCTCCGTCGCCCTGACCCTCCGTCGCCCTGACCCTCCGTCGCCCTGACCCTCCGTCGCCCTGACCCTCCGTCGCCCTGACCCTCCGTCGCCCTGACCCTCCGTCGCCCTGACCCTCCGTCGCCCTGACCCTCCGTCGCCCTGACCATCCATCGCCCTGACCCTCCGTCGCCCTGACCCTCCGTCGCCCTGACCATCCGTCGCCCTGACCCTCCGTCGCTCTGACCCTCCGTCGCTCTGACCCTCCGTCGCCCTGACCCTCCGTCGCTCTGACCCTCCGTCGCTCTGACTCTCCGTCGCCCTGACCCTCCGTCGCCCTGACCCTCCGTCGCCCAGACCCTCCGTCGCCCTGACCCTCCGTATCCCTGACCCTCCCAATCGCTAACCCTCAGTCGCCCTGACCCTCCGTCGCCCTGACCCTCCGTCGCCCTGAACCTCCGTCGCCCTGACCCTCCGTCGCCCTGACCCTCCATTGCCCAGACCCTCCGTCACCCAGACCCTCCGTCGCCCTGACCTTCCGTTGCTCTGACCCTCCCACTCGCTAACCCTCCGTCGCCCTGACCCTCCGTCGCTCTGACCCACCGTCGCCCAGACCCTCCGTCGCCCTGACCCTCCGTCGCCCTGACCCTCCGTCGCCCTGACCCTCAGTCGCCCTGACCCTCCGTCGCCCTGACCCTCCGTCGCCCTGACCCTCCGTCGCCCAGACCCTCCGTCGCCCTGACCCTCCGTATCCCTGACCCTCCCAATCGCTAACCCTCAGTCGCCCTGACCCTCCGTCGCCCTGACCCTCCGTCGCCCTGAACCTCCGTCGCCCTGACCCTCCGTCGCCCTGACCCTCCATTGCCCAGACCCTCCGTCACCCAGACCCTCCGTCGCCCTGACCTTCCGTTGCTCTGACCCACCGTCGCCCAGACCCTCCGTCGCCCTGACCCTCCGTCGCCCTGACCCTCCGTCGCCCTGACCCTCCGTCGCCCTGACCCTCCGTCGCCCTGACCCTCCGTCGCTCTGACCCTCCGTCGGCCTGACCTTCCGTCGCCCTGACCCTCCGTCGCCCTGTCCCTCCGTCGCCCTGACTCTCCGTCGCCATGACACTCCGTCGCCCTGACCCTCCGTCGCCCAGACCCTCCGTCGCCCTGACCCTCCGTCGCCCAGACCCTCCGTCGCCCTGACCCTCCGTCGCCCAGACCCTCCGTCGCCCTGACCCTCCGTCGCCCTGACCCTCCGTCGCTCTGACCCTCCGTCGCTCTGACCCTCCGTCGCCCTGACCCTCCGTCGGCCTGACCCTCCGTCGCCCTGACCCTCCGTCGCCCTGACCCTCCGTCGCTCTGACCCTCCGTCGCCCTGACCCTCCGTCGCCCTGACCCTCCGTCGCCCTGACCCTCCGTCGCCCTGACCCTCCGTCGCCCTGACCCTCCGTCGCTCTGACCCTCCGTCGCCCTGACCCTCCGTCGCTCTGACCATCCGTCGCCCTGACCCTCCGTCGCCCTGACTCTCCGTCGCCCTGACCCTCCGTCGCCCAGACCCTCCGTCGCCCTGACCCTCCGTCGCCCAGACCCTCCGTCGCCCTGACCCTCCGTCGCCCTGACCCTCCGTCGCCCTGACCCTCCGTCGCCCTGACCCCCCGTCGCCCTGACCCTCCGTCGGCCTGACCCTCCGTCGCCCTGACCCTCCGTCGCCCTGTCCCTCCGTCGCCCAGACCCTCCGTCGCCCTGACCCTCCGTCGCCCTGTCCCTCCGTCGCCCTGACCCTCCGTCGCCCTGACCCTCCGTCGCCCTGTCCCTCCGTCGCCCTGACCCTCCGTCGCTCTGACCCTCCGTCGCCCTGACCCTCCGTCGCTCTGACCCTCGGTCGCTCTGACCCTCCGTCGCCCTGACCCTCCGTCGCCCTGACCCTCCGTCGCTCTGACCATCCGTCGCCCTGACCCTCCGTCGCCCTGACCCTCCGTCGCTCTGACCATCCGTCGCCCTGACCCTCCGTCGCTCTGACTCTCCGTCGCCCTGACCCTCCGTCGCCCTGACCCTCCGTCGCCCAGACCCTCCGTCGCCCTGACCCTCCGTATCCCTGACCCTCCCAATCGCTAACCCTCAGTCGCCCTGACCCTCCGTCGCCCTGACCCTCCGTCGCCCTGAACCTCCGTCGCCCTGACCCTCCGTCGCCCAGACCCTCCATTGCCCAGACCCTCCGTCGCCCTGACCCTCCATTGCCCAGACCCTCCGTCACCCAGACCCTCCGTCGCCCTGACCCTCCGTTGCTCTGACCCTCCCACTCGCTAACCCTCCGTCGCCCTGACCCTCCGTCGCTCTGACCCACCGTCGCCCAGACCCTCCGTCGCCCTGACCCTCCGTCGCCCAGACCCTCCGTTGCCCAGACCCTCCGTCGCTCTGACCCTCCGTCGCCCTGACCCTCCGTCGCCCTGACCCTCCGTCGCCCAGACCCTCCGTCGCTCTGCCCCTCCGTCGCCCTGACCCTCCGTCGCCCAGACCCTCCGTCGCCCTGACCCTCCGTCGCTCTGACCCTCCGTCACCCTGACCCTCCGTCGCACAGACCCTCCGTCGCCCTGACCCTCCGTCGCTCTGACTCTCAGTCGCCCTGACCCTCCGTCGCCCTGACCCTCCGTCGCCCTGAACCTCCGTCGCCCTGACCCTCCGTCGCCCTGACCCTCCATTGCCCAGACCCTCCGTCACCCAGACCCTCCGTCGCCCTGACCCTCCGTCGCTCTGACCCTCCGTCGCACTGACCCTCCGTCGCTCTGACCCTCCGTCGCCCTGACCCTCCATTGCCCAGACCCTCCGTCACCCAGACCCTCCGTCGCCCTGACCCTCCGTCGCCCTGACCCTCCGTCGCCCTGACCCTCCTTCGCCCTGACCCTCCGTCGGCCTGACCCTCCGTCGCCCTGACCCTCCGTCACCCAGACCCTCCGTCGCCCTGACCCTCCGTCGCCCTGACCCTCCGTCGCTCTGACCCTCCGTCGCCCTGACCCTCCGTCGCCCAGACCCTCCGTCGCTCTCACCCTCCGTCGCACTGACCCTCCGTCGCCCTGACCCTCCGGCGCTCTGACCCTCCGTCGCCCAGACCCTCCGTCGCCCTGACCCTCCGTCGCCCAGACCCTCCTTCGCTCTGACCCTCCGTCGCCCAGAACCTCCGTCGCCCTGACCCTCCGTCGCTCTGACCCTCCGTCGCCCTGACCCTCCGTCGCCCAGACCCTCCGTCGCTCTCACCCTCCGTCGCACTGACCCTCCGTCGCCCTGACCCTCCGGCGCTCTGACCCTCCGTCGCCCAGACCCTCCGTCGCCCTGACCCTCCGTCGCCCAGACCCTCCTTCGCTCTGACCCTCCGTCGCCCAGAACCTCCGTCGCCCTGACCCTCCGTCGCCCTGACCCTCCATTGCCCAGACCCTCCGTCACCCAGACCCTCCGTCGCCCTGACCCTCCGTCGCTCTGACCCTCCGTCGCACTGACCCTCCGTCGCTCTGACCCTCCGTCGCCCTGACCCTCCATTGCCCAGACCCTCCGTCACCCAGACCCTCCGTCGCCCTGACCCTCCGTCGCCCTGACCCTCCGTCGCCCTGACCCTCCGTCGCCCTGACCCTCCGTCGCCCTGACCCTCCGGCGCTCTGACCCTCCGTCGCCCAGACCCTCCGTCGCCCTGACCCTCCGTCGCCCTGACCCTCCTTCGCTCTGACCCTCCGTCGCCCTGACCCTCCGTCGCCCAGAACCTCCGTCGCCCTGACCCTCCGTCACCCTGACCCTCCGTCGCCCAGACCCTCCTTCGCTCTGACCCTCCGTCGCCCTGACCCTCAGTCGCCCTGACCCTCCGTCGCCCTGACCCTCCGTCGCCCTGACCCTCCGTCGCCCTGACCCTCCGTCGCCCTGACCCTCCGTCGCCCTGACCCTCCGTCGCCCTGACCCTCCGTCGCCCTGACCCTCCGTCGCCCTGACCCTCCGTCGCCCAGACCCTCCGTGGCCCTGACCCTCCGTGGCCCTGACCCTCCGTCGCCCTGACCCTCCGTCGCCCAGACCCTCCGTCGCTCTGACCCTCCGTCGCCCTGACCCTCCGTCGCCCAGAACCTCCGTCGCCCTGACCCTCCGTCGCCCTGACCCTCCGTCGCCCAGAACCTCCGTCGCCCTGACCCTCCGTCGCCCTGACCCTCCGTCGCCCAGACCCTCCTTCGCTCTGACCCTCCGTCGCCCAGACCCTCAGTCGCCCTGACCCTCCGTCGCCCTCACCCTCCGTCGCCCTGACCCTCCGTCGCCCTGACCCTCCGTCGCTCTGACCCTCCGTCGCTCTGACCCTCCGTCGCCCTGACCCTCCGTCGCCCTGACCCTCCGTCGCCCTGACCCTCCGTCGCCCTGACCCTCCGTCGCCCTGACCCTCCGTCGCCCTGACCCTCCGTCGCCCTGACCCTCCGTCGCCCTGACCATCCGTCGCCCTGACCCTCCGTCGCCCTGACCCTCCGTCGCTCTGACCATCCGTCGCCCTGACCCTCCGTCGCCCAGACCCTCCGTCGCCCTGACCCTCCGTCGCCCTGACCCTCCGTCGCTCTGACCCTCCGTCGCCCAGAACCTCCGTCGCCCTGACCCTCCGTCGCTCTGACCCTCCGTCGCCCAGACCCTCCGTCGCCCTGACCCTCCGTCGCCCTGACCCTCCGTCGCTCTGACCCTCGGTCGCTCTGACCCTCCGTCGCCCTGACCCTCCGTCGCCCTGACCCTCCGTCGCTCTGACCATCCGTCGCCCTGACCCTCCGTCGCCCTGACCCTCCGTCGCTCTGACCCTCCGTCCCCCAGACCCTCCGTCGCCCTGACCCTCCGTCGCTCTGACTCTCCGTCGCCCTGACCCTCCGTCGCCCTGACCCTCCGTCGCCCAGACCCTCCGTCGCCCTGACCCTCCGTATCCCTGACCCTCCCAATCGCTAACCCTCAGTCGCCCTGACCCTCCGTCGCCCTGACCCTCCGTCGCTCTGACCCTCCGTCGCCCAGACCCTCCGTCGCCCTGACCCTCCGTATCCCTGACCCTCCCAATCGCTAACCCTCAGTCGCCCTGACCCTCCGTCGCCCTGAACCTCCGTCGCCCTGACCCTCCGTCGCCCTGACCCTCCATTGCCCAGACCCTCCGTCACCCAGACCCTCCGTCGCCCTGACCCTCCGTTGCTCTGACCCTCCCACTCGCTAACCCTCCGTCGCCCTGACCCTCCGTCGCTCTGACCCACCGTCGCCCAGACCCTCTGTCGCCCTGACCCTCCGTCGCCCTGACCCTCCGTCGCCCTGACCCTCAGTCGCCCTGACCCACCGTCGCCCTGACCCTCCGTCGCCCTGACCCTCCGTCGCCCTGACCCTCAGTCGCCCTGACCCACCGTCGCCCTGACCCTCCGTCGCCCTGACCCTCCGTCGCCCTGACCCTCCGTCGCCCAGACCCTCCTTCGCTCTGACCCTCCGTCGCCCAGAACCTCCGTCGCCCTGACCCTCCGTCGCCCTGACCCTCCGTCGCCCAGACCCTCCTTCGCTCTGACCCTCCGTCGCCCTGACCCTCCGTCGCCCTGACCCTCCGGCGCTCTGACCCTCCGTCGCCCAGACCCTCCGTCGCCCTGACCCTCCGTCGCCCAGACCCTCCTTCGCTCTGACCCTCCGTCGCCCTGACCCTCCGTCGCCCAGAACCTCCGTCGCCCTGACCCTCCGTCACCCTGACCCTCCGTCGCCCAGACCCTCCTTCGCTCTGACCCTCCGTCGCCCTGACCCTCAGTCGCCCTGACCCTCCGTCGCCCTGACCCTCCGTCGCCCTGACCCTCCGTCGCCCTGACCCTCCGTCGCCCTGACCCTCCGTCGCCCTGACCCTCCGTCGCCCTGACCCTCCGTCGCCCTGACCCTCCGTCGCCCTGACCCTCCGTCGCCCTGACCCTCCGTCGCCCAGACCCTCCGTGGCCCTGACCCTCCGTGGCCCTGACCCTCCGTCGCCCTGACCCTCCGTCGCCCAGACCCTCCGTCGCTCTGACCCTCCGTCGCCCTGACCCTCCGTCGCCCAGAACCTCCGTCGCCCTGACCCTCCGTCGCCCTGACCCTCCGTCGCCCAGAACCTCCGTCGCCCTGACCCTCCGTCGCCCTGACCCTCCGTCGCCCAGACCCTCCTTCGCTCTGACCCTCCGTCGCCCAGACCCTCAGTCGCCCTGACCCTCCGTCGCCCTCACCCTCCGTCGCCCTGACCCTCCGTCGCCCTGACCCTCCGTCGCTCTGACCCTCCGTCGCTCTGACCCTCCGTCGCCCTGACCCTCCGTCGCCCTGACCCTCCGTCGCCCTGACCCTCCGTCGCCCTGACCCTCCGTCGCCCTGACCCTCCGTCGCCCTGACCCTCCGTCGCCCTGACCCTCCGTCGCCCTGACCATCCGTCGCCCTGACCCTCCGTCGCCCTGACCCTCCGTCGCTCTGACCATCCGTCGCCCTGACCCTCCGTCGCCCTGACTCTCCGTCGCCCTGACCCTCCGTCGCCCTGACCCTCCGTCGCCCAGACCCTCCGTCGCCCTGACCCTACGTCGCCCTGTCCCTCCGTCGCCCTGACCCTCCGTCGCCCTGACCCTCCGTCGCCCTGACCCTCCGTCGCCCTGACCCTCCGTCGCCCTGACCCTCCGTCGCCCTGACCCTCCGTCGCCCTGACCCTCCGTCGCTCTGACCCTCCGTCACCCTGACCCTCCGTCGCCCTGACTCTCCGTCGCCCTGACCCTCCGTCGCCCTGACCCTCCGTCGCCCTGACCCTCCGTCGCCCTGACCCTCCGTCGCCCTGACCCTCCGTCGCCCTGACCCTCCGTCGCTCTGACCCTCCGTCGCCCAGAACCTCCGTCGCCCTGACCCTCCGTCGCTCTGACCCTCCGTCGCCCAGACCCTCCGTCGCCCTGACCCTCCGTCGCCCTGACCCTCCGTCGCTCTGACCCTCGGTCGCTCTGACCCTCCGTCGCCCTGACCCTCCGTCGCCCTGACCCTCCGTCGCTCTGACCATCCGTCGCCCTGACCCTCCGTCGCCCTGACCCTCCGTCGCTCTGACCCTCCGTCCCCCAGACCCTCCGTCGCCCTGACCCTCCGTCGCTCTGACTCTCCGTCGCCCTGACCCTCCGTCGCCCTGACCCTCCGTCGCCCAGACCCTCCGTCGCCCTGACCCTCCGTATCCCTGACCCTCCCAATCGCTAACCCTCAGTCGCCCTGACCCTCCGTCGCCCTGACCCTCCGTCGCTCTGACCCTCCGTCGCCCAGACCCTCCGTCGCCCTGACCCTCCGTATCCCTGACCCTCCCAATCGCTAACCCTCAGTCGCCCTGACCCTCCGTCGCCCTGAACCTCCGTCGCCCTGACCCTCCGTCGCCCTGACCCTCCATTGCCCAGACCCTCCGTCACCCAGACCCTCCGTCGCCCTGACCCTCCGTTGCTCTGACCCTCCCACTCGCTAACCCTCCGTCGCCCTGACCCTCCGTCGCTCTGACCCACCGTCGCCCAGACCCTCTGTCGCCCTGACCCTCCGTCGCCCTGACCCTCCGTCGCCCTGACCCTCAGTCGCCCTGACCCACCGTCGCCCTGACCCTCCGTCGCCCTGACCCTCCGTCGCCCTGACCCTCCGTCGCCCTGACCCTCCGTCGCCCTGACCCTCCGTCGCCCTGACCCTCCGTCGCCCTGACCCTCCGTCGCCCTGACCCTCCGTCGCCCTGACCGTCCGTCGCCCTGACCCTCCGTCGCCCTGACCCTCCGTCGCTCTGACCCTCCGTCGGCCTGACCTTCCGTCGCCCTGACCCTCCGTCGCCCTGTCCCTCCGTCGCCCTGACTCTCCGTCGCACTGTCCCTCCGTCGCCCTGACTCTCCGTCGCCCTGACCCTCCGTCGCCCAGACCCTCCGTCGCCCTGACCCTCCGTCGCCCAGACCCTCCGTCGCCCTGACCCTCCGTCGCCCTGACCCTCCGTCGCTCTGACCCTCCGTCGCTCTGACCCTCCGTCGCCCTGACACTCCGTCGGCCTGACCCTCCGTCGCCCTGACCCTCCGTCGCCCTGTCCCTCCGTCGCCCTGACCCTCCATCGCCCTGACCCTCCGTCGCCCTGTCCCTCCGTCGACCTGACCCTCCGTCGCCCTGACCCTCCGTCGCCCTGACCCTCCGTCGCTCTGACCCTCCGTCGGCCTGACCTTCCGTCGCCCTGACCCTCCGTCGCCCTGACTCTCCGTCGCCCTGTCCCTCCGTCGCCCTGACTCTCCGTCGCCCTGACCCTCCGTCGCCCAGACCCTCCGTCGCCCTGACCCTCCGTCGCCCAGACCCTCCGTCGCCCTGACCCTCCGTCGCCCTGACCCTCCGTCGCCCTGACCCTCCGTCGCTCTGACCCTCCGTCGCCCTGACACTCCGTCGGCCTGACCCTCCGTCGCCCTGACCCTCCGTCGCCCTGTCCCTCCGTCGCCCTGACCCTCCATCGCCCTGACCCTCCGTCGCCCTGTCCCTCCGTCGACCTGACCCTCCGTCGCCCTGTCCCTCCGTCGCCCTGACCCTCCGTCGCCCTGACCCTCCGTCGCACTGACCCTCCGTCGCCCTGACCCTCCGTCGCCCAGACCCTCCGTCGCCCTGACCCTCCGTCGGTCTGACCCTCCGTCGCCCTGACCCTCCGTCGCCCTGACCCTCCGTCGCCCTGACCCTCCGTCGCCCTGACCCTCCGTCGCCCTGACCCTCCGTCGCCCTGACCCTCCGTCGCCCTGACCCTCCGTCGCTCTGACCCTCCGTCGCCCTGACCCTCCGTCGCCCTGACCCTCCGTCGCCCTGACCCTCCGTCGCCCTGACCCTCCGTCGCCCTGACCCTCCGTCGCCCTGACCATCCGGCGCCCTGACCCTCCGTCGCCCTGACCCTCCGTCGCTCTGACCATCCGTCGCCCTGACCCTCCGTCGCTCTGACTCTCCGTCGCCCTGACCCTCCGTCGCCCAGACCCTCCGTCGCCCTGACCCTCCGTCGCCCAGACCCTCCGTCGCCCTGACCCTCCGTCGCCCTGACCCTCCGTCGCCCTGACCCTCCGTCGCCCTGACCCCCCGTCGCCCTGACCCTCCGTCGGCCTGACCCTCCGTCGCCCTGACCCTCCGTCGCCCTGTCCCTCCGTCGCCCTGACCCTCCGTCGCCCTGACCCTCCGTCGCCCTGTCCCTCCGTCGCCCTGACCCTCCGTCGCCCTGACCCTCCGTCGCCCTGTCCCTCCGTCGCCCTGACCCTCCGTCGCCCTGACCCTCCGTCGCTCTGACCCTCCGTCGCCCTGACCCTCCGTCGCCCTGACCCTCCGTCGCCCTGACCCTCCGTCGCCCTGACCCTCCGTCGCCCTGACCCTCCGTCGCTCTGACTCTCCGTCGCCCTGACCTCCGTCGCTCTGACCCTCCGTCGCCCTGACCCTCCGTCGCCCTGACCCTCCGTCGCTCTGACCCTCCGTCGCCCTGACTCTTCGTCGCACTGACCCTCCGTCGCTCTGACCCCCCGTCGCCCTGACCCTCCGTCGCTCTGACCCTCGGTCGCTCTGACCCTCCGTCGCCCTGACCCTCCGTCGCCCTGACCCTCCGTCGCTCTGACCATCCGTCGCCCTGACCCTCCGTCGCCCTGACCCTCCGTCGCTCTGACCATCCGTCGCCCTGACCCTCCGTCGCTCTGACTCTCCGTCGCTCTGACTCTCCGTCGCCCTGACCCTCCGTCGCCCTGACCCTCCGTCGCCCAGACCCTCCGTCGCCCTGACCCTCCGTATCCCTGACCCTCCCAATCGCTAACCCTCAGTCGCCCTGACCCTCCGTCGCCCTGACCCTCCGTCGCCCTGAACCTCCGTCGCCCTGACCCTCCGTCGCCCTGACCCTCCATTGCCCAGACCCTCCGTCACCCAGACCCTCCGTCGCCCTGACCCTCCGTTGCTCTGACCCTCCCACTCGCTAACCCTCCGTCGCCCTGACCCTCCGTCGCTCTGACCCACCGTCGCCCAGACCCTCCGTCGCCCTGACCCTCCGTCGCCCAGACCCTCCGTTGCCCAGACCCTCCGTCGCTCTGACCCTCCGTCGCCCTGACCCTCCGTCGCCCTGACCCTCCGTCGCCCAGACCCTCCGTCGCTCTGCCCCTCCGTCGCCCTGACCCTCCGTCGCCCAGACCCTCCGTCGCCCTGACCCTCCGTCGCTCTGACCCTCCGTCACCCTGACCCTCCGTCGCACAGACCCTCCGTCGCCCTGACCCTCCGTCGCTCTGACCCTCAGTGGCCCTGACCCTCCGCCGCCCTGACCCTCCGTCGCTCTGACCCTCCGTCGCCCTGACCCTCCGTCGCCCTGACCCTCCGTCGCCCTGACCCTCCGTCGCCCTGACCCTCCATCGCCCAGACCTTCCGTCGCCCTGACCCTCCGTCGCCCTGACCCTCCGTCGCCCTGACCCTCCATCGCCCTGACCATCCGTCGCCCTGACCCTCCGTCGCTCTGACTCTCCGTCGCCCTGACCCTCCGTCGCCCTGACCCTCCGTCGCCCAGACCCTCCGTCGCCCTGACCCTCCGTATCCCTGACCCTCCCAATCGCTAACCCTCAGTCGCCCTGACCCTCCGTCGCCCTGACCCTCCGTCGCCCTGAACCTCAGTCGCCCTGACCCTCCGTCGCCCTGACCCTCCATTGCCCAGACCCTCCGTCACCCAGACCCTCCGTCGCCCTGACCCTCCGTTGCTCTGACCCTCCCACTCGCTAACCCTCCGTCGCCCTGACCCTCCGTCGCTCTGACCCACCGTCGCCCAGACCCTCCGTCGCCCTGACCCTCCGTCGCCCAGACCCTCCGTCGCCCAGACCCTCCGTCGCCCTGACCCTCCGTCGCTGACCCACCGTCGCCCAGACCCTCCGTCGCCCAGACCCTCCGTCGCCCTGACCCTCCGTCGCCCAGACCCTCCGTCGCCCAGACCCTCCGTCGCTCTGACCCTCCGTCGCCCTGACCCTCCGTCGCCCTGACCCTCCGTCGCCCAGACCCTCCGTCGCCCAGACCCTCCGTCGCCCAGACCCTCCGTCGCTCTGACCCTCCGTCGCCCTGACCCTCCGTCGCCCAGACCCTCCGTCGCCCTGACCCTCCGTCGCTCTGACCCTCCGTCGCCCTGACCCTCCGTCGCACAGACCCTCCGTCGCCCTGACCCTCCGTCGCTCTGACCCTCCGTCGCCCTGACCCTCTGTCGCACAGACCCTCCGTCGCACTGACCCTCCGTCGCCCAGACCCTCCGTCACCCAGACCCTCTGTCGCCCAGACCCTCCGTCGCCCTGGCCCTCCGTCGCCCAGACCATCCGTCGCCCTGACTCTCCGTCGCTCAGACCCTCCGTCGCTCTGACCCTCCGTCGCCCTGACCCTCCGTCGCCCAGACCCTCCGTCGCCCAGACCCTCCGTCGCCCTGACCCTCCGTCGCCCTGACTCTCCGTCGCCCTGACCCTCCGTCGCTCTGACCCTCCGTCGCCCAGACCCTCCGTCGCCCAGACCGTCCGTCGCCCTGTCCCTCCGTAGCCCTGACCCCCCATCGCTCTCACCCTCCGTCGCCCTGACCCTCCGTCCCCCAGACCCTCCGTCGCCCTGACCCTCCGTCTCCCTGACCCTCCGTCGCCCAGACCCTCCGTCGCTCTGACCCTCCGTCGCTCTGACCCTCCGTCGCCCTGACCCTCCGTCGCTCTGACCCTCCGTTGCCCTGACCCTCCGTCGCCCAGACCCTCCGTCGCTCACATGCTCCATCGCTCTGACCCTCCGTCGCACTGACCCTCCGTCGCTCTGACCCTCCGTCGCCCAGACCCTCCATCACCCAGACCCTCCATCACCCAGACCCTCCGTCGCCCTGACCCTCTGTCGCCCAGACCCTCCGTCGCCCTGACCCTCCGTCGCCCTGACCCACCGTCGCCCTGCCCCTCCGTCGCCCTGACCCTCCGTTGCCCTGACCCTCCGTCGCTCTGACCCTCCGTCGCCCTGACCCTCCGTCGCACAGACCCTCCGTCGCCCTGACCCTCCGTCGCTCTGACCCTCCGTCGCCCTGACCCTCTGTCGCACAGACCCTCCGTCGCACTGACCCTCCGTCGCCCAGACCCTCCGTCACCCAGACCCTCTGTCGCCCAGACCCTCCGTCGCCCTGGCCCTCCGTCGCCCAGACCATCCGTCGCCCTGACTCTCCGTCGCTCAGACCCTCCGTCGCTCTGACCCTCCGTCGCCCTGACCCTCCGTCGCCCAGACCCTCCGTCGCCCAGACCCTCCGTCGCCCTGACCCTCCGTCGCCCTGACTCTCCGTCGCCCTGACCCTCCGTCGCTCTGACCCTCCGTCGCCCAGACCCTCCGTCGCCCAGACCGTCCGTCGCCCTGTCCCTCCGTAGCCCTGACCCCCCATCGCTCTCACCCTCCGTCGCCCTGACCCTCCGTCCCCCAGACCCTCCGTCGCCCTGACCCTCCGTCTCCCTGACCCTCCGTCGCCCAGACCCTCCGTCGCTCTGACCCTCCGTCGCTCTGACCCTCCGTCGCCCTGACCCTCCGTCGCTCTGACCCTCCGTTGCCCTGACCCTCCGTCGCCCAGACCCTCCGTCGCTCACATGCTCCATCGCTCTGACCCTCCGTCGCACTGACCCTCCGTCGCTCTGACCCTCCGTCGCCCAGACCCTCCATCACCCAGACCCTCCATCACCCAGACCCTCCGTCGCCCTGACCCTCTGTCGCCCAGACCCTCCGTCGCCCTGACCCTCCGTCGCCCTGACCCACCGTCGCCCTGCCCCTCCGTCGCCCTGACCCTCCGTTGCCCTGACCCTCCGTCGCCCTGACCCTCCGTCGCTCTGACCTTCCATCGCCCTGACCCTCCGTTGCCCTGACCCTCCGTTGCCCAGACCCTCCATCGCCCTGACTCTCCGTCACCCAGACCCTCCGCCGCCCAGTCCCTCCGTTGCCCACACCCTCCGGCGCCCAGACCCTCCGTCGCCCTGACCCTCCGGCGCTCTGACCCTCCTGCCATGTCTTAAACCTTCGGTTAACTTCAACTACTACATTTCCCCCCCCCCCGAAAAACGAAGAAAAAATAGATAAATATACCAATGAAAAGAAAAAGAAAACAGAAAAACTACTTACCAGTCACTTACCTGGGATAAAAAGCACCTCCTCCCCACCCAGTTTTGAATTCCCACCCAGATTCAAATTCCCAACCTCACTCTTTGCTGTCTCACTCTGGCTGTGTCTTCTCTGGCTCACTGGGAGAACTCACTGGGAGTGAGTTTACAAGTTGCTCTTTTAAAACTGTCCTGAATTGACTCCACTCCCCCACCTGATTTTAGATCAAGGTAGATTAAAAGTACTGACACTTAACTGCCAACCAGTTATGTGAGTGGGTGGGGCAGCCCTTGTTAACCTACACTGCACAATACTAGCTTAATTTAAATTAATTTAAACTCCTGAAATTTAAAAGGAGCTGAGTTACTGATTTGTTTTGATTCAATTCCCACCTAGATTCAAATTCCCAAACTCACTCTTTGCTGTCTCACTCTGGCTGTGTCTTCTCTGGCTCACTGGGAGAACTCACTGGGAGTGAGTTACAAGTTGCTATTTTTCAAGTTGCTCTTTAAGTTATCTTTGTCAACAGGAATAGTGCCAGAAGACTGGAGGACAGCAAATGTCGTCCCCTTGTTCAAGAAGGGGAGTAGAAACAACCCCGGTAACTATAGACCAGTGAGCCTTACTTCTGTTGTGGGCAAAGTCTTGGAAAGGTTTATAAGAGATAGGATGTATAATCATCTGGAAAGGAATAATTTGATTAGAGATAGTCAACACGGTTTTGTGAAGGGTAGGTCATGCCTCACAAACCTTATTGAGTTCTTTGAGAAGGTGACCAAACAGGTGGATGATGGTAAAGCAGTTGATGTGGTGTATATGGATTTCAGTAAAGCATTTGATAAGGTTTCCCACGGTAGGCTACTACAGGAAATACGGAGGCATGGGATTAAGGGAGATTTAGCAGTTTGGATCAGACATTAGCTAGCTGGAAGAAGACAAAGGGTGGTGGTTGATGGGAAGTGTTCAGACTGGAGTCCAGTTACTAGTGGTGGACCACAAGGATCTGCTTTGGGGCCACTGCTGTTTGTCATTTTTATAAATGACCTGGAGGAGGGCGTAGAAGGATGGGTGAGTAAATTTGCAGATGACACTAAAGTCGGTGGCGTTGTGGACAGTGCGGAAGGATGTTACAAGTTACAGAGGGACATAGATAAGCTGCAGCGCTGGGCTGAGAGGTGGCAAATGGAGTTTAATGCAGAAAAGTGTGAGGTGATTCATTTTGGAAGGAATAACAGGAAGAGAGAGTACTGGGCTAATGGTAAGATTCTTGGTAGTGTGGATGAGCAGAGGGATCTCGGTGTCCATGTACATAGATCACTGAAAGTTGCCACCCAGGTTGAGAGGGTTGTTAAGAAGGTGTACGGTGTGTTAGCTTTTATTGGTCGAGGGATTGAGTTTCGGAGCCATGAGGTCATGTTGCAGCTGTACAAAACTCTGGTGCGGCCGCATTTGGAGTATTGCATGCAATTCTGGTCGCCGCATTATAGGAAGGATGTGGAAGCATTGGAACGGGTGCAGAGGAGATTTACCAGAATGTTGCCTCGTATGGAGGGAAGATCTGATGAGGAAAGGCTGAGGGACTTGAGGCTGTTTGTGTGAGAGAGAAGAAGGTTAACAGGTGATTTAATTGAGGCATACAAGATGATCAGAGGATTGGATAGGGTGGACAGTGAGAGCCTTCTTCCTCGGATGGTGATGTCTAGCACGAGGGGACATAGCTTTAAATTGAGGGGAGATAGATATAGGTCAGATGTCAGAGGTAGGTTCTTTACTCAGAGAGTAGTAAGGGCGTGGAATGCCCTGCCTGCAACAGTAGTGGACTCGCCAACACTAAGGGCATTCAAATGGTCATTGGATAGACATATGGACGATAAGGGAATAGTGTAGATGGGCTTTAGAGTGGTTTCACAGGTCGGCGTAACATCGAGGGCTGAAGGGCCTGTACTGCGCTGTAATGTTCTATGTTCCGTCGCACTGACCCTCAGTGGCCCTGACCCTCCGCCGCCCTGACCCTCCGTCGCTCTGACCCTCCGTCGCCCTGACCCTCCGTCGCCCTGACCCTCCGTCGCCCTGACCCTCCGTCGCCCTGACCCTCCGTCGCCCTGACCCTCCATCGCCCTGACCTTGCGTCGCCCAGACCCTCCGTTTCCCTGACCCTCCGCAGCCCAGTCCCTCCGTTGCCCACACCCTCCGTCGCCCTGACCCTCCGTCGCTCTGACCCTCCGTCGCTCTGACCCTCCGGCGCCCAGACCCTCCGTCGCCCTGACCTTCCATCGCTCAGACCCTCCGTCGCTCTGACCCTCCGTCGCCCTGACCCTCCGTCGCCCTGACCTCCGTTGCTCTGACCCTCCATCGCTCAGACCCTCCGACTCCCTGACCCTCCGTCGCTCTGACCCTCCGTCGCCCAGATCTTGCGTCGCCCTGACCCTCCGTCGCCCTGACCTCCGTTGCTCTGACCCTCCATCGCTCAGACCCTCCGACTCCCTGACCCTCCGTCGCCCAGACCCTCCGTCGCCCTGACCCTCCGTCGCTCTGACCCTCAGTCGCCCTGACCCTCAGTCGCCCTGACCCTCCGTCGTCCTGACCCTCCATCGCCCTGACCCTCCATCGCCCAGACCTTCCGTCGCCCTGACCCTCCGTCGCCCTGACCTCCGTTGCTCTGACCCTCCATCGCTCAGACCCTCCGACTCCCTGACCCTCCGTCGCCCAGACCCTCCGTCGCCCAGATCTTGCGTCGCCCTGACCCTCCGTCGCCCTGACCCTCCGTCGCCCTGACCCTCCGTCGCCCTGACCCTCCGTCGTCCTGACCCTCCATCGCCCAGACCCTCCGCCGCCCTGACCCTCCGTCGCCCAGATCCTCCGTCACCCTCACCTTCCATCGCCCTGACCCTCCGTCGCCCTCACCCTCCGTCGCCCAGACCCTCCATCGCCCAGACCCTCCGTCGCCCTGACCCTCCGTCGCCCTGACCCTCCGTCGCGCGTACCTTGCATCGCCCTGACCCTCCATCGCCCAGACCCTCCGTCGCCCAGACCTTGCGTCGTCCTGACCCTCCATCGCCCTGACCTTCCGTCGCCCTGACCCTCCATCACCCAGACCCTCCATCGCCATGTCCCTCCGTTTCCCTGACCCTCCGTCGCCCTGACCCTCCGTCGTCCATACCTTGCTACGCCCTGACTCTCCGTCGCCCACACCCTCCGCCGCCCAGTCCCTCCGTTGCCCACACCCTCCGGCGCCCAGACCCTCCGTCGCCCTGACCCTCCGGCGCTCTGACCCTCCTGCCATGTCTTAAACCTTCGGTTAACTTCAACAACTACAATTTCCCCCCCCCCCCCGAAAAACAAAGAAAAAATAGATAAATATACCAATGAAAAGAAAAAGAAAACAGAAAAACTACTTACCAGTCACTTACCTGGGATAAAAAGCACCTCCTCCCCACCCAGTTTTGAATTCCCACCCAGATTCAAATTCCCAACCTCACTCTTTGCTGTCTCACTCTGGCTGTGTCTTCTCTGGCTCACTGGGAGAACTCACAGGGAGTGAGTTTACAAGTTGCTCTTTTAAAACTGTCCTGAATTGACTCCACTCCCCCACCTGCTTTTAGATCAAGGTAGATTAAAAGTACTGACACTTAACTGCCAACCAGTTATGTGAGTGGGTGGGGCAGCCCTTGTTAACCTACACTGCACAATACTAGCTTAATTTAAATTAATTTAAACTCCTGAAATTTAAAAGGAGCTGCCTTACTGATTTGTTTTGATTCAATTCCCACCTAGATTCAAATTCCCAAACTCACTCTTTGCTGTCTCACTCTGGCTGTGTCTTCTCTGGCTCACTGGGAGAACTCACTGGGAGTGAGTTACAAGTTGCTATTTTTCAAGTTGCTCTTTAAGTCATCTTTGTCTCCAGGAATAGTGCCAGAAGACTGGAGGACAGCAAATGTTCAAGAAGGGGAGTAGAGACAACCCCGGTAACTATAGACCAGTGAGCCTTACTTCTGTTGTGGGCAAAATCTTGGAAAGGTTTATAAGAGATAGGATGTATAATCATCTGGAAAGGAATAATTTGATTAGAGATAGTCAACACGGTTTTGTGAAGGGTAGGTCGTGCCTCACAAACCTTATTGGGTTCTTTGAGAAGGTGACCAAACAGGTGGATGAGGGTAAAGCAGTTGATGTGGTGTATATGGATTTCAGTAAAGCGTTTGGTAAGGTTCCCCACGGTAGGCTACTACAGGAAATACGGAGGCATGGGATTCAGGGTGATTTAGCAGTTTGGATCAGAAATTGGCTAGCTGGAAGAAGACAAAGGGTGGTGGTTAATGGGAAGTGTTCAGACTGGAGTCCAGTAACTAGAGGTGGACCACAAGGATCTGCTTTGGGGCCACTGCTGTTTGTCATTTTTATAAATGACCTGGAGGAGGGCGTAGAAGGATGGGTGAGTAAATTTGCAGATGACACTAAAGTCGGTGGCGTTGTGGACAGTGCGGAAGGATGTTACAAGTTACAGAGGGACATAGATAAGCTGCAGCGCTGGGCTGAGAGGTGGCAAATGGAGTTTAATGCAGAAAAGTGTGAGGTGATTCATTTTGGAAGGAATAACAGGAAGAGAGAGTACTGGGCTAATGGTAAGATTCTTGGTAGTGTGGATGAGCAGAGGGATCTCGGTGTCCATGTACATAGATCACTGAAAGTTGCCACCCAGGTTGAGAGGGTTGTTAAGAAGGTGTACGGTGTGTTAGCTTTTATTGGTCGAGGGATTGAGTTTCGGAGCCATGAGGTCATGTTGCAGCTGTACAAAACTCTGGTGCGGCCGCATTTGGAGTATTGCGTGCAATTCTGGTCGCCGCATTATAGGAAGGATGTGGAAGCATTGGAACGGGTGCAGAGGAGATTTACCAGAATGTTGCCTCGTATGGAGGGAAGATCTGATGAGGAAAGGCTGAGGGACTTGAGGCTGTTTGTGTGAGAGAGAAGAAGGTTAACAGGTGATTTAATTGAGGCATACAAGATGATCAGAGGATTGGATAGGGTGGACAGTGAGAGCCTTTTTCCTCGGATGGTGATGTCTAGCATGAGGGGACATAGCTTTAAATTGAGGGGAGATAGATATAGGTCAGATGTCAGAGGTAGGTTCTTTACTCAGAGAGTAGTAAGGGCGTGGAATGCCCTGCCTGCAACAGTAGTGGACTCGCCAACACTAAGGGCATTCAAATGGACATTGGATAGACATATGGACGATAAGGGAATAGTGTAGATGGGCTTTAGAGTGGTTTCACAGGTCGGCGCAACATCGAGGGCTGAAGGGCCTGTACTGCGCTGTAATGTTCTATGTTCCGTCGCACTGACCCTCAGTGGCCCTGACCCTCCGCCGCCCTGACCCTCCGTCGCTCTGACCCTCCGTCGCCCTGACCCTCCGTCGCCCTGACCCTCCGTCGCCCTGACCCTCCGTCGCCCTGACCCTCCATCGCCCAGACCTTCCGTCGCCCTGACCCTCCGTCGCCCTGACCCTCCGTCGCCCTGACCCTCCGTCGCCCTGACCCTCCGTCGCCCTGACCCTCCGTCGCCCAGACCCTCCATCGCCCAGACCCTCCGTCGCCCTGACCCTCCGCAGCCCAGTCCCTCCGTTGCCCACACCCTCCGTCGCCCTGACCCTCCGTCGCTCTGACCCTCCGTCGCTCAGACACTCCGTCGCCCAGACCCTCCGTCGCCCTGACCCTCCGTCGCCCAGACCCTCCGTCGCCCAGACCCTCCGTCGCTCAGACCCTCCGTCGCTCAGACCCTCCGTCGCTCTGACCCTCCGTCGCTCAGACCCTCCGTCGCTCTGACCCTCCGTCGCTCTGACCCTCCGTCGCCCTGACCCTCCGTCGCTCTGACCCTCCGTCGCCCAGACCCTCCGTCGCTCTGACTCTCCGTCGCCCTGACCCTCCGTCGCCCTGACCCTCCGTCGCCCAGACCCTCCGTCGCCCAGACCCTCCGTCGCTCTGACTCTCCGTCGCCCTGACCCTCCGTCGCCCAGACCCTCCGTCGCCCAGACCCTCCGTCGCTCTGACTCTCCGTCGCTCTGACTCTCCGTCGCCCTGACCCTCCATCGCCCTGACCCTCCGTCGCCCTGACCATCCGTCGCCCTGACCCTCCGTCGCCCTGACCCTCCGTCGCTCTGACCCTCCGTCGCTCTGACCCTCCGGCGCCCAGACCCTCCGTCACTCTGACCCTCCGTCGCCCTGACCCTCCGTCGCCCTGACCTCCGTTGCTCTGACCCTCCATCGCTCAGACCCTCCGACTCCCTGACCCTCCGTCGCCCAGACCCTCCGTCGCCCTGACCCTCCGTCGCTCTGACCCTCAGTCGCCCTGACCCTCAGTCGCCCTGACCCTCCGTCGTCCTGACCCTCCATCGCCCTGACCCTCCATCGCCCAGACCTTCCGTCGCCCTGACCCTCCGTCGCCCTGACCTCCGTTGCTCTGACCCTCCATCGCTCAGACCCTCCGACTCCCTGACCCTCCGTCGCCCAGACCCTCCGTCGCCCAGATCTTGCGTCGCCCTGACCCTCCGTCGCCCTGACCCTCCGTCGCCCTGACCCTCCGTCGCCCTGACCCTCCGTCGTCCTGACCCTCCATCGCCCAGACCCTCCGCCGCCCTGACCCTCCGTCGCCCAGATCCTCCGTCACCCTCACCTTCCATCGCCCTGACCCTCCGTCGCCCTCACCCTCCGTCGCCCAGACCCTCCATCGCCCAGACCCTCCGTCGCCCTGACCCTCCATCGCCCTGACCCTCCATCGCCCAGACACTCCGTCGCCCAGACCTTGCGTCGTCCTGACCCTCCATCACCCAGACCCTCCATCGCCATGTCCCTCCGTTTCCCTGACCCTCCGTCGCCCTGACCCTCCGTCGTCCAGACCTTGCTACGCCCTGACTCTCCGTCGCCCACACCCTCCGCCGCCCAGTCCCTCCGTTGCCCACACCCTCCGGCGCCCAGACCCTCCGTCGCCCTGACCCTCCGGCGCTCTGACCCTCCTGCCATGTCTTAAACCTTCGGTTAACTTCAACAACTACAATTTCCCCCCCCCCCGAAAAACAAAGAAAAAATAGATAAATATACCAATGAAAAGAAAAAGAAAACAGAAAAACTACTTACCAGTCACTTACCTGGGATAAAAAGCACCTCCTCCCCACCCAGTTTTGAATTCCCACCCAGATTCAAATTCCCAACCTCACTCTTTGCTGTCTCACTCTGGCTGTGTCTTCTCTGGCTCACTGGGAGAACTCACAGGGAGTGAGTTTACAAGTTGCTCTTTTAAAACTGTCCTGAATTGACTCCACTCCCCCACCTGCTTTTAGATCAAGGTAGATTAAAAGTACTGACACTTAACTGCCAACCAGTTATGTGAGTGGGTGGGGCAGCCCTTGTTAACCTACACTGCACAATACTAGCTTAATTTAAATTAATTTAAACTCCTGAAATTTAAAAGGAGCTGCCTTACTGATTTGTTTTGATTCAATTCCCACCTAGATTCAAATTCCCAAACTCACTCTTTGCTGTCTCACTCTGGCTGTGTCTTCTCTGGCTCACTGGGAGAACTCACTGGGAGTGAGTTACAAGTTGCTATTTTTCAAGTTGCTCTTTAAGTCATCTTTGTCTCCAGGAATAGTGCCAGAAGACTGGAGGACAGCAAATGTTCAAGAAGGGGAGTAGAGACAACCCCGGTAACTATAGACCAGTGAGCCTTACTTCTGTTGTGGGCAAAATCTTGGAAAGGTTTATAAGAGATAGGATGTATAATCATCTGGAAAGGAATAATTTGATTAGAGATAGTCAACACGGTTTTGTGAAGGGTAGGTCGTGCCTCACAAACCTTATTGGGTTCTTTGAGAAGGTGACCAAACAGGTGGATGAGGGTAAAGCAGTTGATGTGGTGTATATGGATTTCAGTAAAGCGTTTGGTAAGGTTCCCCACGGTAGGCTACTACAGGAAATACGGAGGCATGGGATTCAGGGTGATTTAGCAGTTTGGATCAGAAATTGGCTAGCTGGAAGAAGACAAAGGGTGGTGGTTAATGGGAAGTGTTCAGACTGGAGTCCAGTAACTAGAGGTGGACCACAAGGATCTGCTTTGGGGCCACTGCTGTTTGTCATTTTTATAAATGACCTGGAGGAGGGCGTAGAAGGATGGGTGAGTAAATTTGCAGATGACACTAAAGTCGGTGGCGTTGTGGACAGTGCGGAAGGATGTTACAAGTTACAGAGGGACATAGATAAGCTGCAGCGCTGGGCTGAGAGGTGGCAAATGGAGTTTAATGCAGAAAAGTGTGAGGTGATTCATTTTGGAAGGAATAACAGGAAGAGAGAGTACTGGGCTAATGGTAAGATTCTTGGTAGTGTGGATGAGCAGAGGGATCTCGGTGTCCATGTACATAGATCACTGAAAGTTGCCACCCAGGTTGAGAGGGTTGTTAAGAAGGTGTACGGTGTGTTAGCTTTTATTGGTCGAGGGATTGAGTTTCGGAGCCATGAGGTCATGTTGCAGCTGTACAAAACTCTGGTGCGGCCGCATTTGGAGTATTGCGTGCAATTCTGGTCGCCGCATAATAGGAAGGATGTGGAAGCATTGGAACGGGTGCAGAGGAGATTTACCAGAATGTTGCCTCGTATGGAGGGAAGATCTGATGAGGAAAGGCTGAGGGACTTGAGGTTGTTTTCGTTAGAGAGAAGAAGGTTAACAGGTGATTTAATTGAGGCATACAAGATGATCAGAGGATTGGATAGGGTGGACAGTGAGAGCCTTCTTCCTCGGATGGTGATGTCTAGCACGAGGGGACATAGCTTTAAATTGAGGGGAGATAGATATAGGTCAGATGTCAGAGGTAGGTTCTTTACTCAGAGAGTAGTAAGGGCGTGGAATGCCCTGCCTGCAACAGTAGTGGACTCGCCAACACTAAGGGCATTCAAATGGTCATTGGATAGACATATGGACGATAAGGGAATAGTGTAGATGGGCTTTAGAGTGGTTTCACAGGTCGGCGCAACATCGAGGGCTGAAGGGCCTGTACTGCGCTGTAATGTTCTATGTTCCGTCGCACTGACCCTCAGTGGCCCTGACCCTCCGCCGCCCTGACCCTCCGTCGCTCTGACCCTCCGTCGCCCTGACCCTCCGTCGCCCTGACCCTCCGTCGCCCTGACCCTCCATCGCCCAGACCTTCCGTCGCCCTGACCCTCCGTCGCCCTGACCCTCCGTCGCCCTGACCCTCCATCGCCCTGACCCTCCGTCGCCCTGACCCTCCGTCGCCCAGACCCTCCGTCGCCCAGACCCTCCGTCGCCCTGACCCTCCGCAGCCCAGTCCCTCCGTTGCCCACACCCTCCGTCGCCCTGACCCTCCGTCGCTCTGACCCTCCGTCGCTCAGACACTCCGTCGCCCAGACCCTCCGTCGCCCTGACCCTCCGTCGCCCAGACCCTCCGTCGCCCAGACCCTCCGTCGCTCAGACCCTCCATCGCTCAGACCCTCCGTCGCTCTGACCCTCCGTCGCTCAGACCCTCCGTCGCTCTGACCCTCCGTCGCCCTGACCCTCCGTCGCTCTGACCCTCCGTCGCCCAGACCCTCCGTCGCTCTGACTCTCCGTCGCCCTGACCCTCCGTCGCCCTGACCCTCCGTCGCCCAGACCCTCCGTCGCCCAGACCCTCCGTCGCTCTGACTCTCCGTCGCTCTGACTCTCCGTCGTCCAGACCCTCCATCGCCCAGACCCTCCATCGCCCAGACCCTCCGTCGCCCTGACCCTCCGTCGCTCTGACTCTCCGTCGCTCTGACTCTCCGTCGTCCAGACCCTCCGTCGCCCTGACCCTCAGTCGCCCAGACCCTCCGTCGCTCTGACCCTCCGTCGCCCTGACCCTCCGTCGCCCTGACCTCCGTTGCTCTGACCCTCCATCGCTCAGACCCTCCGACTCCCTGACCCACCGTCGCTCAGACCCTCCGACTCCCTGACCCTCCGTCGCCCTGACCCTCCGTCGTCCTGACCCTCCATCGCCCAGACCCTCCGCCGCCCTGACCCTCCGTCGCCCAGATCCTCCGTCGCCCTCACCTTCCATCGCCCTGACCCTCCGTCGCCCTCACCCTCCGTCGCCCAGACCCTCCATCGCCCAGACCCTCCGTCGCCCTGACCCTCCGTCGCCCAGACCCTCCGTCGCCCTGACCCTCCGTCGCCCTGACCCTCCGTCGCCCAGACCTTGCGTCGTCCTGACCCTCCATCGCCCTGACCTTGCGTCGCCCTGACCCTCCGTCGCTCTGACCCTCCATCGCCCTGACCTTCCGTCGCTCTGACCCTCCATCGCCCAGACCCTCCATCGCCCAGACCCTCCGTCGCCCTGACCCTCCATCGTCCTGACCCTCCATCGCCCTGACCTTCCGTCGCCCAGACCTTGCGTCGCCCAGACCCTCCATCACCCAGACCCTCCATCGCCATGTCCCTCCGTTTCCCTGACCCTCCGTCGCCCTGACCCTCCGTCGTCCAGACCTTGCTACGCCCTGACTCTCCGTCGCCCACACCCTCCGGCGCCCAGACCCTCCGTCGCCCTGACCCTCCGGCGCTCTGACCCTCCTGCCATGTCTTAAACCTTCGGTTAACTTCAACAACTACAATTTCCCCCCCCCCCCGAAAAACAAAGAAAAAATAGATAAATATACCAATGAAAAGAAAAAGAAAACAGAAAAACTACTTACCAGTCACTTACCTGGGATAAAAAGCACCTCCTCCCCACCCAGTTTTGAATTCCCACCCAGATTCAAATTCCCAACCTCACTCTTTGCTGTCTCACTCTGGCTGTGTCTTCTCTGGCTCACTGGGAGAACTCACAGGGAGTGAGTTTACAAGTTGCTCTTTTAAAACTGTCCTGAATTGACTCCACTCCCCCACCTGCTTTTAGATCAAGGTAGATTAAAAGTACTGACACTTAACTGCCAACCAGTTATGTGAGTGGGTGGGGCAGCCCTTGTTAACCTACACTGCACAATACTAGCTTAATTTAAATTAATTTAAACTCCTGAAATTTAAAAGGAGCTGCCTTACTGATTTGTTTTGATTCAATTCCCACCTAGATTCAAATTCCCAAACTCACTCTTTGCTGTCTCACTCTGGCTGTGTCTTCTCTGGCTCACTGGGAGAACTCACTGGGAGTGAGTTACAAGTTGCTATTTTTCAAGTTGCTCTTTAAGTCATCTTTGTCTCCAGGAATAGTGCCAGAAGACTGGAGGACAGCAAATGTCGTCCCCTTGTTCAAGAAGGGGAGCAGAGACAACCCCGGTAACTATAGACCAGTGAGCCTTACTTCTGTTGTGGGCAAAGTCTTGGAAAGGTTTATAAGAGATAGGATGTATAATCATCTGGAAAGGAATAATTTGATTAGAGATAGTCAACACGGTTTTGTGAAGGGTAGGTCGTGCCTCACAAACCTTATTGGGTTCTTTGAGAAGGTGACCAAACAGGTGGATGAGGGTAAAGCAGTTGATGTGGTGTATATGGATTTCAGTAAAGCGTTTGGTAAGGTTCCCCACGGAAGGCTACTACAGAAAATACGGAGGCATGGGATTCAGGGTGATTTAGCAGTTTGGATCAGAAATTGGCTAGCTGGAAGAAGACAAAGGGTGGTGGTTAATGGGAAGTGTTCAGACTGGAGTCCAGTAACTAGAGGTGGACCACAAGGATCTGCTTTGGGGCCACTGCTGTTTGTCATTTTTATAAATGACCTGGAGGAGGGCGTAGAAGGATGGGTGAGTAAATTTGCATATGACACTGAAGTCGGTGGCGTTGTGGACAGTGCGGAAGGATGTTACAAGTTACAGAGGGACATAGATAAGCTGCAGCGCTGGGCTGAGAGGTGGCAAATGGAGCTTAATGCAGAAAAGTGTGAGGTGATTCATTTTGGAAGGAATAACAGGAAGAGAGAGTACTGGGCTAATGGTAAGATTCTTGGTAGTGTGGATGAGCAGAGGGATCTCGGTGTCCATGTACATAGATCACTGAAAGTTGCCACCCAGGTTGAGAGGGTTGTTAAGAAGGCATACGGTGTGTTAGCTTTTATTGGTAGAGGGATTGAGTTTCGGAGCCATGAGGTCATGTTGCAGCTGTACAAAACTCTGGTGCGGCCACATTTGGAGTATTGCGTACAGTTCTGGTCGCCGCATTATAGGAAGGATGTGGAAGCATTGGAAAGGGTGCAGAGGAGGTTTACCAGAATGTTGCCTCGTATGGAGGGAAGATCTGATGAGGAAAGGCTGAGGGACTTGAGGCTGTTTTCGTTACAGAGAAGAAGGTTAAGAGGTGACTTAATTGAGGCGTACAAGATGATCAGAGGATTGGATAGGGTGGACAGTGAGAGCCTTCATCCTCGGATGGTGATGTCTAGCACGAGGGGACATAGCTTTAAGTTGAGGGGAGATAGATATCGGACAGATGTCAGAGGTAGGTTCTTTACTCAGTGAGTAGTAAGGGCGTGGAATGCCCTGCCTGCAACAGTAGTGGACTCGCCAACACTCAGGGTATTCAAATGGTCATTGAATAGACATATGGACGATAAGGGAATAGTGTAGATGGGCTTTAGAGTGGTTTCACAGGTCGGCACAACATCGAGGGCCGAAGGGCCTGCACTGCGCTGTAATGTTCTATGTTCCGTCGACCTGACCCTCCGTCGCCCAGACCCTCCGTCGCTCTGACCCTCCGTCGCCCTGACCCTCCGTTGCCCTGACGCTTCGTCGCCCTGACCCTCCGTCACCCTGACCCTCCGTCGCGCTGACCCTCCGTCGCCCAGACCCTCCGTCGCCCAGACCCTCCGTCGCCCAGACCCTCCGTCGCCCTGACCCTCCGTCGCCCTGACCCTCCGTCGCCCAGACCCTCCGTCGCCCTGACCCTCCGTCGCCCAGACCCTCCGTCGCTCTGACCCTCCGTCGCCCAGACCCTCCGTCGCCCAGACCCTCCGTCGCCCTGACCCTCCGTCGCCCTGACCCTCCGTCGCCCTGACCCTCCGTCGCCCTGACCCTCAGTCGCTCTGACCCTCAGTCGCTCTGACCCTCCGTAGCCCTGACCCTCCGTCGCCCTGACCCTCCGTCGCTCTGACCCACCGTCGCTCTGACCCTCCATGGCCCTGACCCTCCGTCGCCCAGACCCTCCGTCGCCCTGACCCTCCGTCGCCCAGACCCTCCGTCGCCCAGACCCTCCGTCACCCTGACCCTCCGTCGCCCTGACCCTCCGTCGCTCAGACCCTCCGTCGCCCAGACCCTCCATCGCCCTGACCCTCCGTCGCTCTGACCCACCGTCGCTCTGACCATCCGTCGCCCTGACCCTCCGTCGCCCAGACCCTCCGTCGCCCTGACCCTCCGTCACCCAGACCCTCCGTCGCCCTGACCCTCCGTCGCTCTGACCCACCGTCGCTCTGACCCTCCGTCGTCCTGACCCTCCGTCGCTCAGACCCTCCGTCGCCCAGACCCTCCGTCGCCCTGACCCTCCGTCGCTCTGACTCTCCGTCGCCCAGACCCTCCGTCGCTCTGACCCTCCGTCGCAAAGAACCTCCGTCGCCCAGACCCTCCGTCGCCCAGACCCTCCGTCGCCCTGACCTTCCGTCGCCCTGACCCTCCGTCGCTCTGACCCTCCGTCACCCAGACCCTCCGTCACCCAGACCCTCCGTCGCTCTGACCCTCCGTCGCCCTGACCCTCCGTCACCCAGACCCTCCGTCGCCCTGACCCTCCGTCGCTCAGACCCTCCGTCGCTCAGACCCTCCGTCGCCCTGACCCTCCGTCGCCCTGACCCTCCGTCGCTCTGAACCTCCGTCGCACTGAACCTCCGACGCCCTGACCCTCCGTCGCTCTGGCCCCCCGTCGCTCAGACCCTCCGTCGCCCTGACCCTCCGTCGCCCTGACCCTCCGTCGCCCTGACCCTCCGTCGCCCTGACCCTCCGTCGCTCAGACCCTCCGTCGCCCTGACCCTCCGTCGCCCTGACCCTCCGTCGCCCTGACCCTCCGTCGCTCTGACCCTCCGTCGCCCAGACCCTCCGTCGCCCTGACCCTCCGTCGCCCTGACCCTCCGTCGCCCTGACCCTCCGTCGCCCAGACCCTCCGTCGCTCTGACCCTCCGTCGCTCAGACCCTCCGTCGCTCAGACACTCCGTCGCCCAGACCCTCCGTCGCCAAGACCCTCCGTCGCCCAGACCCTCCGTCGCTCAGACCCTCCGTCGCTCAGACCCTCAGTCGCTCTGACCCTCCGTCGCTCAGACCCTCCGTCGCTCTGACCCTCCGTCGCCCTGACCCTCCGTCGCTCTGACCCTCCGTCGCCCAGACCCTCCGTCGCCCTGACCCTCCGTCGCCCTGACCCTCCGTCGCTCTGACCCTCCGTCGCTCTGACTCTCCGTCGCCCTGACCCTCCGTCGCCCTGACCCTCCGTCGCCCTGACCCTCCGTCGCCCTGACCCTCCGTCGCTCTGACTCTCCGTCGCCCAGACCCTCCGTCGCCGTGACCTTCCATCGCTCAGACCCTCCGTCGCCCATACCCTCCGTCGCCCTGACCCTCCGACGCCCAGACCCTCCGACGCCCAGACGCTCCGACGCCCAGACCCTCCGTCGCACAGACCCTCCGTCGCACAGACCCTCCGTCGCCCTGACCCTCCGTCGCCCAGACCCTCCGACGCCCAGACGCTCCGACGCCCAGACCCTCCGTCGCACAGACCCTCCGTCGCTCAGACCCTCCGTCGCCCAGACCCTCCGTCGCCCAGACCCTCCGTCGCCCTGACCCTCCGTCGCCCTGAACCTCCGACGCCCAGACCCTCCGTCGCCCAGACCCTCCGTCGCTCTGACCCTCCGACGCCCAGACCCTCCGTCGCCCTGACCCTCCGTCGCTCTGACCCTCCGACGCCCAGACCCTCCGTCGCCCTGACCCTCCGTCGCCCTGACCCTCCGACGCCCAGACCCTCCGTCGCCCTGACCCTCCGTCGCCCTGACCCTCCGACGCCCAGACCCTCCATCGCTCTGACCCTCCGACGCCCAGACCCTCCGTCGCCCTGACCCTCCGTCGCTCTGACCCTCCGACGCCCAGACCCTCCGTCGCCCAGACCCTCCGACGCCCAGACCCTCCGTCGCCCTGACCCTCCGTCGCTCTGACCCTCCGACGCCCAGAACCTCCGTCGCCCTGACCCTCCGTCGCCCTGACCCTCCGACGCCCAGACCCTCCATCGCTCTGACACTCCGTCGCCCTGACCCTCCGTCGCCCTGACCCTCCGTCGCTCTGACCCTCCGTCGCCCTGAACCTCCGACGCCCTGACCCTCCGTCGCTTTGACCCTCCGTCGCTCAGACCCTCCGTCGCCCTGACCCTCCGTCGCCCTGACCCTCCGTCGCCCTGACCCTCCGTCGCTCTGACCCTCCGTCGCTCAGACCCTCCGTCGCCCTGACCCTCCGTCGCCCTGACCCTCCTTCGCCCAGACCCTCCGTCGCCCTGACCCTCCGTCGCCCTGACCCTCCGTGGCCCTGACCTTCCGTTGCCCAGACCCTCCGTCGCCCTGACCCTCCGTCGCCCTGACACTCCGTCGCCCAGACCCTCCGTCGCTCTGACCCTCAGTCGCCCTGACCCTCCGTCGCCCTGACCCTCCGTCGCTATGACCCGCCGTCGCCCAGACCCTCCGTCGCCCAGACCCTCCGTCGCCCAGACCCTCCGTCGCCCAGACCCTCCGTCGCCCAGACCCTCCGTCGCTCTGACACTCCGTCGCCCAGACCCTCCGTCGCTCTGACCCTCAGTCGCCCTGACCCTCCGTCGCCCTGACCCTCCGTCGCTCTGACCCACCGTCGCTCTGACCATCCGTCGCCCTGACCCTCCGTCGCCCAGACCCTCCGTCGCCCTGACCCTCCGTCACCCAGACCCTCCGTCGCCCTGACCCTCCGTCGCTCTGACCCACCGTCGCTCTGACCCTCCGTCGTCCTGACCCTCCGTCGCTCAGACCCTCCGTCGCCCAGACCCTCCGTCGCCCTGACCCTCCGTCGCTCTGACTCTCCGTCGCCCAGACCCTCCGTCGCTCTGACCCTCCGTCGCAAAGAACCTCCGTCGCCCAGACCCTCCGTCGCCCAGACCCTCCGTCGCCCTGACCTTCCGTCGCCCTGA
This sequence comes from Scyliorhinus torazame, assembly GCF_047496885.1. Classification (NCBI taxonomy): domain Eukaryota; kingdom Metazoa; phylum Chordata; class Chondrichthyes; order Carcharhiniformes; family Scyliorhinidae; genus Scyliorhinus; species Scyliorhinus torazame. The sequence goes on along the minus strand of NC_092738.1, from coordinate 23,199,008 downwards.
CCCTCCGTCACCCAGACCCTCCGTCGCCCAGACCCTCCGTCGCTCTGACCCTCCGTCACCCAGACCCTCCGTCACCCAGACCCTCCGTCGCTCTGACCCTCCGTCGCCCTGACCCTCCGTCACCCAGACCCTCCGTCGCCCTGACCCTCCGTCGCTCAGACCCTCCGTCGCTCAGACCCTCCGTCGCCTGACCCTCCGTCGCCCTGACCCTCCGTCGCTCTGAACCTCTGTCGCACTGAACCTCCGACGCCCTGACCCTCCGTCGCTCAGGCCCCCCGTCGCTCAGACCCTCCGTCGCCCTGACCCTCCGTCGCCCTGACCCTCCGTCGCCCTGACCCTCCGTCGCCCTGACCCTCCGTCGCTCAGACCCTCCGTCGCCCTGACCCTCCGTCGCCCTGACCCTCCGTCGCCCTGACCCTCCGTCGCTCAGACCCTCCGTCGCCCTGACCCTCCGTCGCCCTGACCCTCCGTCGCCCAGACCCTCCGTCGCTCTGACCCTCCGTCGCTCAGACCCTCCGTCGCTCAGACACTCCGTCGCCGAGACCCTCCGTCGCCCAGACCCTCCGTCGCCCAGACCCTCCGTCGCTCAGACCCTCCATCGCTCAGACCCTCAGTCGCTCTGACCCTCCGTCGCTCAGACCCTCCGTCGCTCTGACCCTCCGTCGCCCTGACCCTCCGTCGCTCTGACCCTCCGTCGCCCAGACCCTCCGTCGCCCTGACCCTCCGTCGCCCTGACCCTCCGTCGCTCTGACCCTCCGTCGCTCTGACTCTCCGTCGCCCTGACCCTCCGTCGCCCTGACCCTCCGTCGCCCTGACCCTCCGTCGCCCTGACCCTCCGTCGCTCTGACTCTCCGTCGCCCAGACCCTCCGTCGCCGTGACCTTCCATCGCTCAGACCCTCCGTCGCCCATACCCTCCGTCGCCCTGACCCTCCGACGCCCAGACCCTCCGACGCCCAGACCCTCCGTCGCACAGACCCTCCGTCGCACAGACCCTCCGTCGCCCTGACCCTCCGTCGCCCAGACCCTCCGACGCCCAGACGCTCCGACGCCCAGACCCTCCGTCGCACAGACCCTCCGTCGCTCAGACCCTCCGTCGCCCAGACCCTCCGTCGCCCAGACCCTCCGTCGCCCTGACCCTCCGTCGCCCTGAACCTCCGACGCCCAGACCCTCCGTCGCCCTGACCCTCCGTCGCCCTGACCCTCCGTCGCTCTGACCCTCCGACGCCCAGACCCTCCGTCGCCCTGACCCTCCGTCGCCCTGACCCTCCGACGCCCAGACCCTCCGTCGCTCTGACACTCCGTCGCCCTGACCCTCCGTCGCCCTGACCCTCCGTCGCTCTGACCCTCCGTCGCCCTGAACCTCCGACGCCCTGACTCTCCGTCGCTTTGACCCTCTGTCGCTCAGACCCTCCGTCGCCCTGACCCTCCGTCGCTCTGACCCTCCGTCGCTCAGACCCTCCGTCGCCCTGACCCTCCGTCGACCTGACCCTCCGTCGCCCTGACACTCCGTCGCCCAGACCCTCCGTCGCTCTGACCCTCAGTCGCCCTGACCCTCCGTCGCCCTGACCCTCCGTCGCTATGACCCGCCGTCGCCCAGACCCTCCGTCGCCCAGACCCTCCGTCGCCCAGACCCTCCGTCGCCCAGACCCTCCGTCGCCCAGACCCTCCGTCGCTCTGACACTCCGTCGCCCAGACCCTCCGTCGCTCTGACCCTCAGTCGCCCTGACCCTCCGTTGCCCTGACCCTCCGTCGCCCTGACCCTCCGTCGCCCAGACCCTCCGTCGCCCAGACCCTCCGTCGCCCTGACCCTCCGTCGCCCAGACCCTCCGTCGTCCTGACCCTCCGTCGCCCTGACCCTCCGTCGCCCTGACCCTCCGTCGCTCTGACCCTCCGTGGCCCTGACCCTCCGTCGCCCTGACCCTCCGTCGCTCTGACCCTCCGTCGCCCTGACTCTCCGTCGCTCAGACCCTCCGTCGCCCTGACCCTCCGTCGCCCTGACCCTCCGTCGCCGTGACCCTCCGTCGCTCTGACACTCCGTCGCCCTGACCCTCCGTCGCCCTGACCCTCCGTCGCCATGACCCTCCGTCGCCCAGACCCTCCGTCGCCCAGAACCTCCGTCGCTCTGACCCTCCGTCGCTCTGACCCTCCGTCGCCCTGACCCTCCGTCGCCCAGACCCTCCGTCGCCCAGACCCTCCGTCGCCCTGACCCTCCGTCGCCCTGACTCTCCGTCGCTCAGACCCTCCGTCGCCCTGACCCTCCGTCGCCCTGACCCTCCGTCGCCGTGACCCTCCGTCGCTCTGACACTCCGTCGCCCTGACCCTCCGTCGCCCTGACCCTCCGTCGCCCTGACCCTCCGTCGCCCTGACCCTCCGTCGCCCAGACCCTCCGGCGCCCTGACCCTCCGTCGCCCAGACCCTCCGTCGCCCTGACCCTCCGTCGCTCAGAACCTCCGTCGCTCTGACCCTCCGTCGCTCAGACCCTCCGTCGCTCTGACACTCCGTCGCCCTGACCCTCCGTCGCCCTGCCCCTCCGTCGCCCAGACCCTCCGTCGCCCTCACCCTCCGTCGCCCAGACCCTCCGTCGCCCTGACCCTCCGTCGCCCAGACTCTCCGTCGCCCAGACCCTCCGTCGCCCTGACCCTCCGTCGCCCAGACCCTCCGTCGCCTGAACCTCCTTCGCCCGGACCCTCCGTCGCTCTGACCCTCCGTCGCCCAGACTCTCCGTCGCCCTGACCCTCCGTCGCTCTGACCCTCCGTCGCTCTGACCCTCCGTCGCTCTGACCCTCCGTCGCTCTGACCCTCTGTCGCCCTGACCCTCCGTCGCCCTGACCCTCCGTCGCCCAGACTCTCCGTCGCCCAGACCCTCCGTCGCCCTGACCCTCCGTCGCCCAGACCCTCCGTCGCCTGAACCTCCTTCGCCCGGACCCTCCGTCGCTCTGACCCTCCGTCGCCCAGACTCTCCGTCGCCCTGACCCTCCGTCGCTCTGACCCTCCGTCGCTCTGACCCTCCGTCGCTCTGACCCTCCGTCGCTCTGACCCTCTGTCGCCCAGACCCTCCGTCGCCCTGACCCTCCGTCGCCCTGACACTCCGTCGCTCTGACTCTCCGTCGCCCTGACCCTCCGTCGCCCAGTCCCTCCGTCGCCCTGACCCTCCGTCGCCCTGACACTCCGTCGCTCTGACTCTCCGTCGCCCTGACCCTCCGTCGCCCTGACCCTCCGTCGCCAGACTCTCCGTCGCCCTGACCCTCCGTCGCTCTGACCCTCCGTCGCTCTGACCCTCCGTCGCCCTGACCCTCCGTCGCCCTGACCCTCCGACGCTCAGACCCTCCGTCGCCCAGACCCTCACTCACCCTGACCCTCACTCACCCTGACCCTCCGTCGCCCTGACCCTCCGTCGCCCTGACCCTCCGTCGCCCTTACCCTCCGTCGCCCTGGCCCTCCGTCGCTCTGACCCTCCGTCGCTCTGACCCTCCGTCGCCCTGACCCTCCGTCGCCCAGACCCTCCGTCGCCCTGACCCTCCGTCGCCCAGACCCTCCGTCGCCCAGACCCTCCTTCGCCCTGACCCTCCGTCGCCCAGACCCTGCATCGCCCAGACCCTCCGTCGCCCTGACCCTCCGTCGCCCAGACCCTCCGGCGCCCTGACCCTCCGTCGCCCAGACCCTCCGTCGCCCTGACCCTCCGTCGCTCAGAACCTCCGTCGCTCTGACCCTCCGTCGCTCAGACCCTCCGTCGCTCTGACCCTCCGTCGCCCTGACCCTCCGTCGCCCTGACCCTCCGTCGCCCTGACCCTCCGACGCCCAGACCCTCCGTCGCTCTGACGCTCCGTCGCCCTGACCCTCCGTCGCTCTGACCCTCCGTCGCCCTGACCCTCCGTCGCCCAGACCCTCCGTCGCACTGACCCTCCGTCGCCCAGACTCTCCGTCGCCCAGACCCTCCGTCGCCCTGACCCTCCGTCGCCCAGAACCTCCGTCGCCTGAACCTCCTTCGCCCGGACCCTCCGTCGCTCTGACCCTCTGTCGCCCTGACCCTCCGTCGCCCTGACCCTCCGTCGCCCTGACCCTCCGTCGCCCTGACCCTCCGTCGCCCTGACCCTCCGTCGCCCAGACCCTCCGTCGCCCTGACCCTCCGTCGCCCTGACCCTCCGTCGCCCTGACCCTCCGTCGCTCAGACCCTCCGTCGCCCAGACCCTCCGTCGCTCAGACCCTCCGTCGCTCTGACCCTCCGTCGCCCTGACCCTCCGTCGCCCAGACCCTCCGTCGCCCTGACCCTCCGTCGCCCTGACCCTCCGTCGCCCAGACCCTCCGGCGCTCTGACCCTCCGTCGCCCTGACCCTCCGATGCCCTACCCTCCGTCGCCCTGACCCTCCGTCGCCCAGACCCTCCGGCGCTCTGACCCTCCGTCGCCCTGACCCTCCAATGCCCTACCCTCCGTCGCCCTGACCCTCCGTCGCCCTGACCGTCCGTCGCCCTGACCCTCCGTCGCCCTGACCCTCCGTCGCCCTGACCCTCCGTCGCCCAGACCCTCCGTCGCTCTGACCCTCCGTCGCCCTGACCCTCCGTCGCCCTGACCCTCCGTCGCCCAGACCCTCCGTTGCTCTGACCCTCCGTCGCCCTGACCCTCCGATGCCCTACCCTCCGTCGCCCTGACCCTCCATCGCCCTGACCCTCCGTCGCCCTGACCCTCCGTCGCCCTGACCCTCCGTCGCCCAGACCCTCCGGCGCTCTGACCCTCCGTCGCCCTGACCCTCCGATGCCCTACCTTCCGTCGCTCTGACCCTCCGTCGCCCTGACCCTCCGATGCCCTACCCTCCGTCGCTCTGACCCTCCGTCGCCCTGACCCTCCGATGCCCTACCCTCCATCGCTCTGACCCTCCCACTCACTCGCGCCGACCCTCCTGCTCGCTGACCCTCACACTCACCGACCCTCATCAGCATCGACACTCCGCCACGCCGGCCCTCACCAATGTAAACTACCCCCACCCCCGGCGTCGACGCTCCCTCCCGCTGCCTCTCTCCCCCTCCCCCCCACTCTCCCTCTCTCCTCCTCTCTGCATCTTGGCCCCATTCTCCCTCTCAATCGCCCCCTTCTTTTCCCCTCTCTCGCTCTCACCCCCGCTCTCCCTCTCATCCCCGCTCTCCATCCTTCCGTTCACTCCCACTCACCAGCTCTCTTCTGCACATCGTGGGCAGCGTTTTGTGCCCAACCTTGTGACGTGTTTGGACAGGCAGGTGGCATTCAATCATGTGGACGGATGCCAGTGGGATCCTGCCAACTTCGTGCCTCCACCTCCTTGATGGGAAGCCCATGGGTGACCTTCCTGTCGCACCAATTGAACACTTAAGTGGGCAATTAATGCCACCATGAGGGGCTCACCACATGGGGAGCATGACAAGCAAATCCTGATGGTGGTGCACAGCATCCGAAGGTGTGCGGAGGGGGTGCACTGAAATCTCCAATCCTTCCTTTGCTGCCTGACCCCTCATCCCTGCCCTCTGAACTCTCCTTCTCGTGACTCCCTGCCCGCCATCCCGCACCTTTACCTGCTTCCTCCGCGATCCTGGGACTCGTGTGCAGTACTGGAAATGGCCACCACCACACTGGTGGTGCTGCTGAGTGCAGACGAGCTGTCGGCCAATCAGGCAGGAAGGCCACTTGGCGGGAGTGACTCGTGTCCCCGGGCTCTTTGATCCCAGAGACAGCCCACTGCTGGCCTGTGAAGTGATTGAGTGACACAAGATGCAACAGCCCTTTGCACAAAGAGGGCGGTTTCTTGCCAGCTCTCGGGCCGTCGCCTCCACCCTGCTTCACTTCCTCTCGCGGACCCTCCTGCTCTATGCCTCCCTCCTGCTCACCGCTTCTCTCTCCTGCTCCCTCGCGCTTGCTGCTTCCCACTCCCCAACCCTCACTCGGAGGAGGCGAGCAAGGGAGTGGCAGGGTTGTCAAGCAGGAGCAGTGTGGGCTGTGTAGTGAATATTGTTGCCTTTGATCAGCCAGGATCTGCCATGCTTCGATGTTACCCTGCTCCAGAGTCTCGTGTGTCCCTCTGCCTCCAATCCTCCAGGCACGAACCAGTGCACCACTCTGCGATCTGCAAGAAACAAAAGACACTGTTGCAAATTAGAAATCCATTCCTGATACAATGCACATTTTGCCCAATACAGTCATGAAACTAGCATTGGTTATTTTGAAACCTCAGGAGGAAATTGAGTCACTGAGAGCCAATCAGAAAAGAACTCAATCTATTCTCCCAGATGTTCCGCACTTTCGCACTCGAGTCTCACGTGGCGTTGATGTGAAGTCCCAGGCACTGACCTGTTACAGTTCAATTCTACATGACACTGAGTTGGAAAGTAATAGGTGGGGCCTATTTCCAGGAAGGCCAGAGGAGGCATCATGTCAGAGACTGCAAACTGGGGGGATCAGCACCTCATCTTCCGATTCGGCACGTTACAGCTTTCTGGACTCAACACTGAGTTCAACAACGTTAGAACGTTAACTTCCTCCTCCATCTTGACCCCCCCCTTTTTTGTTTTTTTTTGTTTCCTCCAATACAACCGGTAGTGCGGCGCAGTGGTTAGCACTGCTGCCTCACAGTTCAATTCCCGGCTTGGGTCACTGTCTGTGCGGAGTCTGCACGTTCTCCCCGTGTCTGCGTGGGTTTCCTCCGGGTGCTCCGGTTTCCTCCCACAAGTCCCGAAAGACGTGCTTGTTCGGGGGATTGACCATGCTAAATTTCCCCTAGGTGGGATAGGGCAGTGTATTGGGCCTAGGTAGGGTGTTCTTTGAGGACCGGTGCAGAGCTGATGGGCCAAATGGCCTCCTTCTGCACTGTGGGGATTCTATGATTCGATGAACACCCCCCCATAGGACCGTCTGTCCCTTGTCACATTTGGTCCCACTGAGCACTGAACTGTGTTTTATGATTAACACATTCTGCTGCCTTATCGTTAGGCCACTATTAACCCCTTCTTCAGTCCCAAACGGTACCATTAACACCCCCTTTGGGCTGGATTCTGCATTTCAGGGTCTATGTCCCCACGCCATCGTCAAAATGCCCCATGTACAGAGCCCTGCAGGAGGCTGGCAGAACCTGTCGTGAATCTCGCAGCTTTAGCTGCAGATACGGCCCCCCGCACTTCCGGGTCAGAGGTCGCGCATGCGCACGGCGGTGACCTCCAGCGGCCGCGCGTGCTCCATGGCGGACTCAGACCGTGGAGCTGGGCCTCCTAAATAGTGCCCCCGATCGGCCGCGCACCCGACCTGGACCGCCTGCACAATAAAGGCCCAGTCCTGTGTGAGGCCCCCCCCCCGCCCTCCGATCGGCCCACCCCTGACCATGGCAGCCGCGGGCCGAGTCCGCAGCCGCCACGCGAGTATCCCGAACGGCAGGGCCACGTTAGATCCACGCCGTCGGGACCTCGGCCAGTCGGGGGCGGAGAATAGCGGGGCGGGCCTCTGGCAATGGATGGTGCATACGCGGCGAACTCCCCGGTGACGCCGATTTTGGGGGGGGGCCAGAGAATCGGGGAACCGGCACCCGTCCCGATTCCACACGGGGAAATGGCTTTTTTGTCCCGGCGCCGGGCGCAATTCCGCTGTCGGGGTGCGGAGAATCCAGCCCTTTGTCTATTGGCCGTGGCATCTTTGTCAATCTCTCCATAGCTCCAATATTTCCATTCTGGCCCAGCCCCTCGCTAAGTATATAATTCATCACATTTCTATCCCTCTCCAGCTCTGTAGAAGTCATATGGACTTAAACGTTAACCTTGTTTCCCTCTCCACAGATACTGCCAGACCTGCTGTGTTTATCCAGCATTGTCTGTTCTTTCTGGCTGAATTATACCTCAAGTTCTGTTTAATATCCTCGTTTACTGTTACTGCCATGAGAAACTTCTATTCCTGTATATTGTTCATTGCACCGTGTGGAGGGGGAAGTGTTTTCTTCTCTCTCTGCGAGAATCTCTTGCTGATATATTTTATCCATGCACGCTTCTACATGCAAAAAGTGAGGCCATTAAACTATCTGTAAAGTTCCTGATGGAGCATTTGCTCACTGAAACTTAAATTCAAACATTGCTTTAAAAACACGTGTAGAAATGGCGTGTTATTCCCAAAGGGTGAGCGAGTCAAGTGCCAGCACCAACTGAGCTGTGTTTGAGACTGTGTGAAGCCTGTTCTAAATACACATCAGGGACATCCAATTGGAGACTGTCACAATGTCACTCTTCTTACCACTTACCTGCTTTTTAAAAATGGTCCAATGAAAGATGACTTTACGTAAGGAGGATGAACAAATCCCTTTTCTTTGTTAAATCCTGTCGGCTGGGCCTCTTCCCTCTGGAATACCGGCACTGAATCCATCCCCGGAAGCTGTGATCAAAGTCGCCTCCTGCTGATGTTTGTTCAGATTTAGAGGTTGAACGTGCCGAGACATTCCCAGTTGTGGTCTTCTCCACGGTATAAAACTATCCCATGTACGAATCCAGTGAAGGAATCCATCCCAGAAATGACATCCATCAGTCGCCCCTTTGTGTGTCCCCCCAGATGATTGACAGATATTCAACATTGAACCAATCAATGTGTCCAGGTCACCCTGTTACAAACACTGCACCCAAACCTTGGGCTTGCTCTTTGGATATCCTGTTCCTGTGAGTAACTGATTGTTGACACGCCAGCATTTATCTCCCATCGACAAGCGAATCTTGCTTCATCAATAAAGAACTTGCTCGAAGCATTCCACTGGTCAGGCAGCATCTGTGGAGAGATAGAAACAAAGTTCACGTTTCAGCTCGGTCACTTTTTGCCACAAGTAAATCTCACCGTTTTCCCAAGTGATTGCAGCATCGGGGTTGGATGGTGAACAGGTTCACGGTGTCCTTTGGAGAACGGCTGAGGTTGTTCCAGCTGTTTGCTTCCCGCTGCCAGTAACCATCGGCCTACGGCAAGAGAAAAAGACAGTGTCAACTTTTCCTGCTCAGTGTTGATTCCCAAAGTAAGCCTTACAACACCAGACGCGTGAAACTCGAATATGTACTCACACAGAAGCAAGAGTGATAACAGCGTCACCAAGGCTGACGCATGTGATAGAAGCGTAAATGACAGGGCAGCGGGAGAACCAATAATAATATTTAATAGTCGTTTATTGTCGCAAGTATGAAGTTACTGTGAAAAGCCCCCAGTCGCCACATTCCGGCGCCTGTTCGGGGAGGCTAGTACTGGAATTGAACCCACACTGCTGGCTTTGTTCTGTACTACAAACCAGCTGTCTAGCCCACTGAGCTAAACCAGCCCTCTAACAGAATCCATGAAATGAAAAGCTACTGCTTTCTGTCACCAGAAGGAATGGACTCGCGTTTATATCACCCCTTTTAGAACCTGCAGATGTCCCAAAGTGTTTTACAGCCAATGAAGTACTTTCTGAGCTGTTATAGCCTCTTTTCAAGTTAAGGAGATTTCAATTACTATCCCCTTTTGCCTTGCACTATCCTCCCTTTTGTCATTTAATCTCTCCTGTTTTCTACCCTGTCACACATCTGTGGTAACGTGGCCCCTTTAAGGGACGCGCCCTCGCGGTCCATGTGGCCTGCCTGGAACCTATCACGTGGGAGCACGCGAACCTTGAGCGAGCGATGGGAAAAAAGCGTGGGGCCCTGGGAGCGGGGTCCCGGGCAGAGTGGACCAGGGAGCCAGAGAGTGCAGACCTGTTTAGTGACTGTGTGTCTGAGTTTACTTGTTCCCAATAAACCCTTGTTCCGTTACTGGAATTCTCTCTGGTATTGCCGTCAGTCACCACATTGGCAATGAGTGTCAACCAGTTTGATCACAAGTCCCTGGTAATTCAGAGTTTGACGGGGAAAGGGGAAATGAAGAGAAGTTGAAAACCGTCGATGGCATCATCAAAACAGTGAGTGAAAATGCCATGATTGGGAAGTTAGACCATTCGACCAGCAGGCCAAAGACAGGAGCTATTATATTGAGCGGCTCAGTTACTTTTTCACAGCAAATTAAATAATGGGGGAGGATAAAAGTAAGGTTATTCTACTAACGGTGTGTGGGCCCCAGGCTTACAAACTCATAAGGAATTTGACGTCCCCAGAGGCTCCCGACAGAAAGTCATTCGACCAGTTGGTGGCGCTGGTCAGGGAGCATTTCAATCCTACTACAACAATACGAGTTTAATTTGCTGTCAAGGACCCAGGAGAGATAGATAGTCTCTGCCTTCATTGCCAAGTGGTTGAGCATTGTGAGTTTGGCACAGCGCTTGGTAATATGTTGCACAGCTGTTTAGTGTGCAGTATTAACGACATAAGTGGGCTGAAACAAAGGTTACCCGAGATAGGGTGATCGAGATTGCTCAGGCAAATCCGAGTGCGCCTAGAGGGGCTTGTCAGAGCTACAAAGCGTGCGAGAGAGCGAGGTGGACTAGCGGTATGGCTGTAAGATGCGGAGCCAGTTCCACAGGCACAGAGGAATTCAGCTGCAATCCCCAGGAACAGCCATCGTAGTCAGTGGCCAGGAGAGAAAACGGGTCATCAGTCCAGGAGTCAAGATGTCTGCTACTGATGTGTGGGGGGGGGGGGGGGGGGGGGACACCATCCCCGGGAAGCCTGCAGAGTTTATTTGTCTTCGGAGCAATGGGAAAGGCCACACCCAGGCACGCTGTCCCGCCAGGCAGAGCGCGCCAAATCAAAGGAAATAACAAGTCATGACTCCGGTGAACAAAGTGGAGAGGAATTCAGATCACAAATCTGAAACGTACAGATTAAACATAGTGAAGGTGAGGAAAACAGGCCCGATTGGCATAGCCCTCACAGTAAATGGAGGACCACTAAAGATGGAGGTCGACACCAGGGTGTTGGCCATGGTTGTGGGTGAACAAACGTTCAAATATCTCCGAGAAGGAGTTTGGTCTTTGAACCGATGTAGCACAACAGCCAAGTTGGTGACATATACGTGGGAAACCCTGAAAAGTCTGGAGACAACCAGTGTTGTATCAGCAACTGGATGCCCAGTTACCTATGATCGTTGTCGAGGGACATCGACCAACTCTCATGCAGTGGGGTTGGCTGCGCCAAATCAAGATGAACTGGTTAGAGATCCTCAAAACTTTGGATAGTGTTTTATGTAAATATGGAGAAGTATTCCAGAATGAGTTGGGTCGAATAAGGGGAGTAAAGGTCAAGATTTACATCAGCCCTGAGTCCACACCAAGGTTTTTCAGGGCGAGACCCGTTCCTTACGCCTGATAGCAAAACGTGGAAGCCAAACTTAAACGCCAAGAAGGATTAGAAAATATCAGACCCATGCAGCTTTCTGAATGGGCAGCATCCATTGTTCCTGTGCTAAAACCAGACCTCAGAATATGCATTACAAACTTACGATAAACCAGGCAGCCCAAGTAGACAAATACCCAATTCCATGAATTGAAGACCTTTATGTGAAATTGACAGGAGGCCTCACAAACGACATAAGTGTGCTTCTGGCTGAAACAAAGGTTACCCGAGACAGGGTGATCGAGATTGCTCAGGCAAATCTCTGGGAAGCTAGGGAGGAGATTGCTGAGCCTTTGGCTTTGATCTTTAAGTCATCTTTGTCAACAGGAATAGTGCCAGAAGACTGGAGGATAGCAAATGTTGTCCCCTTGTTCAAGAAGGGGAGTAGAGACAACCCCGGTAACTATAGACCAGTGAGCCTTACTTCGGTTGTGGGCAAAATCTTGGAAAGGTTTATAAGAGATAGGGTGTATAATCATCTGGAAAGGAATAATTTGATTAGAGATAGTCAACACGGTTTTGTGAAGGGTAGGTCGTGCCTCACAAACCTTATTGAGTTCTTTGAGAAGGTGACCAAACAGGTGGATGAGGGTAAAGCAGTTGATGTGGTGTATATGGATTTCAGTAAAGCGTTTGATAAGGTTCCCCACGGTAGGCTACTGCAGAGAATACGGAAGCATGGGATTCAGGGAGATTTAGCAGTTTGGATCAGAAATTGGCTAGCTGGAAGAAGACAAAGGGTGGTGGTTGATGGGAAGTGTTCAGACTGGAGTCCAGTTACTAGTGGTGTACCACAAGGATCTGTTTTGGGGCCACTGCTGTTTGTCATTTTTATAAATGACCTGGAGGAGGGCGTAGAAGGATGGGTGAGTAAATTTGCAGATGACACTAAAGTCGGTGGAGTTGTGGACAGTGCGGAAGGATGTTACAAGTTACAGAGGGACATAGATAAGCTGCAGCGCTGGGCTGAGAGGTGGCAAATGGAATTTAATGCAGAAAAGTGTGAGGTGATTCATTTTGGAAAGAATAACAGGAAGACAGGGTACTGGGCTAATGGTAAAATTCTTGGCAGTGTGGATGAGCAGAGAGATCTCGGTGTCCATGTACATAGATCCCTGAAAGTTGCCACCCAGGTTGATAGAGTTGTTAAGAAGGCGTACGGTGTGTTAGCTTTTATTGGTAGAGGGATTGAGTTTCGGAGCCATGAGGTCATGTTGCAGCTGTACAAGACTGGTGCGGCCGCATTTGGAGTATTGCGTGCAATTCTGGTCGCCGCATTATAGGAAGGATGTGGAAGCATTGGAAAGGGTGCAGAGGAGATTTACCAGAATGTTGCCTGGTATGGAGGGAAGATCTTATGAGGAAAGGCTGAGGGACTTGAGGCTGTTTTCGTTAGAGAGAAGAAGGTTAAGAGGTGACTTAATTGAGGCATACAAGATGATCAGAGGATTGGATAGGGTGGACAGTGAGAGCCTTTTTCCTCGGATGGTGATGTCTAGCATGAGGGGACATAGCTTTAAATTGAGGGGAGATAGATATAGGACAGATGTCAGAGGTAGGTTTTTTACTCAGAGAGTAGTAAGGGCGTGGAATGCCCTGCCTGCAACAGTAGTGGACTCGCCAACACTAAGGGCATTCAAATGGTCATTGGATAGACATATGGACGATAAGGGAATAGTGTAGATGGGCTTTAGAGTGGTTTCACAGGTCGGCGCAACAGCGAGGGCTGAAGTACTGCGCTGTAATGTTCTATGTTCTAACACCAAACCCAATCTCAGTCATGCCTATTTGCAGTTAGAACTGGATGAAGATTCCCATAATAACTAGGAGCAGGAGTCGGCCACTCGGCCCCTCGAGTCTGCTCTGCCATTCAATAAGATCGTGGCTGATCTTTTTGTGGACTCGGCTCCACTTACCCGCCCGCTCGCCATAACCCTTAATCCCTTGACTGTTGAAAAATCTATCTATCTTTGCCTTAAAACATTTTTACAAAGTAGCCTCAACTGCTTCACTGGACAAGGAATTCCACAGATTCACAACCCTTTAGCTGAAGAAGTTCCTCCTCAACTCAGTCCTAAATCTGCTCCCCCTTATTTTGAGGCTATGCCTCCTAATTATAGTTTCACCCGCCAGTGGAAACAACCTCCCTGCTTCTATCTTATCGATACTCTTCATAATTTTATATGCTTCTATAAGATCCCCCCCTCATTCTTCCAAATTCCAATGAGTATAGTCCCAGTTTACTCAGTCTCCCCTCATAAGCCAATCCTCTCAACTCCGGAGTCAACCTCGTGAATCTCCTCTGCACCCCCTCCAGCGCCAGTACATCCTTTCTCAGGTAAGGAGACCAAAACTGTACACAGTACTCCAGGTGTGGCCTCACCAGCACCCGGTACAGCTGCAACATAACTTCCCTGTTTTTAAACTCCATCCGTCTAGCAATGAAGGACAGAATTCCATTTACCTCGAAAGTTTGCTACTATTAAAACGCACGAAGGCCTGTTTCAATCCACCAGATTACCCGTTGGCATATTCCCGTGCACAATGCAGAATCTGCTCCAGGGCATCCCGAAAGTTGTGGTCTACCTGGATGATGTTCTAGCAACAGGAACATCGCATGACGAGTCCCTAGCAAGCCGAGCAGTGGTGCTGAGAAGATTTAGAGATGTGGGAATCCGACTGGAACACTTTTCAAGCCAGTAAAATCACTTACCTAGGGTTCAAAGTGGACTCAAAAGGCCTGCATCCACTTGAAGACAAGGTGAGAGCCATAAGAGAAATCCCAGCACCTAAGAACATGGCAGAATAAAAGGCCTTCTTGGGAATGGTACAATATAATGGTCAGTTTGTCCCCAACATAGCCACGACGTTAGCACCATGACACGTGCTCTTAAGAAAACACCATCGTTGGCATTGAAACTAATCACAGGAGCTGCACATCAAGCAGGCCTTACAGTCATCGGGTCTATTGGTTCACTTTGACCCGGGTCAGTCAATCATCTTAACTTTCAATGCATACCACATGGAATAGGGGCGGCCCTATCCTATAACATGTAAGATGCCTCAGAGAGGCCAACCAGCTTCGCCTCCTGAACTCTTTCCAATGCTGAGCAGAAATACACACAGATCGAGAAACAAGATGTTGCCGTAGTTTTACAGCGTCAAGAAATTTCACCAGCATGTTAATGGGCGACGCTTCACAATAGTAACTGAGCACAATGCTCTGTTGGGGCTCCTCTGTGAAGATAAGCCAAGACCTCCAATCACCTCTGCCAGGGTACACTGGCGGGCCTTGTGCTCTTTCGGGTGCTCTTTCAGGGGGTCGGGCTAGAATCGATGGGCCAAATGGCCACCTTCTGCGCTGTAGCGATTCTATGATTCTATGATGCTCCTAACCAGGCGGCGCTATGGTAAATCTGACCAGTTAAGGCCTTACCTCACTCGCAAAGTCAAACTCAGTTGCGAGGATGGAGTCGTACTCGGAGGTTCCTGAGTGGTGATACCACCCCCAGCAAGAGAGCCACTGTTGCAGGAATTGCACAGCGCCCATCCGGCCCAGAAGTAAATGAAAATGCTAGCTAGGAAGCTAGGAGCTATATTTGGTGGACCGCCATAGACAAGGATATTGAACACATGGGGCGCGATTCTCCACTCCCACGCCGGTTGGGAGAATCGCCTGGGCCGCCAATATTTCCGGGGACGGCGGTCCGACGCCCTCCCGCGATTCTCCCAAGCGGCGGGAACGGCCCGGTCGAGTTTCGCGGGCCGCAGGTCGGAGAATCGCCGGAGACACCCAAAATGGCGATTCTCCGGCACCCCCGCTATTCTGAGGCCCGGATGGGCCGAGCGGCCAGGCCAACACGGCGGGTTCCCCCCCCGGCGCCGTCCACACCTGGTCGCTGCAGTCGTGGGCGGTGCGTGAACGCTGGGGGGGGCGGCCTGTGGGAGGGCGAGGGGGGATCCTGCTCCGGGCTTCACCTGCAATGTGGGGTGGCCCGCGATCGGTGCCCACCGATCGTCGGGCCGTCCTCTCTGAAGGAGGACCTCCTTCCTTCCGCGGCCCCGCAAGATCCGTCCCCCATCTTCTTGCGGGCCGGATTTAGAGAGGACGGCAACCACGCATGCACAGATGTCGCCCGTTATGCGGCGCCGCTTTTATGCGGGCGACAAGGCCTGGCGCGGGTAGATGACGCGGCCCCGATCCTAGCCCATTGTCAGGGCCTGAATCGGTTGGGATCGGGGCTGTTCCGCGTCGTGGTGAACCTCGATGGCGTTCACGACGGCGCGGCCACTTCGGCGTGGGAGTGGAGAATCCCGCCCAAGGTGCGCCAATGCGGCCCTTTGCCAACCTCCACCCATGGGAAAGGCCTGGTCACCCGTGGATGAGGATACATGTGGACGTCGCAGCCCACTTATTGGGAAGAATGTTCCTCATCTTGTCTAACGTCCACTCAAAGTGGTTGGATGCCCACAAAAGAAATGGAGACGACATCCTTGACGGCCACAATCGAGGCCCTGCGGTGGATATTCGCTACCCATGGCCTCCCCGAAGTAATGGTGCCCAACAACAACACTGCGTCCGCTGGAGGAGAGTTTCAGCATTAAACTAGAACAGCCCCCCCCATCACCCGCCTCACACGGGTTAGCGGAGCTGTGCCCATGTTCAAAACAGCCAGGAAGAGGCAGACCACCAGGTCTTAGGTTGGCCAACTTTCTTCCATCTTATAACGCAACCCCCATGCCACCACAGGCATCACACCGGCGGTATTACCCACCGACCATCGCTTCACAACCTGATTGGACTTGGTTTTCTTGAATTTGGTGGGGAGGGTAGAGGCTGGAAGGCCTCTCAGAGGAAATAGCACGTTTCACATGAAGGAGACATTTCAAGTGGGCGACCTGGTTCCCACCAGGAACTTTACCTCAGGCCCACTTTGGCTACCAGGCAGAATTGAATTAAAGTCAGGTCGAGTCCCGTACGTGTTGGATTTGAGTGGCACGACAGTGCGGAAGAAAGTTGACCACGTAAGAAGCTGAGGGACCACAACCAGCACCAGTGCTCCCATGGTGGAGCCAGAACGGAGGGAATCTCAGAGTTCTGAAGAGGCCCTGTCGATGACCCAGGAGGGAGCTGGAGAAGGGTATGCCTCTGCTGTAGTGGTCGAATCTCAGAGACAATCTTCCACAGATGACAACGTTGCTACGAGTTGTCATCCAACGAGTTGGAGAAGCCGGTTGGGGGGCTAGGATAGTCTACAAGGCTCAGAAAATCCCCCGACAGATTGACATTGTGTGTACTGCTGTGGACTCTCTCCCCTTGTGATTCTCAACCCTTTTTATTGTATATAGAACAGTCCAGCACAGTACAGGCCCTTCAGCCCACGATGTTGTGCCGACCATTTATCCTAATCTAAGATCAACCTAACCTCCACCCCTTCAATTTACTGCTGTCCATGTGCCTGTCTAAGAGTCGCTTAAATGTCCCGAATGACTCTGACTCCACTACCTCTGCTGGCAGTGCGTTCCACACACCCACCACTCTCTGTGTAAGGAACCTACCTCTGACATCTCCCCTATACCTTCCTCCAATCACCTTAAAATTATGTCCCCTCGTGACAGCCATTTCCACCCTGGGGAAAAGTCTCTGGCTATCCACTCTATCCATGCCTCTCATCACCTTGTATCTATCAAGTCACCTCTCTGCCTTCTTCGCTCCAGTGAGAAAAGCCCTAGCTCCCTGAACCTTTCTTCATAAGACATGCCCTCCAGTCCAGGCAGCATCCTGGTAAATCCTCTCTGTACCCTCTCCAAAGCATCCACATCCTTCCTATAATGAGGCGACCAGAACTGGGCACAATATTCCGAGTGTGGTCTAACTAGGGTTTTATAAAGCTGCAGCAAAACCTCGAGGCTCTTAAACTCAAACCCCTGTTAATGAAATCCAACACACCATACGCCTTCTTAACAACCGTACCAACCTGGGTGGCAACTTTGAGGGATCTATGTTCGTGGACCCCAAGATCCCTCTGTTCCTCCACACTTCCAAGAATCCTGCCTTTAACCCTGTATTCAGCATTCAAATTCGACCTTCCAAAATGAATCACTTCACATTTATCAAGGTTGAACTCCATCTGCCACTTCTCAGCCCAGCTCTGCATCCTGTCAATGTCCTGCTGTAACCTACAACAGCCCTCGACACTATCTACAACTCCCCCAACCTTCGTGTCATCGGTAAACTTACTAACCCACCCTTCCACTTCCTCATCCACGTCATTTATAAAAACCACAAAGAGCAGAGGTCCCAGAACAGATCCTTGCGGGACACCACTGGTCACCAACCTCCAGGCAGAATACTTACCATCCACTACCACACGCTGTCTTCTTTCGGCCAGCCAATTCTGTATCCAGACAGCCACATTTCCCTGTATCCCATGCCCCCTAACTTTCTGAATGAGCCTACCATGGGGAACCTTATCAAATGCCTTACTGAAATCCATATACACCACATCCACTGCCCGACCTTTATCAATGTGTCTCGTCACATCCTCAAAGAAATCAATGAGGCTTGTGAGGCATGACCTGCCCCTCACAAAGATCATTTACTGATGAAACCAAATTGGAACATTTGGCAATTTATGAGAAGAATTGTGAAGACTGTAGGGAGGATAGGGTAGCAGTGTTACAAAAGAACAAAGAAAATTACAGCAAAGGCCCTTGAGCCCTCCCAGCCTGTGCCGATCCAGATCCTTTATCTAAACCTGTCGCCTATTTTCCAAGGATCTACTTCCCTCTGTTCCCCGCCCGTTCATATATCTGTCTAGATGCATCTTAAATGATGCTATCGTGCCCGCCTCTACCACCTCCGCTGGCAAAGCGTTCCAGGCACCCACCACCCTCTGCGTAAAAAACTTTCCACGCACATCTCCCTTAAACTTTCCCCCTCTCACCTTGGCAGAGTGCAGCTAATGTGATTAAATGTGATTGAAGCCACACATTTTGGAAGTAAAAATAGAGGAAAGAAAGCCACCTCAAATGGAGAAAATAGCTGCAAACTTTGATATGCAGGCACGCAGGTCATTTAAGGAGCAGACAAGTCGATAAATAATCATAAATCCCATCTCTCAGAATCCTTTCCAATATTTTGCTCGCCACAGACGGAAGACTGATGGGTCTGTAATTCCCAGGGATTTCCCTATTCCCTTTCTTGAACAGGGGAACAACATTCGCCTCCCTCCAATCATCTGGTACTACTCCAGTGGAGAGTGAGGACGCAAAGATCATCGCCAACGGCGCAGCAATCTCCTCCCTCGCTTCCCGTAGTAACCTTGGGTATACTCCGTCAGGCCCAGGGGACTTATCTATCCTGATGCTTTTCAAAATTTCCAGCACATCCTCCTTCTTAATATCAACCTGTTCGAGTCTATTAACCTGGTTCACGCTGTTCTCATGGGCAACAAGGTCCCTCTCTCCAGTGAACACTGATTCAAAATATTCATTTAGGGCCTCCCCCATCTCCTCAGACGCTAGGCACAAGTTCCCTCCACTATGCCTGATCGGCCCTACTCTCACTCTGATCATCCTCTTATTTCTCACACAATTGTAGAACGCCTTGGGGTTTTCCCTAATCCTTCCCGCCAGGGCTTTTTCATGCCCCCTTCTAGCTCTCCTCAGTCCATTTTTGACATCCTTCCTGGCTACCTTGTAACCCTCTAGAGCCGAGTCAGATCCTTGCTTCCTCAACCTTACATGAGCTTCCTTCTTCCTCTTGACTAGAAGCTCCACTTCTCTTATCATCCCAGGCTCCTTCACCTTACCATTCCTTCCTCGTCTCAGTGGGACAAAACTATTCAGCACTCGCAGCAAGTGCTCCTTAAACAATCCCCACATTACTGTTGTGCATTTCCCCAAGAACAATTGTTCCCACTTTATGCTCCTCAGCTCCTGTCTAATAGCAGTATAATTTCCCCTCCCCCAATTAAATACCAATTTAATGTATAGTAATGTTCAGTAAATATGTTATTGGGAGATTTAAGGGGTTAGGCATCTGGTAGCTCAGCCCCTTTAAGGGGTGAGCCCTCACAGACCATGTGACCGCCTGTTCCGCGGGAGCACGCGAACCCTGACCAATGGGGGAAATGCATGGTGTCCTTGGCAGAGTGGGCCCAGGAGCCAGAGAGTGAAGAGCTGTTTAGTGACTCTATGCCTGTGTATAATTTACCGTTACTTGTTCCCAATAAACCCATGTTCAGTTATACTGGACGTGTCCCACATATTGCCTCGAGCAACCACAACACCTTCTCTATTATTCTCCCCCTGCCTGTCCTCCCATCTTTCCCTGCCTCGGTACTTGTTTCAAACCTGTTACATCTCTAACTTTTCCCAATTCTGCCATTGACCTGAAACATTGGGCGGAATTCTCCTTTCCGGGGATTAAGTCCCCATGGCGGCGGGAGAACCGCGCGGGCGCCAACCACTCCGGCATCAACAGCCCCCGAATGTGTGAAATTCTCCACACTTTCGGGGGCGAGGTGGACGGCGGAGGGGTTGGCGCCGCTCCAACCGCTGCAGGAAGGGGCTGCGCGAGTTCGCGCATGCGGCGAAGTGCCGGCGTGATCTCATGCATGCGCAGAACCGCCGCTGTGGTTCCGCGTATGCGCAGACCGGCCGGCATATTCTAGCGCATGCGCAGGGGGTTGTCTTCTCCGCGCCGGCTATGGCGAAGCCCTACAGATGCCGGCGCGGAATGAAGGAGTGCCCCCACAGCACAGGCCCGCCCGCAGATTGGTGGGCCCCGATTGCGGGCCAGGCCACCTTGGGCCCCCCCCCCCGGGGTCAGATCCCCCCGCGTCCCCCCGAGGACCGCCCCAGCCAACTTACCCGCCAGGTCCCGCCGTGACTCTCTGCCTGTGTTTAGTTTATCGTTACTTGTTCCCAATAAACTCATGTTCAGTTTTTTTTCATAGAATTTACAGTGCAGAAGGAGGCCATTCGGCCCATCGAGTCTGCACCGGCTCCCGGAAAGAGCACCCTACCCAAGGACCACACCTCCACCCCATCCCCATAACCCAGCAACCCCACCCAACACTAAGGGCAATTTTGGACACGAAGGGCAATTTAGCATGGCCAATCCACCTAACCTGCACATCTTTGGACTGTGGGAGGAAACCGGAGCACCCGGAGGAAACCCACGCACACACGGGGAGAACGTGCAGACTCCGCACAGTGACCCAAGCCGGAATCGAACCTGGGACCCTGGAGCTGTGAAGCAATTGTGCTAACCACAATGCTACCGTGCTGCCCCAAACGTCTAACCCACGCCGGCAGGACTGGCCAAAAACAGACGGCTGCTCGGCCCATCGGGGCCTGGAGAATTGCCGGGGGGGCGTGAACTGGCGTGAACCCCTCCCCCCGCCCAAAAAACGGCGCCGGAGAATATGGCAGCTGGCGACGGGGCGAGATTCGCGCGCACCCCCCGGGGAATTTCCGACCCGGCCTGGGGGGGGGGATCCCGCTGATTAACTCTGTTTCTCTCGCTGTCTGTTCTGCTGCATATTTCCAACATTTTCTCTCGATATTTCAAACTTCCCTCATCCACAATATTTTGCTTTTGCGTAAGGCAGTGCTGAATAAGTGAGACATTGAACAAGGTTGTTACTGTCACTCATTCCTTCCCTTGGTTTCTCATTCCAGGTAACAATCACATCTCAGAGTTAGACATTTCCTTCCCTGTTCTCTTTCACTTGTGCACTCGGCTGGGATTAAGGCCCAGGGTTCGGCCTGGCCTAACTACACATCAGCAACATCCAGTTAGACACTCTCACAAAATCACAATTCTATTCACTGGTCAGTTTTAATTTATAAAAAGGTTCCATTCCCACCTAAATGTTAAATCCTGTCGGCTGGGCCCCTTCCCTCTGGAATACCGGCACTGAATCCATCCCCGGAAGCTGTGATCAAAGTCGCCTCCTGCTGATGTTTGTTCAGATTTAGAGGTTGAACTTGCCGAGACATTCCCAGTTGTGGTCTTCTCCACGGTATAAAACTATCCCATGTACGAATCCAGTGAAGGAATCCATCCCAGAAATGACATCCATCAGTCGCCCCTTTGTGTGTCCCCCCAGATGATTGACAGATATTCAACATTGAACCAATCAATGTGTCCAGGTCACCCTGTTACAAACACTGCACCCAAACCTTGGGCTTGCTCTTTGGATATCCTGTTTCTGTGAGTAACTGATTGTTGACACGCCAGCATTTATCTCCCATCGACAAGCGAATCTTGCTTCATCAATAAAGAACTTGCTAGAAGCATTCCACTGGTCAGGCAGCATCTGTGGAGAGATAGAAACAAAGTTCACGTTTCAGCTCGGTCACTTTTTGCCACAAGTAAATCTCACCGTTTTCCCAAGTGATTGCAGCATCGGGGTTGGATGGTGAACAGGTTCACAGTGTCCTTTGGAGAACGGCTGAGGTTGTTCCAGCTGTTTGCTTCCCGCTGCCAGCAACCATCGGCCTACAGCAAGAGAAAAAGACAGTGTCAACTTTTCCAGTTCTGAGAGCAGTTTGAGCTGAGTTCAGCCCGGTCGGAGGCTGGAACCGGATTTCGGGACTCAGTGACACTGGGCTGGGTTTCTACCCACTGACATACCCGAGAGCGCTCATGTGTGGATTTCAGGTGGGGGTAAGAACAGGAACAGCTGATAGAGAAGAACCTGTGCTGGTTGGATCCACATTGGCAGGGGAACAAGGCAGAACGTTGGATAGAAAATTGCTTCTTTTTAGTTTACACCCATTCATTATGTGAGGGCCAGTGGAACCCTAGTCAATCCAAATAACACCCCGACCACACACAATCATATGTTCAAACCCACTTCTGCTGGTCAGACAGTATCGTTGTCTATTAAAGATATGATTACATCACGACACGTAGAACAAACAAGTGTGTCGGGAGACTGATGTTACCTGAGGGTGAACGAATCAAGTTTCTGCACTGCTCTGACTTTGAGATCCCCTCACACATCCACCTCAGTGCCATCCAGTCAGTTTCCACTACAACAAAATCACTTTTCCAATCACTTCCCACATTCCTTTTATTAAGAATGAAAGATGACTTTACATCTTTTCTTATAAATTTAGAGTATCCAATTCATTTTTTCCAATGAAGGGGCAATTTAGCGTGGCCAATCCACCTACCCTGCACATCTTTGGAATGTGGGGGTGAAACCCACCCAGACACGGGGAGAATGTGCAAACTCCACACAGACAGTGACGCAGAGCCGGGGTCGAACTTGGGACCTCGGTGCCGTAAGGCAGCTGTGCTAACAACTGTGCCACCGTGCCGCCCAAGATGACTTTACGTAAGGAGGATGAACAAACTCCTTTTCTTTGCTGAATCCTGTCGGCTGGGCCTCTTCCCTCTGGAATACCGGCACTGAATCCATCCCCGGAAGCTGTGATCAAAGTCGCCTCCTGCTGATGTTTGTTCAGATTCAGAGGTTGAACGTGCCGAGACATTCCCAGTTGTGGTCTTCTCCACGGTATAAAACTATCCCATGTACGAATCCAGTGAAGGAATCCATCCCAGAAATGACATCCATCAGTCGCCCCTTTGTGTGTCCCCCCAGATGATTGACAGATATTCAACATTGAACCAATCAATGTGTCCAGGTCACCCTGTTACAAACACTGCACCCAAACCTTGGGCTTGCTCTTTGGATATCCTGTTTCTGTGAGTAACTGATTGTTGACACGCCAGCATTTATCTCCCATCAACAAGCGAATCTTGCTTCATCAATAAAGAACTTGCTCGAAGCATTCCACTGGTCAGGCAGCATCTGTGGAGAGATAGAAACAAAGTTCACGTTTCAGCTCGGTCACTTTTTGCCACAAGTAAATCTCACCGTTTTCCCAAGTGATTGCAGCATCGGGGTTGGATGGTGAACAGGTTCACAGTGTCCTTTGGAGAACTGCTGAGGTTGTTCCAGCCGTTTGCTTCCCGCTGCCAGTAACCATCGGCCTACGGCAAGAGAAAAAGACAGTGTCAACTTTTCCTGCTCAGTGTTGATTCCCAAAGTTGTGCAAAGCAAGATTCCACAAAATAAAATGACATAATTTTTCAGATAATCTGCCTTGCTGGTGGCAGTTAAGGGAGGAATGTTGGAGCCGGGAGTGCAGGAGGCGAAAGAGGCCGGAATTCTGGCCTTTGCGTCCCTGGTAGTCCGGCGAAGGATTCTCCTTCAGTGGAAAGATACGAGGCCCCCAAGCGTGGAATCCTGGATCAGCGATGTGGCAGGGTTCATTAAATTGGAGAGGGTGAAATTCGCCTTGAGAGGGTCGGTACAAGGGTTCTTTAGGCGGTGGCAACTGTTCTTAGACTTTCTGGCAGAACGCTAGACATTGGTCAATGGCAGCAGCAGCTCGGGGGGGGGGGGGGGGGGTGGTTTACTTTATTTTTGTTTATGTTATTTACACTGGAGGGTCTGAGGGGGTGTATATACCTGTTGTGTTAAGTCGGGGTGTTAATGTTAATTTATTATTTAGGTACGGGGGGGGAGGGGTTTGGGGGGTTGCTTTTTTAAATTGTGTTTTGTACTTAACCCTGTTGGGTTCTTTTTTCTTTCTCATTTTGTTATTGATATTTTATGAAAACCTTTAATAAAAATTATTTTTTTTTAAAAAGGGAGGAATGTTGGCCAGGACATTGGGAAAAAGCTTCTTTTCAAAGAGTGCTGTGGGATCTTTTACATTGCAGAGCCTGGTTTAACTTCGCATTTGAAAGTGGCAGCTGCGACAATGCAGCTTTCGCTCAGTACTGCACAGATGTGTGAAACTCGAATATGTACTCACAAGAAGCAAGAGTGATAACAGCCGCACCAAGCATGTGATAGAAGCGTAAATGACAGGGCAGCGGGAGGACAACAGTATTCATGAAATGAAAAGCTGCTGCTTTCTGTCACCAGAAGGAATGAAGTTGCATTTATATAGCATCTTTCAGAACCTGCAGCTGTCCCAAAGTGTTTTACAACTAATGAAGTACTTTCTGAGCCTCTTATCAAATTAAGGCGATTTCCATTTCTAGCCTCTTTTTGCCTTGCACTATCTTCCCTTTTGACATTTAATCTTTCCTGTTTTCTACCCTGTCACACACCTTCCCTTTTATTCTTCCCCTGCCCGTCTACCCATCTTACCCTGCCCCAAAACCTGTTACATCTCTAACTTTTCCCACTTCTGTCCTTGACCTGAAACATTGGGCTGGAATTCTCCGCCCATTCGCTGGGAGGGGGATTGACTGGTCCCTCAGGCAGCGCACTCCTGCCCACAGATTACCCACTGGCATGGGATGGCTTCAATGGGAATTCTCATTCACAAGCGGCGGGAAGATAGAATCCCACCGCCAGCGAACTGCGCGCGGCCAAGAAACACGCGGCTGGGAGGCCGAAAAAATCCCCCACATTAACTCTGTTTCTCTCACTGCAGAGGCTGAATTTTTCCAACATTTTCTCTCTTTATTTCTGTTCTAACCCGCACAAGACTTACGGGACCAGGCCAGTCAGCCTCCCCATGAGTCTCGTAGATTACGAGCTTCCACGCTGAGGGGTGGCGGTTGGGCCCATCAGCGAAGTAATGGACTCTCGCATAAAAGCCAGCCCAGATGGGAGCAAAGGATGAGTAATCCCAGCCGGGACTTGGAGTGTACTGTTATATAGTTTACTTTGTAACAAAATAAGTTTCTTTACGCCTCTCGTTTCGGACTCCTCAGTGGCCGCTAAATTGGCGACGAGTGTAAAAGTGGAGCTACAGACGGCGATGCTAACAGTTGGAAGCATCTCTACTGATACTACTGGATTAAGGAATGCACTGTTTTCAAAATGCCGCTCTCTAATGTGTTTGATTCAAGCATGGAAATTGGACACAATACGCGGAGCTTTTCAGGGCTGATGCTATAAGCAGTGATGAGCGACAGACAGTAATATTCTTGACTGCCTGTGGCACCCCCACCTTCAACATGATAAAAAGTCCAACGAACCCCGCAGTGCCGGACTCCAAGACCTTCGAGGTGTTGATAAAACTAGTGGCGAACCATTACGATCCCAAGCCTTTGGCCATTGTGCAACATGGTTTCAACACAGACAACCCCAGGGGAGTCCGTTACCGAATTCTTAACCCGTTTGCGGAAACTAGCTGAATTTTGTGATTATGATCCTTCACATCCCGAGATGCTTTGAGATCGATTGGTTTGTGGCGTAAACAATATGGCGACCCAACGACAGTTATTGGCTGCGCCATTGTTCGACCTGAAGGAGGCCGGAGAAGTTTTGCTTTCAAGACAAGTTGCAGAGAAGGGAGTACAGGAACTCCAAGGGATGGAAGCGAACAGTGTGGGATGCGCCCCTTCCCGGCGGACGGCATCCCCTCGATTGGGAACCCGCAGAACCCTACCCTGGGGCGAACACCGCAGAGGTCTGGTCCGTTGGTCTGGGACCGAGACAGACAGGCAGGATACAGACCCCAAACGATATTGGGGCATGCCGCAGGGAGTGAAAACCACAGGGCAATCGGTAATTCTGTCGCTTCACCCTAGGTAGGCGCCAACCCAGAGCCCACACCTTTCATGTGGACCAGCCCGATAACGATTGTATGCAGCTGAACTGCATCATGGCACCCAGAGTGGCCCCCCTTCGGATTATTGTTCAGGTAAACGGTTACCCCGTCAAAATGGAATTGGACACGGGAGCCGCGGTCTCGGTCATTGGTAAACAAACGTTTGAAAAAATTAAGTCAGGGGGTTCAACAGTTGAACTTACAAGATACTGAGGCAAGACTTGTAACCTACACAGGGGAACCACTTGCCATAGCAATGACCCCGGTGATCTACAGGCAGCAATCTGTAAGGCTGCCATTGATCGGAGTGAAAGGACACAGCCCTAGTTTGCTAGGCCACAATTCACTGCAATGTCTGAGCCTGGATTGGCAGCGGGTTTTTCAGATGGGCACTGGAGGCCTCTACGAGGTGTTGGGGAAATACCCCAAAGTTTTCCAAACCAGTTTGAGTAAAATCAAGGCAGCTATGGCGAAAAGAACATGTCAAGCTTGAAGCGCAGTCTAAATATGTTGGGGCCCGCTCAGTCCCCGATGAGCTGCTGCCGAAGATTGAGGCAGAGCTCAGACGACTGGAGGGCCTCGGGATCATAGAGCCAGTAAGATTCAGTGACTGGGCCGCACTGGTAGTCTCCGGCGTAAACGGCTTTGTGGCGGTTATAAATTGACAGTGAATCAGGCCTCCTGATTGGACAGGTATCCGATGCCAAGGATCGAAGATTTGTATGCGAAACTGGCTGGTGGTCATTCATTTCCAAAGTTTGATATGAGCCATGCCTATCTCCAACTAGAATTAGACCCGGAGGGGCAGCACGGTGGTGCAGTGGGTCGCACTGCTGCCTCACGGCGCTGAGGTCCCGGGTTCGATCCCGGCTCTGGGTCACTGTCCGTGTGGAGTTTGCACATTCTCCCCGTGTCTGTGTGGGTCTCACCCCCACAACCCAAAGGTGTGCAGTGTAGGTGGATTGGCCACGCTAAATTGCCCCTTCATTGGGAAAGATAATTGGATATTCTAAATTTATGTTTAAAAAAAAGAATTAGACCCGGAGTCCAGACAATACGTGACCATAAATACCCACAGTGGTCTTTACAAGTCCACTAGATAGCCCTTCGGAGCGTTCTCGGATTGTGCTATTTTTCAGCGCGTCATAGAAAACGTTCTGAGGGGATGTGTTTGGATGACATTTGGTCACGGGGGCAACGGAGTGAGAGCACTTGAGCAACTTGGACGAGGCGCTCCGCCGCTTTTCAGAGATGGGCGACCGCCTCAAAAGAGAGAAGAGCGTTTTTCACATCAGGGGCGGTACCGAGTGGACCGGGCTGGACTACACCGGTAGAAGAGAAGGTGCGAGCAATACAACAAGTCCCCACGCCGGACTTGCCAACCGAGTTGCGCTCTTTCCTCGGGCTCGTGAATTACTATAGCAAATTCATTCCAGGCCTCGCAACCATGCTAGCCCCCCCTGCGTGACCTACTGTGGAGAGCACCACAGGAAGAGGCATTCGCTCAGGTAAAACAGCAATTGACTTCATCCGGCCTGCTGACGCACGATAATCTTGCTAAACCACTGGTCGTCACGTGCGATGCCTCGCCGTATGGCATTGGTGGCGTGTTGTCACACCGCATGGACGACGGTGAACATAAACATAAGAACATAAGAACTAGGAGCAGGAGTAGGCCATCTGGCCCCTCGAGCCTGCTCCACCATTCAATGAGATCATGGCTGATCTTTTGTGGACTCAGCTCCACTTTCCGGCCCGAACACCATAACCCTTAATCCCTTTATTCTTCAAAAAACTATCTATCTTTATCTTAAAAACATTTAATGAAGAAGCCTCTACTGCTTCACTGGGCAAGGAATTCCATAGATTCACAACCCTTTGGGTGAAGAAGTTCCTCCTAAACTCAGTCCTAAATCTACTTCCCCTTATTTTGAGGCTATGCCCCCTAGTTCTGCTTTCACCCGCCAGTGGAAACAACCTGCCCGCATCTATCTATGTTTCTATAAGATCCCCCTGCATCCTTCTAAATTCCAACGAGTACAGTCCCAGTCGACTCAACCTCTCCTCGTAATCCAACCCCTTCAGCTCTGGGATTAACCTAGTGAATCTCCTCTGCACACCCTCCAGCGCCAGTACGTCCTTTCTCAAGGAGACCAAAACTGGACACAATACTCCAGGTGTGGCCCCAGGTGAGAGTGGGTGATTGCTTTCGCCTCCAGAACACTGGCGACAGCAGAGCGAAGCTATGCACAAAGATAGCTGTGTTCAGAGTCAAAGACGGCATCCTCCTGTGGGTGACCCGTGCCGTGGTCCCACACAAGGATCAGGACTTCATACTGCGAGATCTGCATAACGGGCATCCGGGCATATCGAAAATGAAAATGCTCCCCCACAGTTATGTCTGGTGGCCAGGCCTGGATGCAGACATAGAACGACTGGCTCAACAGTGCCTGTCAGGAACAGCAGAAGCTCCCACCCGCCGTGCCCCTTCACCCATAGGAATGGCTGGGATGGCCTTGGGTGCGGCTTCATGCCGATTTTGCCGGTCCCTTCTCGGGCTTCATGTCCCCGATTATTGTGGATGCTCATTCAAAGGGGCTCGAGGTGCACAGGCTGTCCTCCACTACTTCGAAGGTGACCATTGAGAAACTGGCACTCTTGTTTAGTAAACACGGTATCCCGGAGAGATTGGTCGACGACAATGCCACGCCTTTTACTAGCGAAGAGTTCGGGTGTTTCATGAAGGCAAACGGGGTGCGACACATCCACACAACCCTGTACCACCGGCCTCGAGGGCTGGTCGAAAGGGCGGTGCAAATGTTTAAAAGAGGGTCAATGAAGCAAACCTCGGGTTCCCGCGATATACGTCTGGCCAGCTTCTTATTTTGTTACTGTACCACCCCACATGCCACGACCAGTGTCGCACCAGCAGAACTTTTAGTGGTCAGGAGACTTCGGACCTGCCACAGCCTTGCGTTCCCAGATATTGGCAGGAAAATACGCCACAGTCAAGAGCAGTAAAGGCATTGCCCAGACAGGCGTACGTGGACCAGGCAGTTCGTACAAGATGACACAGTCTACGTCAGAAATGTCAGCGACGGGACAAAGTGGGTTCCAGGGACAATTGTTCGACAGACAGGGCCAGTTTCTTACCAGGTTCAGGCACCAAGTAATGAAGAAGCATTTAGACCACCTCAGAAACAGGAGACCATCTGGACACACAACACCTCCGGAGGAACCAGCTTTCACTCAAACCACCCCCGCATCAGCAGCTTTGAGGGCGCTGCCCCCTGGGGGACCCGGCACAGAGA
Source organism: Scyliorhinus torazame (assembly GCF_047496885.1). NCBI lineage: Eukaryota > Metazoa > Chordata > Chondrichthyes > Carcharhiniformes > Scyliorhinidae > Scyliorhinus > Scyliorhinus torazame. The sequence goes on along the minus strand of NC_092738.1, from coordinate 23,169,821 downwards.
AGTGGGAGGTCGAGGGTTCCAACTCCGATATGGAGACCCAAGCATTGGAAGTTTGTGATGGTGAACAGACCGAAGAGCAGCCACCAGTGGTGGTTCCACCGTAACGATCAGCAAGGACGCGACGTTCGCCATCGAAATATATGCCCCCTGATCCAGCTCCACAGGCGCGAGTAGTACAGCCACGGGCGAAAAAGAGCAGGCGCCCTCCTACTCCACCCTCCGTCGAAGAGTCTTCGGACTTTGCGGAGGAGGGATGTTATAGCCTGCACGAGACCTCCGGGAACGGACCAATTATCCCCCCCGTGAGCCTTGTAGAATACGCGCTTCCCCGCTGCGGGCCGGGGACCCATCAGCAGAGTACTGGGGCTGGATTTTCCATTTGGGAGATTAAGTCCCCACGCCGGTGTGAAACGGTGGTGTTTTACGCCAGGAAAACCGGGACAAAATGGCCACTGATTCGCCGTTTTGCTGGGGGCTAGCAACCAGGCAGCACTCTCGCTGCCGATACGGCCCTGAGCATTGCCGGGTCTATGGCCGTGCATGCACATGGCGGCAGCCGCGTCGTGCTCCATGGCAGGCTCAGCCCACGGACCCGGACTGCAAAAGTAGTCCCCCCCCCACCCCCTCCACAGCCTTCGGCTACTCGCGCACCCAGGACCACCCCCTCACAGTGCCCCCAGCCCCGAATGAAGCCCCCCCTGCCCGCGGATCAGCCCTCACCCAACTGTGGCGGCCCCGGACGGATTCTGTAGTCGCCACGCGAGGTTCTCGAACAGTGTGAGCACACGTAACCCACGCCGACGGGAACTCGGGCCGGTCGGAGTCGGGGCGGGACTCAGGCAATGGCCTGAGGCCGTGGATACTTGTGTGTGCGCCGCTTTTCAGGGGGCGGAGCATCACAAAAGTGGCACCGCCCCCTAATTGCCGTCAAAATGGATTCTCCGCCCCGTCGCCAAACACGATTTCGGTCAGCACATGGACTCTGACACTAAAAGCTCTGCCCGAATGGGAACCGTGCAGTCGAGTCCCAGCTGGGAACTGGAGTGTATTGTGGAAGTAGTAAACTTTATAATCAAATAAGTTTCTCAGCCTTCTCGTTTTGGGTTCCCCTGTGGCCGCTAAAATTTCAGACGTCCCTCATCCACAATATTTTGCTTTTGCGTAAGGCAGTGCTGAATAAGTGAGACATTAAACAAGGTTGTTACTGTCACTCATTCCGTCCCTTGGTTTCTCATTACAGGTAACAATCACATCTCAGAGTTAGACATTTCCTTCCCTGTTCTCTTTCACTTGTGTTAAATACGAGCAGGTTTGAACAAAGAATAAAAAGAACAAAGAAATGTACAGCACAGGAACAAGCCCTTCGGCCCTCCAAGCCCGTGTCGACCATGCTGCCCGACTAAACTACAATCTTCTACACTTCCTGGGTCCGTATCCCTCTATTTCCATCCTATTCATGTATTTGTCAAGATGCCCCTTAAACGTCACTATCGTCCCTGCTTCCACCACCTCCTCTGGTAGCGAGTTCCAGGCACCCACTACCCTCTGTGTAAAAAACTTGCCTCGTACATCTACTCTAAACCTTGCCCCTCGCACCTTAAACCTATGCCCCCTAGTAATTGACCCCTCTACCCCGGGGAAAAGCCTCTGACTATCCACTCTGTCTATGCCCCTCATAATTTTGTAGACCTCTATCAGGTCACCCCTCAACCTCCGTCGTTCCAGTGAGAACAAACCGAGTTTATTCAACCGCTCCTCATAGCTAATGCCCTCCATACCAGGCAACATTCTGGTAAATCTCTTCTGCACCCTCTCTAAAGCCTCCACATCCTTCTGGTAGTGTGGCGACCAGAATTGAACACTATACTCCAAGTGTGGCCTAACTAAGGTTCTATACAGCTGCAACATGACTTGCCAATTCTTGTACTCAATGCCCCGGCCAATGAAGGCAAGCATGCCGTATGCCTTCTTGACTACCTTCTCCACCTGTGTGGAGTTTCTCACAGTGAACCGGACGGAATTCCGGCTCAGGTTGGGTGGAAGTGACGGAGGGTCAGGCACCCTCAGTCATAATGTTTGAACTGCCCGGCCCTACCCTACAAACACAAAACACCTGCCTTGAAAATTATTCGAGGAGCAATGGATCAAAGTGATCGCTCTTCAACAAACAGTAACTTCAGTTTCTTTGGTGTTCTGTTTAATGTATGACTTATAGACCGCTGAGAGTGGCAAAAGCCATCCTAGCCTCTTATTGCACTGGCTGATTTCATGTGCCCATAAACCTCTAGGATGGCACGGGCAGGAGTGATCCAATGCCAGTGCCCTGACTGACTACGTCTGAAAAATGACATCAGGTGATCAGACAGCACTGTTCTCGATCAAGGATGTGGTTATATCACAGGGTGTAATGCAAGCAACTGTGATGCAGTTACCTGAGTGTGAGTCAGTTTGAACTCAGTACTCGGCTGGGGTTAAGGCCCAGGGTTCGGCCTGGCCTAAATACACATCAGCGACATCCAGTTAGACACTCTCACAAAATCACAATTCTATTCACTGGTCAGTTTTAATTTATAAAAAGGTTCCATTCCCACCTAAATGTTAAATCCTGTTGGCTGGGCCCCTTCCCTCTGGAATACCGGCACTGAATCCATCCCCGGAAGCTGTGATCAAAGTCGCCTCCTGCTGATGTTTGTTCAGATTTAGAGGTTGAACGTGCCGAGACATTCCCAGTTGTGGTCTTCTCCACGGTATAAAACTATCCCATGTACGAATCCAGTGAAGGAATCCATCCCAGAAATGACATCCATCAGTCGCCCCTTTGTGTCCCCCCCCAGATGATTGACAGATATTCAACATTGAACCAATCAATGTGTCCAGGTCACCCTGTTACAAACACTGCACCCAAACCTTGGGCTTGCTCTTTGGATATCCTGTTTCTGTGAGTAACTGATTGTTGACACGCCAGCATTTATCTCCCATCGACAAATGAATCTTGCTTCATCAATAAAGAACTTGCTCGAAGCATTCCACTGGTCAGGCAGCATCTGTGGAGAGATAGAAACAAAGTTCACGTTTCAGCTCGGTCACTTTTTGCCACAAGTAAATCTCACCGTTTTCCCAAGTGATTGCAGCATCGGGGTTGGATGGTGAACAGGTTCACGGTGTCCTTTGGAGAACGGCTGAGGTTGTTCCAGCCGTTTGCCTCCCGCTGCCAGTAACCATCGGCCTACGGCAAGAGAAAAAGACAGTGACACCTTTTCCAGTTCTGAGAGCAGTTTGAGCTGAGTTCAGCCCGGTCGGAGGCTGGAACCAGATTTCGGGACTCAGTGACACTGGGCTGGGTTTCTACTCACTGACATACCCGAGAGCGCTCATGTGTGGATTTCAGGTGGGGGTAAGAACAGGAACAGCTGATAGAGAAGAACCTGTGCTGGTTGGATCCACATTGGCAGGGGAACAAGGCAGAACGTTGGATAGAAAATTGCTTCTTTTTAATTTACAGCCATTCATTATGTGAGGGCCAGTGGAACCCTAGTCAATCCAAATAACACCCCGACCACACACAATCATATGTTCAAACCCACTTCTGCTGGTCAGACAGTATCGTTGTCTATTAAAGATATGATTACATCACGACACGTAGAACAAACAAGTGTGTCGGGAGACTGATGTTACCTGAGGGTGAGCAAATCAAGTTTCTGCACTGCTCTGACTTTGAGATCCCCTCACACATCCACCTCAGTGCCATCCAGTCAGTTTCCACTACAACAAAATCACTTTTCCAATCACTTACCACCTTCCTTTTATTAAGAATGAAAGACGACTTTACGTAAGGAGGATGAACAAATTCCTTTGCTGAATCCTGTCGGCTGGGCCTCTTCCCTCTGGAATACCGGCACTGAATCCATCCCCGGAAGCTGTGATCAAAGTCGCCTCCTGCTGATGTTTGTTCAGATTTAGAGGTTGAACGTGCCGAGACATTCCCAGTTGTGGTCTTCTCCACGGTATAAAACTATCCCATGTACGAATCCAGTGAAGGAATCCATCCCAGAAATGACATCCATCAGTCGCCCCTTTGTGTGTCCCCCCAGATGATTGACAGATATTCAACATTGAACCAATCAATGTGTCCAGGTCACCCTGTTACAAACACTGCACCCAAACCTTGGGCTTGCTCTTTGGATATCCTGTTCCTGTGAGTAACTGATTGTTGACACGCCAGCATTTATCTCCCATCAACAAGTGAATCTTGCTTCATCAATAAAGAACTTGCTCGAAGCATTCCACTGGTCAGGCAGCATCTGTGGAGAGATAGAAACAAAGTTCACGTTTCAGCTCGGTCACTTTTTGCCACAAGTAAATCTCACCGTTTTCCCAAGTGATTGCAGCATCGGGGTTGGATGGTGAACAGGTTCACGGTGTCCTTTGGAGAACGGCTGAGGCTGTCCCCCGGTAAGGCAGAAAGACATTTCCAGTTTTGAGTTGATTGAGTTGACATCAGCCAGGCCAGAGGTAGCAACCTGGACTCTGTGACAAGATTATGCCTCGTTAAAATTAGGTCTGAAAACTAAGCTGTGAACCCTGGGATGGTAGATCACACCAGTTTTGACACACGGAAGTGAGTGTTGAACAATCAGTGAGCAATGCAGAGAAGAATTGAGGCTGCAGAGTTGTGGTCTTTGGCATAGTCATTGAGTGTTACAGCACGGAACGAGGCCCTTCGGCCCATCGCGTCCACGCCGGCCATCCAGCACCTATCTATTCTAATCCTATTTTCCAGCACTTTGTCATAACCTTGGACGCTGTGACGTTTCAAGTGCTCAGCCAAATGCTTCTCAAATGTTCTGAGGGTTGCTGCCTCTGCCACCCTTTCAGGCAGCGAGCTCCAGATTCCCAGCAAAGCTTTTCCTCAAATCCCCTCTCAATCTTTACCTTGAATCTCTGCACCCACTCTGGTCCAGTGGAGATTTTGTGGTGGATAATGAAGATATCCCGGACAAGTCACAGAACCAATGAAAAGGTGCTGCTAAAGTCCGAGACCCAAAGAACCCTATTGGCCAAGGTCAGGAAGAGACAGTTGGAATTTCTTGGGCACGTGATGCGAAATGAAGATTTCGACAGTCTGATACCGATTGGAAAGTTTGCTGGTAAAAGAGATGGAGATAGACAAAGTAGGCCCCTTCTAACGAGCCTCACAAACCGGGTGAATGTGCCACCAACAAAGACGATCCATGTCTGGCGGGAAAGATTAGCATGGAGGTCCATGGTCACCGACAGCTTTGTAGGGCAAGGTAGCTGCAGAGAGAGCGAGTGACTGGGCTGGTTTCCTGCACGGCTGTCTCACTCACCGAGGTGTGCTCGAGAGTGCGTTTGCAGAATTCAGGGTGGGCAAGAACAGGAAGAGTTAGAGAAGAACATTTCCTGGGGCCGCACGGTGGCGCGGTGGTTAGCACTGTTGCCTCACGGAGCCACGGACCCGGTTTCAATCCCAGCCCCGGGTCACTATCCGTGTGGAGTTTGCACATTCTCCCCGTGTCTGAGTGGGCCTTACCCCCACAGCACAAAGATGTGCAGGGTAGGTGGATTGGACACGCTAAAATTGCCCGTTCATTGGAAAAAAAGAATTGGGTACTCGAAATTACTTGCTCGGTCTAAGCTCTCACTTTAATTTAAACGTGTCTGGATTTACCTTTTCCACGTTGTTTCCCAGCACGTGGACCTCTGTTCGATCACCTTAGATCATACAGGCTTTGCAGTGCTCTGGTGTTACCCTGCTTCAGTGTCTCGTGCGCCTCTCCACCTCCAGTGCTCCAGGCATCATTCTGTCCTGCAAGAAAAAGATGACAGCTTTGCAAATGAGAAATCCGTTCCTAATACAATGCACATTCGGGCAAAGTGTGTTGCTGTGAAAAACTTTACCATTTGTTACTGTGACATCTCAGTCCGAACTTGTATCAGAGCCATTCGAGACAAAAACGTCAATCTCTGCTCCCCCAGATTCTCCTTTCTTCTCCCACACTGCTAGCTTTTGTCTCCTGAGTTTTGCCAGGATACAGTTCCATGGAAATCAGCATCTCACAACCTCGCACTCATTGTCACCTTTCAAGTCAATATCAATAATCAAAAGGCTGTTCAACTATGGGAGTAGCCCCAATTGAGCTGAATTGTGTCCAAACATATATGAGCTTTCCACCAGGGGTCACTGGAGAGTAACCTGGTGCAGAATCCCAAACTGACGTTAATCATATCATAGATTATCATAGAATTTACAGTGCAGAAGGAGGCCATTTGGCCCATCGAGTCTGCACCGGTTCTTGGAAAGAGCACCCTACCCAAGGTCAACACCTCCACCCTATCCCCATAACCCAGTAACTCCACCCAACACTAAGGGCAATTTTGGACACTAAGGGCAATTTATCATGGCCAATCCACCTAACCCGCACATCTTTGGACTGTGGGAGGAAACCGGAGCACCCGGAGGAAACCCACGCAGACACGGGGAGAACGTGCAGACTCCACACAGACAGTGACCCAAGCCGGAATCGAACCTGGGACCCTGGAGCTGTGAAGCAATTGTGCTAACCACTGTGCCACCGTGTCGCAGCCCATATAAATGCAGTATCGAGTATGAGGGGGAGCATTGACACCAGTTACCAGTTCAACTCTTTCCTTTAGAACACACCCTTAAGAAGACACCTTCTGGAAAATACAGTTAACCACATTCTTGCCGGGAACCTTGAGGCCTGAATGAGAAAATAGCATGTCCAATTGATCAGTCAGGGCTCCCAGCTGCAGTCACGAGATCAGATTAAGGAATGTTACAGGCTCTTTGGAAGCTGCTCTCCCTCTCACTATCCCCCTCCCCCATCCCGTATCCAAATCAGGCCAATTATTGTTCCCCTCCAAATCTCACATTTGTCCCGTGTCCAAGAACAGCAGAGTTCTCCAAACCAGCCTTCTCTGTAAAGAAAAGTGTGTGTTTTCCGTATTGAAGCGACACTTGTCCTGTGTTGTGTATCAGCCGATCACGCCAAGACCAGGCACTAACCCATCTCTCCCTCCCCATTTTGAGATGGTTTGGAATTAGGTTTGAAATTGATGAACATTCCCAGGAAGGAGGGAGTACGGATTATTGTCCATGTTGCAGACCCTGTCCCGTGGAGGAAAATAGGATCATAGGAACATAGGAGCCGGAGAAGGCCATTCAGCCCCTCGTGTCTGCTCTGCCATTCAATGAAATCATGGTTGATCTCCACGTTGCCGCCTGCCTTCAACGCCCCTAACCTTTGACCCCCCCCCGTCAATCAAACATCTGTCCGACTCAGCCATGAATAAATTTGATGACGCCGCCTCCACTGCTCCCTGGGGAAGAGAACTCTACTGCCTAACGGCCCTGAGAGAAACAAATTCTCCTCAACTCCATCTTGAACAGTGGACCTCTTATTCTTAAACTGTGTGCCCTGCTTCTGGTCTCTCCCTCAAGAGGAAACATCCTCCCTGAATCCATCCGATCAATTCCTTCAGAATCTGATATGTTTCAGTAAGATCTCTCATTTTTCTCAACTGCAATGGGTGTCGGCCGAACTTGTTCAACCTTTCCTCACGGGACAAGCCCCTTCATCCCAGGAAAGAGTCGAGTGAAGCTTCTCGCAACTGCTGCAAACACAATTCTATCCTTCTGCAATTAAGGAGACCAAAACTGCATGCAGTATTCCAGATGTGGGGCAGGATTCTCCGCTACCCGGCGGGGCGGGCGGTCCCGGCGCCGAGGGGTGGCGTGAACCACCCTGGCGTCGGGCCGCCCGGAAGGTGCGGAATCCTCCGCCCCATCAGGGGCTCGGCTGACGCCGGCGGGGTTGGCGCCGCCCCAACCGGCGCCGAAGGGCCTCCGCCAGCCGGCGCGCGTTGGCGCATGCGCGGGAGCGCCAGCGTGTGCTGGCATCATCCCAGCGCATGCGCAGGGGGAACAGAGTGCCCCCACGGCACAGGCCCACCCGTAGATCGGTGGGCCCCGATCGCAGGCCAGGCCACCATGGGGGCACCCCCCCCCGGGGCCAGATCCCCCCGTGCTCCCCCCCCCGCCGAGGACCCCGGAGGCCGCCCGCAGAGCCAGGTCCCGCTGGTAAGTACCAGGTCTAATTTACGCCGGCGGGACCGGCCTAAAACGGGCGGCCGCTCGGCCCATCGCGTGCCGGAGATTCGCCGGGGGGGCGGGGAGAGCCGTTGCCAGCGGCCGCCGACCGGCGCGCCGTGATTCCCGCCCCCGCCAAAACCCCGCCGCCGGCGAACTCGGCAGCCGGCGGGGGCGGGATTCATGCCGCCCCCCGCCGAGTCTCCGGCCCGGCGGTGGTTCGGAGAATCCCGCTCGTGGTATGTAAATGCAGTAATATGCCTCTATTTCTCCAGGGCAATTAGGGACGGGCAATAAATGCAGGCCTAGCCAGCGATGCCCACTCCCCATTAATGAATAAAAATAATCCATTCCCCTTGCAATAAACACCAATATTCCATTTGCCTTCCTAATCGCTTGCTGTGTCTGTAAACAAATCTTTTGTGACTCATGCACCAGGACACCCAGATCCCTCTGTACCCCAGAGTTCTGCAATCTCTCTCCATTTATATAATACACTGCTTTTGTATTCTTCCTGTCAAAGTTCACATTTTCCCACATTATACTCCATCTGCCACATTTTTGCCCACTTGCTTAACCCATCCATATCTTGCTGTGGGTTAATTTACCTCCTGTTGACAATTTACTTTCCGACCTATCTTGGTGCCATCGGTAAACTTAGCTACCATGCATTTGGTCCCTTCATTGGCGTCATTGATCTAGTTTGTAAATAGTTGAGGCCCCAACATTAATCCCTGTGGCATTCCATGGCCTACAGATTGCCAACCCAAAAAAGACCCATTTATCCCTACTCTCTGCTCCCTGTAGGTTAACCAATTCTTTACCAATACGACTATGTTACTGCCTACACCATACCCTCTTATCTTGTGCATGTCAACTTATCAAACACCTTTTAGAAATCCAAGTAAACCACGTCTACAGGTTTCCTTTATCCCCGTTGCTTCTTACTTCCTCAAAGAACTCTAATAAATTAGTTAAACATGATTTCCCTTCCACAAAACCGTACCCACTCTACCGGATCCAATTTTTGCTTTTGCAAGTATCCTACTATAACCTCCTCAGGAATATATTCCAGCAATTTCCCTCTGACAATGTTAGGGTAACTGATCTATAGTTTCCTGCTTTCAGGCTCCTTCCTTGCATAAAAGTTGTATTTGGTATTTTCCAATTTGTTGGGTCCTTTAAGGAATTTTGGAAGATCATAACCAATGCCTCTACTATTGACGGCACAGTAGCACAGTGGTTAGCGCTATTGCTTCACAGCACCAGGGTCCCAGGTTCGATTCCCGGCTTGGGTCACTGCCTGTGGAGTTCTCCCCGTGTCTGCGTGGGTTTCCTCCGGGTGCTCCGGTTTCCTCCCACAAGTCCCGAAAGACGTGCTTATTAGGTGAATTGGACATTCTGAATTCTCCCTCTGTGTACCCGAACAGGCGCTGGAATGTGGCGACTAGGGGATTGTCACAGTAACTTAATTGCTGTGTTAATGTGAGCCTACTCGTGACACTAATAAAGATTATTATTATTTCTGCAGCCACTTCTTGAAGACCCGAGGATGCAGGTTATTTGGACCTGGGGACTTGTCGGCATTTTCCCAGCACCTTTTCCCTGGTGATGGTGATTGGGTTGAGTTCCTCTCTCCCTTTCACTTCTTGAATTTCAAGTATCTTTGGGACGTTTTCCAAACCTTCTACGGTGATGAAAGATGCAAAGGGCGGGATGTTTTTGCCCTTCCTACCTGCGGGATCATCCAATGGCGCTGAAGGCGACCCCTGCTGCGGGTTCCCCAGTTACAGGACTGGACAAGCCATGCAAATCCCCATTGACTTCAGCCAGACCGGAGGATCTACACTTTTATTATTTAAATACTTGTTGAAACTCTTACTATCTGTTTTTCTATTACTAGCTAGCTTTCGCTCATAATCCACTTTCTCCCTCTTTATTATAATACTCATCATTCTTGGCTGGTTCTTAAAATTCAACCGGTCCTCTGACCTATCGCTAATCTCCAGATTTGTCCAATGTTTCTTTAAATTTGATACTGTTCTTAACTTCCATATTTCACAATGGGTGATGCAGCCTTCTCAAAGAGTCTTTCTTTCTCACTGGGCTAAATCTTTGCTGAGAGTTATTGAATATCTCCTTGCAAATCTGCCGCTGCATCTTTAATGTAGTTTCCCAATTCATTTTAGCTGGATCTGCTTTCATACCCTTCGAATTACTTTTGTTCAGTCCTATGTCATTGGTGTCAACGTGGACCATGCCAATTGGATCCTCCCTCTCTCACTGCAAGTTCCTCTCCAACCCCGAGCACCCTGAACCTTGGTGCCCAGGCAGGCAACGCAGCTATCTGGACCCATGCTCTCGCCTGCAGAGAACTGGCGAGACATTCCTATTAACTCTCCCCGTGTGCCATGGTCAATTTGCTCACCCATTTGCAGGTCTCACTTTCATCCATACTGGTGCCAAAAACCTCAAACCTATTGGACACCTCCATGGGCTGAAGCTCCCCCATTTGCCCACACCCTCCTGTCCCTGACCACTGACCAAATCAGGAGGCCCTCTCCTCAGACTGCCTCCAAGGACAAAGTGTCCGCTTAACTTACCCGCCTCCAGATGCATCACACTGCCTGCTCTCGACCTCCAGCTCAAAGAGTTTGAACCAATGCTCCCCAAGCTACACTGAGCGCACATGTGCTTCCCTGAGTAAGACTGGTGTCCAGGAACTCCCACATTCCTGCCCTGCCATCATTATTGTCTGTTAATTAATTTATTTTGTAATTGAATTTATAACTAATATATCCCAACACTCCTCATATGCTTTACTGCTGCTAGTAAAGTTTATTAATACTAATAAAACCTTACAGTTACTAATAAATTACACTAATTTGAATGTGACTGAATGATAATTCCTGGAGACTGAGTTTGAACTCAGCACTCGGCTGGGATTAAGGCCCAGGGTTCGGCCTGGCCTAAATACACATCAGCGACATCCAGTTAGACACTCTCACAAAATCACAATTCTATTCACTGGTCAGTTTTAATTTATAAAAAGGGTTCCATTCCCACCTAAATGTTAAATCCTGTCGGCTGGGCCCCTTCCCTCTGGAATACCGGCACTGAATCCATCCCCGGAAGCTGTGATCAAAGTCGCCTCCTGCTGATGTTTGTTCAGATTTAGAGGTTGAACGTGCCGAGACATTCCCAGTTGTGGTCTTCTCCACGGTATAAAACTATCCCATGTACGAATCCAGTGAAGGAATCCATCCCAGAAATGACATCCATCAGTCGCCCCTTTGTGTGTCCCCCCAGATGATTGACAGATATTCAACATTGAACCAATCAATGTGTCCAGGTCACCCTGTTACAAACACTGCACCCAAACCTTGGGCTTGCTCTTTGGATATCCTGTTTCTGTGAGTAACTGATTGTTGACACGCCAGCATTTATCTCCCATCGACAAGTGAATCTCACTATATTTCCAGTGATTGCAGAGATTTGAAATGTTCTTTGGAGAACGGCTGAGGTTGTTCCAGCCGTTTGCTTCCTGCTGCCAGTAACCATCGGCCTACAGCAAGAGAAAAAGACAGTGTCAACTTTTCCAGTTCTGAGAGCAGTTTGAGCTGAGTTCAGCCCGGTCGGAGGCTGGAACCAGATTTTGGGACTCAGTGACACTGGGCTGGGTTTCTACTCACTGACATACCCGAGAGCGCTCATGTGTGGATTTCAGGTGGGGGTAAGAACAGGAACAGCTGATAGAGAAGAACCTGTGCTGGTTGGATCCACATTGGCAGGGGAACAGGGGGAAAATGTTTCTTTTACATCCAAGTACATGAACCATTGCGATCCAAACGCGGTTGATTCATTCACCTGAGGAAGGAGCAGTGCTCCGAAAGCTAGTGATTTGGAGCAAACCTGTTGGACTTTAACCTGGTGTTGTAAGACTTCTTACTGATTCAAGAAAACACATTCACAAAGAAATCATTGAAATTTCCTCATTGATATCCAACTTGGTGAATGGGGAGGTATGTCCTCTCTATCTGTCTCTCTCTCGCTCTCTCTGTCTCTCTCTCTTTATCCCTCTCTTTGGGTGAAAGAAGTATATCTCATTCTCCTTGTGCACTCACTGTCTTTCCCTCTCACTCTGGGAGATTGAGGAAGTGTTTTCTCCCTCTCAATGTCTCTGGGGGAATTGGGAAATCTCTCTCTCACTCTCTCTGGGTGAACTCTCTGAGTGAGTGGGAAGGGTTTACTCTCTCTCTTACATCTGTAGATGTACATCTGTAGGTGCAGATGGGCTTTAGAGTGGTTTCACAGGTCGGTGCAACATCGAGGGCCGAAGGGCCTGTACTGCGCTGTAATGTTCTATGTTCTATCTCTCTGGGTGAATAAGGATCTGGGGCGAAATTCTCCGGTATCGGCGCGATGTCAGCCGACTGGCGCCCAAAACGGAGCAAATCAGTCGGGCATCGCGCCACCCCAAAGGTGCGGAATGCTCCGCATCTTGGGGGGCCGAGCCCCAACCTTAAGGGGCTAGGCCTGTGCCGGACTAATTTCCGCCCCGCCAGCTGGCGGAAAAGGCCTTTGGTGCCCCGCCAGCTGGCGCGGAAATGACATCTCCGGGCGGCGCATGCACTGGAGCGTTAGCTGACAGTTTCCCACGCATGCGCAGTGGAGGGAGTCTCTTCCGCCTCCGCCATGGTGGAGACCGTGGCGAAGGCGGAAGGAAAAGAGTGCCCCCACGGTACAGGCCCGCCCGCGGATCGGTGGGCCCCGATCGCGGGCCAGGCCACCGTGGGGGCACCCCCCGGGGCCAGATCGCCCCGCGCCCCCCCCCAGGACCCCGGAGCCCGCCCGCGCCGCCTTGTCCCGCCGGTAAGGTAGGTGGTTTAATCTACGCCGGCGGGACAGGCATCCTAGCAGCGGGACTTCGGCCCATCCGGGCCGGAGAATCGCCGGGGGGGGGCCCGCCAACCGGCGCGGCGCGATTCCCGCCCTCGCCGTATATCCGGTGCCGGAGAATTCGGCAACCGGCGGGGGCGGGATTCACGCCAGCCCCCGGCGATTGTCCGACCCGGCGGGGGGTCGGAGAATCTCGCCCCTGATTTCCTCTCTGGGTGATTTATAAAAAGTCCATAGGATGTGAGTATCGCTGGCTGGGCCAGCATTTATTACCCATCCTTAAGTGCCCTGGAATTGAATGGCTTGCTCGGCCATTTCAGAATTAGTCACATTGCTGTGGTTCTGGAGTCACATGTAGGCCAGACCCGGTGAGGACGGCAGATTTCCTTCCCTAAAGGACATTAGTGAACCAGATGGGTTTTTACGACAATTGCTTCATGATCGTCACTTTGTAATTGCAGATGTTTTTACTGAGTTCTCTGCCGTGGTGGGATTGAAAGCCGGGTCCCCAGATCATTCCCCTGACTCTCTGAATTGCAAATCCAATGAGAACGCTACTACACCATCGGTTCCCCAAATAGATTTTACTGGGTGAAAGACGATCGGTTTTCTCTATCTGGGTGAAATGGAATCCGTTGCCTCTTTCTGGGTGAATTTGGGTCTCTTTCCCCTCTTGCTCTGTGAATGGGGATCTGTTTTCATGAGAATCTTGTTGTGCATTTGCATTAATTCTTACTTCAGTGCAGTGTTAATGTAAGCCTACTTGTGACAATAAAGGTTATTAAATTATTAGCTCTAGTGACGCTCTGTTGTATTAATCGGAAGCGACACCATACGTCCTAGTGCGGGAAAGAGAGAGAGAAGAGGCTGGTTCAGGGAGGATGGGCCAAACGGCCTCTTTCTGTGCTCGAAAACTCTATTTAAAAATAAATAAATTTAGAGGACCCAATTCCTTTTTTCCAATGAAGGGGCAATTTAGCGAGGCCAATCCACCTACCCTGCACATCTTTGGGTTGTGGGGGCGAAACCCACGCAGACACGGGGAGAATGTGCAAACTCCACACGGACAGTGACCCGGGGCCGGGATTGAACCCGGGTCCTCAGCGCCGTGAGGCAGTAGCACTAACCACCGCGCCACTATGCTGCCCGCTCTAAAACTTGATGACATAGAATCATAGAATTCTTACAGTGCAGAAGGAGGCCATTCGGCCCACCGAGCCTGCATCGACCCTCTGAAAGAGCAGCCTACAGGGGAACAAGACAGGGATGCCCGCTGTCTCCATTGTTGTTCGCGTTGGCAATTGAACCTCTGGCCATGGCGTTGAGAGACTCCAGGAAATGGAGAGGGGTGATTAGAGGGGTGTAGTGAATTTTTTGTGATACATCCAGGGGACCAGAGTAGAGAGATAGAAGGCTTGCCTCGAAGGAAAGTGGAAAGAAACTTCCGATACCTGGGGATTCAGATCGCTAGGAGCTGGGGAACCTTGCACAGACTTAATCTGACACGGCTGGTAGAACAAATGGAGGAGGACTTCAAGAGGTGGGACATGCAGCCTCTATCGCTGGCGGGCAGGGTGCAAGCAATTAAGATGATGGTCCTCCCGAGGTTCTTATTTGTATTTCAATGTCTCCCTATACTAATCACCAAGACCTTTTTTAATAAAATAGACAGGAGCATCACGAGCTTCGTGTGGGCAGGGAAAGTTCCGAGAGTAAGGAGGGGGTTCCTTCAGCGTAGTAGGGACAGAGGAGGACTGGCACTACCGAACTTGGGCGATTACTATTGGGCCGCCAATGTGGCAATGATACGTAAATGGATGATGGAGGGTGAGGGAGCGGCGTGGAAAAGACTGGAGAGAAAGTCCTGTAAAGGGACGAGTTTAGAGGCGCTGGTGACGGCGCCGCTACCGATCTCACCTAAAAAGTTTACCACGAACCCGGTGGTGGCGGCAACACTGAATATCTGGGGACAGTGGAGGCGACAGAGAGGGGTGCGGGGAGCCCTGGTGGGGTCCCCTATCAGGAACAACCATAGGTTCGCCCCAGGAAGAATGGATGGAGGATTTCAGAGCTGGTACCAGTTGGGAATTAGGAAGGTGGGAGATTTATTTATAGATGGGACTTTTGCGAGCTTGGGAGCATTGGAGGAAAAGTATAAGTTGCCCCGGGGAAATTTCTTGCGATATATGCAGATGAGGGCGTTTACTAGACAACAGGTGAGGGAATTTCCGTTGCTCCCGACACAGGGGATACAGGACAGGGTGCTTTCAGGGGTGTGGGTCGGAGAGGGCAAGGTGTCAGAGATTTATAGAGAGATGAGGGAAGAGGGGGAGGAGTCGGTGGGCGAACTAAAAGGAAAGTGGGAAGAAGAATTAGGGGAGGAGATAGAGGAGGGTATGTGGGCTGATGCCCTAAGCAGGGTAAATTCCTCTTCCTCATGCGCCAGGCTTAGCCTGATTCAATTTAAGGTGCTACATAGAGCACACATAACGGGGGCAAGATTGAGCAGGTTCTTTGGAGCGGAGGACAAATGTGGGAGGTGTGGTGGGAGCCCGGCAAACCACGCACATATGTTTTGGGCATGCCCGGCACTGGAAGGGTATTGGAAGGGAGTGACGGGAGTGATTTCGCGGGTGGTGAAGGCCCGGGTCAAACCAGGCTGGGGGTTAGCTCTATTTGGAGTTGCGGAAGAGCCGAGAGTGCAGGAGGCGAAAGAGGCCGATGTCGTGGCCTTTGCGTCCCTAGTAGCCCGGCGCAGGATCCTACTCATGTGGAAGGAGGGGAAACCCCCCGGACTGGAGGCCTGGGTAAATGATATGGCGGGGTTCATTAAACTGGAGCAGATAAAGTTTGCCCTGAGAGGATCGGCTCAAGGGTTCACCAGGCGGTGGCAGCCATTTCTCGACTACCTAGGGGAACGTTAGAGGGAAGACAGATGACCAGCAGCAGCAACCCAGGGGGGGGGGGGGGGTTTAGTTTAGTTTAGGTCAAAGATAAAGGGGTTTTGTTACCTGTGTATTGTTAAAAAGTTCTGTTTTGTTATTGTTTCGTTTGCTTTGTAAGAGGGAAAAATTGTTGTTTGGAAAAAAATTTCAATAAAATATATTAAAAAAAAAGAAAAAGCAGCCTACCTAGGCCCACACCCCGCCCTATCCTCGTAACCCCACCTAACCTGCACACTGAGGGACAATTTAGCACGGCCAATGCACCTAGCTTGCACACTTTTGGACTGTGGGAGGAAACCGGAGCACCCGGAGGAAACCCACGCAGACTCGGGGAGAACGCGCAGGCTCCGCACAGACACCCAAGGCCAGAATCGAACCCGGGCCCCTGGTGCTAGGAGGCAGCAGTGCTAACCACTGTGCCGACATGTAAGAGATAATGCACTGTAACTAAAACTCCATTGTTTTAAGCCCCTAATATCACACCTCCAAAACGCAACATAGTAAATGCCAATGAGGACTATGAATGTGCGCTATCTAGCAACCCGGAAAGAAGAAATCTATCGCGGAAAGTTGGAAAAAAAACAGTTAGAAAGGAAAGCTTTCCACCTGGCACGACACATGCGACAGAGAACTAGTGAGCTTGGTGGACGTGAGTAGCAATAAGCTGCCTGCAGAATAGATTATACAGCTGTCTGTGATAAATAAGAGGCTGAAGCTGAAGTGATTGCCTTGTGAGTGAGGGAATCAACGGAGCTGCTGAAAACATGGTTGTGAAGTGTGCAAACGGGAAACCTCCATTGATAGGAAAACGGCAGGAGTTTTAGGCGTTGTGGGACCATTTGATGAAAATGTGGAGCGATAGAGGTCCTATAATGAACGTTTTGACTATTTTGCGAAGATATTATGGTGCCCACTTCCCTGAGCGTAATGGGGGGGGGAGAGAGCAGATTGTAGATATTTTGCAAGCACGGTTTTCGTCGAAGCCCTTGGCGAGTGAAAGAAATCATGAAGAAAATTAAAATGAATGAAATGAAAATCGCTTATTGTCACAAGTAGGCTTCAAATGAAGTTACTGTGAAAAGCCCCTAGTCGCCACATTCCGGCGTCTGTTCGGGGAGGCTGGTACGGGAATTGAACCGTGCTGCTGGCCTGCCTTGGTCTGCTTTCAAAGCCAGCGATTTAGCCCAGTGTGCTAAACCAGCCCAGAGGAGGAGCCAATCGTGCAATTTGTGACTGAGCTAAAAAGACTTGCAGAATATTGTGAGATCGGAGATGTGCTGGATGACACTATTCAGGACAGATTGGTTTGTGGTCTACGCAAGAAGCGATACAGGAATATATGCTAACTGAGAGTAATCCTACTCTGCAGAGGGCGATGAAAATCGATGTTTCTATGGAGCTGGCTGCAAAGGAAGCTCAGCAATTGCGTTTGGATACTCAAATACACAAAACGGCTGCTGAATCAACACCCAAGAATCTTGAGATTCATACATGTTACCAATGTGTAATGCCAGGGCACCCTCATGCTGAATGTTGGTGTAAAGACATGATGGTATGTCAAAGCAATGGGAAAAAAGGACACTTAGAGCGTCCTGCAGGAAGAAAAAGCAAGCTCTTCAGTAAGAATAAGAGCAGGAACAAACCAAGGCAGCATTTAAACAAATTAAAAGGAGGCATGTCCATGCTGTACAAAAGCAGCAAGGAAAACGAAGCAACTCACAGTCAGAGGAGGAAATAAATATCACTGAATGTGCTAGCTATTGCTGGTGCTACATACCAATTCTGGGTCACTGCACTGCTGGATGGACAGCCAGTGAGGATGAAAGTTGATACTGGGGCAGCAGTCTCATTCGTGCCAGAAACTGTCTACAAGAAGAAAATCAAACATATTCCCTTGAGGCGGTCAAAGATAATGATAAAGACATACACAGGAGAAGTGGTTCCACTGAAGGACGTCATTGTAGTAGCTGTGCAACTGATTGGGCAAACAGCAAGTTTACCTCGACATATAGTAATGGGAAAATACCCAGCGTTGATGGGTCAAACGTGGCTGGAGACGATTTGATTGAACTGGGCCGAGGTCAACATGGTGACCAATGCAGAATCCGGCCTCGCAAATGTTTTTAAAGAAGTCCACTGTTGTGTTCAATGGTGAATTCGGGAGCATGACAGATATGACAGTTAAACTGAAAATAAAGGAAGGAAGGCCGGCAAAATGCTTGACGGCAAGGTCTGCACCATATGTTATTAGGCCAAATGTGGAGGCTGACTTGGAACGGCTTGTGAAGTCCGGAGCCTTGGAACCTGTCAGCATTAGTGAAGTAGTTCCTGTCATTAAGAAAGATGGATCTGTAAGGTTGTGGGGACTTCAAGGTCTCCATAAATCCAGTGCTGAACAGTACCCATTACCTCACATTGATGATTTGTTTGCGGGATTCGTAAGAGGCCAACATTTCACCAAAATTGATCTGAGCCAAGCTTACTCACAGATGAATTGCGAACAAGAAGTCACAGAAACGTCTGACAATTGCGACCATAAAGGCTTGTTCTAGTATTGAAGGTTGCCGTCTGGTATCACATCAGCTCCTGCATTGTTTCAAAGAGCAATGGATCAGATCCTGAGTGGACTGAGCGGATATCTGGATAACATCCCAGTCACTGGAAGAGATGAAGAGGAACACCTTCGAAATCTGGATTCCACTCTCCAGAGATTGGGAGACAATGTCCTGTGAGTCTATAGGTACAAGTGTGCATCCTTCCAATATTCTGTTGAGTATTTGGGACATGTGAAGGACGTTACTGGCCTTCGCAAATCTCCTTCAAAGGTTAAGGCCATGAGAGAGGTGCCTGCACCTCAGAATATTAACCAGATATGTTGCATCTTGGGATTGTTGAACTATTTTGAAAGATTTGTCCCAAACCTGGCAACAATTCTGAAACTATGACATAACCTCTTGTGCGAGATCAAGAAGTGGAAGTGGTTGCATCAATACAACAGCGCTTTCATGCAAGACAAATAAGTTGTCATACCGTGATCCTACGTTACCCTTACATTTAGCTTGCGATGCACCTCCCTATGGTGTAGGAGCGATGGTCTCTCACATCATTCCATTGAGTGAAGAAAGACCCAATTCTTTTGCTTCTCAAACCTTGAGCAAAGCTGAAAGTTACTATGCCCAGATTGAAAGGGAAGCATTGGAAAAAATCATTTTTGGAGGAAAGAAAGTCCATCAATTCCTGTACAGGAGAACGTTCACATTGCTGACGGGCCATCGTCCGTTAACTACCATTTTTGGACCACACACGGGAATTTTGTCACTTGCCGCAAGTAGAAGCAAAGATGGGCATTGCTTTGGTCTGCACAGACTTATTCCATTGAGCACCAACAGTCAGGTCTACGTGGTAATGCGGATGGACATTCAAGATTACCACTGCCAGATAGTTTGTCGGACTATCCCAACGGGAATATCTTCTACGTTGAGGAATCACACTCGGAGTGATCCGATATGCTCAGAAGTGATGCATATGGTATTACGCGAGAAGACTTCAGAACTAACACCTAACCTGAAACCTTACTACTCCAGGAGAATAGAGCTATCAGTATAGTCAGGAAAATTCCAGCCCTTGTTCTGATGGTGATAGTTAAAAGAGGAATGTTAGATGGCAGAATACTAGGCTAATTCCCTGTTTTGTTTTCTAGAAATTGCCACGGGACCATTTTCATCCACTTGCGTTTGCAGAGATTTGGTTTTACAACTCACCTGAAAGACGGCAGCGCTGAGAGTGCAATGCTCACTTTACAGCACTGAATTGTTAGCCGAGAAAATGTGCCAACCAGGGCGGCACTGCGGCGCAGTGGTTAGCACTGCTGCCTCACGCCGCCGAGGACCCGGGTTCGATCCTGGCTCTGGGTCACTGTCCGTGTGGAGTTTGCACATTCTCCCTGTGTCTGCGTGAGTCTCACCCCCACAACCCAAAGATGTGCAGGGTAGGTGGATTGGCCGCGCTAAATTGCCCCTTCATTGGAAAAAAATGAATTGGGTACTCTAAATTAAGTTTTTTAAAAAGAATGAGGCCAACGTATCACAAGCGGAAACTTGTCATATGACTGTAAATGATGGGGGTTGGAACCAATAGCATTAAAGAACAGAAAAGCTCTGGCGATCAGACAGCAGTGCTGTCTATCAAGGATGTGTTAAGAGTGTAAGATAAGCAAGTGTGAAGCGAGAGGGTGAGCTCGACCCTGAGCTGTGTTTGAGACTGTGTGAAGCCTGTTCTAAATACACATCAGGGACATCCAATTGGAGACTGTCACAATGTCACTCTTCTTACCACTTACCTGCTTTTTAAAAATGGTCCAATGAAAGATGACTTTACGTAAGGAGGATGAACAAATCCCTTTTCTTTGCTGAATCCTGTCGGCTGGGCCTCTTCCCTCTGGAATACCGGCACTGAATCCATCCCCGGAAGCTGTGATCAAAGTCGCCTCCTGCTGATGTTTGTTCAGATTTAGAGGTTGAACGTGCCGAGACATTCCCAGTTGTGGTCTTCTCCACGGTATAAAACTATCCCATGTACGAATCCAGTGAAGGAATCCATCCCAGAAATGACATCCATCAGTCGCCCCTTTGTGTGTCCCCCCAGATGATTGACAGATATTCAACATTGAACCAATCAATGTGTCCAGGTCACCCTGTTACAAACACTGCACCCAAACCTTGGGCTTGCTCTTTGGATATCCTGTTTCTGTGAGTAACTGATTGTTGACACGCCAGCATTTATCTCCCATCAACAAGTGAATCTTGCTTCATAAATAAAGAACTTGCTCGAAGCATTCCACTGGTCAGGCAGCATCTGTGGAGAGATAGAAACAAAGTTCACGTTTCAGCTCGGTCACTTTTTGCCACAAGTAAATCTCACCGTTTTCCCAAGTGATTGCAGCATCGGGGTTGGATGGTGAACAGGTTCACGGTGTCCTTTGGAGAACTGCTGAGGTTGTTCCAACCGTTTGCCTCCCGCTGCCAGTAACCATCGGCCTACAGCAAGAGAAATGTCCCTTTCAATGATTTAGCCAATTTTCTTTTTGTTATATAAATTTAGAGTACCCAATTCATTTTTTCCAATTAAGGGGCAATTTAGCGTGGCCAATCCACCTACCCTGCGCATCTTTGGGTTGTGGGGGTGAAACCCACGCAGACACGGGGAGAATGTGCAAACTCCACACAGACAGTGACCGAATCGAACCTGGGACCTCGGGGCCGTGAGGCAGCAGTGCTAACCACTGCCAAGCCAATTTTCTTTTGAATGTTACTATTGAATCTTTTTCTTCCAAATAAGAGGCAATTTAGCGTGGCCAGTCCACCTACCCTGCACATCTTTGGGTTGTGGGGGCGAAACTCACGCAGACACGGGGACGATGTGCAAACTCCACACGGACAGTGACCCGGGGCCGGGATCGAACCCGGGTCCTCGGCCCCGTGAAGCAGCAGTGCTAACCACTGCGCCCGTGCTGCCCTTGTTATTATTGAATCTGCTTCCACCGCCCTTTCAGGCAGCGCAGTCCAGCTCACAACTTACTGTCTAAAGAAAATCTCCTCAAATCCCCTCTCTGGTTCTTCTGCCAATTCTCTTGAATCTGAGTCTCTCCGGTTACTGACCCGTCTGTCATTGTAAATAGTTTCCCTTTACTCGATTAAAATTCCTCATGATATGAAACTCTTTGATTAAATCGCTTCTTAACCTTCTCTGCTCTCAGGAGAACAATCCTAGCTTCTTCAGTCTCTCCGCATTAAGTGAAGTCCCTCATCCCCCGTGGTACCATTCTGGTAAATCTCCTCCGTACCCTCTCCAAAGTCTTGACATCATTGTTGAGTGTTTCGGGCAGCACGGTGGCGCAGTGGTTAGCACTGCTGCCTCACGGTTTGATCCCGGCTCTGGGCCACTGTCCGTGTGGAGTTTGCACATTCTCCCCGTGTCTGCGTGGGTTTCGCCCCCACAACCCAAAGATGTGCAGGGTAGGTGGATTGGCCTCGCAAAATTACCCTTAATTGGAAAAAATGAATTGGGTACTCTAAATGTTTTTTTTTTAAATCATTCCTGAGTGTTTTAGAAAGGTTTAGTATACCTTATTTGCTTTTGCACTCAATGCCTCTATTTATAAAGCAAAGGATCCTGTATTTTTTTTAAGAGCATCAATAACTTGTCCTTCTGCCTTCGAATATTTCTGTGCCTGAACCCTCTTGAATTGAAATGAAAATGAAATGAAAATCGCTTATTGTCACAAGTTGGCTTCAAATGAAGTTACTGTGAAAAGCCCCTAGTCGCCACATTCCGGCACCTGTTCGGGGAGGCTGGTACGGGAATTGAACCGTGCTGCTGGCCTGTCTTGGTCTGCTTTCAAAGCCAGCGATTTAGCCCTGTGCTAAACCAACCCCTTACACTACATATCTTTAAAGCTATACCATTTAATTTATATTGTTATGGGCCAGGGTTTAGAGAACCCCAAAGTGTATCATGGAGTTCACCTGACCCACAACTTTTACTAGATTGTGGTATGGGGAGCACACGGCCCACTCTACAGGTGTGGGACAGCAGAAATGGAAAAGTATTTTTTAAAGCAAAACAATGTTTATTCTATGAACTCAAGTTAACCTTTTTAAAACATACAGTGAACATCTTAGCAACCATCAATTCAAATACAACCCCCAAAGAATACAACACTAAGTAATCCTTAAGCTGTCCTTTAAACATCCATAAGACTTTTTAAAAACTCTAAAACAGAAGCACATCAGGTTAAAGTCACTACTGAGAGCAGTTATTAGTTTCAAATCACCAAGGGATCGATTTACAGTCTTTAGATTACAGAGAGAGAGACTCATACACCTTCTGGCTGTGACTGCAGCTATCCAGCTCTGAAAACGAAACTAAAACACACCCTGCAGCAAACAGCCTAAAACGAAAGTAAAAAGCTGACAGACAGCCCAGCTCCACCCACTCTCTGACATCACTGCAGTAATAAACACCCATTTCTTAAAGGTACTCTCACTACAGATATTTATATACGCACCCATTTATAAACACCCATTTCTTAAAGGTACTCTCACTACAGATATTTATATACGCACCCATTTATAAACACCCATTTCTTAAAGGTACTCTCACTACAGATATTTATATACGCACCCATTTATAAACACCCATTTCTTAAAGGTACTCTCACTACAGATATTTATATACGCACCCATTTATAAACACCCATTTCTTAAAGGTAGTCTCACATGACAATATTGCCTCTTCTCATTTTCCTTATAAAATACATTACTGAACTTAACGGAAGCTGTGCAAATAGATCACAACTCTGTGCTTAAGTGAGGGCAAGCTTTATTTCCACAATTACGAATGCAGTGGCCGGACGTAGGGCCCTGCCCGCCCCACCATACAATTGGGTGGGTGGGGAGTTTAAAATTCAGGCCTCTGTGTCTCTCCACACATTTATACCTGGTTTTCCTTCTCTGGCATCGCACAACTTAAAAGGCTAACCACTGCGCCACTGTGCTGAGCTGATGAAGTACACCATTAAAGGTAAAATAGGATACTGAAGAACCCCCGAATATTGAGCAGCAGTGATTGTTGTCACGGTAAAATAGGGTACTGAAGACCAAGACAGGGCCGGGGATTGGCCATGCTAAATTGCCCCTTAATTGGGAAAAAAATAATTAGGTACTCTTAAAAAAAAAAAATTTACAACATGTTTGATTTTGTTCCCCGTTAAAGTCAAGGGGAGGGTAATCTGGGCCTGGTGTGAAACAAGATGCCGATTTGCAATTGTATGTCACCATGTCACTGGCAAATATACATTTTTGCCCCTGTGTTCATGTCTACACATGCACGTTATTCTATACAATCGTGAGAATAATGAGTGAGGCCAGCTTCTGAAGAAACAGGAACTCCATATAATTTGCCAGAACAAATTAGTTCCCTCTTGGGAATGTGGACAGTATTTTGCAACAACTGCAAAATGAAGTACCTGACCGTTACTTACTGGGGAGGCAGAAATATTAACGGTCTGGAGCAGTAATTGTTTGCAGGTATCACAGCTTGAGTTTCAAGAATGAAGTTGGAGGGCAGCACGGTGGCGCAGTGGGTTAGCACTGTTGCCTCACTGCGCCGAGGTCCCAGGTTCGATCCCGGCTCTGGGTCACTGTCCGTGTGGAGTTTGCACATTCTCCCCGTGTCTGCGTGGGTCTCACCCTCACAACCAAAAAGATGTGGATTGGCCACGCTAAATTGCCCCTTAATTGGAAAAAATGAATTGGGTACTCTAAATTTATTTTTAAAAAAGAATGAAGCTGGAGAGATGAAGACTTAACAGCCTCATCACGCAGCCTCGTGAGAACGTGACTGAGAATTTCCTCCTGAAGAATTCAGACACTGGTAGAACCTCAGGGATTGGTGACTGGGGCAGCATGATGGTGCAGTGGTTAGCACTGCTGCCTCATGGCGCCGAGGACCCAGGTTCGATCCCGGTTCTGGGTCACTGTCCGTGTGGAGTTTGCACATTCTCCCCATGTCTGCGTGGGTCTCACCCCCACAACCCAAAGATGTGCCGGGTAGGTGGATTGGCCACGCTAAATTGCCCCTTCATTGGAAAAATGAATTGGGTATTCTAAATTTATATTTTTTAAAAAGAGATTGCGGACTAAGGAGCATTGCGCATAGATAAAAATGAACCTTCAAAGAAAGATAAATTTTAAAAATGAGCAGTTGATGTGCTTTGGAATCTATTCAAAAACATGACCGCTAAAATGAAAATGATCAAATGCTGGCTAACCAGGAGTCACCTGCAGGTGGCAGTCTCGTTGAGTCTTGATCTTCTAGCATCTGCCTCGCTCCCTCTAATATTGCATCACCACTTGCCTTTACAAAAGGCCACATTTTCTGTTTCAGTTTTGAGCCTGCTGGGAGTGCCGCACAGGCACATCCCATAATTTTCTCTCCACCGCATCGCATATGCTTTAAGCGAAGTGACCGTTGTTACATAGGTGGTCCAGTCCACACCAGCAGCTACACACAAACAGCGAGGTTGTTGAGGAATTAATCTGTTGGTTGGGTGCAAGGACTGGAGAAGGAACATTGGCCTGGACTTCCCAGGCAGGCTACGATGAAGGATTTCTGATCTGATAAGGTGATCACACCGTTACCTCCAGCCTCCACACCAGGAGTGCTCTATCCTTCAAAATGGATGAACCACAAAAATAACATTTAATCTGACCAGGGGCTCAAGATGTTCATAGATACATAGAAGATAGGAGCAGGAGGAGGCCTCTTGGCCCTTCGAGCCCGCTCCGCCATTCATCACCATCATGGCTGATCATCCAACTCAATAGCCTAATCCTGCTTTCTCCCCATAGCCTTTGATCCCATTCTCCCCAAGTGCTGTATCCAGCCGCCTCTTGAATATATTCAAAGTTTTAGCATCAACTACTTCCTGTGACAATGAATTCCACGGCTCACCACTCTTTGTGTGAAGAAATATCTCCTCATCTCTGTCCGAAATGGTTTACCCTGAATCCTCAGACTGTGACCCCTGGTTCTGGACACACCCATCATAGGTAACATCTTCCCTGCATCTCCCCTGTCTAGTCCTGTTAGAATTTTATAAGTCTCTATGAGATTCCCCCCTCATTCTTCTGAACTCCAGCGAGAACAATCCCAACCCAGTCAATCTCTCCTCATATGACAGTCCCGCCATCCCTGGAATCAGTCTGGTAAACCTAGTTCAGGAGCTTTTATCGACCCGTTTTCTGCCTGGATGAGTGACTCCAGTACTGGAGGGCCTCTGCTGTTGGCTGTGCAGAGAGCCAGTCCTTTATGTTCAGGAGCTCCATTGGGAGCACAAGAGCCATGCATCTGAAGTCAATGGCACTCTGATATGGCAACAGGCCTGAAATTCAAATATGTTACTGGATAAGCAGTACGGACATTTAAAGTTTACTTGGGGCACAAGGTTTTTGCTGAGTAGAGCTATGACAAAAAAAACTCTTTGTCATTATTTTTTTTAAAATGTTTATTAAGGTTTTACATTTTAGAGCATGATGCCACAAGATTACAAAATAATACATCACTGATGCACTATCAATTACCACAAAGACGAGAGTAGTGGAATAATCGAGGCTTTATTGAGCAAAGATGTTGTGCCTCCTGTAGCTGGAATCAGAATGGCTGCAGCCCCGGCGAGCACACACTTTTATACCCCGCCTACTGGGCGGAGCCAGCAGGCAGGGATTTACCATTGTACCTCTAGTATATGTGTCTTACCGTAATACATATAATACAGCTAGTGGTGACTACCACAATCACCATGGCAAGGAAAACATAACTCAGCATACCTGAGTACAGAGAGGGACAGACGAATCATAGAGCACGATTCTCCTAAACGGGAACGGAGTCTCCGAGTGAGCGTGTTTAGCCGTGTGTTTTCCGGCACTCGCAGTGCTGAGAAACACGTGGCTAGTCAACAAGACTCGTGTTGAATCAGGGGCCTGAATGGGGAACTGGGACCGAGGTCGCACATAGCCCCGTTTTATACAGTGGGGAGCTCCGCTCGCTGGGGAATTTCACCCATCATTTGATGGTGCTTCTGTGAAGCACCTTGAAAAGTTTAAGTTGGTCGCCATACTGTAGGAAGGATGTGATTGCACCAGAGAGGGTGCAGAGGAGATTCACCAGGATGTTGCCTGGGCTGGAGCGTTTCTGTTATCATAGAATTTACAGTTTTTACAGTGCAGAAGGAGGCCATTCGGCCCATCGAGTCTGCACCGGCTCTTGGAAAGAGCACCCTACCCAAGGTCAACACCTCCACCCTATCCCCATAACCCAGTAACCCCACCCAACACTAAGGGCAATTTTGGGCACTAAGGGCAATTTATCATGACCAATCCACCTAACCTGCACATCTTTGGACTGTGAGAGGAAACCGGAGCACCCGGAGGAAACCCACGCACACACGGGGAGGATGTGCAGACTCCGCACAGACAGAGACCCAAGCCGGAATCGAACCTGGGACCCTGGAGCTGTGAAGCAATTGTGCTATCCACAATGCTACTGTGCTGCCCTTAAACATTATCAAGAGAGGCTGGCTAGGCTGGGGTTGTTATTTAAAAAAATTTTAGAGTACTGTTATAACCTGCCTGCTTACCATTGGCTGGGGACTAATGACAATCCCACAATCCCGTGGGAGTATGAGCTTCCCCAATGAGGGGGGCGGAGAAATCATTAGCAGACTCCCTGCATAAATAAAGCTGGCCAGTTTGGAACCAGCCAGGGAGGAGTGAACAGCAAGGGAAGTTGCTGCTGCTGTTGCATATATATGTTATTGTAAATAAATGTTCTTTGTATCCTTAAAACTCGTGTTGGATTCTTCGTGGCCCTCACAAAAAGTACCCAATTATTTATTTATTTATTTCCAATTCAGGGGCAATTTAGCGTGGCCAATCCACCTACCCTGCACATCTTTGGGTTGTGGGGACGAAACCCACGCAAACACGGGGAGAATGTGCAAACTCCACACGGACAGTGGCCCAGAGCCGGGATCGAACCTGGGATCTTGGCGCCGTGAGGCAGCAGTGCTAACCACTGCGCCACCGTGCCGCTCCAGGCTGGGGTTGTTTTCCTTGGAGCAGAGATGATTGAAGGGGGGGGCGGGGTCATGATCGAGGTGTATAAAATTATGAGGTGCGTAGATAGGGTGGATAGGAAGGATCTTTTCCCCTTGGTGGAGGGGTCAATGACCAGGGGGCAGAAATTTAAGGGGCAGGAGAGTTAGAGGGGATTTGAGTAAAAACATTTTCACCCAGAGGATGGTGGGAGTTTGGAACTCGCTGCCTGAAAGGGTGGAGAGACAGGAACCCTCACAACATTTTAAAAAAATATAAATTTAGAATACCCAATTCATTTTTCCAATTAAGGGGCAATTTAGCGCGGCCAATCCACCTACCCAGCACATCTTTGGGTTGTGGGGGCGAAACCCACGCAGACATG
Source organism: Scyliorhinus torazame (assembly GCF_047496885.1). NCBI lineage: Eukaryota > Metazoa > Chordata > Chondrichthyes > Carcharhiniformes > Scyliorhinidae > Scyliorhinus > Scyliorhinus torazame. Next base: position 23,141,807 of record NC_092738.1, on the reverse strand, counting down.
GGGAGAATGTGCAAACTCCACACGGACAGTGACCCAGGGCCGGGATCAAACCTGGGACCTCGGCGCCGTGAGGCAGCAGTGCTAACCACTGTGCCACCGTGCTGCCCCCAGCCGCACAACATTTAAGAAGTATTTAGATGAGCACTTGAAATGCCACAGCACACACGGCTGTGACAATCTGCTGGGAAATGGGATTAGAACAGATAGGTGCTGGATGGCCGGTAGGGTCGAAAGGCCTGTTTCCGAGCTGTAACACTCAATGACTATCTTGAAGCCTCCATATAAAGGGCCAGCACTGCTGTTGCCTGTTTTTTCTCTAATACTGACTAGAGACACCATCCATACTCTTAATTTGCCATGGCTAAGAAGGGCACTCAAGAAAACGTTTGTTTCCAAAATGGAGTCAGCGGTGTCACTGGTTATATTGTGTTAAGGGTGCTATGTAAACGTAAGTTGTTGTTGAGCCACCAAAGTGCTGACACCAGTGGGGTTTTTTTACTCCTGAGGCATGGGCTGCAATCCAGCTCCAACATGGGATGAAAATATCCCTTTTCCCGAGCTGGTTAGAACATTGCAAATCGCTACCGGGATAATCAGAATTCACAATCCACACAGCACCATCCCTCCTGCAATTGTGTGAGTTTCTATCTGCGGTTGAGCTGGGAGTTCGAGACATAGTTAACCTCCCGGTGCTTTGCTTCCCGTCTACTGATTAGCAACACACACACGCACGAGGATTCGACACAGTCACTGCAAACAAATGGGCTGCCGAACATTGAAAGGGCTGATTGTTTGAGGGGCTCCACAGCCAACAAAGCATGAATTACAAGAACCAGCTGGGCTTTCTCTTCCCAGTTTATTAATCGCAAGCAAATGAGCTGCTGGGGCGTTCAGCCATTGCAGCCCTCATTACCTTCAAGCTCTTACACTCACATCACCTTGTCGCAAAGTTGAGGGTCCAAGCCCCACTTCAGGGACTTCCTTCATAATTTATACATAACTCCCAGAGACAAAGTCAAGTCATCAGAGGGAGCACACAAACTTCCAAAATGCCTCATCTGCCCGACCCTTCAAGCGCAACCTGCCTCGCATGTAGGTTATCAGTCATCTCAGGACCCACCGAACCAGACTGGACCCCGATATAAGAAGGGACAGAGATAATGGGATAGGGAGGAGAGAGCAGGGGTGAATGAATCTGTTCCGACTGGAGAGAAGGATTCAGTGGGACCTCCCAGCGGTCAATTTAATGCAGATACGTGTGAGATAAGTGGGAGGCACGTGTTGTGTTCTGCTTCTTCATGTAGCATAGGCTGCTTCCTTGATGTATACCCTGACAAAGGAAGGTTCAGACTTGGGAGATAGGTTTAACACCTTTATTGAACAGTTAACAATTCTCCTACTTGGGTTCGACTCTCCTGCTAATCTATCTACAGTAACTCAATCTAACTAACCAGTCTGCTCTAATCCATGTGGTGGGTGTGATGCTTCCTGATCTGCCCCTGTCTCTCTGAGTGTCGTACAGTAAGAAGTCTTACAACACCAGGTTAAAGTCCAACCGGTTTGTTTCAAACGCTAGCTTTCGGAGCACTGCTCCTTCCTCAGGTGAATGAAGAGATATGTTCCAGAAACATATATATAGACAAATTCAAAGATGCCAGACAATGCTTGGCTTGCGAGCATTAGCAGGTGATTAAATCTTTACAGATCCAGAGTCTTATTGAAGATGGTACAGAAGACCCAGCAGAAACAATATAGATATGGCCGGGTCTTCAATCTGGGCACAGCTCCTTTTCTGTCTTGCTGCTAGTTAGATGGTAAAATGGCAGGTTTTACAGTACAGCAAGGCAATATTATTAATTTCACAAACTAGAGGTCCAAGTTACATGACTCCCACCTCTTCACAGTGTATTTGACAAAGGGTATTTATCCCCCGTCTGGGTCCCCGCGATAGTTAAATGCCTCAACCATTACAAATTGAAAGGAAGGTGACAGGGCCCTTTGTCCTAGCAGATGACAAAACTCTGGTTGGCCAACCTGGGTTATGAAATGCAGATGGCCTTTGTGGTAGTATGTATTAGGGGTCATGTGGGACTGTGAAGCCGTGATACTATTGGCTGACAGATCCCGGGTCCTGGTTGGCTGTTGACCCCTAGCTCCGCCCTGAAGGCGGAGTATAAGAACCCGGGCTTCTCCCTGCCGCTCCAGTCTGTTGCTGAACTGCGGGGAACAAGTCACGCTTAATAAAGCCTCATCGACTTCATCTCTACTCGTCTCTCTCGTAAGTCATTGTGCGCTACAGCCTTTGAATAGTTCTCTTTGAATTTGTTCAGTGTTGCCCACAAAGTGGGCGGGATTCCCCGCAATCGGCGCGATGTCCGCCGACCGGCGCCAAAAACGGCGCGAATCAGTCCGGCATCGCCCCGCCCAAAACGTGCGGAATTCTCCGCATCTTTGGGGGCCGGGCCCTCACCTTGAGGGGCTAGGCCCGCGCCGGACTGATTTCCGCCCCGCCAGCTGGTGGGAAAGGCCTTTGGTGCCCCGCCAGCTGGCGCGGAAATGACTTTGCCGTGCGGCGCATGCGCGGAGCGTTAGCGGCCGCTCACGGCATCCCCGCGCATGCGCAGTGGAGGGGGTCTCTTCCGCCTCCGCCATAGTGGAGACCATGGCGAAGGCGGAAGGAAAAGACTGCCCCTACGGCACAGGCCCGCCCGCAGATCGGTGGGCTCCGATCGCGGGCCAGGCCGCCGTGAGGGCACCCCCCGGGGCCAGATCGCCCCGCGCCCCCCACCCCCAGGACCCCGGAGCCTGCCTGCGCCGCCGGTAAGAGAGGTGGTTTAATCCACGCCGGCGGGACAGGCATTCCATCAGCGGGACTTCGGCCCATCGCGGGCCGGAGAATCGCTGGGGGGGGGGGGGGGCCCCGCCAACCGGCGTGGCGCGATTCCCACCCCCGCCGAATATCCGGTGCCGGAGAATTCGGCAACCGGCAGGGGCGGGATTCATGCCAGCCCCCGGCGATTCTCCGACCCGGCGGGGGGTCGGAGAATCCCGCCCAGTGTTCTTAGTGTCTCCTCAGGGAGAATGAGGTGTAAGTTTCTTCAACACTGCTAGACAACTTTTGTTCAGGGGTAGACATAGTTCAGCCATTTTAAAGGCCTTTGTCCAGTTTTAAAATTTTTAGAAATAGCCATGAGGATACCTATATAAAAATATACAGGGTGTGGTTTTTATGCCCTCACAGTCCTCGTGGCCTTGAAGAAAAAAATTATTCTATTTTGTTTGTTTTGTTTATGTGGTCTCGTGATGGAAGAATAGGGAGTAAAGTCATTCACACTGGCATGTCAGTCACTCAGATGGCAGGGGCAATTGCAGTTCCCTGCTGCATCTTTTTTGTTTTGAGGTTTAAATTCGGGTTTGTGCATCGGCAAGGACTTTGTCCTTGATGCGACCATCAATTCACACGAGACGATTAGTAGAAGTGAACAGTGGTTTTAATCAGCTAGATCTGTGCCTGCGACTGCTCTGTACTGAGTGCCGCCTACAGGCTGCAGATCTATATACCTCCCCCGAGGGGGCGGAGCCACAGGCGGAGCCCACAAGGGCATCAACATAATACAATACAATACAATGGTGAATTGTAGCAGCAATACGTTCACCAGTCCTATCCTGGGATGTGGAATGGGTCGATGACCGGGGAAGATTCAAATATGGTCTTATTGGAGTCGGGGGTCTATTTGGGCTGGAGTTCTGAATTTCCTCTGGAGGGAACAGGCACAAGCTTTCAAGACTCTGCCTGTCCAACTGCTGATTTAAGTTTCCTCGAAAGGGCCTGGGTGTTTTACAGGGTGGTTAGGACTCAGGAGGTGATTGATGGGTCGAGCTGATTTGAGCTATCCACAGGTGAATGATGGGTATTTCACTCTGCGAGTGCCAGCTCTTTTGATCCTGGGGCTGAGAGGTGGTTGTCCAGATGATCTCCTCCCTGTACACCTCACAGACTGTGGGTTCAGCTGTTCAAACCCAGGGATAGTGGTAAGATAGATTGTCAGGAGATTGGGGTGTTCTAGTAGGATTTTGGTCTCTTTAGGAGATTCCAGCTCAGATGCTAACACAACTGGGGTGTTGTAGTTTCTGTTGCTAGGTGCTTTATGTTAGCACTGCAATAGGTGTCAAGTTGCCTCACAATTCTGCCCAAGGTGGATGGATGTGGGATCTATTCTGCTGCTAGTCTGTTCTAGGCTCCGTGCCTTTTGAAACACTATTGTTTTCTGATGGATGGTCAGCTCCTGGTGACTTTTCAATGAAGTGAGGCATCACCCACACTCTTTCTGGGCCAATTTGGAATCTCTCCTGGTCCCCATTTAAATTTGTCATATCGGTGTCAGCTAAACCAATCATTGGCTTCCTAGCCGGGGCCTTTGCTGTGGGGTCAATGCTCTCCGAACTTGTTCCCTATTCCCTGGAACAATTCTGCCCCCAAGTGGAGGGGTAGCTCCAACTATAATCCCTTGTGGCTTTTTAACTGAGGGAGACATCCCACTCTCTAGCTGCCCGTTGGTTTGGGAACTCCCTAATATCGGAAAGAAGGGTTCTGCCAGCCATACTTCCAGCAATTCCTTAACTTATGTCTTTCCTGGTTTAATAGCCTTGGGCGAAATTCTCCATAATCGGCGCGATGTCTGCCGACCGGCGCCCAAAACGGCGCAAATCAGTCGGGCATCGCGCTGCCCCAAAGGTGCGGAATCCTCCGCAGCTTGGGGGCCGAGCCCTAACCTTGAGGGGCTAGGCCCGCGCCGGACTGATTTCCGCTCGCCAGCTGGCGGGAAAGGCTTTTCGTGCCCCGCCAGCTGGCGCGGAAATGACATTGCCGGGCGGCGCATGCGCGGGAACATCAGCGGCCACTGACGGCATTCCCGCGCATGCGCTGTGTAGGGAGTCTCTTCCGCCTCCGCCATGGTGGAGACCGTGGCGAAGGCGGAAGGAAAAGAGTGCCCCCACGGCACAGGCCCGCCCGCGGATCGGTGGGCCCCGATCGCGGGCCAGGCCACCGTGGGGGCACCCCCCGGGGCCAGATCGCCCTGCGCCCCCCCCCAGGACCCCGGAGCCCGCCCGTGCCGCCTTGTCCCGCCGGTAAGGTCGGTGGTTCAATCCCCCCGGCGGGACAGGCATCCTAGCAGCGGGACTTCGGCCCATTCGGGCCGGAGAATCGCGGGGGGGGGGGGAGCCGCCACCCGGGCGCGGCGCGATTCCCGCCCCCGCCGAATCTCCGGTGCCGGAGAATTCGGCAACCAGCGGGGGCGGGATTCACGCCAGCCCCCGGCGATTCTCCGACCCGGCGGGGGGTCGGAGAATCTCGTCCCTTTTCACAGTAACTTCATTGCAGTGTTAATGTAAGCCGACTTGTGACACTAATAAAGATTATTATTATTCCTTCAGGCTCTTTGACTATGTGGGGCATCACAACTCTGCTCTCCCACTTATCTGGTCCCTGTATAATTTGGGGATATCCTGTAAGCCGATTAGACTAGTACAAAAGGTGAAGTCACACGGGATCAGGGGTGAGCTGGCAAGGTGGATACAGAACTGGCTAGGCCATAGAAGGCAGAGGGTAGCAATGGAGGGATGCTTTTCTAATTGGAGGGCTGCGACCAGTGGTGTTCCACAGGGATCAGTGCTGGGACCTTTGCTCTTTGTAGTATATATAAATGATTTGGAGGAAAATGTAACTGGTCTGATTAGTAAGTTTGCAGACGACACAAAGGTTGGTGGAATTGCGGATAGCGATGAGGACTGTCGGAGGATACAGCAGGATTTAGATTGTTTGGAGACTTGGGCGGAGAGATGGCAGATGGAGTTTAATCCGGACAAATGTGAGGTAATGCATTTTGGGAGGTCTAATGCAGGTAGGGAATATACAGTGAATGGTAGAACCCTCAAGAGTATTGAAAGTCAAAGAGATCTAGGAGTACAGGTCCACAGGTCATTGAAAGGGGCAACACAGGTGGAGAAGGTAGTCAAGAAGGCATACGGCATGCTTGCCTTCATTGGCCGGGGCATTGAGTATAAGAATTGGCAAGTCATGTTGCAGCTGTATAGAACCTTAGTTAGGCCACACTTGGAGTATAGTGTTCAATTCTGGTCGCCACACTACCAGAAGGATGTGGAGGCTTTAGAGAGGGTGCAGAAGAGATTTACCAGAATGTTACCTGGTATGGAGGGCATTAGCTATGAGGAGCGGTTGAATAAACTCGGTTTGTTCTCACTGGAACGAAGGAGGTTGAGGGGAGACCTGATAGAGGTATACAAAATTATGAGGGGCATAGACAGAGTGGATAGTCAGAGGCTTTTCCCCAGGGTAGAGGGGTCAATTACTAGGGGGTACAGGTTTAAGGTGAGAGGGGCAAGGTTTAGAGTAGATGTACGAGGCAAGTTTTTTACGCAGAGGGTAGTGGGTACCTGGAACTCACTACCGGAGGAGGTAGTGGAAGCAGGGACGATAGGGACATTTAAGGGGCATCTTGACAAATATATGAATAGGATGGGAATAGAGGGATACGGACCCAGGAAGTGTAGAAGATTGTAGTTTAGTCGGGCAGCATGGTCGGCACGGGCTTGGAGGGCCGAAGGGCCTGTTCCTGTGCTGTACATTTCTTTGTTCTTTGTTTGTAGAAATCCTATTTATTGGTCCTTCTTGGACCTTGGTTAACTTTGCTGGCGTGGCATCGACCTGGCTACCTTTGAACAGCTCACCCACAAGGTTTATGGGTGCCATTTCATCCCGTTGTGTCTCTGGATCTTCCCCAGCTTTATGCTCCCTTGCAGATTTCGCTGGCTAACACCTTGCTGCCAGCCAAATTGTTGGAAACTGATTGCTGCTGTTGTTAGTTCAGGAACTATTCCTGCGATGACAGGGCCTGAAACAGGTCACGCTCCACGTGGACCCGATGCAGGGGAGCAAACACTGATCCACTTCCACTCCCCTGACCAGGGCTTTGGACTCCAGGGAGGACTAGGTGGTTGGAGTTGGGGGTAGGTTGAGTTTCCCTCCAACATTAAGGACTGAGTGACCCCTGTGTTCCGCAGCAGTACAACGGGTGTGCTCACATTTTGGGGCAGGGCATGAGACTCTGTTCATCAGAGGACAAAACTCCAGAAGCTCTCCGGGAGTTTGTCCGTCTCAGACACATGTGGTGCCAAGCTCTCTGAAGGGTAGGTTTCGGAGTGTCTGTGCCTGCTCTAGGCGTCTGGTGGTGACCATGAGTGGTCACACAGTCTGTGCCTGCTCTAGACGTCTGGTGGTGGCCATGAGTGGTCACACAGTCTGTGCCTGCTCTAGACGTCTGGTGGTGACCATGAGTGGTCACACAGTCTGTGCCTGTTCTAGACGTCTGGTGGTGGCCATGAGTGGTCACACAGTCTGTGCCTGCTCTAGGCGTCTGGTGGTGACCATGAGTGGTCACACAGTCTGTGCCTGCTCTAGACGTCTGGTGGTGGCCATGAGTGGTCACACAGTCTGTGCCTGCTCTAGACGTCTGGTGGTGGCCATGAGTGGTCACACAGTCTGTGCCTGCTCTAGACGTCTGGTGGTGGCCATGAGTGGTCACACAGTCTGTGCCTGTTCTAGACGTCTGGTAGTGGCCATGAGTGGTCACACAGTCTGTGCCTGTTCTAGACGTCTGGTGGTGGCCATGAGTGGTCACACAGTCTGTGCCTGCTCTAGACGTCTGGTGGTGGCCATGAGTGGTCACACACAGTCTGTGCCTGTTCTAGACGTCTGGTGGTGACCATGAGTGGTCACACAGTCTGTGCCTGCTCTAGACGTCTGGTGGTGGCCATGAGTGGTCACACAGTCTGTGCCTGCTCTAGACGTCTGGTGGTGGCCATGAGTGGTCACACAGTCTGTGCCTGCTCTAGACGTCTGGTAGTGGCCATGAGTGGTCACACAGTCTGTGCCTGCTCTAGACGTCTGGTGGTGTCCATGAGTGGTCACACAGTCTGTGCCTGCTCTAGACGTCTGGTGGTGGCCATGAGTGGTCACACACAGTCTGTGCCTGTTCTAGACGTCTGGTGGTGACCATGAGTGGTCACACAGTCTGTGCCTGCTCTAGACGTCTGGTGGTGGCCATGAGTGGTCACACAGTCTGTGCCTGCTCTAGACGTCTGGTGGTGGCCATGAGTGGTCACACAGTCTGTGCCTGCTCTAGACGTCTGGTGGTGGCCATGAGTGGTCACACAGTCTGTGCCTGCTCTAGACGTCTGGTGGTGGCCATGAGTGGTCACACAGTCTGTGCCTGTTCTAGACGTCTGGTAGTGGCCATGAGTGGTCACACAGTCTGTGCCTGTTCTAGACGTCTGGTGGTGGCCATGAGTGGTCACACAGTCTGTGCCTGTTCTAGACGTCTGGTAGTGGCCATGAGTGGTCACACAGTCTGTGCCTGTTCTAGACGTCTGGTGGTGGCCATGAGTGGTCACACAGTCTGTGCCTGTTCTAGACGTCTGGTGGTGACCATGAGTGGTCACACAGTCTGTGCCTGTTCTAGACGTCTGGTGGTGACCATGAGTGGTCACACAGTCTGTGCCTGTTCTAGACGTCTGGTGGTGGCCATGAGTGGTCACACACAGTCTGTGCCTGCTCTAGACGTCTGGTGGTGGCCATGAGTGGTCACACAGTCTGTGCCTGTTCTAGACGTCTGGTGGTGACCATGAGTGGTCACACAGTCTGTGCCTGTTCTAGACGTCTGGTGGTGACCATGAGTGGTCACACAGTCTGTGCCTGCTCTAGACGTCTGGTGGTGACCATGAGTGGTCACACAGTCTGTGCCTGTTCTAGACGTCTGGTGGTGACCATGAGTGGTCACACAGTCAGTGCCTGCTCTAGACGTCTGGTGGTGACCATGAGTGGTCACACAGTCTGTGCCTGCTCTAGACGTCTGGTGGTGGCCATGAGTGGTCACACAGTCTGTGCCTGTTCTAGACGTCTGGTGGTGGCCATGAGTGGTCACACAGTCTGTGCCTGCTCTAGACGTCTGGTGGTGACCATGAGTGGTCACACAGTCTGTGCCTGCTCTAGACGTCTGGTGGTGGCCATGAGTGGTCACACAGTCTGTGCCTGCTCTAGACGTCTGGTGGTGACCATGAGTGGTCACACAGTCTGTGCCTGCTCTAGACGTCTGGTGGTGGCCATGAGTGGTCACACAGTCTGTGCCTGCTCTAGACGTCTGGTGGTGACCATGAGTGGTCACACAGTCTGTGCCTGCTCTAGACGTCTGGTGGTGGCCATGAGTGGTCACACAGTCTGTGCCTGCTCTAGACGTCTGGTGGTGACCATGAGTGGTCACACAGTCTGTGCCTGCTCTAGACGTCTGGTGGTGACCATGAGTGGTCACACAGTCTGTGCCTGTGCTAGACGTCTGGTGGTGGCCATGAGTGGTCACACAGTCTGTGCCTGCTCTAGACGCCTGATGGTGGCCATGAGTGGTCACACAGTCTGTGCCTGCTCTAGACGTCTGGTGGTGACCATGAGTGGTCACACAGTCTGTGCCTGTTCTAGACGTCTGGTGGTGACCATGAGTGGTCACACAGTCTGTGTCTGCTCTAGACGTCTGGTGGTGACCATGAGTGGTCACACAGTCTGTGCCTGCTCTAGACGTCTGGTGGTGACCATGAGTGGTCACACAGTCTGTGCCTGCTCTAGACGTCTGGTGGTGACCATGAGTGGTCACACAGTCTGTGCCTGTTCTAGACGTCTGGTGGTGGCCATGAGTGGTCACACAGTCTGTGCCTGCTCTAGACGTCTGGTGGTGACCATGAGTGGTCACACAGTCTGTGTCTGCTCTAGACGTCTGGTGGTGGCCATGAGTGGTCACACAGTCTGTGCCTGTTCTAGACGTCTGGTGGTGGCCATGAGTGGTCACACAGTCTGTGCCTGCTCTAGACGTCTGGTGGTGGCCATGAGTGGTCACACACAGTCTGTGCCTGTTCTAGACGCCTGGTGGTGACCATGAGTGGTCACACAGTCTGTGCCTGCTCTAGACGTCTGGTGGTGGCCATGAGTGGTCACACAGTCTGTGCCTGCTCTCGACGCCTGGTGGTGACCATGAGTGGTCACACAGTCTGTGCCTGCTCTAGACGTCTGGTGGTGGCCATGAGTGGTCACACAGTCTGTGCCTGCTCTAGACGCCTGGTGGTGGCCATGAGTGGTCACACAGTCTGTGCCTGCTCTAGACGCCTGGTGGTGGCCATGAGTGGTCACACAGTCTGTGCCTGTTCTAGACGCCTGGTAGTGACCATGAGTGGTCACACAGTCTGTGCCTGCTCTAGACGTCTGGTGGTGACCATGAGTGGTCACACAGTCTGTGCCTGCTCTAGACGTCTGGTGGTGGCCATGAGTGGTCACACACAGTCTGTGCCTGCTGTAGACGCCTGGTGGTGGCCATGAGTGGTCACACAGTCTGTGCCTGTTCTAGACGCCTGGTGGTGGCCATGAGTGGTCACACACAGTCTGTGCCTGTTCTAGACGCCTGGTGGTGGCCATGAGTGGTCACACACAGTCTGTGCCTGCTCTAGACGTCTGGTGGTGACCATGAGTGGTCACACAGTCTGTGCCTGCTCTAGACGTCTGGTGGTGGCCATGAGTGGTCACACAGTCTGTGCCTGCTCTAGACGTCTGGTGGTGACCATGAGTGGTCACACACAGTCTGTGCCTGCTCTAGACGTCTGGTGGTGGCCATGAGTGGTCACACAGTCTGTGCGTGCTCTAGACGTCTGGTGGTGTCCATGAGTGGTCACACACAGTCTGTGCCTGCTCTAGACGTCTGGTGGTGACCATGAGTGGTCACACAGTCTGTGCCTGTTCTAGACGTCTGGTGGTGGCCATGAGTGGTCACACAGTCTGTGCCTGCTCTAGACGTCTGGTGGTGACCATGAGTGGTCACACAGTCTGTGCCTGTTCTAGACGTCTGGTGGTGGCCATGAGTGGTCACACAGTCTGTGCCTGCTCTAGACGTCTGGTGGTGACCATGAGTGGTCACACAGTCTGTGCCTGCTCTAGACGTCTGGTGGTGGCCATGAGTGGTCACACAGTCTGTGCCTGTTCTAGACGTCTGGTGGTGACCATGAGTGGTCACACAGTCTGTGCCTGCTCTAGACGTCTGGTGGTGACCATGAGTGGTCACACAGTCTGTGCCTGCTCTAGACGTCTGGTGGTGGCCATGAGTGGTCACACACAGTCTGTGCCTGTTCTAGACGCCTGGTGGTGACCATGAGTGGTCACACAGTCTGTGCCTGTTCTAGACGTCTGGTGGTGGCCCTGAGTGGTCACACAGTCTGTGCCTGCTCTAGACGTCTGGTGGTGGCCCTGAGTGGTCACACAGTCTGTGCCTGCTCTAGACGTCTGGTGGTGACCATGAGTGGTCACACAGTCTGTGCCTGCTCTAGACGTCTGGTGGTGGCCCTGAGTGGTCACACAGTCTGTGCCTGCTCTAGACGTCTGGTGGTGGCCCTGAGTGGTCACACAGTCTGTGTCTGCTCTAGACGTCTGGTGGTGACCATGAGTGGTCACACAGTCTGTGTCTGCTCTAGACGTCTGGTGGTGGCCATGAGTGGTCACACAGTCTGTGCCTGTTCTAGACGTCTGGTGGTGGCCATGAGTGGTCACACAGTCTGTGCCTGCTCTAGACGTCTGGTGGTGGCCATGAGTGGTCACACACAGTCTGTGCCTGTGCTGCTGCACTGCCCAGTGGAGTGTCCTTCGGCAGACTCTATTAGAGCTACGGGCTTTTTTAAAAAATCATTTACGGGATGTGTGTGTCGCTGGCTAGGCCGGCATTTATTGCCCATCCCTAACTGCCCTTGAGAATGTGGTGGTGAGCTGCCTTTTTGAACCGTAGCAGTCCCTGTGCTGCAGGGACACCCACGAGAATTCACTCACAATCTCCAGCACTCGGGTCCAGAATGGGCTATTTTATTGCACACCGGCCTCGGGGGGGGGGGGGTTCTCCTTTGGGACTTCAGGAGGGTTTCTCACACCCTCCTTTGTGTTATCTTTGCTGGGTTGGGGCCCTTTCCTATCTACATCACCTTGCTTATCTTTGCAATGCTCATGGGAATGGTTTGGAACTGGGTCTGCCTGAGTTTCCAGGTCTATGGGTTCGAGTCTGCTGTGACAGCTGTATCCCTTGTCCTGAGGAATCGCTGCTCCTCCAGATTGTAGGGTCATCAATTTTTAAATTCCTCTAATAATACCAACTCACGCAACCCCTCAGAGGTGTGTGAATGCGGTTTTGCCTCAGCCGTTCGAGCTCATGTGTGGGCTCTTTACGATTGTTTCGGAATTGCTGCCAATATTTTTTTTTTAAACTTAGAGTACCCAATTATTTTTTTTTCTCTCTCTCCCTTTAAGCTGCTAGCTCCATTTCCAATTGTCCTGAGCTGGAATTCTCTTTCCCTTTCCTGGTTTGCTCTCTCTCTCTATCTCTCCCTCTACTGAAGTTCCCTTTTTCTCTCTCTATTCCCCGCTCCAGCAATCAAAGCTTTTCCAGCTTGAATTTGGCGAGGGGAGGGGATTTGGAGTCGCTGCTGAGCTCCGCATTAACTGCTCTATTGGTAACATGACATCCAAATGTTCTATCAACAACTGGAGCAGTTCACCTCGCTTCACTTTACTGAGCAATTTGAACTCCTAAACTACAGCAATGAGTTGCTGTATTCAAAGGGTTGCTAAAGGTTCACCATTCAAATTTCCTTGTTTGACCCACACCTTGTCATTAAAAGTTGTCATTTTCTTTTTGATGACAATGAACATCTTGCCAAGGTCATCCCCACACCCCCACTACTTGCCTTCAAACAACCGCGCAACCTCAAACGAACCATTGTTTGCAGCAAACTACCCAGTCTTCAGAATAGTGACCACGACACCACACAACCCTGTCATGGCAATCTCTGCAAGACGTGCCAGATCATCGACATGGATACCACTATTACACGTGAGAACACCACCCACCAGGTACGCGGTACATACTCGTGCGACTCGGCCAACGTTGTCTACCTCATACGCTGCAGGAAAGGATGTCCCGAAGCGTGGTACATTGGCGAGACCATGCAGACGCTGCGACAACGAATGAACGGACATCGCGCAACAATCACCAGGCAGGAATGTTCCCTTCCAGTCGGGGAACACTTCAGCAGTCAAGGGCATTCAGCCTCTGATCTCCGGGTAAGCGTTCTCCAAGGCGGCCTTCAGGACCCGCGACAACGCAGAATCGCCGAGCAGAAACTTATAGCCAAGTTCCGCACACATGAGTGCGGCCTCAACCGGGACCTGGGATTCATGTCGCATTACATTCATCCCCCACCATCTGGCCTGCAAAATCCTACCAACTGTCCTGGCTTGAGACAATTCACACCTCTTTAACCTGGGGTTACCCCATCTCTGGATCTGTAAAGATTTAATCACCTGCTAATGCTCGCATTCCTAGCATTGTTTGGCATCTTTGAATTTGTCTATATATGTGTTTCTGGAACAGACCTCTTCATTCACCTGAGGAAGGAGCAGAGCTCCGAAAGCTAGTGACATCGAAACAAACCTGTTGGACTTTAACCTGGTGTTGTAAGACTTCGTACCATTTTCTTTTTGTTAGGGGAAAGGAATTTGTTGTGTTAAGATACTGGCCAGGATTCTCCGTAGCCCGATGCCAAAATCGTGATTGGCGCTCAGGCGTACAATGGATTCCGATATCGGAACCGGTCTGCCTTTCTCCGCCCCCTCCAGGCTGGTGTCATCGTGACACGCGCCGCGCCCCATTTCAATGGCGTTGGCGAGTCATCGGCTGGCCCACCCGCGATGTTCCGCCCCCCCCCACCCCGATGGGCCAGGTTCCCGGTGGCGGGGGCCGCATGTGGTCCCGGGCGTAGCGGGAATCCAGCGTGCCGGCTGCGTACGGTGTCCAGCGCCGCCACAGTCGTTTTTGCGGGTGGGCGCCTGTGCTAGCCCCTCACCTGTACCGGAATCGGTGAGGGTTTCACGCTGAGTTTTCGGTCGTGAAAGTCCATACGTGCTCCGCTGGCCTCAGCACTTAGTCTCCCAAACGGAGAATCCAGCGCACTGTGTTTTAAAATTTGTTCCAGCCACCAAGAATTTCCCTTTTGGCTTCCAATTGACTCCTTTATATTACAGTAGGCTCATGTCTCACTTGAACTATGGTCAAATTCAAATAGGCTTTCCCGGGTTTGAGCTCCGAATTTCTGTTACAGACAGGAGCGGGGGTAATTTAAAGGCCACCAATTTCTCCTCTCACCACGTGTCTGTAAACAGAAAGGTGTTTTGATTTATGTCCCCCTTTCTAAGTGATGGGGTATTTCCCAACCCCTCTGTTTTGGTGGGATCCAAGTTTCTAATAATGACCCCACAGCAAACTCGAGATAGAACAAGCTCAAAGGGTTAGTTTATTTTCACACACTCAAAACACATGGTTGGGGTCATAACATTGTCTCTTTTACATTCATGCAGTGAGGAATAGAGAAAAGAAAGATTTACAATGCAGAGTCCACAAAGAATGGTGTTTCACATGGGCTCCAGAGACCAGAATCAATGTCCAGAGAGATAGACCTTCACTAAGATTGATGTGGAGGTGCCGGCGTTGGACTGGGGTGAGCACAGTACGAAGTCTTACAACACCAGGTTAAAGTCCAACAGGTTTGTTTCGATGTCACTAGCTTTCGGAGCGCTGCTCCTTCCTCAGGTGAATGAAGAGGTCTGTTCCAGAAACACATATATAGACAAATTCAAAGATGCCAAACAATGCTTGGAATGCGAGCATTAGCCGGTGATTAAATCTTTACAGATCCAGAGATGGGGTAACCCCAGGTTAAAGAGGTGTGAATTGTATCAAGCCGGGACAGTTGGTAGGATTTCGCAGGCCAGATGGTGGGGGATGAATGTAATGTGACATGAATCCCAGGTCCCGGTTGAGGCCGCACTCATGTGTGCGGAACTTGGCTATAAGTTTCTGCTCGGCGATTCTGCGTTGTCGCGCGTCCTGAAGGCCGCCTTGGAGAACGCTTACCCGGAGATCAGAGGCTGAATGCCCTTGACTGCTGAAGTGTTCCCCGACTGGAAGGGAACTGGAAGGGTAAAGCGAAGTGCTGAGGTGACCGTCCTTGATGGAGACGAGTGTGTCCAAGAATGCAACTGATTTTGGAGAGTAGTCCATGGTGAGTCTGATGGTTGGATGGAACTTATTAATGTCATCGTGTAGTCGTTTCAGTGATTCTTTGCCGTGGGTCCAAAGGAAAAAAATGTCATCGATGTA
This sequence comes from Scyliorhinus torazame, assembly GCF_047496885.1. Lineage (NCBI taxonomy): Eukaryota > Metazoa > Chordata > Chondrichthyes > Carcharhiniformes > Scyliorhinidae > Scyliorhinus > Scyliorhinus torazame. Next base: position 23,126,499 of record NC_092738.1, on the reverse strand, counting down.
TCTGGTGTATAACGTCGGTTGAAGGTCCTGTGCGGTGAGTAGGTCCTGTTCAAACTTGTGCATGAAGATGTTGGCGTATTGGGGTGCGAATTTGGTCCCCATGGCTGTTCCGTGCATCTGGATGAAGAACTTGTTGTCGAAGGTGAAGACGTTGTGATCCAGAATGAAGCGGATGAGTTGCAGAATTGCGTCTGGAGATTGGCAGTTGTCGGTGTTGAGTACTGAGGCTGTTGCAGCAATGCCGTCGTCATGGGGGATGCTGGTGTAGAGTGCCGAGACGTCCATTGTGACGAGGAATGTTCCTGGTTCAACTGGTCCATGGGTGCTGAGTTTCTGTAGGAAGTCCGTCGTGTCGCGACAGAAGCTGGGTGTACCTTGTACGATGGGTTTCAAGATGCCCTCGATGTAGCCAGAGAGGTTCTCACACAGGGTCCCATTGCCTGAAACGATAGGGCGGCCTGGTGTGTTGGCCTTATGTATTTTCGGGAGGCAGTAGAGATCTCCAATGCGGGGAGTACGTGGGATGAGAGCACGTACCGTGCTCTCCGTGATATACCGACAACTGAACAACCAAGAACACTACAGACAGTTACCCGCAGATCCGACCAAGGAACACATCCGCCAACTTAACAGACTGATCAAGACCTTGGATCCAGATCTTCAGAGCACCCTACGTGCTCTCATCCCACGCATTGGAGATCTCTACTGCCTCCGAAAATACATAAGGCCAACACACCAGGCCGCCCTATCAACCGGGACCTGGGATTCATGTCACATTACATTCATCCCCCACCATCTGGCCTGCAAAATCCTACCAACTGTCCTGGCTTGACACAATTCACACCTCTTTAACCTGGGGTTACCCCATCTCTGGATCTGTAAAGATTTAATCACCTGCTAATGCTCGCATTCCTAGCATTGTTTGGCATCTTTGAATTTGTCTATATATATGTTTCTGGAACAGACCTCTTCATTCACCTGAGGAAGGAGCAGCGCTCCGAAAGCTAGTGACATCGAAACAAACCTGTTGGACTTTAACCTGGTGTTGTAAGACTTCGTACTGTGCTCACTAAGATTGTCAGGTTGTGAACCAATGCTGTATAATTCACAGTTCCTTTACTGTCTTGATGCTAGTTAGATGGTGAAATGGCAGACTGAGGATTGCAAGTATAGCAAGGCAATATTACAAGCTTCGCAAGCTAGAGGTCCATGTCACATGACGCCCACCTCGTCATAGTGTCTGACAAGGGATGTATATCCCCCATCTGAGTCCCCGGGATGTTAAATATCCCAATCATTCAGAATTGAAAAGGAAGGTGGTGGGGCTCTTTGTCCGAGCAGACGATTAGACTCCGACTGGCCAACCTTGGTTTTGAATTGCAGTGGCCTTTGTATAGCTCTCTTTGAATTTGATGTGCGCAGCCCACAGTGTGTTATTAGTGTCTCTTCAGAGATAACGAAGTGTACGTTTCTTCAAAACGGCCGAATAACTCCATTTGTTCAGGGGGGGTCACAGACAGACATAGACTTAGTTTAAAAAAATACATTTTTGTCCAGTTTTTCAAATGTTAGAAATAGCCATGAGGATATCGATATATATTTTATAATAGCCTGCTCAGAATATCAACATTTACAAGTTTTGTACCTTTGAAAAAATATCCTGCAAGATTACGGGAAAAAAATCTGAGATGTAGAACCATGGAAAGGTCATGGCATAGAAAGAAGCTATTCAGCCCATCATATCTGCGCCTGCCAGCCAAGAGAAAAGGGAAACTAGCCCCTTGCAGGTTACAGCACTTCAGATGCAGATCCAGGTACTTCTTAAAGGAGTTGAGCATTTCAGCCTCAACCACCACCTTAGGCCGTGAATACCAGACGCCCACCATCCTCTGGGTGAAATGTTTTTCCCCCTCATGTCCCCTTCTACCAATCACCTTAAATCTATGCCCCCCTAATAACTGACCCCTCATCTCGGGGAAACAGGTCTTCCCCATCTATCCTAACTAGGCCCCATAATTTTGTACACCTCAATTAGGTCACCCCTTGGCTGCCTCGGGAAAACAACCCGGGCCTACGCAATCTCTCTTTATAGCTGCAATTGTCAAGCCCTGGCAACATCTTTGTAAATCCCCCCCCTGCACGCTCTCCTGAACAATTATGTCCTTCCTGTAATGTGCTGACCAGAACTCCAGCTGTGGCCTAACCAGTGTTTTATACAGTTTCAGCATTACATCCCTGCTTTTGTATTCAATACCTCACCCAATAAAGGGAAGCATTCCATAGGCTTTCTTGACCACCTTGCACACCTGTCCTGCAGCTTGAAGGACCCGTGGACATGCACACTAAGGTAACTCATGGATGGCAGGGTGGCACAGTGGTTAGCACTGCTGCCTCACAGCTCCATTCCAGCCTCATGTCACTGTCTGTGCGGAGTCTGCACTTTCTCCCCGTGTGTGCGTGAGTTTCCTCCGGGTGCTCCGGTTTCCTCCGGCAGTCCAAAGATGTGCAGGTTAGGTGGAGTTACGGGATAGGGCGAGGGAATGGGCCTAGGCAGGGTGCTCTTTCAGAGGGTTGGTGTAGAATCGATGGGCCAAATGGCCTCCTTCTGCACTGTAGGGATTCTATGATTCCTCAACCTCTCTCAATATCTTCCTGTTTATTGCGTATTCTCTTCCTTTGTTTGCCCTCCCCAAATGCATTACCTCTCACTTTTCCAGATTGAATTCCATCTGCCACCTCTCCGCCCACTCAATCAATCCATTGATATAATTCTGGAATCAACATCTATCCTCTTCACTATTAACTACATGGTGTAAGAGTCCCTCCTGTGTATTTCTTTTGTTCCAATTTCTAATATGTTATTTTATTATTTATGTCCGTGAAATCGGGATGTGTCTTTAAGCAGAAGACTCAAAGTTGAAACAGCCTGCTTGCCAGGACACTGTGTTCCCAGGTTTTGTATTTTGGAGAGGAGAAACCAGACTCCTCGGCACTGAGTGGATCTTAGGAACTGGTTTTGAAGGGAGTCAGATCGATTGGTGAGCTGGCAACCAGTGGGTTGGCCAGGAACATTCTTCTGCCTGACAACAGTCGGTGATTGGTTCCTGTGTGATGCTTGCTGAAATAAAAAAACTCTATTGTTCTGAAAGTAGAGAGCTGGGTTCTCTGGTTCCCCGGCTATGTGTTTCTCAGCTGGTGGCGGGATTCTCTACTCCCGCTGCTTGTCAATGGGATTTCCCATTGAAGCCTCCCTACGCCGCTGAGAAACCTGCGGGAAGGTGTGCACTGCTGGCGGGAACAGAGAATCCCAACGGTCGGAGTGCCTGGCACATCCTTTGCTGTGAACCTGAAATGATGCTGAGTCTGTAGAGAAGGTAGAAAACCGTCCCAGAGAAAACCATCTCATAATCATTATTGTCACAAATAGGCTTACATTAAAATTGCAATGAAGTTACTGTGAAAATCCCCCAGTCGCCACATTCCGGCGCCTGTTCGGGTCACAGAGGGAGAATTCAGAATGTCCAATTCACCTAACAGCACGTCTTTCGGGACTTGTGGGAGGGAACCGGAGCACCCGGAGGAAACCCACGCAGACACGGGGAGAACGTTCAGATTCCACACAGACAGTGACCCAAGCCGGGAATGGAACTTGGGACCCTGGAGCTGTGAGGCAACAATGCTAACTACTGTGCTACTGTGCCGCCCAAGCCTGGAAGGAAGAAGTAGCAAAATGAAAACCTGAACTTCAGAAAGACATTAACTGGAAGTCATCCCAATGTATCAGAGATTCTTAACCTGTTTGGGGCAGTATGGTAGCATAGTGGATAGCACTGTGGCTTCACAGCTCCCGGGTTCGATTCCCTGCTGGGTCACTGTCTGTGCGGAGTCTGCACGTTCTCCCCGTGTGTACGTGGGTTTCTTCCGGGAGCTCCGGTTTCCTCCCACAGTCCAAAGACGTGCAGGTTAGGTGGATTGGCCATGATAAATTGCCCTTAGTGACCAAATAGGTTAGGAGGAGTTATTGGGTTATGGGGATAGGGCGGAAGTGAGGGCTTAAGTGGGTCGGTGCAGACTCGATGGGCCGAATGGCCTCCTTCTGCATTGTATGTTCTATGTTATTTTTATTTACAGTTCCTTTTCCTTTCCACCATCCTTTCCCCTCTGTGTTGTGTCTGTGTATGTGTATGTAGAGAGCAGGGCGAGTAAGGAAGGGTGGTATGGGAGAGGGATAGTAGATAGTCAGTTACATTTTCTGTCCGTTTTATTGTAATACTGTACATAATAAAAGGTTATTTGTGTTTTAAAGTTACAAACCTGGTGACTGCAGTTTATTGGCTCAAGGATCTTGGGTATTTGAAATAAATTCTAATTTCACCTGTGTTGCGTCTCAGGGTTAAGTGGGCCCCGGGGCCATGGTAATGGCCAATTTTTGTGCTATCTGCAAATTTCCCAATCATGCCCCCCACATCTAAATCTAAATGATTAATATGTACAACAAACAGCAAGGGCCTCAACACTGAGCCCTGTGGAACACCACTGGAAACCGTTTTCCATTCACAATAAACATCCATTGACCATTACCATTTGTTTCCTGTCACTGAGCCAATTTTGGATCTGACCTGCCACCTTCCCCTGTATCATCCCACCATATCTCACTTTTCTGACCAGTCTGCCAGGCGGGGCCTTGTCAAGTGCCTTACTGAAATCCATGTAGATAATATCCACTGCACTACCGTCATCAATCCTCCTTGCTACTTTAAAAGTTCATAAGACACTATCTTCCCCTAACAAAACCATGCCGACTATCCCTGATCAATCCATGCCCAAATGAGTTTATCCTGTGTCTCAGAATTGTTTCCATTAAGTTGCCCACCACTGAAGTCAGACTGACCGGCCTATAATTTTGTGGTCCATCTCTCGCACCTTTTTTAAGTAATGGTACAACATTCACAGATCTCCAATCCTCTGGTACCTCACCTGTACCGATTGAGGATTGGAAAATAATCCTCAGAACATCTGCTGTTTCCTCCCTGGCTTTCTGCAACAGCCTGGGATACAATCCACCTGGCCCTGGTGATATATCCACCTTCAAGGATGCCAATCCTTCCAGTACTTCCCTCTCACTGTGCTTATCATGTCAAATATTTCGCACTCCTCTTTAACTAGGATATCTGCATCATTCCTCTCCTTCAGTGAAGACAGAGACAAGTATACATTGAGAGCCCTGCCCAAATCTTCTCAATCAACCCACAAGTTGAAGGCAAAATCAAACACGAGTGTTTTGTGCTTAAACAAAGGAGATTACAATGGGATGAGAGAAGAGCTAGCTAAGGTAGACTGGGAGGAAAGACTTTATGGTGAAACAGTCGAGGAACAGTGGAAAACCTTCCAAGCGATTTTTCACAGTGCTCAGCAAAGATTTATACCAACAAAAAGGAAGGACGGCAGAAAGAGGGGAAATCGACCGTGGATATCTAAGGAAATAAGGGAGAGTATTAAATTGAAGGAAAAAGCATACAAAGTGGCAAAGATTAGTGGGAGACTCGAGGACTGGGAAATCTTTAGGGGGCAACAGAAAGTTACTAAAAAAGATATAAAGAAGAGTAAGATAGATTATGAGGGTAAACTTGCTCAGAATATAAAAACAGATAGTAAAAGTTTCTACAAATATATAAAACAAAAAAGAGTGGCTAAGGTAAATATTGGTCCTTTAGAGGATGGGAAATTGCAAATGCACTAGTGATAATTTACCAAAATTCACAAGACTCTGGGGTGGTCCCAGCGGATTGGAAATTAGCAAACGTGACACCACTGTTTAAAAAAGGAGATAGGCAGAAAGCGGGTAATTATAGGCCAGTTAGCTTAACTTTGGTAGTCGGGAAGATGCTGGAATCTATCATCAAGGAAGAAATAGCGAGGCATCTGGATGGAAATTGTCCCATTGGGCAGACGCAGCATGGGTTCAGAAAGGGCAGGTCGTGCCTAACTAATTTAGTGGAATTTTTTTGAGGACATTACCAGTGCGGTAGATAACGGGGAGCCAATGGATGTGGTATATCTGGATTTCCAGAAAGCCTTTGACAAGGTGCCACACAAAAGGTTGCTGCATAAGATAAAGATGCATGGCATTAAGGGGAAAGTAGTAGCATGGATAGAGGATTGGTTAATTAATAGAAAGCAAAGAGTGGGGATTAATGGGTGTTTCTCTGGTTGGCAATCTGTAGCTAGTGGTGTGCCTCAGGAATCAGTGTTGGGCCCACAATTGTTCACAATTTACATAGATGATTTGGAGTTGGGGACCAAGTGCAATATGTCCAAGTTTGCAGACGACACTAAGATGAGTGGTAAAGCAAAAAGTGCAGAGGATACCGGAAGTCTGCAGAGGGATTTGGACAGGCTAAGTGAATGGGCTAGGGTCTGGCAGATGGAATACAATATTGACAAATGTGAGGTTATCCATTTTGGTAGGAATAATAGCAAAAGGGATTATTATTTAAATGATAAAATATTAAAACATGCTGCTGTGCAGAGAGACCTGGATGTGCTAGTGCATGAGTCGCAAAAAGTTGGTTTACAGGTGCAAACAGGTGATTAAGAACGGTAGCATTGTGGATAGCACAAATGCTTCACAGCTCCAGGGTCCCAGGTTCGATTCCGGCTTGGGTCACTGTCTGTGCGGAGTCTGCACGTTCTCCCCGTGTGTGCGTGGGTTTCCTCCGGCTGCTCCGGTTTCCTCCCACAGTCCAAAGATGTGCGGGTTAGGTGGATTGGCCATGCTAAATTGCCCATAGTGTCCAAAATTGCCCTTAGTGCTGGGTGGGGTTACTGGGTTATGGGGATAGGGTGGAGGTGTGGACCTTGGGTAGGGTGCTCTTTCCAAGAGCCGGTGCAGACTCGATGGGCCGAATGGCCTCCTTCTGCACTGTAAATTCTATGATAAGAAGGCAAATGGAATTTTGTCCTTCATTGCTAGAGGGATGGAGTTTAAGACTAGGGAGGTTATGCTGCAATTGTATAAGGTGTTAGTGAGGCCATACCTGGAGTATTGTGTTCAGTTTTGGTCTCCTTACCTGAGAAAGGACGTACTGGCACTGGAGGGTGTGCAGAGGAGATTCACTAGGTTAATCCCAGAGCTGAAGGGGTTGGATTACGAGGAGAGGTTGAGTAGACTGGGACTGTACTCGTTGGAATTTAGAAGGATGAGGGGGGATCTTATAGGAACATATAAAATTATGAAGGGAATAGATAGGATAAATGCGGTCAGGTTGTTTCCACTGACGTGTGAAAGCAGAACTAGGGGGCATAGCCTCAAAATAAGGGGAAGTAGATTTAGGACTGAGTTTAGGAGGAACCTCTTCACCCAAAGGGTTAAGGCTCCTTCATTAAATGTTTTTAAGATAAAGATAGATAGTTTTTTGAAGAATAAAGGGATTAAGGGTTATGGTGTTTGGGCCGGAAAGTGGAGCTGAGTCCACAAAAGATCAGCCATGATCTCATTGAATGGTGGAGCGGGCTCGAGGGGCCAGATGGCCGACTCCTGCTCCTAGTTCTTATGTTCTTACCATGTACATCTCTGATTCACCCTACCCTTTCCTTAATTATTCTCTCACTCTTAATATATTGGTAAAACATCTTTGGCTGTTCTTTCATTTTAACTACCAATATTTTTTTGGTATCCTCTCTTTTCTTTCCTAATTTCCTTTTTTACTTCATACCTACTTTTTAGACTCCTCGAGGCTTTCTACAGTGTCGAGCTTTTTGTGGCTGTCAGAAGCTTCCTTGTTCTGTTTTACTTTCCCCTGCATGCTTCTGGATAACCAGGGGGCTCTAGATTTGGCAGAGTCACCCTCTTTCTTTGTGGGACACGTAAACACTGTGCCCGTAGACTCTCGCTTGTAAATGCAGTTTTCCCTTCTAGTACTGTATCCAGTCCACTTCTAGTAGCTGTATCCAGTCCACTTCTAGTAGCTGTATCCAGTCCACTTCTAGTAGCTGTATCCAGTCCACTTCTAGTAGCTGTATCCAGTCCACTTCTAGTAGCTGTATCCAATCCACGTCTAGTAGCTGTATCCAATCCACTTCTAGTAGCTGTATCCAGTCCACGTCTAGTAGCTGTGTCCAATCCACTTCTAGTAGCTGTATCCAGTCCACTTCTAGTAGCTGTATCCAGTCCACTTCTAGTAGTTGTATCCAGTCCACTTCTAGTAGCTGTATCCAGTCCACTTCTATTGCTGTATCCAGTCCACTTCTAGTAGCTGTATCCAGTCCACTTCTAGTAGCTGTATCCAGTCCACGTCTAGTAGCTGTATCCAGTCCACTTCTAGTAGCTGTATCCAATCCACTTCTAGTAGCTGTATCCAATCCACTTCTAGTAGCTGTATCCAGTCCACTTCTAGTAGCTGTATCCAATCCACTTCTAGTAGCTGTATCCAGTCCACTTCTAGTAGCCTGTATCCAGTCCACTTCTAGTAGCTGTATCTAGTCCACTTCTAGTAGCTGTATCCAGTCCACTTCTAGTAGCTGTATCCAGTCCACTTCTAGTAGCTGTATCCAGTCCACTTCTAGTAGTTGTATCCAGTCCACTTCTAGTAGCTGTATCCAGTCCACTTCTAGTAGCTGTATCCAGTCCACTTCTAGTAGCTGTATCCAGTCCACTTCTAGTAGCTGTATCCAGTCCACTTCTAGTAGCTGTATCCAATCCACTTCTAGGAGCTGTATCCAATCCACTTCTAGTAGCTGTATCCAGTCCACTTCTAGTAGCTGTATCCAGTCCACTTCTAGTAGCTGTATCCAATCCACTTCTAGTAGCTGTACCCAGTCCACTTCTAGTAGCTGTATCCAGTCCACTTCTAGTAGCTGTATCCAGTCCACTTCTAGTAGCTGTATCCAGTCCACTTCTAGTAGCTGTATCCAGTCCACTTCTAGTAGCTGTATCCAGTCCACTTCTAGTAGCTGTATCCAGTCCACTTCTAGTAGCTGTATCCAGTCCACTTCTAGTAGCTGTACCCAGTCCACGTCTAGTAGCTGTATCCAGTCCACTTCTAGTAGCTGTATCCAGTCCACTTCTAGTAGCTGTATCCAATCCACTTCTAGTAGCTGTATCCAGTCCACTTCTAGTAGCTGTATCCAGTCCACTTCTAGTAGCTGTATCCAGTCCACTTCTAGTAGCTGTATCCAGTCCACTTCTAGTAGCTGTATCCAATCCACTTCTAGTAGCTGTACCCAGTCCACGTCTAGTAGCTGTATCCAGTCCACTTCTAGTAGCTGTATCCAGTCCACTTCTAGTAGCTGTATCCAATCCACTTCTAGTAGCTGTACCCAGTCCACGTCTAGTAGCTGTACCCAGTCCACGTCTAGTAGCTGTACCCAGTCCACGTCTAGTAGCTGTATCCAGTCCACGTCTAGTAGCTGTATCCAGTCCACTTCTAGTAGCTGTATCCAGTCCACTTCTAGTAGCTGTATCCAATCCACTTCTAGTAGCTGTACCCAGTCCACTTCTAGTAGCTGTACCCAGTCCACTTCTAGTAGCTGTATCCAATCCACTTCTAGTAGCTGTATCCAGTCCACTTCTAGTAGCTGTATCCAATCCACTTCTAGTAGCTGTATCCAGTCCACCTCTAGTAGCTGTATCCAGTCCACGTCTAGTAGCTGTATCCAGTCCACTTCTAGTAGCTGTATTCAGTCCACTTCTAGTAGCTGTATCCAATCCACTTCTAGTAGCTGTATCCAATCCACTTCTAGTAGCTGTATCCAGTCCACTTCTAGTACTGTATCCAGTCCACTTCTAGTAGCTGTATCCAGTCCACTTCTAGTAGCTGTATCCAGTCTACGTCTAGTAGCTGTATCCAATCCACTTCTAGTAGCTGTATCCAGTCCACTTCTAGTAGCTGTATCCAGTCCACTTCTAGTAGCTGTATCCAGTCCACTTCTAGTAGCTGTATCCAGTCTACGTCTAGTAGCTGTATCCAGTCCACTTCTAGTAGCTGTATCCAATCCACTTCTAGTAGCTGTATCCAGTCCACTTCTAGTAGCTGTATCCAGTCCACTTCTAGTAGCTGTATCCAGTCGACTTCTAGTAGCTGTATCCAGTCCACTTCTAGTAGCTGTATCCAGTCTACGTCTAGTAGCTGTATCCAATCCACTTCTAGTAGCTGTATCCAGTCCACTTCTAGTAGCTGTATCCAGTCCACTTCTAGTAGCTGTATCCAGTCCACTTCTAGTAGCTGTATCCAGTCCACTTCTAGTAGCTGTATCCAGTCTACGTCTAGTAGCTGTATCCAGTCCACTTCTAGTAGCTGTATCCAGTCCACTTCTAGTAGCTGTATCCAGTCCACTTCTAGTAGCTGTATCCAGTCCACTTCTAGTAGCTGTATCCTGTTCACTTCTAGTGCTGTACCCAGTCCACGTCTAGTAGCTGTATCCAATCCACTTCTAGTAGCTGTATCCTGTCCACTTCTAGTAGCTGTATCCAGTCCACTTCTAGTAGCTGTATCCAATCCACTTCTAGTAGCTGTATCCAGTCCACTTCTAGTAGCTGTATCCAGTCCACTTCTAGTAGCTGTATCCAGTCCACTTCTAGTAGCTGTATCCAGTCCACGTCTAGTAGCTGTATCCAGTCCACTTCTAGTAGCTGTATCCAGTCCACTTCTAGTAGCTGTATCCAGTCCACTTCTAGTAGCTGTATCCAGTCCACTTCTAGTAGCTGTATCCAGTCCACTTCTAGTAGCTGTATCCAGTCCACTTCTAGTAGCTGTATCCAATCCACTTCTAGTAGCTGTATCCAGTCCACTTCTAGTAGCTGTATCCAGTCCACTTCTAGTAGCTGTATCCAGTCCACTTCTAGTAGCTGTATCCAATCCACTTCTAGTAGCTGTATCCAGTCCACTTCTAGTAGCTGTATCCAGTCCACTTCTAGTAGCTGTATCCAGTCCACTTCTAGTAGCTGTATCCAGTCCACTTCTAGTAGCTGTATCCAGTCCACTTCTAGTAGCTGTATCCAATCCACTTCTAGTAGCTGTATCCAATCCACTTCTAGTAGCTGTATCCAGTCCACGTCTAGTAGCTGTTTCCAGTCCACGTCTAGTAGCTGTTTCCAGTCCACTTCTAGTAGCTGTATCCAGTCCACTTCTAGTAGCTGTATCCAGTCCACTTCTAGTAGCTGTATCCAGTCCACTTCTAGTAGCTGTATCCAATCCACTTCTAGTAGCTGTATCCAGTCCACTTCTAGTAGCTGTATCCAATCCACTTCTAGTAGCTGTATCCAGTCCACTTCTAGTAGCTGTATCCAATCCACTTCTAGTAGCTGTATCCAGTCCACTTCTAGTAGCTGTATCCAGTCCACTTCTAGTAGCTGTATCCAGTCCACTTCTAGTAGCTGTATCCAGTCCACTTCTAGTAGCTGTATCCAGTCCACTTCTAGTAGCTGTATCCAGTCCACTTCTAGTAGCTGTATCCAATCCACTTCTAGTAGCTGTATCCAGTCCACTTCTAGTAGCTGTATCCAATCCACTTCTAGTAGCTGTATCCAGTCCACTTCTAGTAGCTGTATCCAGTCCACTTCTAGTAGCTGTATCCAGTCCACGTCTAGTAGCTGTATCCAGTCCACTTCTAGTAGCTGTATCCAATCCACGCCTAGTAGCTGTATCCAGTCCACTTCTAGTAGCTGTATCCAGTCCACTTCTAGTAGCTGTATCCAGTCCACTTCTAGTAGCTGTATCCAGTCCACTTCTAGTAGCTGTATCCAGTCCACATCTAGTAGCTGTATCCAGTCCACTTCTAGTAGCTGTATCCAATCCACTTCTAGTAGCTGTATCCAATCCACTTCTAGTAGCTGTATCCAGTCCACTTCTAGTACTGTATCCAGTCCACTTCTAGTAGCTGTATCCAGTCCACTTCTAGTAGCTGTATCCAGTCTACGTCTAGTAGCTGTATCCAATCCACTTCTAGTAGCTGTATCCAGTCCACTTCTAGTAGCTGTATCCAGTCCACTTCTAGTAGCTGTATCCAGTCCACTTCTAGTAGCTGTATCCAGTCTACGTCTAGTAGCTGTATCCAGTCCACTTCTAGTAGCTGTATCCAATCCACTTCTAGTAGCTGTATCCAGTCCACTTCTAGTAGCTGTATCCAGTCCACTTCTAGTAGCTGTATCCAGTCGACTTCTAGTAGCTGTATCCAGTCCACTTCTAGTAGCTGTATCCAGTCTACGTCTAGTAGCTGTATCCAATCCACTTCTAGTAGCTGTATCCAGTCCACTTCTAGTAGCTGTATCCAGTCCACTTCTAGTAGCTGTATCCAGTCCACTTCTAGTAGCTGTATCCAGTCCACTTCTAGTAGCTGTATCCAGTCTACGTCTAGTAGCTGTATCCAGTCCACTTCTAGTAGCTGTATCCAGTCCACTTCTAGTAGCTGTATCCAGTCCACTTCTAGTAGCTGTATCCAGTCCACTTCTAGTAGCTGTATCCTGTTCACTTCTAGTGCTGTACCCAGTCCACGTCTAGTAGCTGTATCCAATCCACTTCTAGTAGCTGTATCCTGTCCACTTCTAGTAGCTGTATCCAGTCCACTTCTAGTAGCTGTATCCAATCCACTTCTAGTAGCTGTATCCAGTCCACTTCTAGTAGCTGTATCCAGTCCACTTCTAGTAGCTGTATCCAGTCCACTTCTAGTAGCTGTATCCAGTCCACGTCTAGTAGCTGTATCCAGTCCACTTCTAGTAGCTGTATCCAGTCCACTTCTAGTAGCTGTATCCAGTCCACTTCTAGTAGCTGTATCCAGTCCACTTCTAGTAGCTGTATCCAGTCCACTTCTAGTAGCTGTATCCAGTCCACTTCTAGTAGCTGTATCCAATCCACTTCTAGTAGCTGTATCCAGTCCACTTCTAGTAGCTGTATCCAGTCCACTTCTAGTAGCTGTATCCAGTCCACTTCTAGTAGCTGTATCCAGTCCACTTCTAGTAGCTGTATCCAGTCCACTTCTAGTAGCTGTATCCAGTCCACTTCTAGTAGCTGTATCCAGTCCACTTCTAGTAGCTGTATCCAGTCCACTTCTAGTAGCTGTATCCAGTCCACTTCTAGTAGCTGTATCCAATCCACTTCTAGTAGCTGTATCCAATCCACTTCTAGTAGCTGTATCCAGTCCACGTCTAGTAGCTGTTTCCAGTCCACGTCTAGTAGCTGTTTCCAGTCCACTTCTAGTAGCTGTATCCAGTCCACTTCTAGTAGCTGTATCCAGTCCACTTCTAGTAGCTGTATCCAGTCCACTTCTAGTAGCTGTATCCAATCCACTTCTAGTAGCTGTATCCAGTCCACTTCTAGTAGCTGTATCCAATCCACTTCTAGTAGCTGTATCCAGTCCACTTCTAGTAGCTGTATCCAATCCACTTCTAGTAGCTGTATCCAGTCCACTTCTAGTAGCTGTATCCAGTCCACTTCTAGTAGCTGTATCCAGTCCACTTCTAGTAGCTGTATCCAGTCCACTTCTAGTAGCTGTATCCAGTCCACTTCTAGTAGCTGTATCCAGTCCACTTCTAGTAGCTGTATCCAGTCCACTTCTAGTCGCTGTATCCAGTCCACTTCTAGTAGCTGTATCCAATCCACTTCTAGTAGCTGTATCCAGTCCACTTCTAGTAGCTGTATCCAGTCCACTTCTAGTAGCTGTATCCAGTCCACGTCTAGTAGCTGTATCCAGTCCACTTCTAGTAGCTGTATCCAATCCACGCCTAGTAGCTGTATCCAGTCCACTTCTAGTAGCTGTATCCAGTCCACTTCTAGTAGCTGTATCCAGTCCACTTCTAGTAGCTGTATCCAGTCCACTTCTAGTAGCTGTATCCAGTCCACATCTAGTAGCTGTATCCAGTCCACTTCTAGTAGCTGTATCCAGTCCACTTCTAGTAGCTGTATCCAGTCCACTTCTAGTAGCTGTATCCAGTCCACTTCTAGTAGCTGTATCCAGTCCACTTCTAGTAGCTGTATCCAGTCCACTTCTAGTAGCTGTATCCAGTCCACTTCTAGTAGTTGTATCCAGTCCACTTCTAGTAGCTGTATCCAGTCCACTTCTAGTAGCTGTATCCAGTCCACTTCTAGTAGCTGTATCCAGTCCACTTCTAGTAGCTGTATCCAATCCACTTCTAGTAGCTGTATCCAGTCCACTTCTAGTAGCTGTATCCAGTCCACTTCTAGTAGCTGTACCGAGTCCACTTCTAGTAGCTGTATCCAGTCCACTTCTAGTAGCTGTATCCAGTCCACTTCTAGTAGCTGTATCCAATCCACTTCTAGTAGCTGTATCCAGTCCACTTCTAGTAGCTGTATCCAATCCACTTCTAGTAGCTGTATCCAGTCCACTTCTAGTAGCTGTATCCAGTCCACTTCTAGTAGCTGTATCCAGTCCACTTCAAGTAGCTGTATCCAGTCCACTTCTAGTAGCTGTATCCAGTCCACTTCTAGTAGCTGTATCCAGTCCACTTCTAGTAGCTGTATCCAGTCCACTTCTAGTAGCTGTATCCAGTCCACTTCTAGTAGCTGTATCCAGTCCACTTCTAGTAGTTTTATCCAGTCCACTTCTAGTAGCTGTATCCAGTCCACTTCTAGTAGCTGTATCCTGTCCACTTCTAGTAGCTGTATCCAGTCCACTTCTAGTAGCTGTATCCAGTCCACTTCTAGTAGCTGTATCCAGTCCACTTCTAGTAGCTGTATCCAGTCCACTTCTAGTAGCTGTATCCAGTCCACTTCTAGTAGCTGTATCCAGTCCACTTCTAGTAGCTGTATCCAGTCCACGTCTAGTAGCTGTATCCAGTCCACTTCTAGTAGCTGTATCCAGTCCACTTCTAATAGCTGTATCCAATCCACTTCTAGTAGCTGTATCCTGTCCACGTCTAGTAGCTGTATCCAGTCCACTTCTAGTAGCTGTATCCAGTCCACGTCTAGTAGCTGTATCCAGTCCACGTCTAGTAGCTGTATCCAGTCCACGTCTAGTAGCTGTATCCAGTCCACTTCTAGTACTGTATCCAGTCCACTTCTAGTAGCTGTATCCAGTCCACTTCTAGTAGCTGTTTCCAGTCCACGTCTAGTAGCTGTATCCAGTCCACGTCTAGTAGCTGTATCCAGTCCACTTATAGTAGCTGTATCCAGTCCACTTCTAGTGCTGTACCCAGTCCACTTCTAGTAGCTGTATCCAGTCCACTTCTAGTAGCTGTACCCAGTCCACTTCTAGTAGCTGTATCCAGTCCACTTCTAGTAGCTGTATCCAGTCCACTTCTAGTAGCTGTATCCAGTCCACTTCTAGTAGCTGTACCCAGTCCACTTCTAGTAGCTGTATCCAGTCCACTTCTCGTAGCTGTATCCAGTCCGCTTCTAGTAGCTGTATCCAGTCCACTTCTAGTAGCTGTATCCAGTCCACTTCTAGTAGTTGTATCCAGTCCACTTCTAGTAGCTGTATCCAGTCCACTTCTAGTAGCTGTATCCAGTCCACTTCTAGTAGCTGTACCCAGTCCACTTCTAGTAGCTGTATCCAGTCCACTTCTAGTAGCTGTATCCAGTCCACTTCTCGTAGCTGTATCCAGTCCACTTCTAGTAGCTGTATCCAATCCACTTCTCGTAGCTGTACCCAGTCCACGTCTAGTAGCTGTATCCAGTCCACTTCTAGTAGCTGTACCCAGTCCACTTCTAGTAGCTGTACCCAGTCCACTTCTAGTAGCTGTATCCAGTCCACTTCTAGTAGCTGTATCCAGTCCACGTCTAGTAGCTGTATCCAGTCCACTTCTAGTAGCTGTATCCAGTCCACTTCTCGTAGCTGTATCCAGTCCACTTCTAGTAGCTGTATCCAGTCCACTTCTAGTAGCTGTATCCAGTCCACTTCTAGTAGCTGTATCCAGTCCACTTCTAGTAGCTGTATCCAGTCCACTTCTAGTAGCTGTATCCAGTCCACTTCTAGTAGCTGTATCCTGTCCACGTCTAGTAGCTGTATCCAGTCCACTTCTAGTAGCTGTATCCAGTCCACTTCTAGTAGCTGTACCCAGTCCACTTATAGTAGCTGTATCCAGTCCACTTCTAGTAGCTGTATCCAGTCCACTTCTAGTAGCTGTATCCAGTCCACGTCTAGTAGCTGTATCCAGTCCACTTCTAGTAGCTGTATCCAGTCCACTTCTAGTAGCTGTATCCAGTCCACTTCTAGTAGCTGTACCCAGTCCACTTATAGTAGCTGTATCCAGTCCACTTCTAGTAGCTGTATCCAGTCCACTTCTAGTAGCTGTATCCAGTCCACGTCTAGTAGCTGTATCCAGTCCACTTCTAGTAGCTGTATCCAGTCCACTTCTAGCAGCTGTATCCAGTCCACTTCTAGTAGCTGTATCCTGTCCACTTCTAGTAGCTGTATCCTGTCCACTTCTAGTAGCTGTATCCAGTCCACTTCTAGTAGCTGTATCCAGTCCACTTCTAGTAGCTGTATCCAGTCCACTTCTAGTAGCTGTATCCAGTCCACGTCTAGCAGCTGTATCCAGTCCTTCTAGTAGCTGTATCCAGTCCACTTCTAGTAGCTGTATCCAGTCCACTTCTAGTAGCTGTATCCAGTCCACTTCTAGTAGCTGTATCCAGTCCACTTCTAGTACCTGTATCCAGTCCACGTCTAGTAGCTGTATCCAGTCCACGTCTAGTAGCTGTATCCAGTCCACTTCTAGTAGCTGTATCCAGTCCACTTCTAGTAGCTGTATCCAGTCCACTTCTAGTAGCTGTATCCAGTCCACTTCTAGTAGCTGTATCCAGTCCACTTCTAGTAGCTGTATCCAGTCCACTTCCTCCAGTTCACCTCTCAGCTTCATAAAATTTCAATCTCCTTCCTAGCTTCCTGTAAGGGCCTCAACCCCTTTCCTACCTATCGTCATTGGTACCGACATAAAGCACCACCTCTGGCTGATCGCCTTCTGGCCCACACCACATGCCTCAGCTGCTGTCTCTGATCAGATGCTCAAATTTTAAATTAAGTTAAATCAGTTTACAGCCCATCCCCCGCTGCTGAGCATGTGATTAGACTCTTGGTTCAGCTGGTATTTCAACTTCAGCTACTCTCTGGTCCCTGGCCAGGGTTTCACTTCCCTCGTCTGAAGTCCATTCCTCTGCTGCATCTTCAATTAACTTCGGGACAGCACGGTAGCATGGTGGTTAGCACAATTGCTTCACAGCTCCAGGGTCCCAGGTTCGATTCCCGGCGTGGGTCACTGTCTGTGCGGAGTTTGCACAACCTCCCCGTGTGTGCGTGGGTTTCCTCCGGGTGCTCCGGTTTCCTCCCACAGTCCAAAGATGTGCAGGTTAGGTGGATTAGCCATGCTAAATTGTGCCTTAGTGTCCAAAATTGCCCTTAGTGTTGGGTGGGGTTACTGGGTAATGGGGATATGGTGGAGGTGTGGGCTTGGGTTGGGTGCTCTCTCAGAGAGCTGGTGCAGACTCAATGGGCCGAATGGCCTCCTCCTGCACTGTAAATTCTATGATTCTATGATTCACTCACGTGTCTCCAAACGCAGACAATAGTTCATCAATGCTCCATACTGACTCACCCTATCTACATCAACTTGAACGCAGCATGGAACCTCTGACATGAACTCTGGACTCCTTCCTTGTTATGTATCAGGGAACAAATCCTTGCTGGTGGAATGTAATGATATAAAAATAAATTTAGAGTACCCAATTCATTTTATCCAATTAAGGGGCAATTTATCGTGGCCAATCCACCTACCCTGCACATCCTTGGGCTGTGGGAGCGAAACCCACGCAAACACGGGGAGAATGTGCAAACTCCACACGGACAGTGACCCAGGGCTGGGACTGAACCCTGGTCCTCAGCGTCATGAGGCAGCAGTGCGAACCACTGCGCCACCATGCTACCCGATAATAATAATGATCTTCATTGTCACAAGTAGGCTTACATTCACGCTGCACTGAAGTTACTGTGAAAATCCCCTCGTCGCCACATTCCGGCGCCTGTTCGGGTACAAAGAACAAAGAACAAAGAAAAGTACAGCACAGGAACAGGCCCTTCGGCCCTCCAAGCCCGTGCCAACCATGCTGCCCAACTAAACTACAATCTTCTACACTTCCTGGGTCCGTATCCCTCTATTCCCATCCTATTCATGTATTTGTCAAGGTGCCCTTAAATGTCACTATCGTCCCTGCTTCCACCACCTCCTCCGGTAGCGAGTTCCAGGCACCCACTACCCTCTGCGTAAAAAACTTGCCTCGTACATCTACTCTAAACCTTGCCCCTCGCACCTTAAACCTATGCCCCCAAGTAATTGACCCCTCTACCCTGGGGAAAAGCCTCTGACTATCCACTCTGTCTCTGCCCCTCATAATTTTGTAGACCTCTATCAGGTCGCCCCTCAACCTCCGTCGTTCCAGTGAGAACAAACCGAGTTTATTCAACCGCTCCTCATAGCTAATGCCCACCATACCAGGCAACATCCTGGTAAATCTC
Organism: Scyliorhinus torazame; assembly: GCF_047496885.1. NCBI lineage: Eukaryota > Metazoa > Chordata > Chondrichthyes > Carcharhiniformes > Scyliorhinidae > Scyliorhinus > Scyliorhinus torazame. Next base: position 23,108,040 of record NC_092738.1, on the reverse strand, counting down.
TTCTGCACCCTCTCTAAAGCCTCCACATCCTTCTGGTAGTGTGGCGACCAGAATTGAACACTATACTCCAAGTGTGGCCTAACTAAGGTTCTATACAGCTGCAACATGACTTGTCAATTCTTATACTCAATGCCCCGGCCAATGAAGGCAAGCATGCCGTATGCTTTCTTGACTATCTTCTCCACCTGTGTTGCCCCTTTCAGTGACCTGTGGACCTGTACACCTAGATCTCTCTGACTTTCAACACTCTTGAGGGTTCTACCCTCAAGTGGTACACTGAGGTGCCACCCAATGTCACGTGATCTGTAGTGATACCGGCAGAGTGTTTTGCGCTGGCTTCAGTTCTCCATCTTGGATTGTATGAGCAACAACTCCTAATAAACATCCATCGTGTTTGTAAGAATCCAAGTGTGTGGTGCCTCCAAACGTTTTCCCTTTGCAGCACTTGGAGAATATAACAAAACAGAAAACAGGCGATGAGGATTGAGGGAAGAAAACAAAATTGCTGAAGAAAGGATCATCGACAAGAAACGCGGAGATGGCGTCGAGCACAGAAATGATTTTCGGGATTGGCCTCACATGTCGGGTGAAGCAAAAGCCGCTGATGCTGAAGGTTTAAAATAAACACAACCGTGAGTAAGCAGAACAACAATTCAAAAACCTTCTTTCTGCTGGAAGTGGGTCGGGCCTAGTCTGCAGGAACTGTGCTTGTGGCAAAGTTAAACGGGCTGCAGGAACAGGCATTCAGAAGTCTTCCGACTCTGTACAGGCCACTACTTGACGACAAGTCAAACCACAGTCAGGAAAAACGTTTCTAACGCTGTGGATAAGGGGATCACTTGTGCCATGAATCAAAAACAAATGGAAAGGAGGAATTGGTTGAAGGATAGACCCGAGGAGCTGGGCGTCATGGATGCATTTGATGCAAACTGTGAGACTTGGAACTCACATGAGGAGAGATTCCAACTGAACCACATAGCGAATCAAACACCGGATGACATAAAAGTTCCCACTTTTAGTCTACTGCAAAACTTAATTAATTCAGCAAAGCCAGGAGAAAAGACCAAGAACGAACAGGTGAAGATTTTGCAAGGGTATTTCTCATCGAGACCTTTGTTAATTGCAGAAAGGTTTTGGTTCTACCGCCATAGGCTGGAAGAAGGTGAAAGCATTTTACAATACGTAGCAACTCTGCCCTGGTACTGCCCCTATATGCCAACACCCACTCTACCATGGCACTGCCTCTATATGCCAACACCCACTCTACCCTGGCACTGCCTCTATATGCCAACACCCACTCTACCCTGGCACTACACCTATATGCCAACACCCACTCTACCCTGGCACTACACCTATATGTCAACACCCACTCTACCATGGCACTGCCCCTATATGCCAACACCCACTCTACCCTGGCACTGCCCCTATATGCCAACACCCACTCTACCCTGGCACTGCCCCTATATGCCAACACCAACTCTACCCTGGCACTGCCCCTATATGCCAACACCCACTCTACCCTGGCACTGCCCCTATATGCCAACACCCACTCTACCCTGGCACTGCCCCTATATGCCAACACCCACTCTACCCTGGCACTGCCCCTATATGTCAATGCCCACTCTACCCTAGCACTGCCCCATATGCCAACACCCACTCTACCCTGGCACTGCCCCTATATGCCAACACCCACTCTACCCTGGCACTGCCCCTATATGCCAACACCCACTCTACCACGGCACTGCTCCTATATGCCAACACCCACTCTACCCTGGCACTGCCCCTATATGTCAACACCCACTCTACCCTAGCACTGCCCCTATATGCCAACACCCACTCTACCCTGGCACTGCCCCTATATGCCAACACCCACTCTACCCTGGCACTGCCCCTATATGCCAACACCCACTCTACCCAGGCACGGCCCCTATATGCCAACACCCACTCTACCCTGGCACGGCCCCTATATGCCAACACCCACTCTACCCTGGCACTGCCCCTATATGCCAACACCCACTCTACCATGGCACGGCCCCTATATGCCAACACCCACTCTACCCTGGCACTGCCCCTATATGCCAACACCCACTCTACCCTGGCACTGCCCCTATATGCCAACACCCACTCTACCCTGGCACTGCCCCTATATGCCAACACCCACTCTTCCCTGGCACTGCCCCTATATGCCAACACCCACTCTACCCTGGCACTGCCCCTATATGCCAACACCCACTCTACCATGGCACTGCCCCTATATGCCAACACCCACTCTACCATGGCACGGCCCCTATATGCCAACACCCACTCTATCCTGGCACTGCCCCTATATGCCAACACCCACTCTACCCTGGCACTGCCCCTATATGCCAACACCCACTCTACCCTGGCACTGCCCCTATATGCCAACACCCACTCTACCCTGGCACTGCCCCTATATGCCAACACCCACTCTACCATGGCACTGCCCCTATATGCCAACACCCACTCTACCATGGCACGGCCCCTATATGCCAACACCCACTCTATCCTGGCACTGCCCCTATATGCCAACACCCACTCTACCCTGGCACTGCCCCTATATGCCAACACCCACTCTACCCTGGCACTGCCCCTATATGCCAACACCCACTCTACCATGGCACTGCCCCTATATGCCAACACCCACTCTACCATGGCACTGCCCCTATATGCCAACACCCACTCTACCCTGGCACTGCCCCTATATGCCAACACCCACTACCCTGGCACTGCCCCTATATGCCAACACCCACTCTACCCTGGCACTGCCCCTATATGCCAACACCCACTCTACCCTGGCACTGCCCCTATATGCCAACGCCCACTCTACCCTTGCACTGCCCCTATATGCCAACACCCACTCTACCCTGGCACTGCCCCTATATGCCAACACCCACTCTACCCTGGCACTGCCCCTATATGCCAACACCCACTCTACCCTGGCACTGCCCCTATATGCCAACACCCACTCTACCCTGGCACTGCCCCATATGCCAACACCCACTCTACCCTGGCACTGCCCCTATATGCCAACACCCACTCTACCCTGGCACTGCCCCTATATGCCAACACCCACTCTACCCTGGCACTGCCCCTATATGCCAACACCCACTCTACCCTGGCACTGCCCCTATATGCCAACACCCATTCTACCCTGGCACTGCCCCTATATGCCAACACCCACTCTACCATGGCACTGCCCCTATATGCCAACACCCACTCTACCATGGCACGGCCCCTATATGCCAACACCCACTCTATCCTGGCACTGCCCCTATATGCCAACACCCACTCTACCCTGGCACTGCCCCTATATGCCAACGCCCACTCTACCCTGGCACTGCCCCTATATGCCAACACCCACTCTACCCTGGCACTGCCCCTATATGCCAACACCCACTCTACCCTGGCACTGCCCCTATATGCCAACACCCACTCTACCCTGGCACTGCCCCTATATGCCAACACCCACTCTACCATGGCACTGCCCCTATATGCCAACACCCACTACCCTGGCACTGCCCCTATATGCCAACACCCACTCTACCCTGGCACTGCCCCTATATGCCAACACCCACTCTACCCTGGCACTGCCCCTATATGCCAACGCCCACTCTACCCTGGCACTGCCCCTATATGCCAACACCCACTCTACCCTGGCACTGCCCCTATATGCCAACACCCACTCTACCCTGGCACTGCCCCTATATGCCAACACCCACTCTACCCTGGCACTGCCCCTATATGCCAACACCCACTCTACCCTGGCACTGCCCCATATGCCAACACCCACTCTACCCTGGCACTGCCCCTATATGCCAACACCCACTCTACCCTGGCACTGCCCCTATATGCCAACACCCACTCTACCCTGGCACTGCCCCTATATGCCAACACCCACTCTACCCTGGCACTGCCCCTATATGCCAACACCCACTCTACCCTGGCACTGCCCCTATATGTCAATGCCCACTCTACCCTGGCACTGCCCGTATATGTCAATGCCCACTCTACCCTGGCACTGCCCCAATATGTCAATGTGCACTCTACCCTGGCACTACACCTATATGCCAACACCCACTCTACCCTGGCACTGCCCCTATATGTCAATGTGCACTCTACCCTGGCACTACACCTATATGCCAACACCCACTCTACCCTGGCACTGCCCCATATGGCAACACGCACTCTACCCTGGCACTGCCCCTATATGCCAACACCCACTCTACCCTTTCACTGCCCCTATATGTCAATGCCCACTCTATCCTGGCACTGCCCCTATATGTCAACACCCAATCTACCCAGGCACTGCCCCTATATGCCAACACCCACTCTACCCTGGCACTGCCCCTATATGTCAACACCCACTCTACCCTGGCACTGCCCCTATATGCCAACACCCACTCTACCCTGGCACTGCCCCTATATGTCAACACCCACTCTACCATGGCACTGCCCCTATATGTCAACACCCACTCTACCCTGGCACTGCCCCTATATGCCAACACCCACTCTACCATGGCACTGCCCCTATATGTCAACACCCACTCTACCATGGCACTGCCCCTATATGCCAACACCCACTCACCATGGCACTGCCCCTATATGTCAACACCCACTCTACCCTGGCACTGCCCCTATATGCCAACACCCACTCTACCATGGCACTGCCCCTATATGTCAACACCCTCTCTACCATGGCACTGCCCCTATATGCCAACACCCACTCTACTCTGGCACTGCCCCTATATGTCAATGCCCACTCTACCATGGCACTGCCCCTATATGCCAACACCCACTCTGCCCTGGCACTGCCCCTATATGCCAATTCCCACTCTGCCCTGGCACTGCCTCTATACGCCAGCCCCACTCAACCCTGGCACCACTCCTGCATTACATTTAAACACCTAGTACAATCCGTGCGCATGTACATTATAATTTCACCCCTAGAGCTATAATTACATCGAAGGTATATCTTAAAATTCACTACAGCCCTCCATGCATGTAGTCTATATATCCTGATATTCAGTATTCTAACCCACTCATGTTGACCTACTTATTTCGTTCATTTTGGCTCCAAAGCTCACCAATTCATCCAGAATGACCTGTGCAGGCCATTTGGAAATGCCTGACTTGTTTCAAGGAGCGGGTGAGTACCAACAAGCATTTTAATTTCTGCATCATGATAAAACTTAGCAGCAGGTTGCCACTGTTCCTGTGAGCACTATGATTCATTCAGAAAAGAGTGACAAAGAGTCCAGTCACTGGAATGTGAACATTGACTGATTCTATTCCCCTCCCGAGCTGCCGAACGACTTTCCTTAACCCCATTTTCCTGGAGGTGGCAACTCCTCATGTGGTGCTTATGAACATACAAATTAGGAGGAGGAGTAGGCCATTCAGTCCCTCAAGCCTGCTCCACCAGTCAATAAGTTCATGGCTAATCTGATGGTGGTCTTAACTCTACTTTCCACCTACCTCCGATACCCTTTGATTCCCGTGTTGGTCTATCTACCTCTGCCGTAAAAATATTCAGTGACCCTGCCCTCCCCCGCTCTCTGGGGAAGAGTTTCAAAAACTCACAGCCACCTGAGAGAAAAGATTTCGCCTCACCTTCATCATGAATAGGAAACCCCCTGGGCGGGATTCTCCATTGCCTGACGCCGAAATCGGGAATGGTGATTGGGCGGAGAATAGCTCCGGATGCCGAAATCGAGGCAGGCGCCAGTTTGGCGCCGAATTGCGATGCTCCGCCCCTTCCAAAGCGGCGCCATTGCGCCGAACATAGTTGCAACCGCGTTCGCACCTCATTAGCGGGCCCACCTGCAATGTTCCGCCTACGACGGGCCGATTTCCCGACGGCGCGGTCCACGTGTGGTCTCAACAGTCGTGAGGCTGGCGTGGTGGCTGCGGAGAGAGAGAGAGAGAGGGCGTACGGACAGTGTCCAGCACCGCCATACTTCGCCGATAGTTGTGCCGCTAGCCGGGGGGGCTTCTGCCAGCGATGGGGGAGTACATAGAACATAGAACATAGAAAATACAGCACAGAACAGGCCCTTCGGCCCACGATGTTGTGCCGAACCTTTGTCCTAGATTAATCATAGATTATCATTGAATTTACAGTGCAGAAGGAGGCCATTCGGCCCTTTGAGTCTGCACCGGCTCTTGGAAAGAGCACCATACCCAAACTCAACACCTCCACCCAACACCAAGGGCAATTTGGACATTAAGGGCAATTTATCATTGGCCAATTCACCTAACCCGCACATCTTTGGACTGTGGGAGGAAACCGGAGCACCTGGAGGAAACCCACGCAGACACGGGGAGGACGTGCAGACTCCGCACAGACAATGACCCAAGCCGGAATCGAACCTGGGACCATGGAGCTGTGAAGCAATTGTGCTATCCACAATGCTACCGTGCTGCCCTTAAGAACAAATAAATCTACACTATATCATTTTACCGTCATCCATGTACCTATCCAATAGCTGCTTTAAGGTCCCTAATGTTTCCGACTCAACTACTTCCACAGGCAGTGCATTCCATGCCCCCACTACTCTCTGGGTAAAGAACCTACCTCTGATATCCCTCCTATATCTTCCACCTTTCACCTTAAATTTATGTCCCCTTGTAATGGTGTGTTCCACCCGGGGAAAAAGTCTCTGACTGTCTACTCTATCTATTCCCCTGATCATCTTATAAACCTCTATCAAGTCGCCCCTCATCCTTCTCCGCTCTAATGAGAAAAGGCCTAGCACCCTCAACCTTTCCTCGTAAGACCTACTCTCCATTCCAGGCAACATCCTGGTAAATCTTCTTTGCACCTTTTCCAGAGCTTCCACATCCTTCCTAAAATGAGGCGACCAGAACTGTACACAGTACTCCAAATGTGGCCTTACCAAAGTTTTGTACAGCTGCATCATCACCTCACGGCTCTTAAATTCAATCCCTCTGTTAATGAACGCGAGCACACCATAGGCCTTCTTCACAGCTCTATCCACTTGAGTGGCAACTTTCAAAGATGTATGAACATAGACCCCAAGATCTCTCTGCTCCTCCACATTGCCAAGAACTCTACCGTTAACCCTGTATTCCGCATTCATATTTGTCCTTCCAAAATGGACAACCTCACACTTTTCAGGGTTAAACTCCATCTGCCACTTCTCAGCCCAGCTCTGCATCCTATCTATGTCTCTTTGCAGCCGACAACAGCCCTCCTTACTATCCACAACTCCACCAATCTTCGTATCGTCTGCAAATTTACTGACCCACCCTTCAACTCCCTCATCCAAGTCATGAATGAAAATCACAAACAGCAGAGGACCCAGAACTGATCCCTGCGGTACGCCACTGGTAACTGGGATCCAGGCTGAATATTTGCCATCCACCACCACTCTCTGACTTCTATCGGTTAGCCAGTTCGTTATCCAACTCATGAGTAGTGGGGGGTGGCTGAGGTGGGCTGTGGGGTCGAGATGGACGGGTACGCGGTCCAGCACAATCGGTGCCACATTCCTGGGTGCAATCGGTGCACGTGTGGGGGGTGTAAGTATACACGCGGCTGCAGCTTGTCAGCCCTGCGTGTGTCCCTCATGGATCCAGCGTACGGGGCAATGCCAGGGCAGAGCGGGTTTTTCACGCGGCGCCGGTGCTAGCTCCTCACCAGTAGCGGAATCGGTACGGGTGTGGCGCCAATTTTTCCATCGTGTAACTCCACGGATCCACTGTTGGTGTCAGCACTTAGACGCAGGAACGGAGAATCCTGCCCCTTATTTTTAAACTGTGTCCCCTAGTCCTAGTCTCTCCCACAATTAGGAGACATCCCTTCATTATCCACCCTGTCAAATCCCCTCAGGATCGTAAGATCACCTCTCATTCAACTAAACTCCCATGAATACAGACTGAACCCATCCAATCTTTCCTCATAAGATAATCTCCTCAGCCCAGGAACCAATTGAGTGAACTTCTCTGAACTGCTTCAAATGCATTTATATCCTTTCTCGAAAGGAGACCAAAACAATACACAATACTATAGATGTGGTCTCACCAAAACCCTGTACAACTTTAGCAAAACAGCCCTACTTTTATATTCCATACCCCTTGCAAAAAACGACATTCCATTTTGTTGTTTGGTATTACAGAACTCGAGTATTGCTGGAAAAAAAACTTTTTGTCAAAACTTGGACTCATCAGGACATTTGCAAGAATACAATATAAGAGAAATCAACAAATTTATACTGTACGAGAAGAGAGTGCCGATTGGTTGGCAAATGGGCTCTGATTGATAAGAGGCGTTGTCATGAAGAATGCACCAATTGATGGTGACTGGCAGTTAACTGCCAAGCATTGATTGAAATTTAAACCAAGCAGCTTGACTCTGATTGGTCAAGGCATTGCCTGAAGGATGAACCAACGATTGGCTGTGACTTAATTTGTTTAGCTGAAACAGGTGCAATGTGTATACATGTTCTTTCTGTCTGCAAAGAACAGGGCCTTATGTAGTAACATATGTGGCTTCCAGTACACGGAAATGCACCACACTGTGAGCCCGACTGACAATCTTGAATCGGTAGTCAGCATAATTCTTAGCGCACTGAAGATTATTTAGCAAATGTTGTTGAATGGTGAAATCACATCTAATGTTGGACACTGCTTTGAGATTTGCAAGCATGGGCTGTTGGGTATGGTCTGTACCTTGCTGGTTGTGAACAGTGGAAGTGACCCACTGATTGATATGATTTTGGGACATACGGCCTTCATTTCTTTTTGGTTTTGTTTTCAAAAATTTAGAGTACCCAATTCAATTTTTCCAATTAAGGGGCAATTTAGCGTGGCCAATCCACCTACCCTGCACATCTTTGGGTTGTGGGGGTGAAACCCACGCAGACACGGGGAGAATGTGCAAACTCCACACAGACAGTGACCCAGAGCCGGGATCGAACCTGGGACCTCGGCGCCGTGAGGCAGCAGTGCTAACCACTGTGCCTCCCTGCTGCTTCTGGTCTTCATACCTGGCATCACACTGGCACTGAAATTCATTTACCATGTTACTCATTTCTATGATAGGCAGAACGTCCTTTTGGCGAATACCACTTGTGTTGTTGCTGCATAGTGGCAGCGTGAAACAGCTAGCTTTACCTGTTGCTCAAATCTTTGAATTACTTTGCCCTTCCAGGGTAATCTGAGGTAGACAGACACTTTCCAGTGCCTTTGGCCTGTTCATGAGTTTGTGCGATATACAATGCAAAATGTTCAGGGGAGCCATTATCCTGCAGGATGCCTTTGATGTGCCCTATTTCAGCATTATAGTCTGACTGGTGAGCAAATGGCTTGGGCCTTATTCATGAGGTTGATGAAAAGGCCAATCTTATGACACATGGAACTGTAAGAAACCCAACGTGTGTATTGACCTGTGAGGGTACAAAGAACAACAAAGAACAAAGAAATGTACAGCACAGGAACAGGCCCTTCGGCCCTCCAAGCCCGTGCTCCAAGACCATACTGCCCGACTAAACTACAATCTTCTACACTTCCTGGGTCCGTATCCTTCTATTCCCATCCTATTCATATATTTGTCAAGATGCCCCTTAAATGTCCCTATCGTCCCTGCTTCCACTACCTCCTCCGGTAGTGAGTTCCAGGCACCCACTACCCTCTGCGTAAAAAACTTGCCTCGTACATCTACTCTAAACTTTGCCCCTCTCACCTTAAACCTATGCCCCCTAGTAATTGACCCCTCTACCCTGGGGAAAAGCCTCTGACTATCCACTCTGTCTATGCCCCTCATAATTTTGTATACCTCTATCAGGTCGCCCCTCAACCTCCTTCGTTCCAGTGAGAACAAACCGAGTTTATTCAATCGCTCCTCATAGCTTATGCCCTCCATACCAGGCAACATTCTGGTAAATCTCTTCTGCACCCTCTCTAAAGCCTCCACATCCTTCTGGTAGTGTGGCGACCAGAATTGAACACTATACTCCAAGTGTGGCCTAACTAAGGTTCTATACAGCTGCAACATGACTTGCCAATTCTTATACTCAATGCCCCGGCCAATGAAGGCAAGCATACCGTATGCCTTCTTGACTACCTTCTCCACCTGTGTTGCCCCTTTCAATGACCTGTGGACCTGTACTCCTAGATCTCTTTGACTTTCAATACTCTTGAGGGTTCTACCATTCACTGTATATTCCCTACCTGCATTAGCCCTTCCAAAATGCATTACCTCACATTTGTCCGGATTAAACTCCATCTGCCATCTCTCCGCCCAAGTCTCCAGACAATCTAAATCCTGCTGTATCCTCAGACAGTCCTCATCGCTATCCGCAATTCCACCAACCTTTGTGTCGTCTGCAAACTTACTAATCAGACCAGTTACATTTTCCTCCAAATCATTTATATATACTACAAAGAGCAAAGGTCCCAGCACTGATCCCTGTGGAACACCACTGGTCACAGCCCTCCAATTAGAAAAGCATCCCTCCATTGCTACCCTCTGCCTTCTATGGCCTAGCCAGTTCTGTATCCACCTTGCCAGTTCACCCCTGATCCCGTGTGACTTCACCTTTTGTACTAGTCTACCATGAGGGACCTTGTCAAAGGCCTTACTGAAGTCCATATAGACAACATCTACTGCCCTACCTGCATCAATCATCTTAGTGACCTCCTCGAAAAACTCTATCAAGTTAGTGAGACACGACCTCCCCTTCACAAAACCGTGCTGCCTCTCACTAATACGTCCATTTGCTTCCAAATGGGAGTAGATCCTGTCTCGAAGAATTCTCTCCAGTAATTTCCCTACCACTGAAGTAAGGCTCACCGGCCTGTAGTTCCCGGGATTATCCTTGCTACCCTTCTTAAACAGAGGAACAACATTGGCTATTCTCCAGTCCTCCGGGACATCCCCTGAAGACAGCGAGGATCCAAAGATTTCTGTCAAGGCCTCAGCAATTTCCTCTCCAGCCTCCTTCAGTATTCTGGGGTAGATCCTATCAGGCCCTGGGGACTTATCTACCTTAATATTTTTTAAGACACCCAACACCTCGTCTTTTTGGATCACAAAAGACGAGTAGGCGTGAGGTTGACCATGGTAGAGAAACCCCCCGGCAGATTTCTTAACGAGTACATTAAGGAAAGGGAGTTCATTTGACTGCTCCATTTCAAAGGTGTATTTGAGTGCAGGATGCAACCCATTAAGACATGCAAGGAAATTATTACATGCTGCCGCGTATTTAAATATAGCAAACGTGTCGTAGATTTCATTGAATTTACAGTGCAGAAGGAGGCCATTCGGCCCATCGAGTCTGCACCAGCCCTTACAAAGAGCACCCTACTGAAGCCCACGTATCTACCCTACCCCTGTAAACCAGCAACCCCACTAACATTATTTTTTGGACACTAAGGGGCAATTTAGCATGGCCAATCCACCTAACCCGCACATCTTTGGACCATGGGAGGAAACCGCAGACACTGGGAGAACGTGCAGACTCCACACAGACAGTGACCCAGCCAGGAATCGAACCTGGGACCCTGGAGCTGTGAAGCAACTGTGCGAACCACTGTGCTATCGTGCTGCCACATAACAGAAATCTACAAGGTTAGATGCTATTCCGCTGAAGACACGTTACTCATGGAACCCAACAAAAATGTTTACGAGAGCTGGGCCTAGAGGGGATCCAATAGCAACACCATCTATTTGGGCAGACATGTTAGCATTATAACTGAACTCAACTGTGCGAGTTGCTGAGTTCATAAGCTCAATGAATACTGATTCGCGCAATGGTGGCGAGCTGACATTGCCATGATGCAGTGCTGCAGCGCAAATATCGCTGTTTTCCTCAAGCGGAACATTGATGAATAGGCTAACAAGGTCAAATGAGCACATGGACACAGCATTGCTATTGATTTGCAAGTCCCGTATGGTCTCCACAAATGTGAGGGAATCCTTCACCGCCGATGTGGAAAGCTTGCTCAAGACTAGTTGTAACAATTCAAAGAACAAAGAGAACAAAGAAATGTACAGCACAGGAACAGGCCCTTCGGCCCTCCAAGCCCGTGCCGACCATACTGCCCGACTAAACTACAATCTTCTACACTTCCTGGGTCCGTATCCTTCTATTCCCATCCTATTCATATATTTGTCAAGATGCCCCTTAAATGTCCCTATCGTCCCTGCCTCCACTACCTCCTCCGGTAGTGAGTTCCAGGCACCCACTACCCTCTGCGTAAAAAACTTGCCTCGTACATCTACTCTAAACTTTGCCCCTCTCACCTTAAACCTATGCCCCCTAGTAATTGACCCCTCTACCCTGGGGAAAAGCCTCTGACTATCCACTCTGTCTATGCCCCTCATAATTTTGTATACCTCTATCAGGTCGCCCCTCAACCTCCTTCGTTCCAGTGAGAACAAACCGAGTTTATTCAATCGCTCCTCATAGCTTATGCCCTCCATACCAGGCAACATTCTGGTAAATCTCTTCTGCACCCTCTCTAAAGCCTCCACATCCTTCTGGTAGTGTGGCGACCAGAATTGAACACTATACTCCAAGTGTGGCCTAACTAAGGTTCTATACAGCTGCAACATGACTTGCCAATTCTTATACTCAATGCCCCGGCCAATGAAGGCAAGCATGCCGTATGCCTTCTTGACTACCTTCTCCACCTGTGTAGCCCCTTTCAGTGATCTGTGGACCTGTACTCCTAGATCTCTTTGACTTTCAATACTCTTGAGGGTTCTACCATTCACTGTATATTCCCTACCTGCATTAGCCCTTCCAAAATGCATTACCTCACATTTGTCCAGGTTAAACTCCATCTGCCATCTCTCCGCCCAAGTCTCCAGACAATCTAAATCCTGCTGTATCCTCAGACAGTCCTCATCGCTATCCGCAATTCCACCAACCTTTGTGTCGTCTGCAAACTTACTAATCAGACCAGTTACATTTTCCTCCAAATCATTTATATATACTACAAAGAGCAAAGGTCCCAGCACTGATCCCTGTGGAACACCACTGGTCACAGCCCTCCAATTAGAAAAGCATCCCTCCATTGCTACCCTCTGCCTTCTACGGCCTAGCCAGTTCTGTATCCACCTTGCCAGTTCACCCCTGATCCCGTGTGACTTCACCTTTTGTACTAGTCTACCATGAGGGACCTTGTCAAAGGCCTTACTGAAGTCCATATAGACAACATCTACTGCCCTACCTGCATCAATCATCTTAGTGACCTCCTCGAAAAACTCGATCAAGTTAGTGAGACACGACCTCCCCTTCACAAAACCGTGCTGCCTCTCACTAATACACTAATTCACCCAACCACTTGGCCAATTCATGTTGTACGTTTGCCTTCCGAACCACTTGTTGTATCTGCAATGCTAACTTTTTGTGATTCATGCACCAGGACACCCAGATCCCTCTGTACCTCGGAGTTCTGCAATCTCTCTCCATTTATATAATACACTGCTTTTGTATTCTTCCTGTCAAAGTGGACAAGTTCCCATTTTCCCACATTATACTCCCATCCGCCTCACGTAACCTAACGTCCCTTTGCAGACTCCTTATATCTTTACCTTGTATCCTCTTCACAACTTATTATCCCGACATATCTGTGTGTCATCAGCAAATTTAGCAATTAGACATTTGGTCCCTTTGACCAAGTTTAAATTGTAATAGTCGAGGCCCCAGCACTGATCCCTGTGGTACTCCAGAACATATTGTAATTGGCGATCGGGCGGAGAATCCCTTCCGAAGCCGAAATCGGGGGCGCCGCCGGTTTTTGATTCCCCGCCCCCTCCGAAATGGCGGCAACACGTCGCGCCGCATGCCGTTGGAACGTCATTGGAAGGCCCTGCCTGATGCTCTGCCCCCTATGGGCCGAGTTCCCAACCGCGTGGTTGACGTGTGGTCTCAGCGGTCGGGAACAAGGCGTAGCGGCCGCGGACTGTGTCCAAAGAACAAAGAAATGTACAGCACAGGAACAGGCCCTTCGGCCTTCCAAGCCCGTGCCGACCATGCTGCCCGACTAAACTACAATCTTCTACACTTCCTGGGTCCGTATCCCACTATTCCCATCCTATTCATGTATTTGTCAAGATGCCCCTTAAACGTCACTATCGTCCCTGCTTCCACCACCTCCTCCGGCAGCAAGTTCCAGGCCCCCACTACCCTCTGTGTAAATAACTTGCCTCGTACATCTACTCTAAACCTTGCCCCTCGCACCTTAAACCTATGCCCCCTAGTAATTGACCCCTCTACCCTGGGGGGCAGGGTGGGGGGTGGCCTGTGGGGCCGTATCTGGCAGGTCGGGTCCGCGCACAGCCAGCGCCATGTTGTACAGCCCAACCGCGTTCTTGGCGCGGGAGCCAGGGGTTTACCCAGCGCCGCTGCTAACCCCTCATCAGTCCCGGAATCGTGAGGGTTCGGCGCCGATTTTGCCATTGTAAAATGCCTGGGAATTCTCCGTTTCAGCCGGCACTTAGCCGCTGAAACGGAGAATCCAGCCCGGCCTGTTTACACCTACTTTCGTTTTCCTGTTAGCTAACCAATTCTCTATCTATGCTAATATGAGACAACCTACACATGGGCTCCTATTTTGCATAGTAACCTTTGATGTGGCACCTTGTCAAATGCCTTCTGGAAATCTAACTACACCACATCCACAGGTTCCCCTTTATCCACATTCCTTGTTACTTCCTCAAAGAACTCCAATAAATTAGTCAAACAGGATTTCCCTTTCAGAAAACCATGTTGACTGCCAGATTGCAGTCAGGTTTTCCAAGTGCCCCCTATAACATCCTTAATAACAGATTCCGGCAATTTCCCAACAACGGATGTTAGGCTAACTGGCCTGTAGCTACCTGCCTTCAGCTTCTTTACTTTCTTGAAAAGCGGAGCCACTTTCACTATTTTCCAACCTGATCGGACCTTTTCTGAATCTAGGAAAGTTAGGAAAATTAAAACCAATGTGCCTACTATCTCAGACACTTATTTTAAGGCTCCAGGATAATTCCACATCACCATCGGTTCACACCAGATGGTGTAAAATGGCCTATCAATGGTGGCCAGCAAAAATGTCTCACATCGGTCTGAAGTTTATCTGCATCACTGCTACAGTTGCCTTAATGTACACTCCCTCGTTTCACTTTAAAAGCAGCCCAATTTTGAACCAGGCAAAGCAAGACAATTCTTGACTCCTACCTGGCTGCAAGACGAAGAGTCTTGCCAGGAAAGAGCCACATACTGCTCGCTTACATGAGTAGATCTTTGGACACATTGAATCATGGAATTTTACAGCACAGGCGGAGGCCGTTTGGCCCATCGCGTCTGCACCAGCTCCCGGAAGAGCAACCTAGCTAGTCCCATTATCCAGCCCTATCTCCGTAGCCCTCTAAATTCATCACTTTTAAATATATATCCAGCTCTCTTTTGGAGATCCACCTCCACCTCTCCCAGGCAGTGCATTCCCAACCCCAACAACTCTCTGAGTAAAGAAGTTTCTCTGCACCTCACTCTTGCTGACCATCTTGAAATTGTGAACCCCCTCTCAGTCACTGACTTACCAACTAGTGGAAACAGAACATCCTTCTTTAACCCTGTCAGAATTGTTCAGAATTTTGAATGCCTCGATAAGGTCACCTCTGAATCTTCTCTGCTCCAAGGAGAACAAGTCCAATTTCCCCAATCTTTCCTTGTATCTAAAATTCCTCATTCCTGGTATCATTCCAGTAAATCTCCTCTGCACTGTCTCCAGGGCATTTACATCCTTCCTTAAATAAGGTGCCCAGAACTGAATACAACGGGCGTGGTTCTCCCAAAAGGAAACAAAGTCCCCTTGCAAGCATGTTTAGCCGCGTGTATCCCGGTGCTCGCAATGCGGAGAAACACATGGGCTATTCAACGCGACCCACGTTGTATAAGGGGCCTGAATGGGGAACGTGTGGACGCCGCCACACATCGACCCGTTTTGTACAGTGGAGAGCTCCGCTCGCCTGAGCTCCCCAGTGTAGCGAGAGATCGGGACGCCAACTCGAGGCCCCAAAGCAAGCGAGCTCCAGCTGCCTTCTCTCAGAGTGCCACCCGCCGAGCCAGTTGGGCTGCAAAACCTTGCTCTGCACACTCACCCCCAGCCACCCCAGACTTCCGTGGGGAACATTAGAGAGACTGTGCTCAAGTGCCCTCCCCTGATCCATATACTTACTGTATGGTTGTGAGGATCCCCAGTGTTGGAGCCCAGCTCTTGATTGTTGGCTGCTGCCTCTGTGGTGCTGATGCTTCTAGAGTTCAGGCAAACTGTTCAGGCTTCAAGGTTTGATTGAAATGCGATGCACTAATCAGTCTGGCTACTCATCTCCTCAATTCCCCTCAGCAGCCATTGCGCCAGCTTCGCATTTTTTAAAAAGGAGTACGAAACGACGCACGCGTGATTTCCCGCTGGTGAGCCGGTTAATTCCCGGGAGACCGTTGCATTCGCCTTCAATCTAACTAATGGCATGAAAATTAATGCAAATGAGGGTTAATGATATGCTCGCCATATTTGGGCGTGATCTGAAACTTGCCACGGGAAGCCGGATAGTTGGCTAGCAAACTGATTTGCGCCCGGCATGATTCTAGATTTTGGCCTTCCCCGCTATTTAAACAGCGTGCCCAGATCTGCGCCCGGAGCAACGCGGTGGTTAAATCGTGCCCCATGTGTTTTAGTGATATTGCTCGAGGGATAATTACCAGCCAAGACACCGGAAGGAAAGGAAAAGCAGGATTAATATGCACTTTATCTTGCAGAGAAACTCCGACAGGTAGGAAAGTGAATTGTGAAGAGGACGTAAGGAGGCTCCAAAGGGACGTAGATAGGTTAAGTGAGTCGGCAAAGTTTTGGCAAAGGGGGAATAATGTGGACAAGTGTGAAATTGCCCGTTTTGGCAGGAAGAATAAAAAATCTTATTATCTCAATGGTGAGAGATTGCAGAGCTTCGGTGGTGCAGAGGGATCTGGGTGTCCTAGTGCATAGAACATACAGTGCAGAAGAAGGTAATTCGGCCCATCGAGTCTGCACCGACCCACTTAAGCCCTCACTTCCACCCTATCCCTATAACCCAATAACCCCTCCTAACCTTTTTGGTCACTAAGGCCAATCCACCTAACCCGCACATCTTTGGACTGTGGGAGGAAACCGGAGCACCCGGAGGAAACCCACGCAGACACGGGGAGAACGTGCAGACTCCGCACAGACAGCGACCCAAGCCGGGGATCGAACCTGGGACCCTGAAGCTGTGAAGCCACAGTGCTAACCACTGTGCTACCGAGCTGCATGTATCACAAAAGGCTGGTGTACAGGGAACTTCCGGTGACGGCGGGCGGGAGGCAGCCGCACATTGGAGGGCTCCCGTTCGGGAACGGCATTTTCGCGGAGTAACGCCCGGTCCTAGGGCCAGCGACGGCAGTAAAAGTCGGGGGATAGCACAAGAAGAAGGATGTCGAAAAACACCAAAAAAACGGCCGGGAAAAAAGCGGCTGAAAGTCCGTTGGAGAGGGGAAAGGTCACCGCGGGGTCAACAAAGAAAATGGAGGCTGGAGCACCGGGGAAGGCTGCACTGCTTACGGCTGAAGAAATAACTAAGGTGATGGCTGCGGAATTTGAAAAGCAGTTGGCGCAGATTGCGAAATGCATGGAGACGGTGAGGAAGGAGATGAGGGAGGTTTTGAGTGTGCTGGTGGAGGAGGCGGTTTCCCCGGTGAGGACGGAGGTGGCGAGCGCAGTGGCGGAGGTGCGAGAGCAAGGGGAGGCGCTGAAGGAAGTGGAGGAGACGTTATTGCAGCACGGTGATCAACTTACCTCGATGGGGAAAGAGATGTGGAAGGTGATGGATACTAACAAGGATCTGCGCGGAAAAATGGAAGACCTGGAAAACAGATCCAGGCGACAGAATTTGAGGATCGTGGGGCTGCCTGAAGGAGTTGAAGGACCGAAGCCGACTGAGTATTTTGCCGCGATGCTGGCAAAACTACTGGGGGAGGGGGAGGATCCCTCCCGATATGAACTGGATCGGGCTCATCGGTCGTGGAGGCCTGTACCAAAGGCGAGTGAGCCACCAAGGGCAGTGACTCTGTGCTTCCGTAGGTACAGTGTGAAGGAGAAGGTCCTGAGCTGGGCCAAGCAGAAGCGGGTGGTGCAGTGGGCTGGAGCTGGTATACGTGTATACCAGGACTTTACGGTGGAGCTGGCGAGGAGGCGGGCTGCCTTCAACCGGGTGAAGAGGGCACTGTACATTGGCAAGGTGCAGTGCGGCATTGTATATCCAGTGAAGCTGAGGGTGACTTACAAGCTCAGGGACTTTTATTTTGGAACGGCGGAAGCAGCGGAGGAGTTTGCGAAGGCAGAAGGACTGTGGCAGAACTGAGAAATTGAGGAATGGCCATGTGCCGATGTAACCTCATGACTGTATTTTCTTCTTTTTTGTATCACTGCGCGCGGGTGTAGAGATTAAAGGAGCCAAGGTAGTATATATTTGGACAAGGGAAGGGACGGGACTTTCACTCGAAATGAGGGCTCTTTGGGGTGTAGGTGGATAGGCGGGGTTTGTGTGCTAAATGGGGATCTTTGGGCTTTCCTCGGGCCGGACAAGTGGGAAAGGGACCCGGGCGGGGGCCTCCACGCTGGCCGGTTTAAGCCGGCCAGTGAACGGGAGTGAGGTGGGGGGAGGGGCTGCGGCCATCGGAGCCTGGCAGAACAGGGTCCGAGTGGTCTAGCTGGGGTGGAAAGTTAAGGGAAGGAACCGAGGTTGGGAGGAGTTTTACAAGAGGCAGTAGACGGGAGACGCTGGAGACCTGGGGTGGGGGGTGCGGAGGAGCTGTGTAAGATTAAGGGTGACTACGGGTAATCCCGGATTCCTTTTTGTCATTTGTTTATGGAAACATGCGGGTTGAGGTTTGGGGGTTGGTGGGTAGATGGGATCATTGTTATTATGGGGACTGACATATCTTGCTGATTATTGGTTATTGTTGATGGATGTAAATGTGGGAGAAAATGTGAAAAAGGAGAATAAAAAAATGTTTAAAAATTGTTTTAAAGGCTGGTGTGCAGGTACAGCAAGAGATTAGGAAAGCTAATAGAATGGTACTGTCTATTGTGAGGGGAATTGATTACAAAAGTAGAGGTTATGCTTTAATTGTACAGAGCATTGGTAAGACCACAGGATAATAATAATCTTTATTAGTGTCACAAGTAGGGTTACATTAACACTGCAGTGAAGTTACTGTGAGAATCCCCTCGTCGCCACATTCCGGCCCCTGTTCGGGTCACAGAGGGAGAATTCAGAATGTCCTATTCACCTAACAGCACATCTTTGGACTGTGGGAGGAAACCGGAGCACCCGGAGGAAACCCACGCAGACACGGGGAGAACGTGCAGACTCCACACAGACAGTGACCCAAGCAGGGAATTGAACCTGGGACCCTGGCGCTGTGAAGCAACAGTGCCAACCACTGTGTTACCGTACCGCCCTGGTGCATTGTGTACAGTATTGGTCTCCTTATTTAAGGAAAAATGCAAATGTGTTGGAAGCAGTTCAGAGAAGGTTTACTAGACTAATTCCAGGAATGGACGGGTTGTCTTATGAGGAAAGGTTGGACAGATTAGATTTATATTCACTCAGAGTAAGTGGCGACTTGATCAAAACCTTTAAGATCCTGAGGGAGTATGGACAGGGTGGATATGGAGAGGATGTTTCCTCTTGTGGGAGAATCTGGAACTAGGGGGTCACTATTTAAAAGGAGTCGCTCATTTAAGTGGGCGGCACGGTAGCACAGTGGTTAGGACAGTTGCTTCACAGCACCAGGGTCCCAGGTTCGATTCCCAGCTTGGGTCACTCTCTGTGTGGAGTCTGCATGTTCTCCCCGTGTCTGCGTGGGTTTCCTCCGGGTGCTCCGGTTTCCTCCCACAGTCCAAAGATGTGCGGGTTAGGTGGATTGGCTATGCTCATGTGTCCTTAGTGTCCAAAAAGGTTAGGTGGGGTTACTGGGATAGGGTGAAGGTGTGGGCTTAGGCGGGGTGCTCTTTCCAAGGGCCGGTGCAGACTTGATGGGCTGAATGGCCTCCTTCTGCACTGTAAATTCTATGATAAGACGGTGAGGAGAATGTTTTCTCTGAAGGTTGAGGATCTCTGGAACTCTCGCCCTCAAAAGGCAGTGGAAGCAGAGTCTATTAAATTTTCACGGTAAAAGTGAATGGATTCTTGATTAACGAGGTGAAAGGTAATTGGGGGTAGACAGGGATGTGGGGTTGAGGTTGCGATCAAATCAGCCATGATCTTATTGAATGGCGGAACTGGCTCAAAAGGCCTACTCCTGCTCTTAATTTGCACGTTCACACAAAAGTGGACGTTTGCTGGTTCACATGCCAAGCTTGCCTTTTACTATTACATGACCACCATTGTCAGCTGTGATTTTAGCCCCCACCTTGGGCTCCTGGATACAAAAACACACGGGCTCAAATAGCATTTGCTGACAGGTTGATCTTGATATAAAGTTATGATAAACAGCCAAACTTGCCCCATGTCTCCGGCTAGACAACATGTGCTGACAGGAGAAATACAAACCTGAAAAGTGTTGAGAATCCAGTTTAAAACCACCTTGAAATTTCTGCAGCTGATGTGCAGGAGCATGATGTCAGTTGCAACTAAGAAGGTACAGCTCGACTGAAGAAAGAGCCACAATTAATATTCTTAAAATAAATCTCACTTAATCCCTTGAATAGAACATAGAACATAACAGCGCAGTACAGGCCCTTCGGCCCTCGATGTTGCGCCGACCTGTGAATCCACTCTAAAGCCCATCTACACTATTCCCTTGTCGTCCATATGTCTATCCAATGACCATTTGAATGCCCTTAGTGTTGGCGAGTCCACTACTATTGCAGGCAGGGCATTCCACGCCCTTACGACTCTCTGAGTAAAGAACCTACCTCTGACATCTGTCTTATATCTATCTCCCCTCAATTTAAAGCTATGTCCCCTCGTGCTAGACATCACTATCCGAGGAAAAAGGCTCTCACTGTCCACCCTATCCAATCCTCTGATCATCTTGTATGCCTCAATTAAGTCACCTCTTAACCTTCTTCTAACGAAAACAGCCTCAAGTCCCTCAGCCTTTCCTCATAAGATCTTCCCTCCATACCAGGCAGCATTCTGGTAAATCTCCTCTGCACCCTTTCCAATGCTTCCACATCCTTTCTATAATGCGGCGACCAGAACTGCACGCAATACTCCAAATGCGGCCGCACCAGAGTGTTGTATAGCTGCAACATTACCTCATGGCTCCGAAACTCAATCCCTCTACCAATAAAAGCTAACACACCGTATGCCTTCTTAACAACCCTCTCAACCTGGGTGGCAACTTTCAGGGATCTATGTACATGGACACTGAGATCTCTCTGCTCATCCACACTGCCAAGAATCTTACCATTAGCCCAGTACTCTGTCTTCCTGTTATTTCTTCCAAAATGAATCACCTCACACTTTTCTGCATTAAACTCCATTTGCCACCTCTCAGCCCAGCGCTGCAGCTTATCTATGCCCCTCTGTAACTTGTAACATCCTTCCGCACTGTCCACAACTCCACCGACTTTAGTGTCATCTGCAAATTTACTCACCCATCCTTCTACACCCTCCTCCAGGTCATTTATAAAAATGACAAACAGCAGTGGCCCCAAAACAGATCCTTGTGGTACACCACTAGTAACTGGACTCCAATCTGAACATTTCCCATCAACCACCACCCTTTGTCTTCTTCCAGCTAGCCAATTACTGATCCAAACTGCTAAATCACCCTGAATCCCATGTCTCCGTATTTTCTGCAGTAGCCTACCATGGGGAACCTTATCAAACGCTTTACTGAAATCCATATACACCACATCAACTGCTTTACCCTCATTCACCTGTTTGGTCACCTTCTCAAAGAACTCAATAAGGTTTGTGAGGCACAACCTACCCTTCACAAAACCGTGTTGACTATCTTATACATAGTTATACATTTATTCTTATATAGAGAAGCCATGGGGTTTCTGCATGGGGAACAGCCATACAAATCAGCAGGTCCCAGCCTCATTCCTATGTTAGCTGATCTCCATCAGGAAGGGTGCTACAATTGAAGCAGAACCCCCCTGGATTTTGCAATGGGGTTTCTGACCTGCATACCACCGTGGGGATGTCAGACTTTTCGTTAAATTCATTGCAGGATTTTGACCCAGCGACAGTGAAGGAACGGCCGATATATTTCCAAGTCAGGATGGTGAGTGACTTGAAGGGGAACCTCCAGGTGGTGGGGCTCCCAGGCATCTGCTGCTCTTGTCCTTCTAGTTGGTGACAGTCGCAGGTTTGGAAGATGTTGTCTAAGGAACCTTGGTGAGTTCCTGCAGTGCATCCTGTAGATGGTACACACGGCTGCTACTGTGCGTCAGTGCTGGAGGGAGTAAATATTGAGGGTGGTGGATGGGATGCCAATCAAGCGTTGTCCTGGATGGTGTCGAGCTTCTTGAGTGTTGTTGAAGCTGCACTCATCCAGGCAAGTGGAGAATATTCCATCACACTCCTGACTTGTGCCTTGTAGATGGTGGACAGGCTTTGGGGGGAGTCAGAGGGGGAGTTACTCAGCACAGGATTCCCAGCCTCTGACCTGCCATACAAATACTGCCAGTCTTTATATGGCTGGGTCCAGATCAGTTTCTGGTCAATGGTAACCCCCAGAATGTTGATAGTGGGGGATTCAGCAATGGTAATGCCATTGAATGTCAAGGGGCGGTGGTTAGATTCTCTCTTGTTGGACGTGGTCATTGCCTGGCCCAGCTAAGGTTGCAGACTTGCTCACTAGCTTGTCTAAGTATGGTCTGCCAGGCAAGCAAGCTACTGGAGAGGGTTTTTCCTCGGATTATGCCTCGGGAACTACATTGTCAACAATTATTCCATTTTACTCTCAAGTTACTTGATTGCTTGCTGAGACAGAGCTCCATGAGCATCACCCCTCTCTGGCACGTCACCCAGGTTTGAGGGGTAATGTCATCACAGCTAATGCTGACCCGTGGTTCACTCTCACCAGCTCAGTGAAGACCAAGCTTGTGAGTGGGGATCTACCTGGGCTACATGTTCAAGTTTCTTGAACAACGATTTTGATTTAAAACGAACTGGATCGCTGATCTGCAAATATCCAATTTTAAGATAATTTCCCCTTCAAAAGGCCCTGTGCTTCTAGAATGCCTTGGACAACCTCAGGATGTTCCAAAGCACTTTATAGCTAACATAGTACTTCCGCGTTTGTCATGTTGTAGTAATGTAGGAAATGCAGACGACAATTTGCGCATAGCAAGGTCACATAAATAATAATAGAACAACCACAGATGATTGAGGAATATTGGCCAAAACAGCAGAACGCTTTCTTCTAGTGCCAGGCATCTTTAGCATTCACCGAGAGTGCAAAGCATTGGTTTAATGTCGCAGCCAAAAGAGACAGACTCACGACAGTGCAGCACTCCCTCAGTACTTTTTAATTCATTCATGGGATGTCGCTGGCCAAGCCAGCATTTATTGCTCACCCCTAATTGCCCCTTCAGAAGGCAGTGGTGAGCTGCCTTCTTGGACCGCTGCAGTCCATGTAGTCTACGTCCACCCACAGTACTGTCAATGGAGGGAGCTCCAGGATTCTGACCCAGTGGCAGTGAAGGAACGACCAATACATTTCCTAGGCAGGATGGTGTTCCCATGTGACTGCTGCCCTTGTCCTTCGCGATAGTGACTGGAGTGCCAGCCTGGCTTCTGTTCTCAAGCCACTGGAACTGATCTTTTATCGCAGAGCATTCGGACTCAAAATCAAGAGTTTCATGTAAGGAATAATAGCTTCATTGCAACTGGGGTTTAATAAACCACCACTTGAAATTTGGGCTAGGAGCAAATCAAGTGTACTGAGACACCACAACTTTACCTTCATCCATATTCTAGATGAACAGTTTTAACTAAAAGCAAGCAAGCACAGGCATTGATTGATCACATATTTCAAACTTTATTCACTAGCTCTGGAAAAGCTTCTTTTTTTTTAATAAAAAAAACTTGGGTCACTGATAATCCACACAACACACACACACACACAGCAAGCAACACATTTCTGATAGTTACTTACAGTAAAACATTTTATTTCCATTTTTTTCTAAGTTTCAATCCTGTTTAAAGTCAAATATTCCAATACCATGAACTGGGAAGTGAATACTGGATATCTTCAACACACTAGAATCAAAATTCATCATACACTTGAGTGGGCTGGTAATGACAGATATAAGTGACTCTTTCATTCTTTATGGGGAATGAAAACCTGACATTGTGTACACTGCATTGCTACCCACCTGCAGGGTTCACTTTCTTTGGAAGCGTCCAACAAGTAAGGGAATAGATAGCAAAACTAGTTTCTCAAGTGACCTTTTGAGGTAAATGCATCACTTCCCAAGATGCTGGGCCATACATACTAGGAAACTTCAGATTCAATGTCTGCTGTGTTGAGTTGGTTATGAGCCAAAGCATCTGTAGGGATACTAATACTGCAAGTTGCAAAGCAGGTTGAAAGGAAAGACCACCCAGGCTCCCACTCCCAATCACTAGGCAATGATTACTGCTGGAAGCATACATATATGGGCATCAGAAGCAGATAGAATTGGATCACGCTGGGGCACCCAATATGAAACTCATATTTAAATGGTCATTTAAGCATGGTACTGATGGATGGCTAAGAGCTGTCCACCTGTAAGGAAACAAAGCCTTGAGGGGGAAGAGATAGGGAGAGGGCTGACTAATGCCAATGAGTTTCAGGTTTGCTTAGCTGATACGGAGATGAATAATACTGTTCGACTGTTAAAACCATACTTAAGGACTCAATTTCAACTCCAGACACCCCCAACCCGAAAAATTGTAGATTCCCGAAGTTAAGGATGGTCTGAAAACTTGTTCAATCAGGTTGCATACACTCATCAGCATTGGCCTGCCAAAACGTCACCTACCAATAAAAATCTATGATTTCAAAAGGTATCAACTAGTGCAAGTGGCCCTGCATCATGCTCTCATCTAGGCTGCTCATGATAGGCTATCCTACCTCCATCCGAATGGTCACCAGTTGCCCAGCAATGCACATTTTCAGGAGTTACTGAATGGCAAGCGGGAACTCAAACCTTGCTGAATTTTTGCATTACAGCCATACAGCAACCTAAACTGCTGCAAGAGTTCAGGTCATTGAGCACAGGCAGCAAATCCAACCTACTGGACTGTCAAGTTTAACATTCTGTATGGCAGTGCGAGTCAGACAGAAGACAGTTTCCCTCCCCAATTTGCCCTAGTTCTATGCAGAAACCATAGGGTTGCCCTTTGATCATGGAATAACATGTGTTAGCAGGTGAAGTTGGAGTGACAAAAAAAGGGTAACGGAAACATTTTTGAGAATAATTACAAAAATATAGTCTATGAAACATAGTTGTTTTATTGCTGTAGGCTTTATTGAATGGCCACTGTTTTGGAAAGGAAAAGGGTGGAAAACAAGTAATGCTGTCAGTTAAATATTTTGTGAATGATTTCAACCATTTCAGGTGATTTTCTTCCAACCTCACCTGGTGTCTTAATAAGCAAATATATCTCCTAGGTGCAGGGGTTCTTCAAAAGGTCCCAGACTCAATGGCCAGTTCCTTGCAGTCTGTGTTAACCCTTCCACAATGGGTTGGTAATTTGGGAACTACAATTAGCCAGTGCTGTTGGGCTAGGGAATGTAACCGGCTAGGGAATGTAACCACCGAAGGAAGGGCACAAATGTGGATGCAGTAGGAGCATAAGATTATTCTTCGGTTGAATGAGTTCAAACAATAGCCTATGCTCACTTACCCAGGTACTAAAGACTGCTATCACTTTGGGACTGGGAGGGGAATACTGGATATCGCCAACTAGTGCCTTCCAAACAATAGGGAGAAAACAAGATTTGAAACAAAATGTTCTCCTAAGGACTACAGGACAGGTTGCCCTTGTCCCTGTACAAGTGCAGGTCAAGAGAATTAGCCTCTGCCAGCGCTACATTCCCAGGTAGGCGTGCATGTTTAATAAACCAAAACAATTCTCACTTTTCCTGGGAGAAATAGACTCATCTTCCACTCACCCTAGTTGCATATGAGGAACTGTTGCCAGGAGCCGGCATCCACAATGGAACGCCACATTATTGCTGGAACAAGTTGCACCCATTTTAAGACTGGCTTGGTCCCAGGTTTACAGTAAATATTTTTTGTTCTCCCATCAACACAAGCTTTAGTACAAATTGTCTAATTAAATTTAAATAAATGTATTTTTAAAAAGCGGTAGGTTGGGGTAAATACTCCACAAGTTCCGATTTGGTGTGTATTTGCAGCTGGAGTGGTCTCACAACCTGTGGAATAACAAGAGGGCTCAAAGAACCACTCTTAGGCCCTCTGCACTGAGCTACTTACTGTTGATTTGTAAGCATTGTAAGTGATTCAAAGGAAATTCATTGCTCACGAGGCCTGTATTCAACATTTTCACCTCTTGGTATTCAGAGCATTTAGTATTGTAAAAGGATGATCTATATTAAATCTGGATTATATTCAACAAGACTGCAAGTCAGACAGATACATGGTGAAATCTACTGATCGCCAGCTGCCATTTTAAGTCTGTGAAGAATTTTGCTCCATTTGTGCATTCTATATTCCGTGCATCACATTCCAGATTACTTTCCTAAATGTACATCTAAAATATATACAATATACAATTATTTTTTTAAAATTAAAATGTCAATGATACAAGGACTAAAAACTTGGAAAGTCCCAGTAAACAATACAATATTGGCAGCTTTCATAACTCATTTTCAATCCTTAAATCGGGTCATAAAAATAAATTGTTATCCAGTAACTAAATTATAAAGATTACCGGAGGAGTTGATTTTGGGATTCCTTTAAAATGGACAATTTATTATACAAAATATGGCTTTTAACCTTTAGCCAATTAACTGGCATCCTCATTATATCGCACTGAATTTAGACGACTGCAAGATGTTTTGCTGTCTTGAGTTTGAGATGGTTGTTAGCACATGAGGATAGATATATTATTTGTGGAGATTATTGGGGCAGGCAATCTGCCCCATATTGAGAATCAGTGCTGGTTTCTTTGCCAACTTCCCCAAAATATTGCCATTTGACAGCACGACCGCCAAGCCCATTCCATACCCATCTGCAGCTAATGCATCACATTGATCGGAAATCTCATGTATTTTTGTTTACATTTTAGAGTACCCAATTCTTTTTTTCCCAATTAAGGGGCAGCTTAGCCTGGCCAATTCACCTACTCTGCATGTGTGTGAGTTGTGGGGGAGAGACCCACGCGGACAGCGACCCGGGGCAGGGATCGTACTCGGGTCCTCGGAGCCGCAGTGCTAACCACTGCACCATGGTGCCGCTCTGGGACATTTCATGTATGCAATTCAATCCGGATCAGTAAAGTCACCCTTGAAATTACCTCCATTACCGGAATAGAAGAGAGCTTGTGATAGCCATTAGCATATGAAAAACGGTGTGTAATATTCATGTCTTACTGTTGGGGACACAACCCGTTTTATATCCCCCACCCCCATATTAGTACCACCTGGTAAGTGGCCAGCCCTATCCCATACACATCTGCATTCAATATAGATGGGCAGCTTAAAGAATTCCATTCCTATTGTGCCTCATCTGAAAAACATCCCAAAGAATTTCATGTGGAGTGAATTACAATGGCTGGTCTGTAGGCAAATTCTTGATAATTCATGGTGATGCTTGTTGTCCATGTTCAGGGAAAACTGCACAACTCTGAAGTGATACTGACGGCACACAAGACAAGACAGTGAGGAAATCAAAGCTGAACAGAGGTTAACAGCACCATTCAAGTCAATGACTTCAAACCAGTATTGCATTGTTAACTTTTACAACGGTTAACGCACAACTGGCACTTCAGTAAAAAAATGCTTATCATTTACTTTCTGCGGTTTTGAAGGACACACAAAAATGATTTTATTAAAGCCTTTAGACAATAGTTCACCCAATTGGGAGACATACAAATAGCAATTTAATTATTCCCCCCATCCTGGTACTGGGAACAAGCACAATTCAAAAATAATCAGAAGTGCAGCAGCATCCCAGAGGGCCATTTCTACTTTAATGTCCCATTCAATACTGGATATTACACCCCCTCAATGTGCTTCTCAGCCAGAATACTAGTATATAAAAACAAAGGGACGGGGGTGGGGGGTTGCCTTGAACATTTCTGCTGAATTGAACAGTGGATTGTTTCCTCTCCCCAGCAACGCGAAGGAATGAGATGGCGATCAGGCTTCTCGACATGGCGAATCCCCTGGTCCAGACCAAGCACACAGCAACAGGTGCACTGCACAAGACAATATTCTGGTGTCACGCAGTCTAACAGAGAACACCCAATGCAGTCAGTCCACTGAACAGTACATTTATTCCATACCTCATTCTCAAGGCTTAGGAATGAAACTTTTCTGAAAAAGATTCCCTCCACTTCTAATAAAACTAACAGTGTGAAAGGCAGCACGAGGACCAGCGTGGACGATAATGTCCTATTGTGTGACCCTTGGTCTCTTTAAGACCGGTATTATCTGATAGTTACTCGGCGTGGATTTCTTGTGTGGGTATGGAACAATGACTTTCCCAGATCCTTGGCAGCATACAATAGTTAATACTATAAACCCAGTTCCAAACCCTCCAACTCCTCCACCAGCAGTTCCCGGCGGCTCAGCTTTTCCAGCTGCTCTTTCGTCGCTTCTTTAATCTCGCCAGAGTCTAGTTTTTGCTGCAGTTCATTGATTTGGCGCAGTTTTTTTTTTAGATTTTTTACCTTCTTCGCCTTTTCTACTCCATCATGATCCCCTTGCAACGCAGCAGCCTGCGAGTTCGGACTGCTGCCGCTACTGCCACCAATGGTGGTTTTCTGCAATGTTTGACTCAGCTCATCGGCCTCGGCGGTGCCGTCACATTCCTGCTGCTGTTTGCGCTTCTCTTTGCGCTTGAGGTTGCGTTTAGCTGACTTGGATAACCCAGCCAGCTCTCCGTCGGGCTTTGACTGTTGCTGCTTGCTTTTGGCGGATTCATCGGGGTTAAGGCCAGGAGGCAGGTCGGGTTTGCTTTTGAAAAACTTCACAAACTTGTTTTCGTACCTGCACACAACAAATACAGATAATAACAGGCCATGCGAAGTGGGATACAATCAGACTGCGTTATCAAAAACAGTTTATCTACTTTCCCCCCTCCCCCCTGATTTGCTCCTCTCTCGACTCTTGCTGGGCTATTGTTTTATGGGTACTAGCCACCCTCCCGGTAGCTCACTCTGTACCCGACTACTCTGTACCTGAACTGAGACAGTGTGCCAACTATGCAGAGAACTCCTCATTTGATTTCTAAGCACTGTATTGCCACCAAGTTTAAGAGCCCCAGTTTTTTTAAACAGTCGTGCTTGAAAGTGATTGGCCCATTGGTCTATTTTTGTAATGCTTTTATAGGATGTGTCGTCGCTGGCAAGGCCAGCATTTACTCTCCATCCTAAATGCCCCTGAGGAAGTGGTGAGCTGTTCGGAGTCAAAACTTACCCACCCCTTACAACATATTGGATTTTCTGGTTAACGTGCCCTCCTGCCCACATCTCTCTTTTCCTGTGACGCCCTTGGTAACTAAAGAGCTTGTTGAAACTCACAGCAATGGCACTTAAATTGTCACTTGGGACGTGATGCTGTGAGGCTGGATGGCACTGAATGAACTACACCCCATACAATTGGGAGCCTGTGGGGAAGGTGGGGCAAGAACAAGGAGCAAGAGTAATCGAGATGGGTGGTAAGGGAAAGGGGCTCATTTACAGACTTGCAAATCCAGCTGTCAGTAGATATAATAGTTATTGTGTCAGTGTACAGCACAACTGCTTCTACACATGGGGAACATGGTAAAGGATAACAGGGTGCAGCCAGAAACAATTGTAAGAGAGGTACTCTTCAAATTTGACTGTGGTGGTTGGTGGGTACATGAAGACTTGGAGGATGCTATTGCCAACAGTCAACCCAATTCCTGCTTCAAATCATGTAGAAAAAGGATAGCCTTTGACTCAGGGCAGTTATAAGTCTGACCATGGCTGTCTCAAGGAATAATGGAAGAAACTCTTCGAAGTTGTAGTAAAATCTTGCTTACACTGTGCTAGAAGTGTCCACCCGAGCAAGTAGTTGTTGCAAATTATTGATTTGGGGCATTAAAACGTTTTTTAAAAGAATAAATTTAGAGTACCCAATTCCCCCCCCCTCCCCCCCCAAATTAAGGGGCAATTGAGCGCAACCAATCCACCTACATCTTTCGGTTGTGGGAGTGAGACCCACAAAGACACAGGGAGAATGTGCAAACTCCACACGGCCAGTGACCCGGGGCAGGGATTCAAATCCGGGTCCTCGCCGTCAAGAGGCCGCGGTGCTAACCACTGCACTACCATGCCGCCCTTATTGGGGCATGAAATCAAGATTAATTTGCTTTGTATAAGCTTTGCAACACTCTCGGAACAATATTTTGCAGTTATTGTAGTCACAATTTTCTCCTTGGACATAAAACGCTGGCAATTGGCCAGTCAAAAGGTGCAACCGGATTATTTGCGTGTGCTTAGCGCTGCCCCGAGCAATCTTGCGCTTCCAACGCTGACAAAATCAGAGCTCTGTTGGTCATCAATGAACTTGTGCAACATTAAAAAAAAGGGAGCATTTTACACCAAGTCAGGCCTGGTCGACATTAGCGGAACAGTCAAGCTATCACCATTCCAGTGATTGATATTAATAAAGCAAACAAGGGGGTGGTGGCGTTAACGGAATATTAAACATCTGCAAATTATGAAATTACTTTTGCGCATGCAACATTGCGAGCCGAACAAATGGGAGAGGAGGAGGAGAGGGGGGGGGGGGGGGGGGGGGGAAGTGGGCAAGAAAGGAAGATGAATGTTAAAGCATGCTATATTTGTTACATGGAAAAACCCAAATAAAAGCAGTACATCAAGGTTGAAAAAAGAGATGATGGATTTATTAAGCTCAAAAAGTATAAACTGAACTTTCCAGCAAGGCATGACGTTTTTCAGCACTGATATTCAGGTCGTGTTTATTAGAGGCTGGTAAAAAGATGGAGGATGGCATGCCAGGAGCAAGTATGAACAAAATTAAATCGAAAATAGAAGGTTAAAAACTCAAGCTCCAATATTAGAAATGGCAAGTGGTCTCAGAATTCCAAATAGTGCTGCTGAGCCAGCAACTTGACAGAGCCACGCAGCACGATAGCACAAGTGGTACTGTGGCTTCACAGCACCAGGGTCCCAGGTTTGATTCCCCGCTGGGTCACTGTCTGTGCGGAGTCTGCATGTTCTCCCCGTGTCAGCGTGGGTTTCCTCCGGGTGCTCCGGTTTCCTCCCACAGTCCATAGACGTGCAGGTTAGGTGGGTTGGCCATGATAAATTGCCCTCAGTGACCAAAAAGGTTAGGAGGGATTATTGGGTTACGGGGATAGGGTGGAAGTGAGGGCTTGAGTGGGTCGGTGCAGACTCGATGGGCCAAATGGCCTCCTTCTGCACTGTATGTTCTATGACAAATAGGAAACAGAGTCACCATTTAACATGATAGAACAGCCCACACAATCATAGACACAGAAGGTACAGTGTAGAAGGAGGCCATTCGGTCCATCGAGTCTGCTCTTGGAAAGAGCACCCTACCCAAGGTCAACACCTCCACCCTATCCCCATAACCCAGTAGCCCCACCCAACACTAAGGGCAATTTAGCATGGCCAATCCACCTAACCTGCACATCTTTGGACTGTGGGAGGAAACCGGAGCACCCGGAGGAAACCCACGCACACACGGGGAGAACGTTCAGACTCCGCACAGACAGTGACCCAAGCCGGGAATCGAACCTGGGACCCTGGAGCTGTGAAGCAATTGTGCCAACCACTATGCTACCGTGCTGCCCTTCAAGTGAATTCTCAAATTAAGCACAGAAATGTCAGCAGAAGCCTACTTTTATTAGGAAAATAAGCAAAAAGATGTCCTCTAAATCCTGCTGCCTACCCACCACCTTACTCCTCCCTACCTTACACTGCATTGTCTGTCCAAACCACCTGCTAACTGCAATTGGCTCCACACTGCCTGTAGATCACCGTAGAGGTTTCCCTTCGCCCTATTCATTATCCCATTTAGAGCAACATTCCCAATGATGTCTCAGTTCCCAAAACTCACTGATCGAAACTACTCTTGCTCAGCATCACAGCCGAACTGTTGGCTGAACTGTCCAGTCATTATCATTTCATCCCCAAAAGCTTTGCACAGAAGTCATCCAAGGCAAAGATGCATTCCAATGACCACCCCCTATTCCACTGTGGTCACCCAGTGTACCATTTCCTCCCAACTCTCTTTATTTATTTCACCTGCCTCCCTTGATTTGCCTCGTTCACTTTCCTCCCCCAAAACTCCATCTGGAAATTTTAACTTATGTCTTGGCCACCTGCAATGCCACAGGAGATAGATTAGTAAACTTTTCTTTAAAAAGGTAAAACAGTCCAAGCCGAGAGTCATGCAAAACTAGAAACATTTCTAGTTATGGGTGCAAACTTTGGAAGGATATTCAGTGAGGTGGCTAGGATTTATAATGAACTCCTGTATTTCTTGCTAACCTTAGGAAGCACCGAGGATCAGAGGGATCTTGGTGTGCTTGCATACCGATCCCTTACGGTAGCAGAGCAGGTGGATAGTGGTTAAGAAGGCATAATGGTTTCCTTGCCTTTATTAGCCGAGGCATGAGATTAAGAGCAGGGAGGATAATGCTGGAACTGTACAAAACGTTGGTTAGGCCACATCTAGAGTATTGGGTGCGGTTCTGGGATCTACATTATGGATGGGATAGCACTGGAAAGGGTGCAGAGGAGATTTACCAGGATGTTGCCTGGGCTGGAGTGTTCGTTATGAAGAGAGGGGCAGCACGGTGGCGCAGTGGTTAGCACTGCGGCCTCACGGTGCCGAGATCCCAGGTTAGATCCCGGCTCTGGGTCACTGTCCGTGTGGAGTTTGCACATTCTCCCCGTGTCTGCGTGGGTTTCGCCCCCACAACCCAAAGATGTGCAGGGTAGGTGGATTGGCCACGCCAAATTGCCCCTTAATTGGAAAAATGAATTGGGTACTCTTTATAATATTTCAAAAAAGTTATGAAAAGAGATCGGATAGACTGGGTTTGTTTTCCTTGGAGCAGAGGAGATTGAGGTGGTGGGGTGGTGGTGGTGGGGGGGGGGGGGGAGAGAGAGAAAGAAAGAGAGAGAGAGAGAGAGACATGATTGAGATGTATAAAACTATGAGGGGCATAGATATATATAGGCATAGATGTGTACTTGCGATCCAGGGCCTATGGGTCAAAGAGCTGGGAAATGGATTAGAATGGTTAGGTGGTTGTTTTCGACTGGCACAGACTCGATGGACCAAAGGGCCTTTCCTGTGCTGGATGACTCAGGCATTCAACATAACTGGATTTACTAAAATTCAAAATATCTAAAGTTTTCAT
Organism: Scyliorhinus torazame; assembly: GCF_047496885.1. Taxonomy (NCBI): domain Eukaryota; kingdom Metazoa; phylum Chordata; class Chondrichthyes; order Carcharhiniformes; family Scyliorhinidae; genus Scyliorhinus; species Scyliorhinus torazame. The sequence goes on along the minus strand of NC_092738.1, from coordinate 23,074,407 downwards.
GATGGAGAGTGTTAATTAGAGGTCATTTGTTAAATAAGATTTTATAACAAATTTTGAACGTAAAAGCGGAGTGTATTTTAATCAAGAACTGCTACAAAAGCAGTGCACTGCAATCCAGCAATACTTGAAACTTGACTTTATTGGGTGCCATCTGATGGATAATGTTTTCCTATAAAAAAGACAAAACTTAACATTGACATTCTGCCAAAATCAATATTAATGCTACTTTGCGCAGTGAGCGAGCGTGGGAATCAGAGGCGTGCATTATTCATCACGAGGGAGCAGTAAAGACTCAGATCCAATACCTTTTACAATGCAGAAGATACGCCCCTGGAAATGCAATACCTGTTGAGTAAAATAGCATTCTCAACTTTTGCGTAGCCATTTTGCACAAATTGCGCACGTCATCAGCTGAATTATAGGTCTCCAATACTTATCTCAATTAAGTGGGTTCTTAATGCCAGGAAATATTAAAAGGTTTATTACAGGTTTGTCCTGATTTTGATTTCATTAAGAACTTTTAAAAGTTAACCATTTGCAGGTTGTGCATATTTCAAAATTGTGCCTGTGGTAATTAAGTTAGGTCAAAAATAACTTTTTTCTTTGTTATCCAGTATAAAAACAGAAAACACTGGATAAACTCAGCAGGCCTGGCAGCTTCTGTAGGGAGAGTCCATATGGACTCTCTGACAGATCTGCTTTTTATCGAGTATTTTCGGTTTTGAATTTCGGATTTCCAGCATCCTCAGTATTTTGCTTTTATTTAATTATTTTAAGTGTTTTTTAAAGTTCACCATTTGGGGCAATATTGTGTACATTCCCCAAAATTATTTTTTGGGGGGGTCCCTGATGGCCTTGTGGATAAAGGTACATGTGCTAGTCCTGGGTTCGATTGTTTGAGGTTGGGAAGGAGAAAGAAGAGAAACAAAGTCAGTCATTCCCAATCACCATCCAGTCTCATCTGCCATCAGTACATGTGCAGACATGGAGTGAAGGTCAGAATTGGGTTCTTGATGCAGCCTCCCAGCCAAGTAGTCTGCAACACATTATTTCAGCTCACACACCAGGACCGGGAATAGGAAATCTCAACAAGAGCAGTGACTGCAAGAGCAGCGTGGGGAGAAAAGAATGGAACAGGTTTTAAAGTATTTTCTCCTCTCCAGGTCTTAAATTGTGGCCAAAAGAGCAAGTGAGCACGCTGCTTTTCAATGTTCTTTTGCAGTTTGCCTAGAGGAACAGCCTAGGGTAACTTTCTTTGCTCCGCAGAACCACCTTGTATGCAAATCTCTCTCTACAGTAATGAGATTGTGATCAGGCATTCTACTTGCTAAACATTATATATAGTCCAAAAACGTTACATTCTGGACACTTCATTAATCCACATCTAAATTTTGACATAATTACTTTAAGAAACAGTAAGACAAGGTATCATAAATGCTCAATGAGCTACAAGATACTAGTTCAATTAAGCACTTTCGATACCGTGGAATTGAAGCCCAAGTAATCAGGATAAAAAGCAAAATCACACCACTGAACCACTGTCTGAAACTCACTGCAAACATCTAATTTTTTTACCCTACATATATAGTGGAGCGCCCCAATGTCACAACATAGGACACCAATCATGGGAAGTCACCAACACTACCCCCCCCAATCCTTCCCCAAAACACAATCTTCTTTAGCAAAAGCTAAATAGAAGGGGCTTAGAACAGATTCCCTACCACTAAGTCCCCAGCTGTCAGTTGTGTTAAGAAATGGATTCCACGTACAATACATCATGCTTCACTTGTAAATTTGAAGGAATTTTTGCAACACATGAAGTTTATCCTTGATAATGGATCCGCTGGACACAAGAGGTCACCAGATTTCTTCACCCCAACCTTAAAAGAAAGGCGCGTGGGGATGGAGAGAAAGTTCCATCGTACTGGTTTCAAAATAATACTAGATATGCTGGCTAACGATTCAGAACTGGGGTCCTAATTGATTGTTCCCTTCCTAGCCCTTGCATACGGAGGTCACACAAAGATGGAGACAGCAAACATGGGGCTTCTTATTCATTATTGCCAAGTTCAGCAAGGAACAGTGTCTTTACCCATGAGGCCAGCAGGGTAGATGCGCGTGAGATTCTTGAGCTCCAGAGGTGACACAGTACAGGTCACCAAGCTGGCCATAGCTCAGATCAGGCCAGAAAGAGGACCTGCCAGTGAGCACTTCTCCAGAATATCAACTTCCTTCTATTGCTTTAATAGATATTGAAGTTTGAAGGTTTAGGTGCCTCTGAATTAGCATCCAAAAGTAATTTTGTGCGTGGAGAATGTACATTAAGTTGGTCTGTAACAATGAGATCAGAGTTGATAGTGTGCATTGACGGAATAAAATGCATGATATTTTAAATACGTCCAAAACAAATAACTTTGCTTAATTAATAGTATGCAATTAGGAAGGCCTTTGCATTTAAAGCATTTCTTCTGCTTAATTAATAGTATGCAATTAGGAAGGCCTTTGCATTTAAAGCATTTCTTCCCCTTTTTACAAGTTGTTAATATGGTCACCCTTTTATATTTAATGGAAATACCACTACACAATTGAAGACACAGCTCAGGTAGCGTTCTACTGTAACTCACGTGTTGTCACTTGTGAAACACAGACCTGCCTTCTCCAAAACATTTGACTGAATAGTTTAAGTCAAACAGCAACACAATGCACTTGCAGATGCGCTCTACTTGTGATCACCTGGCAAGTTCGCCCATTTCTAACTTTCTAGGACATAGCTGATATTTGATTGCCAGCTAGAAGTTAAACTCTGAATGATACGCGCAGATGGGATGCAAAAGAAAATGAATTTTGAGCGCTAAACACTCGGAGGTAGCTCTTACAGGTTTAAACGTCAACAAGTGACAAGTGATGCACTGCTGAAGGTGGCAGCAGGTAGTAAGAGGCAACTAGTAGAACAGGTACAGCAAATAAGACACCTCCCCATACCTTTTCACAACAGGTTAGAAACAATTTTGCCTTTCAAATACTTATTTCTGTAAAATGTTACTTACACTGGCACCTCCTCTTGAGGGACATATCCTTCCCTTACTCGCCTTGGTTTCCGCCAGGTCCCATCAGGCCGCTGCGATGCAGGAATATATTTCCCTACAAATGTGGAGTAAAAGTATAAATTTAAATATTTACATGGCTAGGTGGTTACTGTGAATTAAAAGGGGGGATCCTACTTATAAAAAGATAGAAGTTACTGAAAGAAATCTTACAAGTTTAATCCCACAATAACTTTATCTTCCAAGTGATCACTAGAAAAATATAGCCCCGTTAATCGCACTTTAAAACCAATGATTTTGTAAACACCCAACATTTTTTATTTTAAAAAACTTCAAAAAAAACTTCAACACAATCCTTCAAATCCTCAGCTCTCAATCTGCCCTGGCGCTCCACTGAAGCGAGGAAGGGGCAAAATATTGGAACGGTTAAGTTTCCATACATGGAAACAAAAAGGAGAGTCAAGCCCAGGCACTAGCTATCTTTGGTATATAACAAATGTGGGAATACAATTCCATAAGCAATAGCAACCCTCAAGTGCTTAAATCAACCTTTTTTCATGCATTAAGTTTGACAATTTAGTGACAAATCCTGAATAGTGTCATACCACAGATTCAATATACATTTCTTAAATTCCATAATGTGACAATAGCAGGAAACAAATATACCTTCCCTGATTAAGGAAACGGAGAAAACCTGCTTCCAGACATCTACCAGCACCTCTCACCAATGCCCATGAGCGTATTGACAATAATAAATCAAATCAAAAAAGTTTATGATGTCGACCCATCAACTTACATTTAGCCTCAACCTCAAGGATTCTGCCTCCCTTTGAGGAAGCTCCTGGCTTTCATTCAGCCACTTTCTACAACGACCAAGATCAGGACTGACCAAATGGGGAATAGGAGCAAAGCACTTCTCACAAAATCAGAGCTACCCATTTGGAGTTATTAGTCCACATGCTTTAACTTTTTCAAACATTCAATTTTTTGGAAAAAAAAGTATTAAACTCTAGAATCACCATTTAGAATGGCAAAATTCAGCTAGTCCAGGCTGGTCAATTCATCGGAATGTGAACCCACTGTCCCATCTTCTGAGACATTTCAAATCAAGACTTCAGAAGAGATTTATTTTTGACTTATTATCAAACACAAGATCGAAACAATAGTCTCAAAATGTATTTTAATCAAAAGTATTCCAAAAAATTAGTTTTGGAATATTAGGCCACTGACACGTTCATCAATTGAAAATTTGACGAAAATAACTAGTTTTATTAACTCAAGGCGACGATTGTATTTGTTTTTGTACTAGGCCGCAAACACAGCCTCGGACTTTCCTGACTCTTCTCGCCGACTGTTGCTCCGGGGGAAAAGCTCAGACTGGCTGCTGCCCGGGATTTTGGCGCCTGATTCGGGGGAAGCAGTGGTGAGCATTTCGGGGCGATTGCCTTCGGGAGGAGGGCTGCCGCCGCCGAGGGGGGGGGGGGGGGGGGGGGATTCGCTGCAGTTGGCGCCTGGGGAAAGAAGCGCACTCACCGCTTTCGTCCCTCACATAGGCCGCCAAGATGCACCCGCCGGAAGTCTCGCCTACCATGGCGGAGAGTGAATCGCCGCGTCGAGGAAAACCCGAGGAGAAAGTGGCTCAAATTTCCTCAAGGTATGGAGTGCTGGAGATGGGGGGTGATGAAGAAGTTGGGAATCCTCCATTTTGTCCTTTCCCTACACCCGCTTGTCCTAACCGTCGACTCCTTCCACAGGCCCCAACCCCCCCCCCCCCCCCCCCCAAAAAGCCTCGCTCAATTTTAAAGCTCAGTCAAAGTGACCTGCTTCACTCCTCAAAATTAAACCCACTCCCCGCCGTTAAATAACTTTTTTCCTTTGTATCATCTTCTACAAAGAATGTGAGTGGGGGGGGGGGGGGGGGGGGAAATCCTACCAGAATCAGTAGCAGAAGCAGCCTCCATAGCAGCACTGGAAAAGGACGATTTTAATTGCGCCACTAGGGTGAGACTGGGTGGGGCCCAGTGTCACCAGGACAAGAACCTACATTTAAGTGCTTCCTCAAGAGTCAAATACCTCTAATAAAACACATTAAACTGCAAGGTGCACGAACAAGGAGATATCCTTACATCAGGATTTTCATTTCAGTGCACATTATCAAAGAGCAGGACTGCAAGAGCCAGTCTGCCCAGCATCCAATGCATTTTCTTACAATACTAATTGCAGCACATGCATGACACATCCAGGATTCCAGAATGCCAACAGCAGTGCTTCATGGTGAACTCTGCTCCAGTCAGCAAAATGGAGGTGTGCTTCGCAAACCAACTGAAAAGACAGCCTCTCGGCTGTTGACAGATACTGCTGCGCGGAACGGCCAGAAACACAACCCACAAGCTCCAAACAAATTGACTGCTGAAGGAGGAGGCAGACAACCCAGAGCCCCTGCAAATCAGGAATTTCTGTGCCCACATGAACGGGTGGGAAATGGACGCATACAGATCATTTAGGTAGTAGGTCTAAATAAGGAATACGGATCGGCACAGGTTTGGTGGGCCGAAGGGCCTGTTCCTGTGATGTAATTGATGTATTGGGTGTTCTGGATCACAAACAGGTCACCAACACTGGAAGTGGTGCAACTCTATTTTATTATAAGGTTAACTATATTAACATACTTGAACTGTGGGTAAATGCAATACCAGCTTTAACTGTTGACCCTTGCCTAGTCCTAACCAGGTGATGCACTCAGCACACTGTGAATGTCTGTGATGCAGGCTGTGAGCTCTGTGCTCCAAGCTGGCTGCTACTAGAATCAGCGGGAACTCTCCTGTCCCCTGTCTTTATAGTGCGTGTGCTCTCACTGGTGATTGGCTGCGGTGTTGTGAATGCTGATTGGTCCCACTGCATGTCCATCAGTGTGTGTGTGTGTGTGTGTGTCTGCACCATAATATACTGGTGTATAGTATGACATCCCCCCTTTTATATAAAGAACATGTGCCTGCGTGACAATAAATATTGTGTAGTGAATGTACCTGACTATGTGTGTGCGTGTTATTTACATGACTATGTACATGAGGCTAATCTATTTACACGGGAAGGTGCCTGGTGCAGAGAAATAGGGTGTCACACCAACAATGAAATGAACATTATATACAAACTACAGGAATGATGAAACAGGATAACAGAACAGATCAAAGACTCCAACATTGTAAACCTCATAAGTCAAGTCTCTGAGGTGGGCGACGAATTCTGGTTGACCGCCTCAAGGGTGGGTCAGGAGCCACCGGCTGAGGAACGGGCTGGGCCACGGCAGAGTGAGGAGGATGCAGAGTATTCGGAATCTCCACATAGTCCAGTTTGGGGACAACAGGAGGGCGTGGCACCGGTGGAGGATCACTTAGCGAGCGTGGAACGAGACGAAGGGCACGCCGATTGCGGCGGCGAATGGAACCATCTGGCAGACGAACCAGGAACGAGCGGGAAGACACCTGCCGAAGAACCACAGCATTTGCAGACCACCCACCCTCCGGAAGATGGATGCGGACGTTGTCATCCGGCGCCAGAGCAGGGAGATCAGTCGCCCGAGCGTCATGCGCCGCCTTGTGTTGTGCACAAGACTGTTGCATCCGCTGAAGGACCGGAATGTGGTCGAGGTCTGGGGCGTGAATGGACGGCACCGTGGTCCTGAGGGTGCGACCCATGAGCAGCTGGGCTGGCGACAGGCCCGTGGAGAGTGGGGCCGAACGATAGGCCAGCAGGGCGAGGTAGAAGTCGGATCCTGCATCGGCAGCCTTGCAGAGGAGCCGTTTGACGATGTGGACGCCCTTTTCCGCTTTGCCATTGGATTGGGGTACAGGGGACTGGATGTCACAGGCACAAAGTTGTACCTGCTGGCAAAGTTGGACCATTCCTGGCTCACAAAGCAGGGGCCATTGTCCGACATCACAGCGAGTGGGATGCCGTGACGAGCAAAGGTCTCCTTGCAGGCACGGATGACCGCCGATGATGTGATGTTGTGCAGGCGTACGACCCCCGGGTAGTTCGAAAAATAGTCTACAATCAGAACATAGTCCCTGCCGAGCGCATGGAACAGGTCAACACCTACCTTAGACCAAGGGGACGTGACCAACTCATGGGCTGTAGGGTCTCACGTGGTTGGGCCGGCTGGAACCGCTGACAGGTGGGGCAGTTGAGCACTGTGTTGGCAATGTCCTCATTGATGCCGGGCCAGTACACAGCCTCTCGGGCCCTCCGTCGGCACTTCTCCACGCCAAGATGGCACTCGTGTAGCTGTTCCAAAACGAGCTGGCGCATGCTGTGCGGGATCACGATGCGGTCCAGCTTCAGGAGGACACCATCGACTACTGCCAGATCGTCCCTGATATTGTAGAACTGCGGGCATTGGCCCTTGAGCCACCCGTCCGTCATGTGGCGCATGACACGCTGTAGTAGGGGGTCAGCCGCAGTCTCGCGGCGAATGTGGATAAGGCGTTCATCCGTGGCCGGCAGATTGGAGGCTGTGAAGGCCACATGGGCGTCAACCTGGCAGACGAACCCCTCTGAGTCACACGAGGTGTTGACTGCCCTGGACAGAGCGTCGGCTATGATCAGGTCCTTGCCCGGGGTGTATAGGAGCTGGAAATCATACCGCTGGAGTTTAAGCAGAATGCGCTGGAGGCGAGGGGTCATATCATTCAGGTCTTTTTGTATAATGTTGACCAGCGGGCGATGGTCGGTCTCGACTGTGAATTGGGGGAGGCCGTACACGTAATCATGAAATTTGTCGACCCCAGTCAACAGGCCCAGGCACTCCTTTTCGATCTGCACGTGGCGCTGTTCCGTGGGGGTCATGGCACGTGCCGCATATGCAACGGGGGCCCATGATGAGGCCTCATCGCGTTGCAGGAGCACCGCCCCAATACCGGATTGGCTGGCATCTGTTGAAATTTTTGTTTCCTTCGTGGGATCAAAAAATGCCAATGCCGGTGCCGTGGTACGCTTGGTCTTAAGCTCCTCCCATTCGCGCTCGTGGGCGGGAAGCCATTGGAAGTCTGTCGTCTTCCTGACCAGGTTCCGGATGAGCTGTGGTATGGGAGGCAAGGTTGGGGATGAACTTCCCCAGGAAGTTGACCATGCCCAAAAATTGGAGGACCGCCTTCTTATCCGCTGGCTTCTACATGGCCGTGATGGCAGCCACCTTGTCCGCAGCCGGCCGCACACCTAACCGGGAGATGTGGTCCCCCAGGAACTTGAGTTCCGTCTGGCCGAAGGAACATTTGGCTCTGTTGAGGCGAAGGCCTTGGTCCCGTATTCGTTTGAAAACGCGCTGGAGACGACTGATATGCTCCTGCTGGGTGGTGGACCAAATGATGGTGTCGTCAACATGACGCGCATACCCTCATTGCCCTCCATCATTTGCTCCATGATCCGGTGGAATACTTCTGATGCCGATATAATCCCAAACGGCATCCTGTTGTAGCAGTATCTGCCAAATGGGGTATTAAAGGTACACAGCTTTCTGCTGGACCTGTCTAGTTGAATTTGCCAGAATCCTTTTGAGGCGTCAAGTTTGGTGAAGATGTTGGCCCGAGCCATCTCGCACGTGATCTCCTCGCGCTTGGGGATAGGGTAATGCTCCCTCATTATGTTGCGATTCAGATCCTTTGGGTCAATGCAGATCCGGAGCTCGCCGGAGGGCTTCTTTATGCACACCATGGAACTGACCCAGTTGGTTGGTTCCGTCACGCTGGAGAGCACTCCTTGGTCCTGGAGGTCCTGCAGCTGCTGCTTGAGGCGGTCCTTGAGGGGTGCTGGGACTCTGCGAAGTGCATGAACGACAGGCGTGTTCATGGCGTCTTGTTTGAGCAGGATTTTCTAAGTGTATGGAAGCGTGCCCATGCCTTCGAAAACGTCGCGGTGCTGGTCGATGATGGCATTGAGTTGCGCCCTGAAGTCTGCATCCTGGAAGGCAGACGTGTCCTCTGGAGAGAGAGAGTGTACTCGTTGAACGAGGTTTAAGAGTTTGCACGCCTGTGCGCCAAGCAGGGAGTCCTTCGAGGAGCCCACAATCTCGAAGGGAAGGGTGGCTTTTCGCGAGTCGTGCGTCACTTCGAGTTGGCATGAACCGGTAGCAGGAATGACGTTGCCATTGTAGTCCACTAGTTGGCAGGTCGACGGAAGAATGGTTGGTTTAACCCCAAGGGTCTGAAAGGCTGACCACGCTAGGAGATTAGCGGAAGCACCAGTGTCCAGGCGGAATCGTAACTGGGATCGGTTGACCGTCAGGGTGGCACACCGCTCATCGTCTGGATCAATGCTGTGCACCGACAGCGGCTGGTGGTTTTGATTCGGGGACAGCCTGTTCTTTGTTATAACAGCGACTCGAAAAGGCTCTCTCGGGTCCTCGGTGTCACTGATCTGCGGGAAGTCGGAATCGGACTCGGTGAATGTGGGTTGAATTGCCCGAACTTTTCTGCGAGGCTGGCTGAAGCGATACGAATTGGCAGGCTGAGCTGCTCGACAGCAGGCAGCATAGTGGCCAAGTCTGTCACATCGTAGACATTGTCGCGATTTTGCAGGACATTGCCGCTTTAAATGGGCGGAGCCATAGTTGCCACACGTCGTGACGTCAGTACGCTCGTTGCGCCACCGCGCATGCGTGGTGCGGTCCTGCGTGGTGCGCGCCTGCGCATCACGTTCCTCCACGCCACCGTCCCCTCGTTTGGCGCGTACAAGCGCGGGAGGCCACGAAAAGCACGCAAAATGGCCGCCCTCATCCAGGCTGCAGCCTTAGAGGTGTTCAATTGTTTGGACCCGTTCTGCCTCGTGGGGACCTTGCCGGGCCGTTTCAGCCGCCTGTATGTGGGAGTACCGACTGGTGGCATTTTCATGCAGGACACAGGTCTCGATGGCAGTCGCTAGGGTGAGTTGCTTAATTTTGAGGAGCTGCTGACGCAGGGGGTCCGACAGAACACCAAATACGATCTGGTCGCATATCATGGAGTCGGAGGTGGGCCCATAGCCGCAGGACTGCGCAAGGATGTGGAGGTGTGTTAGAAAGGATTGGAAAGGCTCGTCCTTACCCTGCAAGCGCTGCTGGAACAGATCTTTCGAAGCTTTCATTGACCTCTATGCTGAAGTGGGTATCGAATTTGAGGAGAACCGTATTGTACTTTGTCTTGTCCTCGTCGTCTGCGAATGTGAGGGAGTTGAAGATGTGGATGGCGTGTTGCCCGGCCGTGGAGAGGAGCAGAGCAATCTTCCTGGTGTCCGAGGCGTTCTCCCTGTCCGTGGCTTCGAGGAAGAGCTGGAAGCGCTGTTTAAAAATCTTCCAATTGAGCCCGAGATTGCCGGCGATGCGGAGCGGCGGCGGCGGGTTGATGTTCTCCATACTTCAGGATGCCGGAATGCTGATTACTTGCAGGTGGGTCTCAGAAGTGCTAGTATGCAACCACTCCTTGTACCATGATGTGTTGGGTGTTCTGGATCACAAACAGGTCACCAACACTGGAAGTGGTGCAACTCTATTTTATTAAAGGGTTAACTATATTAACATACTTGAACTGTGGGTAAATGCAATACCAGCTTTAACTGTTAACCCTTGCCCAGTCCTAACCAGGTGATGCACTCAGCACATGGTGAATGTCTGTGTTGCAGGCTGTGAGCTCTGTGCTCCGAGCTGGCTGCTACTAGAATGAGCGGGAACTCTCCTGTCCCCTGTCTTTATAGTGCGTGTGCTCTCACTGGTGTTTGGCTGCGGTGTTGTGTGTGCTGATTGGTCCCACTGCATGTCCATCAGTGTCTGTGTGTGTGCACCATAATATACTGGTGTATATTATGACAGTAATGTTCTTTGTTCTAAATGCCTGCCAGTCCCACCCAACTGGATTACAGCAGAGAGGCATTTTGTTGGATGGTCTGGTCAAACAAGTCAAAGGCTGCAGACAAGTTGCGAGGACAAGGAGGGATAGTTTATCTTTGTCACAGAGACATAGGATGTGTCAGGACATATTTTACTTCGATAAAAGCCATATTTCAATACTATGGTAGGGCAGAAACCTGATTGTAGGGATCCCAGGAAAGATGGAATTGGCCTCTTCAGTCACCAACATCATATCAACTACCATAGACAAAATTTCCCATGATCTTCACCTGTGAAGAATCTGCCATCATATTATTACATTAGTAGTTAGCACTGTTGCTTCACAGTGCCAGGCTCCCAGGTTTGATTCCCGGCTTGGGTCACTGTGCGGAGTCTGCACGTTTTCCCCGTGTTTCCTCCGGGTGCTCCGGTTTCCACCCACAAGTCCTGAAAGACGTGCTGTTAGGTGAATTGGACATTCTGAATTCTCCCTCTGTGACCCGAACAGGCACTTGAGTGTGGCGTATAGGGGCTTGCCTACTTGTGACAACAATAAAGATTGTTATAATTATTATTATTTAACACAGCAAAACCTTACAAGGTGCTTCACGTTTGCTTAAGCAGACTAAAACCTGACATCAAGTTAAAGGAGATAAGATAGGTGACTATTAGTTTGGTTAAAGAAGTAGGTTTCAAGGATGTCTTAAAGATGGTGGATAGGTTTATGGGGGGAATTCCAGCGCTTAGGGCCTGGACAGTTGTTTAAGGCACAGCCAGCAATGGTGGGGCGAAGGGAGTGAGGATGAGCAAGAGGCTAGCAAAAGAGAAACACAGATTTCTTGAGGGTTCTAGGGCTAGGGAATTCGCCATCTTCTGAGAGAAAAGAATCATCCACACTGTCTTAAGTGAGTGACTCCTTATTTTTACATAGTGTTCCCGTTCTAGATTCGCCCACAAGAGGAAGCATCCTCTCCACATTCACCCTGTTAAGACCCCTCATGATCTTAAAGAGTTTAATCAAGTCGCTGCCTACTCTTAGTGGATACAAACGTAACCTCTCCAACCTTTCCTCATAAGACAACCGACTCATTCCTGGCATTAGTCCAGTAAACCTTATCTGAACTGCTTTGACTGCATTTACATCTTCACAGTAACTTCATTGCAGTGTTAATGTAAGCCTACTTGTGGCACTAATAAAGACTATTATAAAATAAGACTAATAGTACACAATATTCCAGATATGATCTCACCAATGCCCTGTACAACTGAAGCATAACCTCGCTGCTTTTATAATCGATTCTCCTCACAATAAACAATAACATTCGATTAACTTTCCTAATCATTTGCTGTATCTGCAAATCAGCCTTTTGTGATTGATGCACTAGGACACCCAGGTCCCTCTGCACCTGAGAATTCTGTAATCTCTCACCATTTAGATAATATGCTTCTTTTATCTTCTTTCTGCCAAGATGGGCCATTTCACATTTGTCCACATTTTCCAGATTTCTGCCTACTGAACATATCTGTGTCCCTTTGTAGCCTCCTAATCGCTCCACAATTTTCTTTCGTACCGATCTTTGTGTCGTCAGCGAATTTAGCAACCATACCGTTGATCCCTTCGTCCAAGTCATTTATATAAATTGTAGAATTGTGGAGGCCCCAGCAGTGATCACTGTGGCACACCACGTGTTACATTCTGCCAATCAGAAAATGACCCATTTATGCCTACACTCTGTTTCCTGTTAGCTAGAAAATCTTCAATCCATGCCAGTATATTACCCCCTACACCATGAGATTTTATTTTCCGCAATAACCTTTGATGTGACATCTTATCAAATTCCTTTTGGAAATCTAAGTAGAGCACATGTGACTCCTTTAAAGAACTCCAATAAATTGGTTGAACATGATTTCCCTTTCACAAAACCATGTTGACTCTGCCTGATTGCTGTGAATTTTTCGAAGTGCCCTGCTATGACATCTTTAATAATTCTAACATTTTCCCTATCACCGATGGTGAGCCAACTGAATTTGCTATTTTCCAATCTAATGGCGCCTTCCCCGAATCTAGGGAATTTGGGAAAATTAAAACCAATGCGTTAACGGTCTCACTTGCCACTTCTTTTTAAGATCCTACGATGAAGTCCGTCTGGACCAGAGTGTTTGTCAGCCCGCAGCTCCCAACAATTTATTCAATACCACTTCCCTGGTGCTTGTAATTTTCCTGAGGTCCTCCCTTCCTTCCATTTCCTGATTTACAGCTGTTTCTGGGTGTGGTAACTTGAGACCCCAAAGTAGGTACACAAATGCGTTGTTTAAAAGGAGCAACTTCGTTATAGTAATACATTTTTTGAAAATAAATTTAGAGTACCCAATTCTTTTTTTTCGGGGCAATTTAGCGTGGCCAATCCACCTACCCTGCACATCTTTGGGTTGACCCACAGACATGGGGAGAATGTGCAAACTCCACACGGACAGTGACCCGGGGTCGGGATCGAACCCGGGTCCACGGCGCCGTGAGGCAGCAGTGCTAACCACTGCGCCACCGTGCTGTCCCAGAGTACCCAATTATTTTTTTGTTTCCAATTAAGGTGCAATTTAGTGTGGCCAATTTTATATAAATAAATGACATTTACAATAACACAGCAGAACAGTAATAACTGAAAACAGGAGCACTAGTAAAAACAGGCCTCGCTTGCAGACTGAAAAATCTGCCAAAGCATCCACATGCTCAGAACCCTCAACAGATGCCAGTAAAGCAATTACACAGGAGAAAGGCTTTTAAGAACACTCTGTACTCAAAATGACACTCTGTAACACTTCCTCCCCACCCCCACAAAAGTCTGTCAGGAGCTTTGCAATTGCATTGCGACCTATGCAATACCACTGGTGAATCTTGTAAAAGTTGATCTGGAATTGTAGGTGAATCATAGAATCATAGAATTTACAGTGCAGAAGGAGGCCATTCGGCCCATCGAGTCTGCACCGGCTCTTGGAGAGAGCACCCTACCCAAGGTCAACACGTCCACCCTATCCCCATAACCCAGTAACCCCACCCAACACTAAGGGCAATTTTGGACACTAAGGGCTATTTTAGAATGGCCAATCCACCTAACCTGCACATCTTTGGACTGTGGGAGGAAACCGGAGCACCCGGAGGAAACCCACGCAGACCCGGGGAGGATGTGCAGACTCCGCACAGACAGTGACCCAAGCCGGGAATCAAACCCGGGACCCTGGAGCTGTGAAGCCACAGTGCTAACCAGTGTGCTACCGAGCTGATAAGTTCCCTGCCTGTACTCAAAATGACACTCTGTAACACTGGGATGTTACTTGTATCCTCTATAATGAAGACTGATGCAAAATACCCGTTCGATTCATCTGCCATCTCTCTACTTTCCATGATCAATTTTCCAGACGCACTTTCTATAGGACCAATGCTCACTTTGTTAATTTTTCTTATTTAAATATCTATTGAAATCCTTATGATCTGTCTTTACATTTCTAGCTAGCTTTCTCTCATACTCTAACTTTTCCCTCCTTATTAATCTTTCTGTCATTCTTTGCTGGTCTTTATATTCTGTCCAACTCTGATTTACATCCTGTCTTTGCAAAATTATACGTTTATTCTTTAATTTTGATACCATGGAAATTCTCCATTTGGAAGACTCAGTGTTGCATGCGGTTCATGTTCCCGTTTGGGGCGCTATTTGTGGAGCAATTTAGGACACGCTAATGGGCCAGCCCTCTGCTGGTACGAATTCTGAATAATTCCCGACCCAGCGGGCGTTCTAACCGCTAGGGCCGGAGTTAGTGATAAAGAGCCTGCCAGCTGGAGGGGTTTCTAAGCGCTCCACTGACCACACTCACTGCAGCCACCAAAATGGCTCAAAGAAGACCTGCCCCCTGAGGTCGGGAGTCCGAGGTGGACCCGCAGCTCCGTGCCAGTGAGGAGAGGAGGGACACCCTCTTCCCCAGTGTAGGCCGCAGGCTCAAGCCTGCCCTCCTGAACACTGCCAGTCAGTGCTGTCATTCTCATGAGGAGGAGACAGCTGGTGATCCGCAGGGGTAGGGGTCAGTGGTGAGGCCTTGCCCTGAGAGGGGCAGTGTGCCAGGGAGGGCTCCAAAGGCCACGGTGCAGGTGTCCTCTGGTTGCGATGAGCTCTGCTGATCCCCTGCTTCCTCTGCAGTGGGGCAGCGTTACTGAGTGCCAACACCTGGTGGGCCTCTGATTGAGCTTGGCCACGCCCATCCCTGAGAGGGGCAGCACGGTAGCCTTGTGGATAGCACAATTGCTTCACAGCTCCAGGGTCCCAGGTTCGATTCCCGGCTTGGGTCACTGTCTGTGCGGAGTCTGCACGTTCTCCCCGTGTGTGCGTGGGTTTCCTCCGGGTGCTCCGGTTTCCTCCCACAGTCCAAAGATGTGCAGGTTAGGTGGATTTGGCATGCTAAATTGCCCTTAGTGTCCAAAATTGCCCTTAGTGTTGGGTGGGGTTGCTGGGTTATGGGGATGAGGTGGCGGTGTTGGCCTTGGGTGGGGTGCTCTTTCCAGGAGCCGGTGCGGACTCGATGGGCCGAATGGCCTCCTTCTGCACTGTAAATTCTATGAATCCCCTTGATGATACAGCTGGAGTTTGAGGGTGTCCAGAGGGGCGGCCTGGGTGGGTTCCCAGATGACAGAGGCTCTCTGAGCATTCACAGGACACAGTGAGCAGTCAGCAGTGTGAGCGGCCAGGAGCCTGTCAGTAGCACCAAAGGGGTGGGTTTAAAAGACAGACTGCAGCAATGGGGTCTGAGCCAGGCCACCCTGATCCCGAGGGGGACGCCCCGAATCCACGGACTTGCCACCAAGTCACTACCCGCTACTGCCCCCAGCCCGGGCAGCCATCCCACAATAAGCCTGAGAGTTTTCAAAGGTTTTTCAGTGTTTATTTAGCCTAATGCTCCCCCAGTCCACATTTGTCAATATTTCTAGTAATTCACACCCGTGAAACCTCCGCCTGAGAGGAGCATCACAGAAGGGCGGAGCTTACTGTGTCCAACCCGCTAATCACATTTAAATTAATGCAAATGCCGGGTTTGCATGCTGCCAGCGGGGGGCGTAAACCTAGTTATCGCCAGCAGAGAGGGACTGGAGCATGGCACCCGAATTGGCATCAGGCGCGGACTTTGATTTTGGCTGGACGCCTGATTCCCCACCCGATCGAGGTTCACGTTTACGGCATTGCGAGGCGGAGAATTTTGCACACTGTTGTAGCCACCTGAGTTGGCCAAGTCCTGATTTAAAATGGCGAACGGCAAAGGCTGAAGGGAAATTCAGCCAACACAGGCAGAAACCAGCAGGTGCTGGTTTCGCAGGTGCCGCCATTAGGCGGGAACTGAAGAACATAGATTGGGGGCGGATGTTTGAGGGCAAATCAACATCTGACATGTGGGAGGCTTTCAAGTGGCAGTTGAAAGGAATACAGGACCGGCATGTTCCTGTGAGGAAGAAGGATAAATACGGCAATTTTCGGGAACCTTGGATGACGAGTGATATTGTAGGCCTCGTCAAAAAGAAAAAGGAGGCATTTGTCAGGGCTAAAAGGCTGGGAACAGACGAAGCCTGCGTGGAATATAAGGAAAGTAGGAAGGAACTTAAGCAAGGAGTCAGGAGGGCTAGAAGGGGTCACGAAAAGTCATTGGCAAATAGGGTTAAGGAAAATCCCAAGGCTTTTTACACGTACATAAAAAGCAAGAGGGTAGCCAGGGAAAGGGTTGGCCCACTGAAGGATAGGCAAGGGAATCTATGTGTGGAGCCAGAGGAAATGGGTGAGGTACTAAATGAATACTTTGCATCAGTATTCACCAAAGAGAAGGAATTGGTAGATGTTGAGTCTGGAGAAGGGGGTGTAGATAGCCTGGGTCACATTGTGATCCAAAAAGACGAGGTGTTGGGTGTCTTAAAAAATATTAAGGTAGATAAGTCCCCAGGGCCTGATGGAATCTACCCCAGAATACTGAAGGAGGCTGGAGAGGAAATTGCTGGGGCCTTGACAGAAATCTTTGGATCCTCGCTGTCTTAAAGGGATGTCCCGGAGGACTGGAGAATAGCCAATGTTGTTCCTCTGTTTAAGAAGGGTAGCAAGGATAATCCCGGGAACTACAGGCCGGTGAGCCTTACTTCAGTGGTAGGGAAATTACTGGAGAGA
The DNA here is from genome assembly GCF_047496885.1 of Scyliorhinus torazame. NCBI lineage: Eukaryota > Metazoa > Chordata > Chondrichthyes > Carcharhiniformes > Scyliorhinidae > Scyliorhinus > Scyliorhinus torazame. Next base: position 23,057,320 of record NC_092738.1, on the reverse strand, counting down.
ATTCTTCGAGACAGGATCTACTCCCATTTGGAAGCAAATGGACGTATTAGTGAGAGGCAGCACGGTTTTGTGAAGGGGAGGTCGTGTCTCACTAACTTGATAGAGTTTTTCGAGGAGGTCACTAAGATGATTGATGCAGGTAGGGCAGTGGATGTTGTCTATATGGACTTCAGTAAGGCCTTTGACAAGGTCCCTCATGGTAGACTAGTACAAAAGGTGAAGTCACACGGGATCAGGGGTGAGCTGGCAAGGTGGATACAGAACTGGCTTGGTCATAGAAGGCAGAGAGTAGCAATGGAAGGATGCTTTTCTAATTGGAGGGCTGTGACCAGTGGTGTTCCACAGGGATCAGTGCTGGGACCTTTGCTGTTTGTAGTATATATAAATGATTTGGAGGAAAATATAACTGGTCTGATTAGTAAGTTTACAGACGACACAAAGGTTGGTGGAATTGCGGATAGCGATGAGGACTGTCAGAGGATACAGCAGGATTTAGATTGTTTGGAGACTTGGGCGGAGAGATGGCAGATGGAGTTTAATCCGGACAAATGTGAGGTAATGCATTTTGGAAGGTCTAATGCAGGTAGGGAATATACAGTGAATGGTAGAACCCTCAAGAGTATTGAAAGTCAAAGAGATCTAGGAGTACAGGTCCACAGGTCATTGAAAGGGGCAACACAGGTGGAGAGGGTAGTCAAGAAGGCATACGGCATGCTTGCCTTCATTGGCCGGGGCATTGAGTATAAGAATTGGCAAGTCATGTTGCAGCTGTTTAGAACCTTGGTTAAGCCACACTTGGAGTATGGTGTTCAATTCTGGTCACCACACTACCAGAAGGATGTGGAGGCTTTAGAGAGGGTGCAGAAGAGATTTACCAGAATGTTGCCTGGTATGGAGGGCATTAGCTATGGGGAGCGGTTGAATAAACTCGGTTTGTTCTCACTGGAACGAAGGAGGTTGAGGGGAGACCTGATAGAGGTATACAAAATTATGAGGGGCATAGACAGAGTGGATAGTCAGAGGTTTTTCCCCAGGGTAGAGGGGTCAATTACTAGGGGGCATAGGTTTAAGGTGAGAGGGGCAAGGTTTAGAGTAGATGTACGAGGCAAGTTTTTTACGCAGAGGGTAGTGGGTGCCTGGAACTCGCTACCGGAGGAGGTGGTGGAAACAGGGACGGTAGTGACATTTAAGGGGCATCTTGACAAATACATGAATAGGATGGGAATAGAAGGATACGGACCCAGGAAGTGTAGAAGATTGTAGTTTAGTCGGGCAGCATGGTCGGCACGGACATGGAGGGCCGAAGGGCCTGTTCCTGTGCTGTACATTTCTTTGTTCTTTGTTGCAGGTTTGCTGTGTATTTAACTCTGCAAAAGCCCAGACAGCATCGATACAGGCAGCCATCTGCATAATAATGTAGCAGCCATCTACATACTAATGAGCAATCCCCGGGAACAATAGCAACATTTGGGACACACAAAACTAAGCCAGACTCCCCGGCGCCAGCAGGAGCCAACACAAAGGAGGTTAACGAACACCTCAAGACCGCCCATCGATCAGGGAACCGCTCCAGTATTGGAGAAATTGAACCAAGCGATTGGGACAAAGTCCAATCACCTAGAACCAGGTACAGGGTCCGCCCCGAAAGGCAGGAAGCCCCTGGGGACTATAAAGTTAAGCCCCCAAGTTCAACTCGCTCTCTTCTTCCTGCCCGGGTCACCCAGCAACGCGAACCAACCTTGACCGTGACCGGTGCAGTGACCGCTGAAAGATCGTAAGTCCTAATTCATCGCTCGCTACGAGATAGGCGCTCCTAGCTACCAATCCGTACTGGATAGACATATGGACGATAAGGGAATAGTGTAGATGGGCTTTAGAGTGGTTTCACAGGTCGGCGCAGCATCGAGGGCCGAAGGGCCTGTACTGCGCTGTAATGTTCTATGTTCTAACTTTGAATCCCGCAGACTCAGAACCCGAACGAAAGGCCATTTGTTCCCCTGACCTGGTGGGCCAGTCCAAAGTTAAGTATAGGCCTGTTAGTTGTAGAAGTAGCTTAGACGTAGAATTTGTGCAGGAGTAGCGATTACTGTGTATAATAAATGTGCTTTGATTTGAATCTTACTAATCGGTGCATTGAGTTATTGATCATTACTTGGACTTGAACCTCGTGGCGGTATAAAGATACCTGGCGACTCGAGAGCAAAGGTAATAAAACAGAGCAATTGAACCAAACGAAAAGTTAGCAACACTGTCTTTTAACATTTTAGTTACCACGGATGATGGGCCCTGCCCTGCCCTGGGAATTATTCTTTCTTATTTGAATTTTGCGCATTCTGAAATAGCCCTTTAAATGTAAATAAATAGGAGGGGGAGGTATAAGCACATATCATTTGGGGACTGCAGGAGTAGTGTTGGAAGAGATGGAATTGCAGGAGAACTGCAATGTATGGTCCCATCTTATATATATGCATGTATATATATATTATGCATGTATTGCTTATATATATATATATGCATAAATATACATTATATATATATACACGCATAAATATACATTATATATATATATGCATAACTATACATTATATATATACGCATAAATAGACATTATATATATATACATGCATAAATTGACATAATATATATATACACGCATCAATAGACATTATATATATATACACACATAAATATACATTATATATATGCATAAATAGACACACATATATATATACATGCATAAATAGACACAATATATATATACATGCATAAATATACATAATATATATATATATATACGCGCATAAACAGACATAATATATACATGCATAAATATAGATAATATATACATACATAAATATACATGCATAAAAAGACATAATATATACAAACGCATAAATAGACATAATATATATATACATGCATAAATATACATAATATAAATACATGCATAAATAGACATAATATATATATATACACATGCATAAATATACATAATATATATATACCCGCATAAATAGACAATATATATACATGCATAAATATACATTATATATATATATACGCATAAATAGACAATATATATATATACATGCATAAATATACATAATACAAATATACATGCATAAATATACATAATATAAATACATGCATAAATAGACATAATATATATATACACATGCATAAATATACATAATATATATATACCCACATAAATAGACATAATATATATATACATGCATAAATATACATAATATATACACACACGCATAAATAGACAATATATATACATGCATAAATATACATAATATATATACACGCCTAAATATATATATATTTATACATATATATACACGCATAAATATACATTATATATATGTACATGCATAAATATACATTATATATACGCGCATAAATAGACATTATATATATACGCGCATAAACAGACATAATATATACATGCATAAATATAGATAATATATATATACATGCATAAATAGACATAATATATATATACATGCATAAATAGACATAATATATATATATATACACGCATAAATATACATAATATATATACACACATAAATAGACATAATATATATATACATGCATAAATATACATAATATATATATACATGCAGAAATATACATAATTTATATATATACATGCATAAATAGACACAATATATATACATGCATAAATATACATTATATATGCGCATAAATAGACATAATATATATACATGCATAATTTGACATATATATATACACGCATAAATAGACATACTATACATACACGCATAAATAGACATACTATATATATACATGCATAAATATACATAATATATATATACATGCATAAATAGACATTATATATATACACACGCATAAATAGACATAATATATATATACATGCATAAATATACATAATATATATTTACATGCATAAATAGACATAATATATATACATGCATAAACAGACATAATATATATACATGCATAAATATACATATGTATATACATGCATAAATAGACATAATATATATATACACGCATAAATAGACTATATACACGCATAAAAAGACAATATATATACATGCATTAATATCCATAATATATATACCCGCATAAATAGACATAATATATATACATGCATAAATATACATAATATATATATACATGCATAAATAGACATATGTATACACACATAAATATACATTATATATATATATACGCATAAATAGACACAATATATATATACATGCATAAATATACATTATATATATATATATGCGCATAAATAGACATAATATATATATACATGCATAAATTGACAGATATATATATACAAGCATAAATAGACATACTATATATACACGCATAAATATACATTATATATATACACGCATAAATATACATTATATATATATACGCATAAATAGACATTATATATATATACATGCATAAATAGACACAATATATATATACATGCATAAATATACATTATATATATACGCGCATAAACAGACATAATATATACATGCATAAATATACATAATTTATATACACTCGCATAAATATAGATAATATATATATACATGTATAAACAGACATGATATATATACATGCATAAATAGACATAATATATATACACGCATAAATATACATTATATATATACGCAAAAATAGACATTTTATATATATACATGGATAAATAGACACAATATATATATACATGCATAAATATACATTATATATATATACGCATAAATAGACATAATATATATATACATGCATAAATTGACATAATATATATATACACGCATAAATAGACAATATATATACACGCATAAATATACATTATATATACACGCATAAATATACATTATATATACGTATAAATAGACATTATATATATATATGCATAAATAGACACAATATATACATGCATAAATATACATTATATATATACGCGCATAAACAGACATAATATATACATGCATAAATAGACATAATATATATATACATGCATAAATAGACATAATATATATACATGCATGAATATACATAATATATATACATGCATAAATATACATAATATATATACACTCTCATAAATAGACATAATATATATATACATGCATAAATATACATAATATATATATACATGCATAATTAGACATAATATGTATATACATGCATAAATATACATAATATATATATACATGCATAAATATACATAATATATACACACACGCATAAATAGACAATATATATACATGCATAAATATACATAATATATATATATATATACGCGCATAAACAGACATAATATATACATGCATAAATATACATAATATATATATATATATACGCGCATAAACAGACATAATATATACATGCATAAATATAGATAATATATACACACGCATAAATAGACAATATATATACATGCATAAATATACATTATATATATATATACGCATAAATAGACATTATATATATATATACATGCATAAATATACATAATACAAATATACATGCATAAATATACATAATATAAATACATGCATAAATAGACATAATATATATATACACATGCATAAATATACATAATATATATATACCCGCATAAATAGACATAATATATATACCCGCATAAATAGACATAATATATACACACACGCATAAATAGACAATATATATACATGCATAAATATACATAATATATATACACGCCTAAATATATATATATTTATACATATATATACACGCATAAATATACATTATATATATATACATGCATAAATATACATTATATATATACGCATAAATAGACATTATATATATACGCGCATAAACAGACATAATATATACATGCATAAATATAGATAATATATATATACATGCATAAATAGACATAATATATATACATGCATAAATAGACATAATATATATATATACACGCATAAATATACATAATATATATACACACATAAATAGACATAATATATATATACATGCATAAATATACATAATATATATATACATGCATAAATAGACAATATATATACACACGCATAAATAGACATAATATATATATACATGCATAAATATACATAATTTATATATATACATGCATAAATAGACACAATATATATACATGCATAAATATACATTATATATATATGCGCATAAATAGACATAATATATATATACATGCATAAATTGACATATATATACACGCATAAATAGACATACTATACATACACGCATAAATAGACATAATATATATATACATGCATAAATATACATAATATATATACATGCATAAATAGACATTATATATATACACACGCATAAATAGACATAATATATATATACATGCATGGATATACATAATATATATATACATGCATAAATATACATAATATATATTTACATGCATAAATAGACATAATATATATACATGCATAAACAGACATAATATATATACATGCATAAATATACATATGTATATACATGCATAAATAGACATAATATATATATACACGCATAAATAGACAATATATATACACGCATAAAACGACATAATATATATACATGCATTAATATCCATAATATATATACCCGCATAAATAGACATAATATATATACATGCATAAATAGACATATGTATACACACATAAATATACATTATATATATATATATACGCATAAATAGACACAATATATATATACATGCATAAATATACATTATATATATATATGCGCATAAATAGACATAATATATATATACATGCATAAATTGACAGATATATATATACACGCATAAATAGACATACTATATATACACGCATAAATATACATTATATATATATACACGCATAAATATACATTATATATATATACGCATAAATAGACATTATATAAATATATACATGCATAAATAGACACAATATATATATACATGCATAAATATACATTATATATATACGCGCATAAACAGACATAATATATACATGCATAAATATACATAATTTATATACACTCGCATAAATATATATACATGTATAAATAGACATGATATATATACATGCATAAATAGACATAATATATATACACGCATAAATATACATTATATATATATGCAAAAATAGACATTTTATATATATACATGCATAAATAGACACAATATATATATACATGCATAAATATACATTATATATATATATACGCATAAATAGACATAATATATATATACATGCATAAATTGACATAATATATATATACACGCATAAATAGACATAATATATATACACGCATAAATATACATTATATATATATACACGCATAAATATACATTATATATACGCATAAATAGACATTATATATATGCATAAATAGACACAATATATACATGCATAAATATACATTATATATATACGCGCATAAACAGACATAATATATACATGCATAAATAGACATAATATATATATACATGCATAAATAGACATAATATATATACATGCATGAATATACATAATATATATACATGCATAAATATACATAATATATATATACATGCATAATTAGACATAATATGTATATGCATGCATAAATATACATAATATATATATACATGCATAAATATACATAATATATATATACATGCATAAATAGACAATATATATATACATGCATAAATATACATAAAATATATATACACGCATACATATACATTATATATATACGCATAAATATACATTTTATATATATATACACGCATAAATAGACAATATATATACATGCATAAATATACATGATATATATATACCCGCATAAATAGACATAATATATATACACGCATAAATATACATAATATATGCATAAATATAGATGTGTAATATTGCATATATGCAATACATGCATAAACATAGATAATATATATATACGCGCATGAATATACATAATATATATATATACATGCATAAATATACATAATATATATATACACGCATAAATAGACATAATATATATATACATGCATACATTTACATTATATATATATACACACACGCATAAATAGACATGATATATATATATACACATGCATGAATATACATAATATATATACATGCATAAATAGACATAATATATATATACGTGCATAAATATACATATGTATATACATGCATAAATAGACAATATATATACACATGCATAAATATACATAATATATATATACACGCATAAAAAGAGAATATATATATACATGCATAAATATACATAATATATATACCCGCATAAATAGACATAATATATATACACGCATAAATAGATATAATATATATATACATGCATAAATAGACATAATATATATATATACATGCATAAATATACATAATATATATATACACACATAAATAGACATAATATATATACATGCATAAATATACATAATATATATATCCATGCATAAATAGACCTATATATACACACGCATAAATATACATAATATATACACGCATAAATATGCATAATATATATATACGCATAAATATACATAATATATATACACGCATAAATAGACATACTATATATATACATGTATAGCACGTGGGCAGCACGGTAGCCTTATGGATAGCACAATTGCTTCACAGCTCCAGGGTCCAAGGTTCGATTCCGGCTTGGGTCACTGTCTGTGCGGAGTCTGCACATCCTCCCCGTGTGTGCGTGGGTTTCCTCTGGGTGCTCCGGTTTCCTCCCACAGTCCAGAGATGTGCGGGTTAGGTGGATTGGCCATGATAAATTGCCCTTAGTGTCCAAAATTGCCCTTAGTGTTGGGTGGGGTTGCTGGGTTATGGGGATGAGGTGGCGGTGTTGGCCTTGGGTGGGGTGCTCTTTCCAGGAGCCGGTGCGGACTCGATGGGCCGAATGGCCTCCTTCTGCACTGTAAATTCTATGAATCCCCTTGATGATACAGCTGGAGTTTGAGGGTGTCCAGAGGGGCGGCCTGGGTGGGTTCCCAGATGACAGAGGCTCTCTGAGCATTCACAGGACACAGTGAGCAGTCAGCAGTGTGAGCGGCCAGGAGCCTGTCAGTAGCACCAAAGGGGTGGGTTTAAAAGACAGACTGCAGCAATGGGGTCTGAGCCAGGCCACCCTGATCCCGAGGGGGACGCCCCGAATCCACGGACTTGCCACCAAGTCACTACCCGCTACTGCCCCCAGCCCGGGCAGCCATCCCACAATAAGCCTGAGAGTTTTCAAAGGTTTTTCAGTGTTTATTTAGCCTAATGCTCCCCCAGTCCACATTTGTCAATATTTCTAGTAATTCACACCCGTGAAACCTCCGCCTGAGAGGAGCATCACAGAAGGGCGGAGCTTACTGTGTCCAACCCGCTAATCACATTTAAATTAATGCAAATGCCGGGTTTGCATGCTGCCAGCGGGGGGCGTAAACCTAGTTATCGCCAGCAGAGAGGGACTGGAGCATGGCACCCGAATTGGCATCAGGCGCGGACTTTGATTTTGGCTGGACGCCTGATTCCCCACCCGATCGAGGTTCACGTTTACGGCATTGCGAGGCGGAGAATTTTGCACACTGTTGTAGCCACCTGAGTTGGCCAAGTCCTGATTTAAAATGGCGAACGGCAAAGGCTGAAGGGAAATTCAGCCAACACAGGCAGAAACCAGCAGGTGCTGGTTTCGCAGGTGCCGCCATTAGGCGGGAACTGAAGAACATAGATTGGGGGCGGATGTTTGAGGGCAAATCAACATCTGACATGTGGGAGGCTTTCAAGTGGCAGTTGAAAGGAATACAGGACCGGCATGTTCCTGTGAGGAAGAAGGATAAATACGGCAATTTTCGGGAACCTTGGATGACGAGTGATATTGTAGGCCTCGTCAAAAAGAAAAAGGAGGCATTTGTCAGGGCTAAAAGGCTGGGAACAGACGAAGCCTGCGTGGAATATAAGGAAAGTAGGAAGGAACTTAAGCAAGGAGTCAGGAGGGCTAGAAGGGGTCACGAAAAGTCATTGGCAAATAGGGTTAAGGAAAATCCCAAGGCTTTTTACACGTACATAAAAAGCAAGAGGGTAGCCAGGGAAAGGGTTGGCCCACTGAAGGATAGGCAAGGGAATCTATGTGTGGAGCCAGAGGAAATGGGTGAGGTACTAAATGAATACTTTGCATCAGTATTCACCAAAGAGAAGGAATTGGTAGATGTTGAGTCTGGAGAAGGGGGTGTAGATAGCCTGGGTCACATTGTGATCCAAAAAGACGAGGTGTTGGGTGTCTTAAAAAATATTAAGGTAGATAAGTCCCCAGGGCCTGATGGAATCTACCCCAGAATACTGAAGGAGGCTGGAGAGGAAATTGCTGGGGCCTTGACAGAAATCTTTGGATCCTCGCTGTCTTAAAGGGATGTCCCGGAGGACTGGAGAATAGCCAATGTTGTTCCTCTGTTTAAGAAGGGTAGCAAGGATAATCCCGGGAACTACAGGCCGGTGAGCCTTACTTCAGTGGTAGGGAAATTACTGGAGAGAATTCTTCGAGACAGGATCTACTCCCATTTGGAAGCAAATGGACGTATTAGTGAGAGGCAGCACGGTTTTGTGAAGGGGAGGTCGTGTCTCACTAACTTGATAGAGTTTTTCGAGGAGGTCACTAAGATGATTGATGCAGGTAGGGCAGTGGATGTTGTCTATATGGACTTCAGTAAGGCCTTTGACAAGGTCCCTCATGGTAGACTAGTACAAAAGGTGAAGTCACACGGGATCAGGGGTGAGCTGGCAAGGTGGATACAGAACTGGCTTGGTCATAGAAGGCAGAGAGTAGCAATGGAAGGATGCTTTTCTAATTGGAGGGCTGTGACCAGTGGTGTTCCACAGGGATCAGTGCTGGGACCTTTGCTGTTTGTAGTATATATAAATGATTTGGAGGAAAATATAACTGGTCTGATTAGTAAGTTTACAGACGACACAAAGGTTGGTGGAATTGCGGATAGCGATGAGGACTGTCAGAGGATACAGCAGGATTTAGATTGTTTGGAGACTTGGGCGGAGAGATGGCAGATGGAGTTTAATCCGGACAAATGTGAGGTAATGCATTTTGGAAGGTCTAATGCAGGTAGGGAATATACAGTGAATGGTAGAACCCTCAAGAGTATTGAAAGTCAAAGAGATCTAGGAGTACAGGTCCACAGGTCATTGAAAGGGGCAACACAGGTGGAGAGGGTAGTCAAGAAGGCATACGGCATGCTTGCCTTCATTGGCCGGGGCATTGAGTATAAGAATTGGCAAGTCATGTTGCAGCTGTTTAGAACCTTGGTTAAGCCACACTTGGAGTATGGTGTTCAATTCTGGTCACCACACTACCAGAAGGATGTGGAGGCTTTAGAGAGGGTGCAGAAGAGATTTACCAGAATGTTGCCTGGTATGGAGGGCATTAGCTATGGGGAGCGGTTGAATAAACTCGGTTTGTTCTCACTGGAACGAAGGAGGTTGAGGGGAGACCTGATAGAGGTATACAAAATTATGAGGGGCATAGACAGAGTGGATAGTCAGAGGTTTTTCCCCAGGGTAGAGGGGTCAATTACTAGGGGGCATAGGTTTAAGGTGAGAGGGGCAAGGTTTAGAGTAGATGTACGAGGCAAGTTTTTTACGCAGAGGGTAGTGGGTGCCTGGAACTCGCTACCGGAGGAGGTGGTGGAAACAGGGACGGTAGTGACATTTAAGGGGCATCTTGACAAATACATGAATAGGATGGGAATAGAAGGATACGGACCCAGGAAGTGTAGAAGATTGTAGTTTAGTCGGGCAGCATGGTCGGCACGGACATGGAGGGCCGAAGGGCCTGTTCCTGTGCTGTACATTTCTTTGTTCTTTGTTGCAGGTTTGCTGTGTATTTAACTCTGCAAAAGCCCAGACAGCATCGATACAGGCAGCCATCTGCATAATAATGTAGCAGCCATCTACATACTAATGAGCAATCCCCGGGAACAATAGCAACATTTGGGACACACAAAACTAAGCCAGACTCCCCGGCGCCAGCAGGAGCCAACACAAAGGAGGTTAACGAACACCTCAAGACCGCCCATCGATCAGGGAACCGCTCCAGTATTGGAGAAATTGAACCAAGCGATTGGGACAAAGTCCAATCACCTAGAACCAGGTACAGGGTCCGCCCCGAAAGGCAGGAAGCCCCTGGGGACTATAAAGTTAAGCCCCCAAGTTCAACTCGCTCTCTTCTTCCTGCCCGGGTCACCCAGCAACGCGAACCAACCTTGACCGTGACCGGTGCAGTGACCGCTGAAAGATCGTAAGTCCTAATTCATCGCTCGCTACGAGATAGGCGCTCCTAGCTACCAATCCGTACTGGATAGACATATGGACGATAAGGGAATAGTGTAGATGGGCTTTAGAGTGGTTTCACAGGTCGGCGCAGCATCGAGGGCCGAAGGGCCTGTACTGCGCTGTAATGTTCTATGTTCTAACTTTGAATCCCGCAGACTCAGAACCCGAACGAAAGGCCATTTGTTCCCCTGACCTGGTGGGCCAGTCCAAGGTTAAGTATAGGCCTGTTAGTTGTAGAAGTAGCTTAGACGTAGAATTTGTGCAGGAGTAGCGATTACTGTGTATAATAAATGTGCTTTGATTTGAATCTTACTAATCGGTGCATTGAGTTATTGATCATTACTTGGACTTGAACCTCGTGGCGGTATAAAGATACCTGGCGACTCGAGAGCAAAGGTAATAAAACAGAGCAATTGAACCAAACGAAAAGTTAGCAACACTGTCTTTTAACATTTTAGTTACCACGGATGATGGGCCCTGCCCTGCCCTGGGAATTATTCTTTCTTATTTGAATTTTGCGCATTCTGAAATAGCCCTTTAAATGTAAATAAATAGGAGGGGGAGGTATAAGCACATATCATTTGGGGACTGCAGGAGTAGTGTTGGAAGAGATGGAATTGCAGGAGAACTGCAATGTATGGTCCCATCTTATATATATGCATGTATATATATATTATGCATGTATTGCTTATATATATATATATGCATAAATATACATTATATATATATACACGCATAAATATACATTATATATATATATGCATAACTATACATTATATATATACGCATAAATAGACATTATATATATATACATGCATAAATTGACATAATATATATATACACGCATCAATAGACATTATATATATATACACACATAAATATACATTATATATATGCATAAATAGACACACATATATATATACATGCATAAATAGACACAATATATATATACATGCATAAATATACATAATATATATATATATATACGCGCATAAACAGACATAATATATACATGCATAAATATAGATAATATATACATACATAAATATACATGCATAAAAAGACATAATATATACAAACGCATAAATAGACATAATATATATATACATGCATAAATATACATAATATAAATACATGCATAAATAGACATAATATATATATATACACATGCATAAATATACATAATATATATATACCCGCATAAATAGACAATATATATACATGCATAAATATACATTATATATATATATACGCATAAATAGACAATATATATATATACATGCATAAATATACATAATACAAATATACATGCATAAATATACATAATATAAATACATGCATAAATAGACATAATATATATATACACATGCATAAATATACATAATATATATATACCCACATAAATAGACATAATATATATATACATGCATAAATATACATAATATATACACACACGCATAAATAGACAATATATATACATGCATAAATATACATAATATATATACACGCCTAAATATATATATATTTATACATATATATACACGCATAAATATACATTATATATATGTACATGCATAAATATACATTATATATACGCGCATAAATAGACATTATATATATACGCGCATAAACAGACATAATATATACATGCATAAATATAGATAATATATATACATGCATAAATAGACATAATATATATATACATGCATAAATAGACATAATATATATATATATACACGCATAAATATACATAATATATATACACACATAAATAGACATAATATATATATACATGCATAAATATACATAATATATATATACATGCAGAAATATACATAATTTATATATATACATGCATAAATAGACACAATATATATACATGCATAAATATACATTATATATGCGCATAAATAGACATAATATATATATACATGCATAATTTGACATATATATATACACGCATAAATAGACATACTATACATACACGCATAAATAGACATACTATATATATACATGCATAAATATACATAATATATATATACATGCATAAATAGACATTATATATATACACACGCATAAATAGACATAATATATATATACATGCATAAATATACATAATATATATTTACATGCATAAATAGACATAATATATATACATGCATAAACAGACATAATATATATACATGCATAAATATACATATGTATATACATGCATAAATAGACATAATATATATATACACGCATAAATAGACAATATATATACACGCATAAAAAGACAATATATATACATGCATTAATATCCATAATATATATACCCGCATAAATAGACATAATATATATACATGCATAAATATACATAATATATATATACATGCATAAATAGACATATGTATACACACATAAATATACATTATATATATATATACGCATAAATAGACACAATATATATATACATGCATAAATATACATTATTTATATATATATGCGCATAAATAGACATAATATATATATACATGCATAAATTGACAGATATATATATACAAGCATAAATAGACATACTATATATACACGCATAAATATACATTATATATATACACGCATAAATATACATTATATATATATACGCATAAATAGACATTATATATATATACATGCATAAATAGACACAATATATATATACATGCATAATATACATTATATATATACACGCATAAATATACATTATATATATATACGCATAAATAGACATTATATATATATACATGCATAAATAGACACAATATATATATACATGCATAAATATACATTATATATATACGCGCATAAACAGACATAATATATACATGCATAAATATACATAATATAAATACATGCATAAATAGACATAATATATATATACACATGCATAAATATACATAATATATATATACCCGCATAAATAGACATAATATATATACCCGCATAAATAGACATAATATATACACACACGCATAAATAGACAATATATATACATGCATAAATATACATAATATATATACACGCCTAAATATATATATATTTATACATATATATACACGCATAAATATACATTATATATATATACATGCATAAATATACATTATATATATACGCATAAATAGACATTATATATATATATACATGCATAAATAGACACAATATATATATACATGCATAAATATACATTATATATATACGCGCATAAACAGACATAATATATACATGCATAAATATACATAATTTATATACACTCGCATAAATATATATACATGTATAAATAGACATGATATATATACATGCATAAATAGACATAATATATATACACGCATAAATATACATTATATATATATGCAAAAATAGACATTTTATATATATACATGCATAAATAGACACAATATATATATACATGCATAAATATACATTATATATATATATACGCATAAATAGACATAATATATATATATGCATGCATAAATTGACATAATATATATATACACGCATAAATAGACATAATATATATACACGCATAAATATACATTATATATATACACGCATAAATATACATTATATATACGCATAAATAGACATTATATATATATGCATAAATAGACACAATATATACATGCATAAATATACATTATATATATACGCGCATAAACAGACATAATATATACATGCATAAATAGACATAATATATATATACATGCATAAATAGACATAATATATATACATGCATGAATATACATAATATATATACATGCATAAATATACATAATATATATATACATGCATAATTAGACATAATATGTATATGCATGCATAAATATACATAATATATATATACATGCATAAATATACATAATATATATATACATGCATAAATAGACAATATATATATACATGCATAAATATACATAAAATATATATACACGCATACATATACATTATATATATACGCATAAATATACATTTTATATATATATACACGCATAAATAGACAATATATATACATGCATAAATATACATGATATATATATATACCCGCATAAATAGACATAATATATATACACGCATAAATATACATAATATATGCATAAATATAGATGTGTAATATTGCATATATGCAATACATGCATAAACATAGATAATATATATATACGCGCATGAATATACATAATATATATATATACATGCATAAATATACATAATATATATATACACGCATAAATAGACATAATATATATATACATGCATACATTTACATTATATATATATACACACACGCATAAATAGACATGATATATATATATACACATGCATGAATATACATAATATATATACATGCATAAATAGACATAATATATATATACGTGCATAAATATACATATGTATATACATGCATAAATAGACAATATATATACACATGCATAAATATACATAATATATATATACACGCATAAAAAGAGAATATATATATACATGCATAAATATACATAATATATATACCCGCATAAATAGACATAATATATATACACGCATAAATAGATATAATATATATATACATGCATAAATAGACATAATATATATATATACATGCATAAATATACATAATATATATATACACACATAAATAGACATAATATATATACATGCATAAATATACATAATATATATATCCATGCATAAATAGACCTATATATACACACGCATAAATATACATAATATATACACGCATAAATATGCATAATATATATATACGCATAAATATACATAATATATATACACGCATAAATAGACATACTATATATATACATGTATAGCACGTGGGCAGCACGGTAGCCTTATGGATAGCACAATTGCTTCACAGCTCCAGGGTCCAAGGTTCGATTCCGGCTTGGGTCACTGTCTGTGCGGAGTCTGCACATCCTCCCCGTGTGTGCGTGGGTTTCCTCTGGGTGCTCCGGTTTCCTCCCACAGTCCAGAGATGTGCGGGTTAGGTGGATTGGCCATGATAAATTGCCCTTAGTGTCCAAAATTGCCCTTAGTGTTGGGTGGGGTTACTGGGTTATGGGGATAGGGCGGAGGTGTTGACCTTGGGTAGGGTGCTCTTTCCAAGAGCCGGTGCAGACTCGATGGGCCGAATGGCCTCCTTCTGCACTGTAAATTCCATGATAATCTATGATGTATAATTATACATTATATATATACACACATAAATAGACATAATATATATATCCGCATAAATATACATAATATATACACACGCATAAATATACATATATATATATATACATGCATAAATAGACATAATATATATACACGCATAAATATACATTATATATATATGCAAAAATAGACATTTTATATATATACATGCATAAATAGACACAATATATATATACATGCATAAATATACATTATATATATATATACGCATAAATAGACATAATATATATATACATGCATAAATTGACATAATATATATATACACGCATAAATAGACATAATATATATACACGCATAAATATACATTATATATATATACACGCATAAATATACATTATATATACGCATAAATAGACATTATATATATATGCATAAATAGACACAATATATACATGCATAAATATACATTATATATATACGCGCATAAACAGACATAATATATACATGCATAAATAGACATAATATATATATACATGCATAAATAGACATAATATATATACATGCATGAATATACATAATATATATACATGCATAAATATACATAATATATATATACATGCATAATTAGACATAATATGTATATGCATGCATAAATATACATAATATATATATACATGCATAAATATACATAATATATATATACATGCATAAATAGACAATATATATATACATGCATAAATATACATAAAATATATATACACGCATACATATACATTATATATATACGCATAAATATACATTTTATATATATATACACGCATAAATAGACAATATATATACATGCATAAATATACATGATATATATATACCCGCATAAATAGACATAATATATATACACGCATAAATATACATAATATATGCATAAATATAGATGTGTAATATTGCATATATGCAATACATGCATAAACATAGATAATATATATATACGCGCATGAATATACATAATATATATATATACATGCATAAATATACATAATATATATATACACGCATAAATAGACATAATATATATATACATGCATACATTTACATTATATATATATACACACACGCATAAATAGACATGATATATATATATACACATGCATGAATATACATAATATATATACATGCATAAATAGACATAATATATATATACGTGCATAAATATACATATGTATATACATGCATAAATAGACAATATATATACACATGCATAAATATACATAATATATATATACACGCATAAAAAGAGAATATATATATACATGCATAAATATACATAATATATATACCCGCATAAATAGACATAATATATATACACGCATAAATAGATATAATATATATATACATGCATAAATAGACATAATATATATATATACATGCATAAATATACATAATATATATATACACACATAAATAGACATAATATATATACATGCATAAATATACATAATATATATATCCATGCATAAATAGACCTATATATACACACGCATAAATATACATAATATATACACGCATAAATATGCATAATATATATATACGCATAAATATACATAATATATATACACGCATAAATAGACATACTATATATATACATGTATAGCACGTGGGCAGCACGGTAGCCTTATGGATAGCACAATTGCTTCACAGCTCCAGGGTCCAAGGTTCGATTCCGGCTTGGGTCACTGTCTGTGCGGAGTCTGCACATCCTCCCCGTGTGTGCGTGGGTTTCCTCTGGGTGCTCCGGTTTCCTCCCACAGTCCAGAGATGTGCGGGTTAGGTGGATTGGCCATGATAAATTGCCCTTAGTGTCCAAAATTGCCCTTAGTGTTGGGTGGGGTTACTGGGTTATGGGGATAGGGCGGAGGTGTTGACCTTGGGTAGGGTGCTCTTTCCAAGAGCCGGTGCAGACTCGATGGGCCGAATGGCCTCCTTCTGCACTGTAA
Organism: Scyliorhinus torazame; assembly: GCF_047496885.1. Lineage (NCBI taxonomy): Eukaryota > Metazoa > Chordata > Chondrichthyes > Carcharhiniformes > Scyliorhinidae > Scyliorhinus > Scyliorhinus torazame. The sequence goes on along the minus strand of NC_092738.1, from coordinate 23,037,789 downwards.
ATTCCATGATAATCTATGATGTATAATTATACATTATATATATACACACATAAATAGACATAATATATATATCCGCATAAATATACATAATATATACACACGCATAAATATACATATATATATATATACATGCATAAATATACATTATATATATACACGCATAAATATACATAATATATGCACGCATAAATATACATAATATATATATATACACGCATAAATATACATAATATATCGACATACATAAATATACATAATACTTATATACACGCATAAATATACATAATATATACACGCATAAATATACATTATATATATATTCGCATAAATATACATTATATATGTATGCGCATAAATATACATTATATATGTGCATACATATACATTATATATATGCGCATAAATATACATTATATATGCGCATAAATATACAATATATTTGCGCATAAAGATACATCATATATATGCGCATAAATATACATAATATAATATATGTGCATAAATATACATAATATAATATATGTTCATAGATATACATACATGTGCATAAATATACATATATGCACATAAATATACATATATGCGCATAAATATACATACATGCGCCTAAATATACATAATATATACATATGTGCATAAGTATGCATGATATATACACGTGCATAAATATACATAATTATGCTCAAATATACATTATATATATGCTCGTAAATATACATAACATATATGCGCATAAATACATAATATATATACACACGCATAAATATACATAATATATGCATAAATATGCATTATATATGTGAATATACATACTATATATACATATACATAATATATATACATAATATATATACATTATATATATATACATAAATATACACAATATATATATTCATAAATATACACAATATATATACCCATAAACATACATAATATATATATACACATAAACATACATAATATACACACACACATAAATATACATAATATATATATACATTAATATATATATACATAATATATATATATATACACATAAATATACATAATATATATATACAGATAAATATACATATACATATAAATATATACATAGGGCAGCACGGTAGCATTGTGGATAGCAGAATTGCTTCACAGCTCCAGGGTCGATTCCGGCTTGGGTCACTGTCTGTGTGGAGTCTGCACGTTCTCCCCGTGTGTGCGTGGGTTTCCTCCGGGTGCTCCGGTTTCCTCCCACAGTCCAAAGATGTGCAGGTTAGGTGGATTGGCCATGATAAATTGCCCTTAGTGTCCAAAATTGCCCTTAGTGTTGGGTGGGGTTGCTGGGATGTGGGGATAGGGTGGAGGTGTTGACCTTGGGTAGGGTGCTCTTTCTAAGAGCCGGTGCAAACTCGATGGGCCGAATGGCCTCCTTCTGCACTGTAAATTCGATGCTAATTCTATGATATATATAACAATATATAAATATACATTATATATATATATAAATATACATAATATATATATATAAATATACACAAACATACATATATACATAAATAATCATATATACATATATACATTAATATATATACAATATATATGCATATACACAATATATATATACACCCATTATATATACACACATTAAATACACACTATATATATACATCATATATACAGTATATATACATTATATATATATATACACACACACATTATATACACACACATTATATATATGTGTGTATATATATATATATATATACAGAAATATACATTATATATGTATACAACATACAAAAAATAATTACAACTGTAAATGGGTCACTGTGCGGAGTCTGCATGTTCTCCCCGTGCCTGCGTGGGTTTCCTCCGGGTGCTCCGGTTTCCTCCCACAAGTCCCAAAAGACGTGCTGTTAGGTGAATTCAACATTCTGAATTCTACCTCTGTGTACCCAAACAGGCGCCGGAGTGTGGCAACTAGGGGCTTTTCACAGTAACTTCATTGCTGTGTTTATATAAGCCTACTTGTGACAATAATAAAGATTGATTATTAAATGGGCAGCATTATTAAATGGTGGCGCAGTGGTTAGCACTGCTGCCTCCCGGTGCCAAGGTCCCAGGTCCGATCCCAGCCCCGAGTCACTGTCCGTGTGGAGTTTGCGTATTCTCCCCGTGTCTGCATGGGTTTCACCCCTACAACCCAAAAGATGTGCAGGCTAGGTGGATTGGCCACGCCAAATTGCCCCTTAATTGGAAAAAACAAATTGGGTACACTAAATTTTTTTTTTAAATTGTTAAAAAAAGGGAAAAATACATAAAAAGATCAATTTAATATGCAGACAAGCCATTCAAGAGACTAGTAGCAACAGCAAAAAAAAATGTTTTTGAATCTGCTGGATCGAATTCTCAAATTAGTACCCTGTCAATCACCCCTTATACAACCCCGCCATCCAAGAAAAAATAAGAGACTCAACACACGAGACTACAATATCTTCATCAAACCCACTCGCAAAAACAAACTCACCGTTCCTCAGACCAGCCCCAGTCCTTTCTCTTGAATGAAAGCCTCTGCCTTCTCCAACATTTCAAAGTAATGGTCTTTTGAGTCCATTGTGACTCTCAATCTCACTGGATACATCACCCTGAATCGCACACTCCTTTGTTGTATAACATCATCTTGGCCTTATTGAAGCTACCTGCCTCTTTGCCGCACTGTGTGCCTGCCCCAGTCAATATTGTGGCCCACTCCAGGACTCGCTCCTTCCATCTGAAAGCTACGAAAGCGAATAATCACTGCCCACAGCGGCTCATTTGGACGTGGCTACTGCTGGAGTGCCCGATGAGGCCTAGCCAACTCCGAATGGGCAAACACTTCATTCCTCCTCCTCCTCCTCCCCCCCCACCAGGCGAGAGACCATCTCTGAGAAGTACTCGGTTGGCCTTGAGTCCTCCACTGTCTCCGGCAACCCCACCATCCTGAGATTCAATCGCCTCAGCCTGTTCTCCAAGTCTTCAACTTTTTCCCTCAAGCACTTGTTCTATCTTTGCTTGCAGCAAGGCAAGCTTCCCCATACGTCGCGACAAGGCCACCTCCAGGCCCTTCAACGTCTCGCCTTGCTTCAAAACCTTCAAAGTCTTACCCAGCTGCTCTCAGATCGGGCCCAATGCCTCCTCAATGGTGGCTTTAAGATTCCTTCATCTCTTTTCCTTGCCGCTCAAACAGCCTGTCCATCTGCTTCCTGAACTTCTCTGGCTCCTGCGGCATCATCACAGTCTACCATGATGGGAGCAGCCGCCTCCGCCATCTTCTCTCCCTCAAATTCCCTCGCCGAGCTACCAGCCTGGGGTTTCTTTCTAGTGGGCTTTCACAACGAGACTTTCGACATAGCTCCATTGACTAACCATTATCTAGGTCGGCCAGCTGGGTTTAAACACAACAAAAAAAAAAACCAAAACGGGCAAAAGTGATCGAACAACAAGGATCATGATGGGAGCCACCTTTCATGTGACTTGCTCAAACATGATGCCACTGGAAGTCCCCATCGGTTTTTATTCTTATTATATCTTCCTGTAGCAGTTTGATACAACTGAGTAGTTTGTTAGACAATTTCAGAGGGCAGTTAAGAGTCAACCACATTGCTGTGGGTCTGGAGTCACATGTAGGCCAGACCGGGTAAGGACGGCAGATTTCCTTCCCTAAAGGACATTCGTGAATGAAGGAGACTGGCTATTTCTGATAGGTAAAAGGATAATTGATTTAGCCATTTTGATGTAAAAACTAAAGCCCAGTTTAAAATCCATTTTAAAATTGATTTCATCATATAACTTCAAGCATAACTTAGATTACAAATACACACAGCTTGCAGAATTCGCAGTGGCAAAGCACAGAATTTGAAACATCTAAAAAGCTAGCTGAAGTTTATGCAACATTTTACTGAAAAGTCAAATTGATATTATAAACTGTCCATTGTTCGAATGAACAGAATTGCCAAAGTTATGCAGCCATACCACAATCTGATCCTCCAATAGGATACCTCCAATAGGGGCAGCACGGTAGCACAGTGGTTAGCACAATTGCTTCACAGCACCAGGGTCCCAGGTTCGACTCCTGGCTTGGGTCACTGTCTGTGCGGAGTCTGCACGTTCTCCCCGTGTCTGCGTGGGTTTCCTCCGGGTGCTCCGGTTTCCTCCCACAGTCCAAAGATGTGCAGGTTCGGTGGATTGGCCATGATATATTGCCCTTAGTGTCCAAAGATGTACAGGTTAGGTGGATTGGCCATGCTAAATTGCCCTTAGTGTCCAAAATTGCCCTTTGTGTTGGGTGTGGTTGCTGGGTTACGGGGATAGGGTGGAGGTGTGGGCTTGGGTAGGGTGTCCTTTCCAAGGGCCAGTGCAGACTCGATGGGCCGAATGGCCTCCTGCACTGTAAATTCTATGATCTATGATCAAGGTCACCATGACTACATGAACCCACCATTGTTCAGAATACAGATAATAGTGCAGTCAGCAGTGAAACCAGTAAAAGCTAGAATTGATTAAAAGTGTAGATCACATTGCAACACACACAAACATCTAAAAATGCAACATATCCAAATATATGTTGCACATTGATGATTGACAACTAACCATCCAACCAAATGCATTTGAGACCCATCCAAGCCAATCAGCACATTACAGGGGTAGGGACACATGGAGTCAGACTGATAACATTCTCCTTAAAGATAGAGGTCCGGGCAGCCATTTTCCATCCCGGGATCACTCTATACCTTTTACCTAACTACTCGCTATCCTTATTTTGTATTTTCATATTTCCACTCGAACTCTTGAAGTTCGCTCAAGATGTTTTGCTTTGAGCAAAGAACCGTTACAGTATTTTGAAAGTTAAATTTGTTGTAAACCATTAAGCCAATTATTTCTCTTCAAGTCTTTTTGCTGTCAAGGGCTTTGTTGAGAACATTTGATTTGTAACCACAAGAAGATCTTAGTCTCTCAATTATAATCAATAGACACAATAAAAGATTTTTATTTAGCAAAATAAAACTCTACTGAGTTTTGAAGTGTATACGAGACTACACTTACACCGCACGGTAGATTACGACAGTGAACCAGGTGGGTTTTAAGACAATCTGGTCGTTTCATGGTCGCCATGACTCATTTAATTCCAGATCTGCTGCCTCACAGCGCCGAGGTCCCAGGTTCGATCCCAAGCCCGGGTCACTGTCCGTGTGGAGTTTGCACATTCTCCCCATGTCTGCGTGGGTCTCACCCCACAACCCAAAGATGTGCAGGGTGGGTGGACTGGCCACGCTAAATTGCCCCTTAATTGGAAAAAACAAACTGAGTACTCTTAAATTTATTTTAAAAAATCCAGATTTGATTAACTGAATTTAAGTTCCCCAGCTGGCATGGTGGGACTTGTAACCAGTAACATAACCACTGTGCTACTGTATATCTCAGGGCACCCAAAGCTTTGGGGATGGGGGGTCTAGGTTTTGCATAAACAGGACAGTGTACAACTGTACACAAATCTATACAAGACCTATACAAGAAATCCAGGTACGACCTCCGCAAAGCCATCCGGGATGCCAAGAGACAATATCAGACCAAGTTAGAGTCACAGACTAGCGTTACAGACTCTCGGTGGTTGTGGCAAGGCCTAAATAATATAATGGGCGACAAAGCAAAGCCGAGCAGTATCTCCAGCAGCAGTATCTCCAGAACTCATGCATTCTATGCTCGGTCCGAGCAGGAAACCAACGATCCGCTGTTGAGTTCCCCAGCAGCTCATAAAACACCCATCCCCACCATCACAGCTTCCGAAGTCAGATCGGCCTTCCTGAAAGTGAACCCTCGGAAGGCAACGGTCTGGAAGGGATCCCTGGTCGTGCACTCAGAGCCTGCGCGGACCAGCTGGCAAATGTGTTCACAAACATCTTTAACCTGTCCCAACTCCGCTCCGAGGTCCTCACGTGATTCAAGAAGACCACCATCATACCGATGCCAAAGAAGAACCAGGCAAAGTGCCTCAATGACTACCGACCAGTGGCCCTGACTTCAGTCATAATGAAGTGCTTCGAGAGGTTGATCATGAAGCGCATCAACTCCATACTCCCAGAACGCCTAGATCCACTGCAATTCGCATACCGCCGCAACTGGTCCACAGCAGACGCCATCTCCCTGGCCCTACACTCATCCCTAGAGCATCTCGAAAACAAGGACTCCTACATTAGACTCCTATGTATTGACTACAGCTCCTCCTTCAACACCATAATCCCAGCCAAGCTCATATCAAAGCTCCAAAACCTAGGACTTGGCTCCTCACTCTGCAACTGGATCCTCGACTTGCTGACCCACAGACCACAATCAGTAGCAATAAACAACAACACCTCCTCCACAATAGTCCTCAATACCGGGGCCCCTCAAGGCTGCGTACTTAGCCCCCTACTCTACTCCCTGTACACAAACGACTGCGTGGCAAAATTTGGTTCCAACTCCATCTACAAGTTTGCTGACGACACGACCATAGTGGGTCGGATGTCGAATAACGACGAGCAGAATACAGGAGGGAGATAGAGAACCTAGTGGAGTGGTGCAGCGACAACAATCTATCCCTCAAAACTAAAGAGCTGGTCATTGACTTCAGGAAGCAAAGTATTGTACACACCCCTGTCAGCATCAATGGGGCCGAGGTGGAGATGGTTAGCAGTTTCAAATTCCTAGGGGTGCACATCACCAACGATCTGTCCTGGTCCACCCACGTCGACACAACCACCAAGAAAGCACAACAGCGCCTATACTTCCTCAGGAAACTAAGGAAATTCGGCATGTCCACATTGACTCTTACCAACTTTTACAGGTGCACCATAGAAAGCATCCTATCGGGCTGCATCACAGCCTGGTATGGCAACTGCTCAGCCCAGGACCGCAAGAAACTTCAGAGAGTCGTGAACACCGCCCAGTCCATCACACGAACCTGCCTCCCATCCATTGACTCCATCTACACCTCCCGCTGCCAGGGGAAAGCGGGCAGCATAATCAAAGGTCCCTCCCACCCGGCTTACTCACTCTTCCAACTTCTTCCATCGGGCAGGAGATACAGAAGTCTGAGAACACGCACGAACAGACTCAAAAACAGCTTCTTCCCCACTGTCACCAGACTCCTAAATGACCCTCTTATGGACTGAACTGATTAATACTACACTCCTGTGTGCTTTACCCGATGCCAGTGTCTATGTATTTACATTGTGGACCTTGTGTTGCCCTTTTATGTATTTTCATGCACTAAATGATCTGTTTGAGCTGCTCGCAGAAAAATACTTTTCACTAATGAACAAATCCAATCCAAATCAAAAAACTAACATAAAAATTACACCAGTCTGGCTGATACCAACTTTAATGCAATAAACTCGGATTCACCCTTTTTCTGGCTCCGGAGCCCTACTGTTGCCTTCAAGTCACATGCTGTTCATCATATGAAATGCAAAGTTGTTACACTGTGCTTCACAGCACCAGGGTTCTAGGTTCGATTCCCCGCTGGGTCACGGTCTGTGCGGAGTCTGCACGTTCTCCCCGTGTCTGCGTGGGTTTCCTCCGTGTGCCCCAGTTTCCTCCCCCAAGTCCTGAAAGACGTGCTGTTAGGTGAATTGGACATTCTGAATTCTCCCTCTGTGACCCGAACAGGCACTTGAGTGTGGCGTATAGGGGCTTGCCTACTTGTGACAACAATAAAGATTGTTATAATTATTATTATTTAACACAGCAAAACCTTACAAGGTGCTTCACGTTTGCTTAAGCAGACTAAAACCTGACATCAAGTTAAAGGAGATAAGATAGGTGACTAATAGTTTGGTTAAAGAAGTAGGTTTCAAGGGTGTCTTAAAGATGGTGGAGAGGTTTATGGGGGGAATTCCAGAGCTTAGGGCCTGGACAGTTGTTTAAGGCACAGCCAGCAATGGTGGGGCGAAGGGAGTGAGGATGAGCAAGAGGCTAGCAAAAGAGAAACACAGATTTCTTGAGGGTTCTAGGGCTAGGGAATTTGCCATCTTCTGAGAGAAAAGAATCTTCCACACTGTCTTAAGTGAGTGACCCCTTATTTTTACATAGTGTTCCCGTTCTAGATTCGCCCACAAGAGGAAGCATCCTCTCCACATTCACCCTGTTAAGACCCCTCATGATCTTAAAGGGTTTAATCAAGTCGCTGCCTACTCTTAGTGGATACAAACGTAACCTCTCCAACCTTTCCTCATAAAACAACCGACTCATTCCTGGCATTAGTCCAGTAAACCTTATCTGAACTGCTTTGACTGCATTTACATCTTCACAGTAACTTCATTGCAGTGTTAATGTAAGCCTACTTGTGGCACTAATAAAGATTATTGGACACTTCAGGGTTAATAGTCAAATGTCCTTGTATCTTAGAGCAACAGCCTTTCCAGTATAAACAGGGTAGCTTTGAGGTGTCACGAGGAAATCATGACTGGTCTTGTTTTTAAGTGTCTGAGCGTTATAAGGACACATTGTACTGAAATGGGAGGAGCAGGCTCAATCATGGCTGCTCTTCTACCTCAACTCAATGTGTGGGTTAGGTTGATTGGTCACGCTAAATTGCCCCGTAGTGTCCAAAGTTCAGGTGGGGTTGCGGGGATGTGGACTCGAGTAGGGTGCTCTTTCAGGGGCCGGTGTAGACTAGATGGGCCGGATATCAATAAAGTTTGTCCTGTCTATACACCGCCAAGTGTCTTGTGCTTTCTTGAAATCAGAGAAGGAAGTAGGTTAACAGTTGAATGTTAAGTGTTAAGGCAATACATACCAAGATGGCACACACTTGCGCCATTGAGTGTTTGTAGCCTCCTGGATACTGGTCAGTTAAGCATCAGTTCTAGTTTGCACTTAATTTGTTTCGAAGCTGGGCTGCTAAATATTGTTGAGGCAATGTAACATCCACAGTAGGTCACAAAACGTGTCAAAGAGCTACATCTATTGGAACATTTAGTATCAACCCCCAACACTAATGCAATGTGGCCTCCACACAATGTAACTCCAGCAGCTTCTCGTGTGTTTTTCTCCATTGTGTTTAATAGTTTTTAAAACGCCACACAAGATGGGGATTATTCATCCAATAACCGGCAGGTCGGTTCAGCTTGAAAAAGTGCTGCAGTAAGAAAATTTACACCTCAGTATGCTAATATTTAAATCCCAACATTGGTAAAAGTGCACGTACCACCCTGTATTCAGAATTAGGCCACAGACGCAGCAAGGTGGCGGTGGGTTAGCACTGCTGCCTCACGGCGTTGAGGACCCGGGTTCGATCCCGGCTCTGGGTCACTGTCCGTGTGGAGTTTGCACATTCTCCCCGTGTTTGCGTGGGTCTCACCCCCACAACCCAAGGATGTGCAGGGCAGGTGGATTGGCCACGCTAAATTGCCCGTTCATTGGAAAAAAAAAATGAATTGGGTACTCTAAATTTATTTATTTTTTTAAAAGAATTAGGCCACGGAGGGACAGTTCCCTGATGCAGTGATCACATTTAAATTTACTTGTACGGGTCCAACCATTAAGGTATGAGGAAGGCATCAATGGCTGAAACTTTGTTCCCTCAGGATAAGTCCGAGTTTTAAGCAGCCATTGTTTAACCCTGCACTGTATGAAGTAGGAGTGTCTCAATCTGAAACCGCAGTGTTACAGTTGTGGAAGAGATTTTGGTTTAATTATACTGATCAAAGCCAGTTGAGTGACAGGTACCAAAGTGTTTGCAGAGATTGTGCCACCATAGGGCTTTCCTTCATCACTTGTTGAAAGAAGCATGGGACATTTGCAGGACATAGTAGCCGGGATTTTCCAGGCCCAATCACTACTGGTGCAACTACCATAATGGCCACTGACTCTCATGAGGCGCCAAAAACAGGATTAGAGCTGGTGAGAACGCCAAGAGATACTCCCGGGCGGGCCATCCCCGCTGACATTATTAGGTTAATGTCCTGATTAGGCATATTTAGGAGTTCAAATTTATGATAAACGGCTTAATGCCGTTGCTTCTGGGAATGTCAGTGATGTCACGCTGGTGGGAATCACAACTGGTTTCCAAAAACCAAAACCAGTCGTGAAGGCCAAGCCTGAGGCTCGGAATTGAGTATAGGGACATGGTGGTGAGGGACATGGCTGGGCACCGTCATGCCCCGATGCCGGCAATGGTGGTGGTTGGTGGGAGGGAAATGAAGTTCCGATGCCAGCACCTTCACTTTCTCTTTTGAGATCACTCTTTAAAAATGGCGACCTGATCTCTGCAGAGCTGGCATCTTCAGGCCCTGCCCCTCAAGAATGATGCGCAAAACATGCTCCCTGCTTTATTTGACCAAGTGTCAGAAGATCTAGAGAGAAAACCTGGGGCAGGATTCTGCAATCCTGGGGCTAAGTGTTGACGCAGTCGTAAACGCGGGATCATTTTACGACGGCGTCATCTGGCCCCTAGGAGCAGCGATCCTGCGCCGCACAGGGGGCCAGCACGGCACTGGAGTGCCTCAACGCAGCTCCAGCTGCCGATACGGGCGCCGGCGCAGGTTCGCGCATGTGTACCATGGCCGGCGTGAGTTTGCGCATGCACGTGAGTTGCCTTCTTCACGCCGGCCCCCGGGCAACATGGCGGAGCCCTACAGGTGCCCGGCGCAGAGGAACATAGGCCCCCCTCCGGGATAAGCCCACCTATCGGTAGGCCCCGATCGCAGGCCTGGCCACCGTGGGGGCCTCCCCCGGAGTCGGATCCCCCCTCCCCACCAGGATGGCACCTGCAGCATGAACGGCGAGGTCCCAGCAGGTAGGACCACACGCGAACGAAGCTGGCGGGACTCGGCAGGCGCTCGGCCCATCAAGCACGGAGAATCGGCGGGGGGGGGGCGGGTCGCGTTGAGCGGCCTCCGACCGGCGCCATTGCCGCTGATTCGCCGGAGAATTGGCAGCCCCCCCCCCCCCGGATTCCCTGACCTGGCGTGAGGTCGGAGAATCCCACCCCTGGTCGGTTTCACTGGAGAGAAACACACCAGTTTTCAGTCAGAACCTGACACTTTGCCATTTTGTGGTAAAATTCCAGCCAGTATATAGGCCAAGGCAGCGAGACAAAATAAGTTACAGGTAAATTAGACGAGTAAATTGAATCGGTTTCATGAATAATTGTCATTCTATTTTCACTTTCTATCACTTGCACTCCACACCCCAAGATACTATTTCTCCTTTGCATCACCATTTCACATTATGCCGGTGGCTTGAAGATATTTGCCACAAACTTTCCAGATTGCTTTCTTGTTCCAATTTCGTTCCATCTGGATATAATTCGACATATTTTATAAAGTTTGATTGTTTTGGTAACAGGCAAAACTGTGTCTGGAGTGGTCAACAACACAGGGGGGGAAAGGGTAGTATACGGGCTCGTGTGCCACAGATCACAGATTGTGGGCGCCACATAGCTGTTGTGGTGTTGACAGGCGAATAAAGAACTTATGAAGCAAACTCAAATTGCAACAGTGCTCCACCCTGAAACCTTGCACCATCCAGTACCCGGTTCAAAATTCCAATATGAGTAAGAGTCACAGAATGCTTGCACCAACCCTTCTTCACACTCACTGTGGGGAATTGAGAGTCACAGTAAACTATATAATATACACCACAGAAATGAAGCAGCAGCAATAGTGAAGGTATTCCAAAGATTAGTTTATTGGAAGGAAAACTGATGGGGCATTATACATGATAATAAAAGACATCTCCTGGAAAGCAGACTATAGAGTACAAATCTTTTTTAATAGAAGGTATCATACAAATTTTACATAAGTCCTCTGAATTGTGATGTGTAAACTAATTCATTAAATTCTTTTATAATGGTGGGTTTGGGGGGGGGGGGGGGGGGGGGGGGGCTCATTTATACGTCTTACCAATAAATACCTGTGTCTAAAACTCAATTTCTTGACACACAGTCTTTTTCTTTTGGCCTGTATAACCAAGAACTCCAGAGTTCTAAATTTGAGATTTCTTTCAGCCAATTTTAATGTACTATACACAAAGATTTCCAATTTTTTGCCCATCAAAATATTTCAGCCGATATTATGAACTCAGCAAACCTATTCCTACCAGATGAAACTGCTTTAATATCAATACAAACCACTGCAGCCATAAAATGACACTACGTCTGGTAAAAGAGCAAAACACTGTCTGCTACTGGGGGGGGTGGGGGGGCAGATAAGCAGTGGGCGAGAGATTAGGGAGGTTTCAATGAGCTTTTAAGAGAGTCCAGTTTGAACTGATTGTGACCAGTAAATCAATACTGTACAATAAACAGGATCAAAATGATCTCCAAACAAATTAATATAAACATGCGGGTTTTGAATTGTTTTTCTTGCAACTATTTATCATTGTCACATTATGCACTTATCTTCATAGTCCCCCGATCGGAGCCATACATTTCAATGTGACCCCAGTCATCTCATTGCTCCTTCACTAAACAAACCTTCAAATTAAATAGAATCATGCATTTATTTTTCTACGAGGAAAGCAAAAGACTCAGGACTGATGTTCCCAAATGCTTCCATATGCAATGTGACCGAAAAAGAACTTGGGATCTAATTGCAGGACTGTGTGCCGTAACATTTTGTCAATTGTCCAAATAATTGGTTATGGCCCAAATAAAGTTAGCAAATGGTTCAAGGCAGACAATTATTTCACTACAAATGATTTTTCCAAAACCTGAATTTGATCACCTAAAAATTCACGAAATAAATGCAATTTTGTCAAAATGCTGGTGTTGCAAAACACACGAGCTGCATTGTGAGCTGTAACAATTTAAGCCCTTTCAGCTCTGTCTGGATATGTTGTCAAGTACAGACAAAAAAGGTGATTACCTTCATGAATAGCATTGGCTACAAGTCAGATTGAGCTGAGTGGTATAAAATGGAACATCTCGTTACATTTGAACTCGCAATGATTTGTCAGGTAAGCAAACGTTTTAAATGCAAGTAAACTAAAACAAAATAAAAAAGATTAACCCCATGCTTGTTCTTTTTTGTTCTGTGACGGGTTACTGGTTTGCAGGGAACGTGTTCCATTCAGTACAGCAGTTTAGACACAGTGTTAAGCTATCCTTACAATGTTCAATTTGGAACAGCACTCACAATTGTACCAGCTATTACAACCCATGCAAAACTGGCTTCAGATGTACTGAAGTTAAAGTCCTGTGATCTCAGGCTTGCTGGGAAAATAGTTTGAGATTTCCCCAAATTATTTGTATGAAAAGTGGAATTAGTTCATCGGAATTACTGATGGGAGTCATGACAACAGAAACCATACCAGTACAATTAGCAGCCTTTTAGTGTTGGCAAAACTATATTTTTTTTTTTAATAGCAGTCTTGCAAATATCTGACTTCAGCCAGAATGAGGGAATTTTATGCACTTAAAAAGTCCAGTGTGTGGAAACAGGAGAAAAAAAACAAACTGATTGCAATCTGTTCATCTTGTTTTTTTTCTTTTCTTTTAAAAAAAAAAAAATTTAGAGTGCCCAATTCACTTTTTTTAACAATTAAGCGGAAATTTGGCATGGCCAATCCACCTACCCTGCACATCTTTGGGTTGTGGGGGTTAGACCCACGCAGACACGGGGAGAATGTGCAAACTCCACACAGACAGTGACCCAGGGCCAGGATCGAACCCGGGTCCTCAGCGCCGTGAGACAGCAGTGCTAACTACTGCGCCACCGTGCCGCCCTATGTTCATCTTGTTGACATGCGTTTGACTAGTTCACTTTCATGTATAAAATTTAATTTTGATCAGCACAAAACTATTAGTTTGGAAGTCCTAGCTTGTACATATATGTGTAGCCAAAACAATGCCACAACTGAGTACGCCTAGAGTTTGCAGTTTTAAAATTTTGAAAGGGTTTCAAAAACTATAAACAGATTAGATCATAAAGAGGCACAGACTAAATATTGTGAAAATTAGGCTGCAAGCGATATCTGGCTTTAGTAATGATGTTATGTCGAGATCTCAACCTGTACAAGGACATTTATCATTCTCTTGTGGCAGTGTAACATGCATATTGTTCAGAGGCTTGGAAGTGAGTATTCGTGCTTTCAGAAACAACAGATATCCTGAAACAAAACACCACTATTGGCCACTAACCCCAACGCACATTAGTTTACAGATGGAAGCACAAGATGCATATTTGGCCCCAACAATAGTCTCACCTGAAGACACAAATACCAGCAATCTGATGGACAGCAGGGAAAGCATAACCCACCCAAATTTTTGGGAGAAGAGCAAAACAAATTGTTGGGAGGTTAGCAACGCCAACGAACAGTTGTAGAAATCCAAGATTAGTTCCAGTAACAGGTTGTTCAATTTGGAAGTGGTGGCAGAAAGCAGAAAAGAGAAGGAAGTAATAACATTTGGCTGACTGTGACCCAAATCTATTTTTTTTTTCAAATTTTAAATTTTGTTTAAAACACCACCTGAAGTTTTGGAAGGAGCACCAAAATTGTGAAAACTATTTGCACCAATCGCACTATCCCATTTTATTTTTAAAAAGTGTGCCAAGTTATAATTTCTCTCATTCCATGGCCCACTGCTTCCACTAATAATTTGTTTGCCAAACTCTACCTGCTTAGGTCAAAAAGAAAAGAGGGATATCCAAATGTAAAATACCATTCTAACTACTGCACACAATGTTTTCTCAAAAGCCTGAGGCCGACATGTTTTTAAATGGAAGATGAAATCTCCATATGTTTCATGTTCAATGGCTGCAGCAGCATGCAAGAAAAAGTTCCGGGAGATGTAAGCCATATGGGTTGTTAAACGGTCACATTTTAATTGAAGTTCATTCTTTCAATTCTCTGAAAAGGGGAAAGTGACGTGTTTTCCTCAAATAGAACTTTAGTCTGTACTGTCGTCGTCTTCATCAGCATCGATCATCAAAGCAGCATATTTGCTGGCTGAGCTGAATTTCTATACAAAAGACAGAACAAAATACATAAGGCAGGATAAAGAATTTACAAAGCTACAACTCCTGATGGTGCCTAGTCTTCCAGATACTGGGGAATTCTCTCAAGCACCTGCAGCATTTTGGTTTACCCAACAGAACATGCTCCATACAAGCCTGGACAGAATATGGTCACTGTTCTATTGTTCACAGCTATGCCTCATCCTTTCCTCACACAGGTGTCCATAAATGAATTTGTAGTTAAGTGTCACCAGGCAACAGGACGTCTGGCCCAGATATTTAGACAGTCAAATACTTTGGCTTGGAGGACTTCTGGTGACGGCGGGCGGGAGGCGGCCGCACAATGGAGGGCTCCCGTTCGGCAACGGCATTTTCGGGGCTTTAAGCCCGGTCCCAGGGTCCGCGGAGGCGGCAGAAGCAGGGAGAAGGCACGGAGGAGGCACAGTGAAGACATAGGAGGGGAAAAAAGAACAAAGAAAAATGTCGAGGGTGAGCAAGAAAACGGCCGAGAAAAAAAAAACAGCTGGAGGTCCGTCGGGGAGTGGAAAGGTCACTGCGGGGTCACCAGGAAAAATGGAGGCTGGAGCACCAGGGAAGGCTGCACTGCTTACGGCTGAAGAAATAACTAAGGTGATGGCTGCGGAATTTGAAAAGCAGTTGGCGCAGATTGCGAAATGCATGGAGACGGTGAGGAAGGAGATGAGGGAGGTTTTGAGTGCGCTGGTGGAGGAGGCGGTTTCCCCGGTGAGGACAGAGGTGGCGAGTGCAGTGGCGGAGGTGCGAGAGCAAGGGGAGGCGCTGAAGGAAGTGGAGGAGACGTTATTGCAGCATGGTGATCAACTTGCCTCGATGGGGAAAGAGATGCGGAAGGTGATGGATACTAACAAGGATCTGCGAGGAAAAATGGAAGACCTGGAAAACAGATCCAGGCGACAGAATTTGAGGATTGTGGGGCTGCCCGAAGGAGTTGAAGGACCGAAGCCGACTGAGTATTTTGCCGCGATGCTGGCAAAACTATTGGGGGAGGGGGAGGATCCCTCCCGATATGAACTGGATCGGGCTCATCGGTCGTGGAGGCCTGTACCAAAGGCGAGTGAGCCGCCAAGGGCAGTGACTCTGTGTTTCCGTAGGTACAGGGTGAAGGAGAAGGTCCTGAGCTGGGCCAAGCAGAAGCGGGTGGTGCAGTGAGCTGGAGCTGGTATACGTGTATACCAGGACTTTACGGTGGAGCTGGCGAGGAGGCGGGCTGCCTTCAACCGGGTGAAGAGGGCACTGTACATTGGCAAGGTGCAGTGCGGCATTGTATATCCAGCGAAGCTGAGGGTGACTTACAAGCTCAGGGACTTTTATTTTGGAACGGCGGAAGCAGCGGAGGAGTTTGCGAAAGCAGAAGGACTGTGGCAGAACTGACAAATTGGGGAATGGCCATGTGCCGATGTAACCTCATGATTGTATTTTCTTCTTTTTTGTATCACTGCGCACGGGTGTAGAGATTAAAGGAGCCAATGTGGTATATATTTGGACAAGGGAAGGGACGGGACTTTCATTCGAAATGAGGGCTCTTTGGGGTGTAGGTGGATAGGCGGGGTTTGTGTGCTAAAAGGGGATCTTTGGGCTTTCCTCGGGCCGGGCAAGTGAGAAAGGGACCCGGGTGGGGGCCTCCATGCTGGCCGGTTTAAGCCGGCCAGTGAACGGGAGTGAGGTGGGGGGAGGGGCTGCGGCCATCGGAGCCTGGCAGAACAGGGTCCGAGTGGTCTAGCTGGGGTGGAAAGTTAAGGGAAGGAACCGAGGTTGGGAGGAGTTTTACAAGAGGCAGTAGACGGGAGACGCTGGAGACCTGCGGTGTGGGGGGGGTGAGCTGTGTAAGATTAAGGGTGACTACGGGTAATCCCTGATTCC
Organism: Scyliorhinus torazame; assembly: GCF_047496885.1. NCBI lineage: Eukaryota > Metazoa > Chordata > Chondrichthyes > Carcharhiniformes > Scyliorhinidae > Scyliorhinus > Scyliorhinus torazame. The sequence continues at coordinate 23,020,933 of NC_092738.1, read as the reverse complement.
TTTTTGTCATTTGTTTATGTAAACATGCGGGTTGAGGTTCGGGGGTTGGTGGGTAGGTGGGATCGTTGTTATTATGGGGACTGACATATCTTGCTGATTATTGTTTATTGTTGATGGATGTAAATGTGGGAGAAAATGTGAAAAAGGAGAATAAAAATTAAAAAAATACTTTGGCTTGAACAGTTACTGAATTTGATTAACAGTTTCCATATCATTGTTCATAACCACATCCTCTCCTGTGGACTGTCATTCTCCAATAACGCAAGTATTTTGTGACCTCAATTTGCCAACATGAATTTCAATTCTGTCCCTCACAACCTGTGAGAATTTTATACATTTGAAGGACTTTACAAATCTGGCACAAAGTTTTGTGTTCCCTGCCGACTTGAAATTTGTTCTCTAAACAGTTACCACAATTTAAACTATTTTGTTTGCAGTCAGATAAAGTCCCAGGATCTGTACCATGACATCAGTGCATTTTGACTTGAAGCTAAACCTCATAGCAGACTGATAACCCCCAACCATCTGCAGGGCCTTGGGAGGTTGGGTGGATCAGATTACAGGGTGTGTAAAAGGTGCCACAATAAAACCTACAAGACATCAAGTGATCCACCATCTTTTTTTCCCCAATTAAGGGGCAATTTGGTGGCCTGCACATCTTTGGATTGTGGAGCGAAACCCACGCAAACACAGGGAGAATGTGCAAACTCCACACGGACAGTGACCCAGTCGGGATCGAACCCGGGCCCTCGGCACCATGAGACAGCAGTGTTAACCACTGCGCCACCGTGCTGCCCTGTGATCCACATATTTTTCACATGCCATTGGAATAGTTTAAGCGGTGTAATTTTCAACGAGGGATCGCCTGTTGACCAGTTGTAATGGTTACCAGCACCAACTGAACAGATTGTATGAGATGGAGCAGTTAAATATAAATGCATAGTGAACAAATGATGATTGTCCCATGTGACCTTGCAAATAACAGCAATTGGAACCTGATGGAGGCATCTCCAGGTAGCACCCAGGAATGACCTGTCCCTGCGCAACATCCCTAAAAGATGGCAGTGATGCAGAATGTCCTCTGACTGGGTTGCTCTACAGAGTCAAAATGGACTAGATGTGTCGTCACATGAGATGTTTCCTCAAGTGTCCATCCAGTTTCCTTTTGAAATCATTTATCGCCTCCGCTTCCACCACCTTCATAAGCAGCAAGTCTTTTTTTTTTTTTAATGAATTCTTGGGATATGGGTGTCACTGGCTGGGTCAGCATTTGTTGCCCATCCTTAATTGCCCTTGAACAAACTTGCTAGGCCATTTCAGTGGGGGGCAGTTAAGAGTCATCCACATTGTTGTGGGTCTGGAGTCACATGTAGGCCAGACCGGGTAAGGACAGCAGATTTCCTTCCCTGAAGGACATTTGTGAACCAGACGAGTTTTTACGATAATCGGCAATGGTTTCATGGTCAAATGGTTTTTTAATTCCAGATATTTATTGAATTCACATTTGACCATCTGCCCTGGTGGAATTTGAATCCAGGTCACTGTCAAAAAAAAGTCCTTCCTCACATCTCCCACTACATTTCACCTAAAACCTTAAATCTGTATCCCCTTAAACCTCTCCAAGTGCCTGTTGTTTCCGTGATTACTGCTCCCAAAACCTTACCCATCAGCCTGTTACTAGGAATGTCCTTATACCCTTTCTTTACTAAGGGTATCAACATGTGTCACTCTACAATCCTCCAGCACTCTCCCCCCCGCACCCCCGTATCGAGGGAATATGATGGCAAACTCTTCCACTATCTCCATCCAATTTCCTTTAACACCCTGGGATGCAAGCCACCCGGACTAGGTGACTTCTCCACTCTTACACATGTCAGCCTTCCTGGTACAGCCTATCTATCAATTTTTACCTCATGCATTACCTCTATCCCGTTTCACTTCTACCAATATTTTGGCAGCAAAGCTGGCATGGATTGAGTGAGCTGTATAGTCATTATGGCACAGATCAATTTACATATCTACCCACCTTTTGGGTTAACATGGCTAAGCCTTGAATGTTTGTAAACAACTCCATCTCAATCCTGTGAGCTTCCAGTTAGGAGCTGAAAGGTGACAGACATTCCCTTTGACCGTCTCTATCGATACTTACTTATCTAGCTTTTTGAAAAGTCGGACAGGAATCATGCTACTGGTTATTAGCAATTGAAAATATAACAATCCTCAACTTCTGTTAGTTCGAAGACAGCTTGTTTTTACATTGCAGACAGGCTAGTTTTTTGCAATTAAAACACCATCTCTACGACTTACAGGAGTGGGTGATTCTTCATATTTCTTTGGCTCAGTTACAGGTTTTGAATCACGGCCTTTTTTATCTTTCCTGTGCAAGAAAAGCCATAATTTTTATTTAATGATCATATATTGGAAAAACATGCCAGGCACTCTGAAAGACTTCATCTTATGTGGAAAATATCAACTGACTTTTGCTGGTGCACAGCATGTAGTTATAATCTAGAGCAGAATTTGGCAGTGCTCTATTTCCAATGATCGATGTTACGATACCAGGGAACACGTGTGAGCAGTAACATTTCCCATGACATTATGCCATACAGTAAAACAAAGATACAATGCAAAATGTTTCAATATCAAACCCAAAATGTTACACAAGAATCTAATTTCTACAATTGTTGGACATCATGATCAGGCACAATGAGTTTGAGCCAGAACTATCCTTGAGAAAGGAGAAATCAGGAAAGACGGCAGTTGTAAGAGACAGACCTGTCTGGTTCCTTCCTTCGGTCCTTGCTTATGCCATCATTCTGTCCCCGGCTCACACCACTGTTTGCACCACCACGTTCTTTGGGTGAAGTTTTGTCTTTTATTTCAGATTCTGCTTTATCATCTAAAATTATATATGAAAATGCATATTAAATCTTGGTTAGGTGCAGAGGGCTTCAGGTCAGATTTCTCCGTGGCTTGTCTGTTAGTGAAAATGCGATGCGATTAGTTTCAACAGATGCATTAGTGCAAGATTTTCATTAGTGCAAGATTTTCTTCTGGAGCTCGCGACCACACCATGGCTGACAGATATTGAAAATACATTTCAAATTGCAGAAAGGGCCACTATTGGCGATTATTGAAAAATCAGCTATTCAAAAGGGTTTGTGAGAATACCAAAAATTAATATGGGTGCAGTAATCACAATGAGAACTCCATATTACTCAGGATTCCTGTAAACCTGGGTGGCGGGGCAGACAGACTTTTAAACATCGTATAATATGGCTTTCACGATCACAAAAGTATTGACTGATTTTCTTAGTTATGCAGTGAAACCAGGAGTCCACTTCAGGTTAAAATTATTCTTCCAGAACGGACAAAGTTCATCTCCCCTCTTTCATCAAATGTCAAAGCTTGTAAATTAGAATTATCAAAAAGATAAAAATCTTTGAAAATACACCAATTTCACAGTGTAATTATGTAATACAGAGAACAAAATTACTTGACAAGAGAAAGAAAACCAAAGCATTGACAACCCAATGTCATGTGAACCAACCAGTCATTTAGCTGTTTTGAAGAATTGATTGTTCATTACCTTTTGATTCTGAAAACTGTTAATATTCATAATGATAAGGGGACAGATGATTAAGTACAGATGCCAGACATTTTAAATTTCAGGTCAATTTTGTACCATTTCTTGCCATACCCTTAAATGGTGTCTTCATATTCGTATGTGTAGGTGAAACTAGGCCAGCTTTACCACTTGGTGAACTGCATTAAAAATGAAAAGACAACTTAGTACATTTTAAATTCACTATTGTTTGCAAAAACAAAAAAGACATTATTCACCGCATATTACTTAAAAAACACTGCACATCCCTGGACACTGAGGGGTAATTTATCATGGCCAATCCATCTAACATTCACATCTTTGGACTGTGGGAGGAAACTGGAGCCCCCGGAGGAAACCCACGCAGACACGGGGAGAACGTGCAGACTCCACAATCACCCAAGGTCTGAATTGAACCCGGGTCCCTGGCGCTGTGAGGCAGCAGTGCTAACCTAACCACCGTGCCACCCATGCATTCCTCAAATTAAAGGTGACTTATGACAGTCACAAAAGACCTTATACTGTAGAAACCCTACAGGAGTTTAGAAAAGTACAGGGGTGAAGTAAAATGGGACTTAGGAAAGCAAAGAGAGGATATTAAAAAATATTGGCACGCAAAACCCTAAGAAAATCCTAAGATGTTTTACCAATATATTAAGAGTGAGAGAATAATGAAGGAAAGGGTAGGGTGAATCAGAGATGTACATGGTAACATGTGGGTTGATTGAGAAGATTTGGGCAGGGCTCTCAATGTATACTTGTCTCTGTCTTCACTGAAGGAGAGGGATGATGCAGACGTCCTAGTTAAAGAGGAGTGCGAAATATTTGACATGATAAGCACAGTGAGAGGGAAGTACTGGAAGGATTGGCATCCTCGAAGGTGGATATATCACCAGGGCCAGGTGGATTGTATCCCAGGCTGTTGCAGAAAGCCAGGGAGGAAACAGCAGATGTTCTGAGGATTATTTTCCAATCCTCAATCGGTACAGGTGAGGTACCAGAGGATTGGAGATCTGTGAATGTTGTACCATTACTTAAAAAAGGTGCGAGAGATGGACCACAAAATTATAGGCCGGTCAGTCTGACTTCAGTGGTGGGCAACTTAATGGAAACAATTCTGAGACACAGGATAAACTCATTTGAGCATGGATTGATCAGGGATAGTCGGCATGGTTTTGTTAGGGGAAGATCGTGTCTTATGAACTTAAAAAGTAGCAAGGAAGATTGATGACGGTAGTGCAGTGGATATTATCTACATGGATTTCAGTAAGGCACTTGACAAGGCCCCGCCTGGCAGACTGGTCAGAAAAGTGAGATATGGTGGGATGATACAGGGGAAGGTGGCAGGTCAGATCCAAAATTGGCTCAGTGACCGGAAACAAATGGTAATGGTCAATGGATGTTTATTGTGAATGGAAAACGGTTTCCAGTGGTGTTCCACAGGGCTCAGTGTTGAGGCCCTTGCTGTTTGTTGTATATATTAATCATTTAGATTTAAATGTGGGGGGCATGATTGGGAAATTTGCAGATGACACAAAAATTGGCCACCTAGTTGATAGTCGACTCCAGATGATAATGGAATCAATCCGGAAAAGTGAGAGGTATTTCATTTGGAGAGGACAAACAAAGCAATGGAGTACTTAATAAACGGAAAGATATGGAGAGGGGTTGAGGAAGTGAGAGACCTAGGCATGCATGTCCACAGGTCTTTGAAGGTGGTCCAAGAAAGCAGATGGAATGCTTTTCTTTATTGGTTTAATACAAAAGCAGGGATGTAACGCTGAAACTGTATAAAACACTGGTTAGGCCACAGCTGGAGTTCTGTGTACAGTTCTGGTCATCACATTATAGAAAGGACATGATTGTTCTGGAGAGAATGCAGTGCAGGGATTTACAAGAATGTTGCCAGGGCTTGGAAATTGCAGCTGAAGACAGATTGGGTAGGCTCGGGTTGTTTTCCTTAGAACAGAGGAGACCAAGGGTGACCTAATTGAGGTGTAGAAAATTATGTGGGGCCGAGACAGGGAAGACTTGTTTCCCCTAGCTGAGGAGTTAATTACCAGGGGCACTGATTTTAAGGTGTTTGGTAGATGGATTAGAAGGGACATGAGGAAAAACAGTCCACCCAGAGGGAATTCATGACCTAAGATGGTGGTGGAGGCCGAAACCCTCAACTCATTTAAGAAGCACCTGGATCCGAAGTGCTGCAAGCTGCAAGGCTACAGACCAGCTGGAAAATAGGGATTAAAAGGAGTGGCTAGTTTATTTTTTCTATCTTTTGGCCAGCAGACGCAATAGGCTGAATGACCTCTTTCTGCACGTAACTTTTCTACGGTTCTATAATGGTTATTACAGAAATCAGGAAATGTGCAATGGTAGATGCCTTCACTGGTGCCACATTTATTCAAATAGCCCGAAAGTTCGGGGTAACATATTCGTGCAGTATAACTGTTCAAATTTCAGAAAAACAAAATTAGCATCAGTCCTTCTGATCCCTTCCCAAAAAGGTATATACTGGAGGCGGTATCCTTGTGATATCAAAGAACCACTGTTGCAGCTCAATTTACTGTGAGTTTATTTTGTTTCTGGTCCCTTGAACTATTTTTCCTTCTTCCAGGAGGCACAGACTTACATAGAGATGCAATTCCATAGCTTGGGAGCAGCTCTTGTACCTCTCCCAAGTGGGTATTCTTCATGCACAAACAATAACGGCAAAGCTATTTGCTCACAAACAATGGGCGGGATTTACCGGGAAGATCTGGAAAGTTTGGGCCAATAGCTGAAGCCAATCCTATTCTAAGGTGACACATTGTGCCTTTAATTGGTGGGAAATCTTCAAGTTCTTTCCAATATTGCAAAAAGTTCTCAATTGCACTAGAATGTTTCAGATGTGTTCTAGAAATTGCAACCTTTACCTGAGTGGTTGACTTGATAGTGCACTAGCAGGTGAAAGAGGTGCTGCAACTTCTGCTTCAGCGCTCTGGTTACTACTGGAGCCTCCAACTGTTCTCTTTGTCCAGGCATTTTCTTTAGGTGGTGGGGCAGGTACAACCTTGAGTGGAAGTTGGTCTGGTTTAGTTGATTTGGACACTGGTGACTGGGGTTCCTCCTCCTTGCTGAATATATCGTTGTCCAATGACTTCTCACTCTCTCTCCTAACTGTAGCTTGTTTAAATAGAAAAAACAATCAAAACAAATTTAATAACTTAACACTAACCTTTCTGAACTCTACAAATATGAATGTTCATTTTCCATATTCACTGCAATTTAATATTTCTCCAGCAACCTACAATTTTCCTAATCGTTGACAATCAATACGTGTTGCAGTATATTATTTTCTGTTTGACTGAAATAGCATGATGGTGGCAGAGAAAAAATAAGCAGCACATCATGTATAGAGGCAGAGACTGTGTTCTGCAGACTGCAAATTTACTGCATCATAACCTCGGAATATGGAATGAACAAAGATTGTTATTTTTACTTCAAGAGGAATGAGACCATCTCCCTTTCTTTATTTCCTCTTGACCATTTAAGCATGGCCTGCTCATTAAACACACTGCACATATTAGGAGGTATAGTTCTACCATTTTCCGCCAACATTATGGACAAGCAATTCTAAACTGTAGCGTCCTAGTGAAGGAACCTTCCAGGTATGGTCTTCGCACATCACTAAAATTGCCACATCTACATCTCTATCAAAGTAAAACACATGACAGTCATGACGTGTTATCGAGTGGGATTTCCATAACAGAACAGTCACAAAAGCCAAAGCTTTACCTATGTGGCTTTGCAATTGCATTCTTCTATCTTTGAAGTCCCAAAACAGTTAGGAAGCATGTACGAAGAAACAGCAGAGGATCAGTTTCAGCTTCAGATAACACAATATTAACATTAATTTACAGAAGTTTAGCAATTGCCCTGTTAATTGTTGGAATGGCCAGTTTTGTTTTTCACTAGTCAATGTTATGGTGAAGTGTACAGTTCCGTCTGTTCAGGCAACACGAATCAAGAGTTGCAAAACATCAAACTTTTAAAAATAGAAGTAGTTCATACACGTTTAGTGTGACCATTTTAACATTAGGTATGTTAATCCTTCATGACTTTATCAAGTTTGATATTGTGGCAACTGGCAGTGGAATAAAATTCCAACAAGAAAAAAATGGTACCTAAAAAAAGTTTGATTCAAACGGAAACACAAATGGTATACTTTTTGTTTGCTGGTTAGATCGCAGCTGGGAAATGGAGAATTTTGTTACAACTGGCCACAAAGTTGCTACTTATTAAAACGACCACCTACAAATGTGTCACTTTTCTGCTCCCCATTTAGGCCCTCCTCGAGGGTCATTTTTTTCAGCTGAGAGAAGATTACACCAGATCCCAAATCTAACTGATATCAAAAGTGACTGGAACACAAATCTGCTATATTATTAGCTGTAGCATATTATGTTTGACACAACAGAATTTCCCCAATTGTAATATGTTTAAACTTTATTCTGTTGGTTACATATTATACAAACTAGGGCAAAGGTGCCCAAACTAGGGAATGGGAAGAGGTCATTGGGGTGTCAGGAGGACAATGTGAGTTAGGTGCATTACTAGCCAACTGCACCCACATCCAAAAATGTCTGCAATTCTGAGAATCTTGTTGCTGTTTTCCTGCAGCTGGAGCCACGAGTGGTCATTAGGATCTGTAATCCAAATGGTGACAAACACCAGGGAATAGTTGTGGAGCTCAAGCTTTTGGGTGCAGATGTGTTTGTCAAGCACCTGAGCAGTTGAACCTCCTCCCCGAGGACTGAATAACAGCAACAATAGCTGGGAGAGCAATCACAAACTGAGGCACCACAAAGGGGAGACCAGGTTGGTGATGAAGTGCCAGAAGCAGCAGCGCTCGTGCACGTCTACCTGCCGCTGTGCAGAACAGTGGGTGGGTATCCACTCACAACTGGGATGCTTCCAAAGTGCACAAAGATCCAGTAATAATCAACATCAGCATATATCTCAGGAGTGAGTTAGATTTCAGGACAAGTCATGGCTATTTTTAATTGCATAATCGTAGAATTTACAGTGAAGGTGGCCACTCGGCCCATCGAGTCTGCACCAGCCCTTGGCAAGAGCACCCTACTTAAGCCCATGCCTCCACCCTATCCCCGTAACCCCACCTAACATTTTGGACACGAAGGGGCAATTTAGCATGGCCAATCCACCTAACCTGCACATCTTTGGGCTGTGGGAGGAAACCGGAGCACCCGGAGGAAACCCACGCAGGCACGGGGAGAAAGTGCAAACTCCGCAGTCACCCAAAGCTGGAATTGAACCCGGGACCCTGGAGCTGTGAGGCAGCAGTGCTAACCACCGTGCCGTCCCTTAGGACTGAATAAGGAGGCTATTATAATTAATACATATAATGTCCATTTTATTACGCTATAATCATCTTTTCATAGATTAAGCCTTGCCTGGCCTGTATTTAATACACAAAGGCAAGAGAAATATAGGGTCACGTTTCCCTTATCCAATACCCTTGGGACAATTACCTATTGGATTTTTGATCATTTTGGTTTCCAGATAGCCCGTATAGGCCTAGATCCACTTACATTACAAAAGCATAAGCCTGGCTATAAATAAAATGTACCGCAAATAATAAATACAGGGTATCTGTTCACCATAAAAACCACAAGGTAAACCATGCAAACAACTAGACGTCCTGTGCTAAACGTTGATGAGGTTCAAAAGTGCAGTTTTTGAATTTACAAGTAAAGGATACTTGACCTGTAGTTAATAAAGGTCAAGTTAAACGCAACAAAACCAGGGAAAAGGAAAATTCATGCTCCAGGTTCCCAAAAGGTAGGTAGGTCCCAGGGAGCAAAACCTATCTGACGGCTTTTCAGCAGCATATGCTCAATTGTTTGGATGAATTTAGGAACTTTCATGCATTATTTAAGTTTTCATGAATTGGTGGAAAGATTATGGTATTCTGCTGGCTAAAAGCACTTAAGAAAGTCAATAGTTACTTCACTGCTTTCCCACTTTCTTTCCTGTTTTATAGGTAAACGCTTTTTAAATTGATGGTTTTAAGTGTTAAAACCAAGTATAGAATCTACAAGTCAACTAGGTGAAACTGTGACACATGCACATTGAATAATTGACAAAATTACATGGAATAATGTAGTCAAGATTGACAAATGCACATTAAACAGAAGCCTTATATGTGGAGCTATTGTCCAAGTTTTACACACTAATGGGCAGATTTTCAATTACCCAAAGCAGCAAATTTCCAAAATCAATATATTAGCTGTGCATTCATTTAGAACTACCAATTGTCTCTTAACAACTTCAAGGTAGAAAACTCAAGTATTCACTCAATCCACATCAACTTTTACATTGGGTATTTAAAAAGCAAGTCTTACCGCGACCTGCAGGAGTACTGGTCTCGGTTGGCTGTGAAGAATCACTTGCAGTCCTTGGACGTTCCAGCTGATCCTCACTGCGCCAGCTTGGATGCCTACATTGAACCAAGGACATCACTAAATGGCACCAACAACCAGGATTTACATGTTGATCGAGAGAAACATTAGCTAGCTATTACTCAAAAGTCAATAGAAATGTTTCCAAATAATTCCGGGTGTCAACTTGGAAACAAGTGTACAGAGGAATGTCGGAAAGTAAACTGGGCATTTCTTTTACACAGCTTTGAAATTAACTTTGGGTCACAAGTTTGCAATTTTTTTCTGATGTTAAATGTGCAAAATTAATATTTTGCACCCTGCCAAAACAGAGGGTGGGAGAATTGGAATCTTTTATATACACTACTTTCTTAGTCTTAGGCCACATCACCAGTTACATATTGCTTAAATACTTTTGAGTCTACATGAGGAATAAAAACATTACAAAATGTTCTGTTCACCACAATGTTTTTTAAGAAAGAATTTTAAAAGCATCCAGTTGAACGGAAGAGTAACTTACAACCACGTTAATTTATGAATAGGGTTCTCAATTACTGCTTCTGTTCTCAATGCCTTTGAATCACAAAAAGTTAGCAGGTAATTAAGAAGGGAAATGGAATGTTGGCCTTCTTTGCAAGGGGGATCAAGTATAAAAGCAAGGAAGTCTTGCAACAACTGCACAGGGCTTTGTTGAGACTGCACAACAGTACTGCATACAGTTTTGGACTTAATTTGAGGGATATATTTGCACTGGGAGGAGTTCAGAGAAGGTTCATTCGACGGATTCCTGGGATGATGGGTTTGTCTTCGAAGGGAAGGTGTGAGCAGCCTGTACTCTCTGGAGTTCAGAAGAATAAGAAGGAACTTTACCGAAACATATCAGATCCTAAAGGTGCTTGACAAGAGTTGATGCCGAGAGCATGTTTCATGGGGATATCTAGAACTACAGGGCAATTTAAAAATAAGAGGTTTCCCATTTAAGACGAGACAACATTTCTTTGGATCATTAGTCTTTGGAATTCTCTTCCACAGCGAGCAGTGGAGAATGGATCATTGAATATATTCAAGCCCAATTCTTTTTTGCTGCTGGGGCGACTTCTGCAGAGATAGGGGATTGATCCTTTACAGTCAATAGATAAGGAACAGAGACTATAGGCACATGAAAGTAACATATTTCACTAGTTAGGGCACTGTGTCAATTGAGGATATAGAGATTGGTCAAGTGAAATAATGGTCATGGACAACTGAATCACCATCATCTCTTTTGGCCAGACACAACACATCGAAATAGCCCAGTTTCATCTCGTATCCCCCCCCCTCCACAGGATACAGCATATTATTGAGCTCAACTATATAATTGCCTGAACAAATTTCCATGTGTCCTGAATCAACACAGCTTTTGAACTGCCGTGATCCACTTGCAAACTGTGTCAATCTCACCTTAAAACAGTATTCATGTAATGCTTTTAGCCTTAATATTCACATTTGTTGGATTTTTTGAATGCCACATCTATTTATCTGCACAAGATTAGAATGGTGGAGGTATTACAGTTTAAACCTTTTGAAGACTTGAAAAGCCACAGTTGTGAGAAAATTAGAGTGTTGTCAATTCAACCTCTGGCATTAAATAGCCACATAGCCTTAAAAATGTGCAAGCATCATTATCAAGAGCTTGTAAAACTGTCGGCGGTGTCTGAATAAATTACAAATGTTGAAAAATTAATACTTTCAGATAGAAACATGCAAGGTAAAACACTGCCTTAAAGTGGCAGAAAGTGCTTCTGACTATATACTTAGATGTTGAGCTTCCAGAGGTTTTAAAGGTGAACAACTATATCAGCGGTTAGGATAGTTACACATCTCTGCAGACTGAGGCCAACAGGGCAGGTTCAATTCTTGTACCAGCTAAGGTCATTCATGAAGGCTCCGCCTTCTCAACTGTACCCCTCGCCTAGGAGAGTACAGTGACGCAGTGGTTAGCACTGCTGCCTACGGTGCTGAGGAGCCGGGTTGGATCCTGTCCGTGTGGAGTTTGCACATTCTCCCCGTGTCTGCGTGGGTCTCACCCCCACAACCCAAAGATGTGCAGGGTAGGTAAATTGCCCCTTAATTGTGAAAAAAAAAATCTTGCCCCTTGCCTGAGGTGTGGTGACCCTCGGGTTAAATCACCACCAGTCAGCTCTCCCCCTCAAAGGGGGAAGTGGCCTATGGTGACGTTACTTACTTTTTATACTTCTCTAAAAACCAAACAGCTCTGCCGCGTTTCAGTGCAATAACCAAACATATCACTAGCTCTACCTGGACCTTGGCATTGCGAGTAAAATACATGCACGTAGCATTTTTGATCAGTTTAATTTACCGAAAGGAGCTTGGGCTCAACTTAGACTGGCTCACCTTTCCCGTGGCTGCTTAACCCCTTTAATGCCCCTTTCTTGATCTTCTATTTGCCGCTGATACTTTTCTTGCTCTTTTTTCAATCGCTCCTCAACCTCTCGTTCTTTAGCTGTTGTATCTACTGGCTTGGCAGCCCCAAATATGGATGCAGATCTTCCAGATGACTGTGCAGGAGGAGCTCGGACAACTTCTTCCTTTGGAATGCTGCGAGGTTTGAGGTTCAGTTTAGGTCTCTGCAGAGAACCTATTGATACAGTTTCATAACACAAAAGTGGTTAAAACACTGCACAATTTCAAATTCACTCAGGCAATTAGGAAACAAAGCAATGTTGAGGGGAGATGTTTTTCAGCTGATTTGCCTAGCAACATCAAACTGCTAATGCATACAAAATCAGCAGAGTTACAGTGAAAAGTCACAGGATGACGTGACTTTCAGCATGGGTGATAAAAGACAATGCATCTGGGACAGGAATCACAGGATGAAGTTCAATACTGAATGACAACTTTGTGCACAAGTTTGTTGGTCATCATTCTGACTTTGGCCAGAGAAGCAGAGAGCAGTATATTACAAGTTTAGAATCATAGAATTTACAGTGCAGGAGGAGGCCATTCAGCCCATCAAGTCTGCATTGGCCCTTGGAAAGAACGCCCTACTTAAGCCCACGCCTCTACCCCAACCCCGTAACCCAGTAACCCCACCTAACCTTTTGGACACAAAGGGACAATTTATCATGGCCAATCCACCTAACCTGCACATCTTTGGACTGTGGGAGGAAACCGGAGCACCCGGAGGAAACCCACGCAGACACGGGGAGAATGTGCAAGCTCCACATTCAGTCACCCGAGGCTGGAATCGAACCCTGGATCTATGAGGCAGCAGTGCTAACCGCTGTGCCGCCCAGTTTCTACAGGATAGCACCAACAATCGAGGAGTCAGCATTCATCATGGCAGAAGTGAATGGGAAAAGTTAATGGTCTGATGACATTAGTGCACAAAACACCTGCCTGTAAGATGACACATGCAGGTAGGTTTATTTAGCTTTAACAAGAGTTCACCTTTACTGGGAAATGGCTCAATAAAACTATGCGAGCCATTCCATGGTATTTCAAACTTTTGTTTTTGATTAAAACATTTCCTTTAGGTGGTGCAGTGGTTAGCACTGCTGCCTCATGGTGCTGAGGTTCCAGGTTCGACCCCAGTCCTGGGTCACTGTCCGTGTGGAGTTTGCACACTGTCCCAGTGTCTGCGTGGGTCTCACCCCCACAACCCAAAGATGTGCAGGGTAGCTGGATTGGGCCTGCTAAATTGCCCATTAATTGGAAAAAAATAATTGGATACTTTAATTGAATTAAATTTAAAAAAAAACATTTCCTTTAGTAAGAAGTCCGCTACCTCTATCTTCATGCCTCATTTCATCTCTTGAGCCATAGTCACTTCTCCTTTCATCTCTTCGATCAAAGCGGTCAAATCCATCATTGTACCGGTCACTGTAACGATCACCACCACCTCGGAAATCATCACTCCGCTTGTCATCATAATTATCTCTTCTGAAGCCACTACCAAATACACGCCGGGAGCCTAGAAAACAATTCACTTTGCTGAGATTTTTCAATCGCCAGTGAACAAGTTATCACTTGTAGAAATGCATTTCCACGAACTCGCCTACTTAACCAATATACCAAATTCACTCAGTCCTCGGTGAAAACTGCAGTACGTTTTTTCATGTTTTATTAACCTTAGTAGACAGAATGCCTTTGCTGAAAAATTTGGTTCATATTTTCACAATCTGTTTCACTTATAGAATAAGACCATAAGACATAGGAGCAGAATTAGGCCACTCGGCCCATCGAGTCTGCTCCGCCATTCAATCATGGCTGATATGTTTCTCATCCCCATTCTCCTGCCTTCTCCCCATAACCCCTTATTAATCAAGAACCTACCTCTGTTTTAAATGCACTCAAGTGACTAGGCCTTCACAGACTTCTGCGGCAATGAGTTCCACAGATTAACCACCCTCTGGCTGAAGAAATTCCTTCTCATCTCAGTTTTGAAGGATCGTCTCTTCAATCTGAGGCTGTGTCCTCGGGTTCTAGTTTTGCTTACTAGTGGAAACATCCTCTCCGCGTCCACTCTATCCAGGCCTCACAGTATCCTGCAAGTTTCAATAAGATCCCCCCTCATCTCTCTAAACTCCAACGAGTACAGACCCAGAGTCCTCAACCGCTCCTCATAATGACAATTCATTCCAGGGATCATTCTTGTGAACCTCCTCTGGACCCTTTCCAAGGCCAACACATCCTTCCTTAGATATGGGCCCAAAACTGCTCACAATACTCCAAATGGGGTCTGACCAGAGCCTTGTACAGCCTCAGAAGTATATCTCTGGTCTTGTATTCCAGCCCTCGCGATGTGAATGCTAACATTGCATTTGCGTTCCTAACTGCCGACTGAACCTGCACGTTAACTTTAAGAGAATCTTTGTGCTTCTGATTTCCTAAGCCTTTTCCCATTTAGAAAATAGTCTATGCCTCCATTCTTCCTACCAAAGTGCATAACCTCACATTTTTCCACATTGTATTCTATCTGCCACTTCTTTGCCCACTCTCCTAGCTTGTCCAAGTCCTTCTGCAGTCCCCCTCTGCATATCATTGTATCATTTGCAAACTTAGCAACAGTGCCTTCAGTTCCTTCTTCCAGATCATTAATGTATATTGTGAAAAGTTGTGGTCCCAATACCCGACCCCTGAGGCACACCACTAGTCACCGGCTGCCATCCTGAAAAAGACCCCTTTATCCCCACTCTCTGCCTTCTGCCAGTCAGCCAATCCTCTATCCATGCCAGGATCTTATCCTTACATTTAATTACACTCATTATTTCAAAATTATTGCAGGAACTTATTAAAAGGCCATGGTTCCAAGAAACACAAAATATAGCCAGATGCTTTTATGCTGCTGCTCGGTTTTGAACAATTATAGTGAAAGGTACCAGCTCAGAGAGCAAACCGATAGTCCCCTTTAACCAAAAGGAGGTTTTAACGAACAAAAACATATCTATAACAGTAGTGTTCTCAGAACAATAGAGTGGTATCCCACAGCAGCCAGTCAGCAATAGGATACAATTAGTTAGAATTGGCTCAGTATGCAAAAAAGTCTACTTCTGGTGGATATTTAAAACGAAAAAAGCAGAATGGACTTCTGTCAGATCACCAATTTTACACAGCATAGAATGACTGAAAAGTAACTCTCACATCCAACCACGGAGGTTGGCAGGACACAGGAACACTTTTCTTTTGACTTAGGCTATCACATACATTATTTACCAGGCCTGAACAAAAACCGTTAAGGCTATTTTGCTGAAAGATATTTTTGGCACAGTAACTGGGAGGACCCAGAAGGTGCATCCAAGTTTCCTGCTCTCATTAAATCACATCCTTCTACTAGAGTCTGAAGAATAAGCACAATGAAGAACAGATAAAAATATAACGAAAGACGAGCGAAAAACAGTACTCGTCTCTCCCAAAGCTCACTTGGAACTGCAAGGCCTGGATCTGAAAGTTAAGTAAAAGGCCAAATGCCTGGAGCTTGGAGGTCCTTCTCAACATGAAGGGGGGGGGGGGGGGGGGGGGCGGGGGGAGAATGATACATGGCAATCATTTTGAGCCTTTAAGGAAGGGAGCATCGTCACAGTCCCAACAGAGTAAAATAGGAATGTGATTCCCCAGATCTAATCAAAAGCAACTTTAAAACCATTTATTTGCAAATCTGTTGGGGTGTCTGAAAGGAGTCTTAAAATACACTACAGATCCAACTAACAACAGATCCAACTAACAGAGGCAGATGGCTGCAGAGGATATATCCTTGGGAGGTATCCTGTAGCTACAGTGAATTGTTCAAGTGAATAAAATTGAAAGTCTAATAGGGAAAAAATGTTACGGAGAGCCTCCCACCGTTCAAATTTGGACATTTAAATCTGCGTTCTGGTCTGTACCCATTTGATTTGTTTTAGAAGTTTTGAAAGGTACAACGCATGGCAAACTCTACTCATGTGCAGCACCTTTGGCCTACACTGCAGCCAATTACTGGCTCAAATTTAACTTTCTGATGCACTTGCAATCCATCTTTCTCCAAGTGTCCCAAAACGTATGTTGTGGTTTGCTTTGCTCCAGTCCTAGGCCTTACCAGAATGCACTCTTTGAGCACATGCGGATGTAGCAGCACTGTGCTGTGAACGTATCTCTAGAAAATCCATGTTCTTAAAGCAACAGTACAATAGCATGATGGACATAGTTTAAACAAAATGGCAAATTTATACAGACTGTTTGCATCAAAGAATTAAGTTCGCTTTTAAGTGTATTTCTCCTTTCGAATACCGTTGCAATATTCTAGTCAGAAGGCAGTACGAGTTAGACTGCCCCTTCCCTTCTAGTGTACAAGATGGAGCTGGCCACACACACCAATACCTGATTCAGAGCATTTATAGAAGAACTAACAAAAAACCCAAATTTTATCCTTTCAAATAATATGCTGTACAATGTTTGTTTATCTGGGATGCTTATATTTTCAGTGATATTAATATGCTGCCAAAGTGGATGGACATAATCTTAATTTAGATGGAGCACATTTACTCGTTTTATTTTAGCATTCAAATTAGTATATCCAACAACCAGTGATTGTTTTTAAATATTAATTCATTGCTGCAAACCCAGCAGTGGCTCACAATGCACTGGGGGGGGGGGGGGGAAGTTGTTTCATTGGTCATCTTGCAGCTGTAAACATTAGTGAACTCACCTCTGTCATACCCACGATCCCTGAAACTGTCATCCCTGAATCTATCTCCATCCCGACGAAGACCATCCCGGTCACGGGACTCGTAACGGTCCCTGGTTCCTGCAAAACCAGGAGCCGGAAATGTTAAGCATTTCATAAAACTATACAATAAGAATGCTCATCTTTCAAATCGGAAAACGGAATCAATGGAGATGAATGATCTCACATGAGAAAGGTAATAGCGATACATAATGTCTCAACCAACTCAGGGCTTCTACATTGCACGTGTAAGACACGCTTGAAGGTGATGACACGGAATAGTGAACTAAGTGATTAGCAGTCATAGTACACCAGATATCTGTCCTGAACTCAACTAATAAGGACCAGCTATGCATTGAACATCGGCAAACATTGCTAGTACTAAGTAGCCGAGTCTTAATTTGGAGCATGTGCAATTCTTTTTGCTGCCCAAGTGAAGGTACTTTACAAATTGAGTGCGGTGGTGGTGGGTGCAGTAAATGCAAGAAAGAATACACAGGATAATCTAAATGAAGCTACTGATGGAGATGTGCTGTGTTTGAGCAGTTAAAAGAACTGTGCAGAGGCAGTTCCATGGAGCTGAACAACAGAGTGGAGGTGATGGTGGACAGTGTGACCAACCATGCTAATAGCTATGAAGAGGTCGAAGACAGATAAGAGTGCCTAATTGCAGTCCTAGAGGTTGTTCTTCTTGACTTCTAGTCAACGTGATTTCAATGCTGTGAGCGGGCCTGAAACTCAATTAGACAGCTTCAAATAATGGGTGAAACAAAGAGCAAAATAATTCAAATGCAGAGTTTTCAGTCAGCTCGGTGAAGGCAAAGAAGTTAGAGTTAAGACAATAAAGCGAGGGCAGAAGGGACAAGGGTGTCCAAAGAAAAAAAGAGCCATTAACTGTCATCTAAGATTGAGTAGTCAAGCACTCAGGAAGGAAAAGCTGCAGGGTGATGGGACAGGAAGGGAAGACAAGAAAGCTTGAGCACCAGAAATTAACAAGCCAAGATCTCTCAAAGCTCTATCCCACTGTAAAGGAAAAGGTGTGTTGGCACCCTATGTTTTGCATTACTCATTTCACAGATTGAATGTACCTGCAGCTGTCTTCTGCTGATCCACACTCAGCAACATGCCTCAAATCTGTGGGACTTTAGACCTCGAGTACAAAGCCTTTTTCACTGGTTTAATAAACTGCTTTCAGAGAACCATGTCATCTTGACATTTTGTTTGAATGTTTCAGGTATTGGAAACCATATAGCATGAGCATTTTCTAAAATAATTCTTCAGATAAGAATCTCACTGAGGAACGCAGAATGAGGCTGGGCACTGCCACACCAAGCTGTCACATTACCAATGTTGAAATTTGCTGCATGTTTGTAAATCCTGCACTGTTCTGACATTTTGATGACCATGTAGTCCCTGCTATTGAAAATGGCAGCACATACCATGGCTTCAATGTATCATTAGCCCCTAACTTATTCCTGTCACTAATGCCATGGGTACTCCACTCAACTGCCATCAATAAAAATGTCACTCTCTCACATATGTGCAATACAAGAGATGCATCAATCTCATTTCTGCCACGCAATGTCTTGACTTAACATTTAAAAAAGATGACATATGATGAAAAATTCAATGCATTGAAGTGAGTCAGCAAAACAAACCTCAAGCAGATTCTAAGTAACAGAACCAGACTCCTAAACGACTCTCTCATCTACTGAGTAGTAGTATACTTCTGTATGCTTCATCCAATGCCTGTGTCTATGTATTTACATTGTGAACACACACACCTCTGTCACCTGGTGTCACTATTAAATGCCCCCAGGTCATACTCCTATACCCCAGTTCTAACTTAGAGTGTTTCCTTTGCAGAATTTTGATTTTCCACATCAGATTATGTTGAATTGTGCGCAGGGACAGGTGCTCACCTGGAATTTCACACTACTCTGACTGCAGCAGCCAGAGTAAAGAGGGGCAGGCCTTTCTACAATCTAATGCACAGCAGGACCGGGGGGGGGGGGGGGGGGGGGGGGGGGGCGGGGGCGGCGGGGTAGCATGCTAACCTATTACCTCAGTCTGTAAAAATTTGATGAACTCACTGTCCCCAAATGAATCTTCCATCCTTCTTGACGGATAATCATCGTTGCTGTTAGTCGTTGGCCTAGCTCTCCAATCAGTCTCCATCTCCGCGTCACGAATTCTGTCCCGATCTCCTCCCCTGCCTGATTCTCTTTCTGAGTTCAAAGTGGAGATGGAAACCATTTGTTAAAATCAAGTCCATCAAAACTTCTCAGAATTGTACTTTTATTTACACTCTACATTCAGCAGTCCAGTGAGCCATGAAGTACAAACATTTCTAGGTCAGTCCTTTGTTCACCGGCCAAGTTCAAAGTAAAAGTACACAATACAGTAAATTAGTTATCGATAGAGTATTTGATTCAAGGAGGTTCAAAACTTCATAGAGTGCTTACTTCAAAATAACTATTTCAAAAGACCATAATGTGAAATTCCCATCTTGTGATCTGCTCTGAAGAAATATTGGTAAAAACAAGTCACATGATAAAAGCAAAAAAGTGACATCAGAAAGTAGTTTGCTGGGCAATTAAAATATATTTACTCGCAACAGAAATAAAACTAGTGTTATAAAGGAGAATATATCACAGTTAGCAAATAAGTAAAACCATGGCCTGGATTCTCCGCTTCGCGACACTGGAAACACTAATCGGGCGGAGAATTGCGAGTATTCAAAAATCAAGGTTTGCGCCAGCGCCGATACAGACAAGACGCTCCGGTGCCTCGCTAGCAGCGATATCGATGTTTGCGCCCCACGCCGGGAGATCCATGCAAAACAGTCATTTGTATGGATTTCAATATCATTAGCAGTTTGGACACTTCCTGCTTCACCTTTTCATGATGCACCATCCCTACTAGGTGGAGGTCTCACGGGTGCGCATTAGTGCAAGTATTGACAAGCGTGGCCTGGGTGCCATGGCTACGATGGGGGAGCTGGAGGCTAAAACCCCCCCACTGAAATACCCTCAAAAACTGTTGTGCTTCCTGGGCCGGGGGTAGTAGCAGGGAGGTACTTGGTGTCAGGTCTGTATACTCGAGGTGTCCCCGCCAGGATTGTGGTGGCCTGGCTCACACTGCCAGCACTGCAGGCAGTCTTTTAAACGCACCCCATTGGCGCTGGTGCTCCTTACAGGCTCCCGGCTGTTCACTCTTTTGAGTGCCGTCTGTGCTCAGAAGGCCTCTGGTCTTCTGGGAGCCCACATAGCCCGCCTCTCTGGACAGTCTCATACCCAATTCTATCAAGGGGATAGTTCAATCAGGGATCCACCAGGTTTTGACAGAAGCACTGCCCCATTGCAGAGGAAGCAGACGATTAGCAGAGCTCACCCCAACCAGAGGACACCTGCACCGGGGCCTTTGGAGCTCTTCCTGGTTCTCTGCCCCTCTCCAGACAGATGCCTCACCAGTGGACCCCCCTCCCCCCGGATCACCAGCTGTCTCCTACTGGTGAGGCTGGCAGCGCTGACTGCCTCTGCCACCACTTCCCAGGCCGTGTTCAGAAGGGCAGGCTTGAGTCTGTGGCCCACCCTGGGGAAGAGGGTGTGTCCCCCGCTCCTCACTTGCATGGAGCTATGGGTCCAGCTTGGACTCCCGACCGTGTGGGGGTAATCACAAGTCTTCTGTGAGCCATCTTTGTTGCTTCAGTGCGTGTGCTAAGTGGACCGCTTAAAAATAAGTTCCGCTGCCAGGCTCTTTAGCGCTAACTCTGGCCCCAGTGATTACAACGCCCGCTGGGCCGGGAATTTTTCTGAATTCGCGCCGGCCCATTTTCATGTCCTGACCCGCTTACCGAATAGCGCCCCCAACAGAAAGTGCAAATCGCACGCTATTCAGTCCTGGCGGCAACATCTTCCAAACAGAGAATTCCAGCCCATATATCTCACCATCTGTAGGCTGCTCAATCTAAATGCAAGTTGTTCAAACCAACTCCTGTGGGTACTTGTAATCTCAATGCTGGTTCTGACATACCCTCTCATGGAACATAGAAAACATTTCAATGTCAGGTACCAGTTAGAACATAGAAACCACACCTTTTTCCTGAGCTTGATCAGCAATATCCACCCTTATTCTTCGGTTCTGCAACATCTAGGTGTAAGAATGAACAGATCATAAGAAATAGAAAGGTTGTTAACATGGTGATTAGACATACATATAGGACTATTGCAAAGTATATTGACTGGAAGTTCCCTATTGAGCAATCTTGCAAAGTTTGAGAAACCATTCAGTCATTTTGTGCAAACTGCAATCAACCTTGTCTCAAGAGATTACACAGAGTGACTCAAATCAAGCTCTCATGTCTAAAATAAATCAAGACTCCAAAAATTAACCAAATACTGAAAGACAATGAGGTGCGGTGCTAGAGACGAAAAGGTGCGTGTTAAGAGCAGGTTACGTGAGAATTAGTTCTAATTAATTCAGGCTCGAGCAACACAGAAGCTAGCAGCTGACCAATAGTGAAATTTGGAGTGTGGGGGAACGGCGAGTGTGATAAAGAGGAGACAGGAGGAATCTTGTGCAGGAAAATCCTGGAGTTCTGGACTTGCTCATAGTCTCAATACATACGATAAGAACAAGGAATCAAGAGCACCGTGCAGCAAGGAGCATAAAAGCCTTCATGACAGAATAGAAAATTAGGAGTTGAGGGAATGATGTCAGAACAATAACGCGACAAGTCCTGGGGCACAAAGCTATACAGGTCAGGCGTCAACCTCAGGAAATGGTAGGTGAAAGCTACAGTAAAACAAGCCATGAGACCTAGCTGAACTTCATACAATAAAAATAGCCAGCAAAAGCGGTCTTTCCATGCCATTATTTTTAGGTAATCATAAGAATTGCAAGTGCTGACAAGGATGATCAATTTTTAAAATGAGGCATAGATGACAACCCAAGAACCTACAGCTCAAGTCAGTCTAACAACGGCTGTGGGTGTTTCAGAAGGTATCCTGAAATACCAATATAAAAATGGTATATGAAGAGGGAGTCAGCATGGGTCTCTTTTTGAGCTCTTCAAAATGATGGATCTTGGCATCAGTTGACATTCTGCGGATATGATGCATTCTGATTTCAGCAACATTGTTACATAAGAACGTAGTCCACCAACATAGGAAGGCATGGAACACTAGGTAAATTCAAGGCGGAATGAAAATGTCCAAAATCTGAGCAAACAAAGGGCAATTGTGAATGGAGTCAAGCTGACATGGTGGGGGAGGGGTGGTTGTACCAGTTTATGGTATGGTATGTATGGTCTACTCAGGTCCCTTGGCTCATTGTCTGCTGATGCTTCATCCTGAGCCATCTTGCTTGGCAGTTTCCGTCAGTGATGGTTTGCCTTTGCCTTCCACGCTCAGGGGCAGGGTGAGGAGGAAGGTCCCAAAGTCTATCTCAGAACAGGAATCAAACCTATGCTGTTAGCATTATTTTGAACCACACGTTAACTATCTAGCCAACTGAGCTAACTGGCTTCCACGCCACTGTAAACAATGACTGGAGCTGGTAATAGCAGCAAAGAAATCAGTTTACAGATTACATCAAAATACTAAAGAGCAAGACATTTATCTGCATGACAAGCTGGTAAAAGACATTGGTTAACCGAAAGCTTCAATACAAAAAATAGTGCGTGAAGACATTTGGGAGGTAATTTCTGGAGAACTAAAAGTTAAAACTTGTCGATACCATCCCCCAGATTTAGTGAAACAATTGATCTTTAAAATACTACAATGTGATATTTCATGCAAGAGAAATTCATATGCAAAAAGGCGGAAAACGTTTACTGTACCTCTTCATTGAGGCTCAAAGCATTCATCAGTGATTCCACATCATCAAACTCAGCATAGCCAAATCCCTTCAATCTATCCTGGTTGGTGGACTCTCTTGGCAAACGCACTGCACTAATCTTTTGGAGGTCAAAAAAAACAGCAAGTTATACAGCTGGCATACTACACAAGTTGCAGTTCACCTTGGACTGAATTACACGTAACAGAAAAACATAAGTCTATTGCTTCCTCCTTTTTCCCTCCTGAAGGTATAGACTCTTTGCTAGAATTGGTTCTACAGTATAAATGGTCTACTGCTCTCATTTACTTACATTCATTCCATGGAAGAATTTTCTGATCGATTCCTCAGACACATCATAAGGCAAATTGCCCAGAAATGCTGTGTAGGGTGGCTGCTTTGGAATACGGTTCATATCAACATCTGGTGCCCGAGCAGCACGAGGTGCTGTTGGCAGCAATGCCCGGTTAATGGCAGGCTTATAAATATCCTCTTCCATACCAGGCCAGGCAGTGGAAACTATCAAAAAGACAGGATGAAAGGTTATTTGAACAACAATTTTTGGCCTGCACATTATATCAAAGAAAGAAGATACTCAAGTGCACTGTTAAGTAAGAATAGGATCAGATTTTTCCATACAACCCACTGGGGGAAGGGGGGGGGGGGGGGGAGGAATAGCCTGTGACTATACTGAATTTATAATATTTATGGCTACGATGTGCTGGCTATCAAAAGGCAAAGCCACAAGCTCGGAGGTTAGAAAGGCCGGTTGTGGTAATCTTCACAAGACGCAAATCTTTAGACGGCCCATTTTTCCCCCTAATAATGTGGAGTTAAATGGCTGCAGTTTTCACACTGCATGGCTGGCACCATCAGCTATTGTTAAAGATTAACTACAAAACTAATATTGACAAGGCAGAGGTAGCCTCGGGTTTTAAAATAGCATTAAAAGGATGATGAATGATACAAGTTCGACTCTACACAAATGGCAAGTCTCCTCAGCAGTCTGCAGGTCATTCAGAAAGCTTTGCTCGGGGAACAGCATCGCATCTTACAGCCCTTCCAGACTCATCACAGTTGAATTTTAGGCTGTAACCCATTTTCTTTGTTACTTGTTTTCCACCCACCCCTCTGTTGCTCTCAATTTTCCTTTTTTTTGGCTCTTGGGCAGCAGTTGTTTGTGAATCTGCCATTCAGATCCTCAAGACACCTTCTGTTTCTTTACTTGTCCTATTATCAGTCCCCTTTTGCCTCGCACCATAAACCTGAAAAGCACTTGTTTTCCACCATATCACAGATCTTCCTGTTTCTTCCCCCACCCTCTCCCCTTGCATAAAGCCTATTTACACCTCTAATTTTTCCCAGTTTTAACAAGGGTTACCAACTTGAAAACATGAACAGTTTCTCTCTCACGTAGGACCAGAGTATTTGCAGCATTTTCTGTTCAGATTCCAGAGAAGCTCTGCATCTCGCTAACCAGCAGAGAACCTAGGCCAGTTCGATGCCGCATATTTCCCATTATTAAAAAATGAGCTTGTGTTCAAATGTTTGCTCAGAGAACAAGTAGCATCTATATTATTTGATACAACGGGAACAACAGTCGTGGCAAGGGGTTTATCATTTTATACTACATACTGTTCATTCACCTATTTTGTTTCAATAAAACCATCTATTGGTTCAGAGCCTAAATTGTGGCCTGATAGCATGCACAGTCAGTCCACCTTGCAAAGAGAGGTGAATCACATGGCAGTACGTGAAACTTTGCAGTTACTAGTGTAAAGATTATGGGATGAATTCTCCGTCAGCGGTATTCGCCGTTCCACTGGAAGCACACGCTCACCCGCGGGTTTCCCAGCGGCGTGAGGTGGCTACAATGGGAAATTCCATTGGCCAGTGGTGGGAATGGAGAATCCCCCGCTGCCATCAACAATGCGCCACGGAGAAACACGTGCCTGGGGAGCCGGAGAATTCATCCCCATGGGTTCTCTGGCAGCATCCCTGGCAAGAAAAGGAAGGTTGTACAGATCTGATTATGAGAGTGGCCAGTAATATTGAGGCAGAGGGTGGCACGTGGCGCAGTGGTTAGCATTGCTGCCTACAGCACTGAGGACCCGGGTTCGAATCCCGGCTCTGGGTCACTGTCTGTGTGGAGTTTGCATTCTCCCCGTGTCTGCGTGAATTTCAACCCCCACAACCCAAAGATGTGCAGGGTAGGTGGATTGGCCACCCTAAATTGCCCCTTAATTGGGGGGAAAAAAATAGTTGGGTACTCTAAATGTATATTAAAAAAGTAATATTGAAGCAGATAAACCATTTAATATAAATACATGACCCTCGCATTAAATAAGGCCATTTTGGTGGTATACAGCAGAGCTGCTAGGGACTGTGCAGCAGGATCCGGCACAGAGGGGAGAAATAGTGTCCGAGGCCCAATCATCTTCAGCTTTCTGATGACTGCGCAGTGATCACAAAGCCTCAGATACTGAAGCAGTCAGTACCTGTATGTAGCAAAACCTAGATAACTTTGAGGTTTGGGCTGATTAGTGGCAAGTCAAATTTGCACCACAAAAGTGCTGGTTAATGACCATCTCCAACATGATAGAACCTAACCATCGGCCATTGACGTTTAGTGGCATTACCATCACTGAATCACCCATCAACATCCCATGGGGTTAGCTACTGTGGCTCCGAGAGAGGTTAGAGACTGGGAATTCTGCAGCAAGTAAATCGTCTCCTAACTCTCCAAAGCCTGTCCATCACCGACAAGGCACAAATCAGGAGTGTGCTGGAATACTCTCCTTTGTCTAGATGAATGCAGCTCCAACAATTCTCAAAACAACAGCCAGGATAAAGCAGTCTGCTTCATTGGCACCCGTAAACATTGACTCCCTCTGGTGCAATGTATCACATCTGCAAGATGCATTACAGCAACTCACCAAGGCTCCTTCCAAGCCTGTGACCTCCACCACCAAAAAGGACAAGGAAAGCAGATGGAAGGAAACACCGCCACCTGCAAGTTCCCTCCCAAGTCACCCTGACTTGGAACTAGATCACCGCTCCTTTCACCATCGGTGGGTCAAAAATCCCCCCATAACAATACTGTGGGGTCTATCTACACGGAATGGACTGCAGGGATTCAAGGTGGCTGCTCACCGACACCTTCTCAAGAGCAATTAGAAATGGGCAACAAATGTTGGGTCTTGCGGATGCTCACATTCCATTAGAGAATTAAAGTTGCCGCTACATGTATTTTCCACTCAGCTGTTCAATCTCATATAATATAGGTTATAAATAACATTTGTTGATTGCTTACCTTCGCTGTCCAAGTCATCGGTCTCATCTGCCCAGCTGACAGGCTTTGAGGGAATGTAGAGTTGGGTAGACCCGCCACTATCCTCTGCCAGAAAGTCAGTCAGGGTAAGAGTCTTTCCCTTTTTCTGCTTCTTCTTCCCTATACATTAGGAGTTAGAATTGTTAATGTCTTTCAAACTCAGTTGCAATGACACTATATCAAGGATGTTCATTGCTTATTCATTAAAACAGGCTCTGGGTTAACATCCCGATTGCTCCTTCCCTCTTCACCACCAATTAAATGCGTGCATAGGACCTCCCTACAACTCTTAAGGTCAGGACAAAAATAAAAACTCAACCCCAAAGCACTGTCTCCTAGATTGGAGGCTAAACTGAAACTCCCTTGAAAATTGTTTTCCTCTGACAATTACCTTTTTAACCAAGTATGTATGACAAGGCTGAATTGCCTCAAATTGCAATGAGCAGAAAAATAGAAACATTAGTGCAGAAAGAAGCTATTCAGCCCATCATATCTGCGCCTGCCATCCAAGAGAAAAGGGAAACTAGCCCCTTGCAGGTTACAGCACTTCAGATGCAGATCCAGGTACTTCTTAAAGGAGTTGAGCATTTCAGCCTCAACCACCACCTTAGGCCGTGAATACCAGACGCCCACCATCCTCTGGGTGAAATGTTTTTCCCCCTCATGTCCCCTTCTACCAATCACCTTAAATCTATGCCCCCCTAATAACTGACCCCTCATCTCGGGGAAACAGGTCTTCCCCATCTATCCTAACTAGGCCCCATAATTTTGTACACCTCAATTAGGTCACCCCTTGGCTGCCTCGGGAAAACAACCCGGGCCTACGCAATCTCTCTTTATAGCTGCAATTGTCAAGCCCTGGCAACATCTTTGTAAATCCCCCCCCTGCACGCTCTCCTGAACAATTATGTCCTTCCTGTAATGTGCTGACCAGAACTCCAGCTGTGGCCTAACCAGTGTTTTATACAGTTTCAGCATTACATCCCTGCTTTTGTATTCAATACCTCACCCAATAAAGGGAAGCATTCCATTGGCTTTCTTGACCACCTTGCACACCTGTCCTGCAGCTTGAAGGACCCGTGGGCACACACGCCAAGGTCCCTCACTTCCCCAACCCCTCACAATACCCTCCCATTTATTGAGTATTCCCATGCTTTGTTTGACTCCCCCAGATTTACTACCTCTCACTTTTACGGATTGAATTCCATTTGCCACATCTCTGCACTCTTAACCAAACCATTAATATAATTCTGGAGTTGAGACCATAAGAAATAGGAACAGGTGTAAGCAGTTTGATTCCTCGAGCCTGCTCCACCATTCAATAGGACTATGGCTGATCCAACATTCCTCACATCCACTTTCTCGCCCTTTCCCCATAACCCTGGATTCCCTTACTGATCAATAATCTGTCTCAACCTTAAATATACACAGCTCTCTATGGCAAGGAGTTCCAAAGACTTCACAACCATCAGAGAGAAGAAATTCCTCCTCATCTCAGTCTTAAATTGGCACCCCTTTTTTCTGGGACTTTGCCTTCTGGTCCTAAAGTTTCCCCATCCTCTAAACATTTACCTTGTCAAACCCCTCAAGAATTTTATGTGTTTTAATGAGATCACCGCTCATTCTTCCAAATTCCAATGTGGAGTCCCAGCCTGCTTAGCCTTTGCTCACAAGACAATCCTTCCATACCGGGATCATCCAAGTGAACCTTCTCTGAACCGCCTACAATGAAATAATATTTTTCCTGAAATAAGGGGACCAAACTGCTCACAGTATGCCAGATATGGTCTCACCAGTACCTTGTACAGATGCAGCAAGACGTCCTTACTGTTACACTCCATCCCCTTGGAAGTAAGGACTGCATTGGTGCACTAGCTTTCTGGGCTTCATGCCCCCCGCCCCACCCAGTCCCTTTGCATTGCAGCTTTCTGCAGTTTTTCTCCATTTAAACAATACTGTCCTTTTGTTCTCCCTTCCAAAATGAACTTCACATTTTCCCACATTATACTCCAATTGTCAACTTTATATCACTTTGCAAACTGTCTGTATCTCTCTCGCAACTTGCCTTTCCACCTATTTTTGTGTCATCTGCAAATTTGGCTACAGTACATTCGCTTCCTTCCTCCAAGTCATTAATATATATTGTGAACAGTTGTGGTCACAGCACTGATCCCTGTGGAACCCCACTGATCACAGGTCACCAACCTGAAAAATAACCCCTTATCCCCACTGGCTGGTTCCTGCCCATTCGCCAATTCTCTATCCTCTTCACGATCAATTTTTGTGCTATCTGCAAATTTCCCAATCATGCCCCCCACATTTAAATCTAAATGATTAATATGTACAACAAACAGCAAGGGCCTCAACACTCAGCCCTGTGGAACACCACTGGAAACCGTTTTCCATTCACAATAAACATCCATTGACCATTACCATTTGTTTCCTGTCACTGAGCCAATTTTGGATCTGACCTGCCACCTTCCCCTGTATCATCCCACCATATCTCACTTTTCTGACCAGTCTGCCAGGCGGGGCCTTGTCAAGTGCCTTACTGAAATCCATGTAGATAATATCCACTGCACTACCGTCATCAATCCTCCTTGCTACTTCCTCAAGAAAATTCTATTAAGTTAGTAAGACACTATCTTCTCCTAACAAAATCATGCCGACTATCCCTGATCAATCCATGCCCAAATGACAGTAAGGCGCAAAAGGGGAATAGCCACAAATCTAGCAGTAAGTTTAAACAGTCTCATGACAAAAAGTGCTTAATCATGAAGAATTATAAAGACAGACCAACAGAGTTGTAGAATTGCAAGAGCTTTTAGAATCAAGTTCTATCTTGATTCGAATGTCTATCTCACTTGAACAAATGCAAGCCCTGGAGATAGCAAACCAGTCATTTATAACCTACAGGAATTATCCCAGCATATTGCAGATTAGTATCCAAATGACCAAAGCTTGTTACATCAACTAGACTGTACGTCATTAAAAGAGATAGGTGCAAACACAATACATACCCTCTCCATATAAAAACAGCATATTCTAGGATTTACATTGGAAACCAGTGTGAAATTTTGCACACACAATATGTACTTGACCCAGTTCTCAATGGTTTGCACTGCATATTCCTGGTCATCATTTTATCTTTCCCAAAAATACATGTTATATCACGACTATTTATTTTATTTCTTTATAGGAGCAGTCAGGGAATTATGAAAATCTTGCAAGTAACAGAATTTTGTCATGGAAGGCAAGTCTGTAGCAATGGAAAATTCCAGGAAAATGCACAAGTGAACAGAGATACAGGTATTATTATGCCCTTCCTCTCATGTGCAGAAGAAACCAGAATCACCACCCCACCCACTATACTTTTCTGAGAAAATATGATGTGTTTCTAACGAACCACAGGTTTAAACCAAGCTTCTAAAGTTGAAACAGCCACTTCAGAAGGCAAAATCCCCAGTCAGACAGATTAAAGTGTAAACTAGGCATTGTATGTAGCAAATCCACAGGACACATGAGTATAGCTGTTCTAGTTTGGCTTCCCTCCCTGGGGAACTCTTATACCAATGTTCATTTTCCTCATGCAGATCCATTCTGGAAGAGTACATTATTACCCTCCTACAGTTCAACAGGTAGCTGCAAACCGCCAGCAGTAACTTGCTTAAGCAGCATGATTTAGTCACAGACTTGGCAGTGAGTACCACCAGCCTGACTGTGCGGCAGGTCTGGCTTCTTGACTGGAGGCTGTTACACTCCTGTCGTCGTGTGGACCACTCTTCCAAATATCACATTAGGCAGGAGAGATCGCAGGGCAAAGACTCTGAAAAAATCACTTTCATTATCCCTCATCAAGTCAAGCCACTTTCAGCTCACACATGCAGACTTCACAGCAAGCAAGGGTGGACATGTAGGATAATTCAGTACAGATCACGAAATGAGGATGCAAGAATTCAATAAGATTTTTTGTTTCAAAATGGAGGGGCACAATCTAAAAGTGCCAAAGATTCACAACGGTCACAATATTGGGAAGTGGTTGCTGGTGCTATATAAATTAATGAAATCCAGAACACTCCAAGACACACACCCAAATTGCCCAGTTGAAGCAAGTGGGGAGACATGTGCTTGCAGGGGCTCAGAAAAAAGGTTTGGGAACCTTGAGCAAGATTGCAACACACTTTCTGGGTTCTGCAAACTCTGGAAACCAGTCACAGAAAATCTTTATTGCATTAGCCACTTACTTTCCCTTAACTTGTGCAACATACCTTCAAACTCCAATCATCAACAATTTGGGAATATCTTTAAAAATAATTACTGCATAATTGGTGAGCCAAGAGACAGCAGTGGAACATGAATTTTGCTGTTAGGTGAGACAATCGAAGTCACACAAGTAGACAAAGTGTTAAATTATAGTTAATTATCAGTTTTACATAAGCATTCTAGTATACACACATCTGGTCACAATCAAAAGAAATATTTGTTATTACCTGTTTGCTTGCCATAATCAGCTACAGAGGTTCCCAAACTGTGGGCATAGAATTTTAGTGTGGCAAGCTTTCTCTCCTTTGAGGCAGCAGTGGCAACTGTGGAGAGATTATCCAGTCCGGAGGCCCAGTCCTGGGCCCACTGGATCAACGCCACCAAATAGCATGGGGCAAATGGGGAGACCAAATGGGGAGACTCTTCAACCTTAGAAAACATGTTCGGTGGCGAGTGCCAAGCAGACCCAGGATGTTTGTGCACAGACTTGCTGCAGAGGCCGGCAAGTGTAACCTATTGACTGACTGCCATGCCCGGGAGGCAGGAACAACCAGGAGGTCTGCAGAGCTATGCTGAAACTTCAGTGATCAGTAACTGTCACACGCTATGCTTCATATTGGTTCAGAAACACTCCACTTACCCTGGGTTGGGAGGAGCATGACTCCATATTCAGTTGTCACTTACCCTGTGAATTGAATTCATTTTATTTCAAAGCTGCATTGCATGTAGCAGAATCCACAATGAAACTATCCACAATGAAACTGCAGCCTCTGGGTGTATTAATATTATTTTGTGACATTTGAAATCCTCAGTAGAAAAGTAAAGTTTATTTGACTGGTCTGCAATGTCAGGGAGTACACAAATAACATTTCTATTAAGTACTTGTAAAAATTCAGAAGTTGATCTTAATACACAAACTTCAATAATTCTATAAGAATTGTTACTGTGTTGTTTTATTACAGGTTTGTTTTTGCTGGAGTCACACTAATTAATATGGGGTCACATTAGAAAATATTTTGGAAACCAGAGCTACTCTATGATAAATTATATATTAGAGCCATCTTTTACTAATGCATCAGTGTAGATAAGATGTTGCAAATGTTTAGCATTCTAATTTTACTGTTTTCTAACTTTGAAGTGTCCCTGCAGAAGGAGCCTGTGCTGGCAGCTCCCCAGTTTTTGCACCTCTCTCGTGACTCTTGGAACCGTAGAAAGCCAATTAGAAGCAGCACAATCACACGCTTTCTACAACCTCCGAAACGGAGCACTCAAGATTTAAAACAGGTCTGTTAAAATGGGTTACAATTGGAAATGCGTTATAGTGTACATGTGCAGTGAAAAGCTTTGCAAGTTGAAAATTGAAAACCGCGAGTTGAGATTTGTTTAACGTAAACAGTATTCCAGAAATAAAACAGACACCTTTGATATGCAGCCTGTTCCCAATTGTCAAAGCAGATCAGCAAAGTCATACATATTAGTAATCAGAAATTAAACAAATTTCCACTAGTCCTGAACCTAACAGCACAAGCACAACCAACCAATATAGCCCAAAAAAAAATATTCAATTCATTTGAGCTTGGAATCAACTTAACTGATAGTACTTTAGTCAGCTCACTTTAGTCAGCTCAAGGTATCCTAATTCAACACAATGCTCACTAAAACATTAACTATTAATAGCAATGTGTGTAGCGTTCAAACGTTTTATTTGTTGGAACGCAGGCTTTCAAAATACAATGAGCGTTCTTGGTCAACAGAATCATCGGGATTTAGTTGTTCATTCAGTGGTTTTCCCTTGTTTTCACTGATTCTCTGCAAGATGCAAGTTTTTCTCAAATTCTATAGATATTTCAGTTATGTCAAATATAATAGTGAACCAGAAACATAAATCAACTCATTTCATGAACCAGTTACAGTTCAAACTATGCTTCGTCAGAAATTATCCGGAATGGCTAAAGCAGATGTAATGCTTTCTGTAGACCATATTGCATGATTTTCAAAATAAACCATTAAAATAACACAACAAACATATTTTAGAGATAGGATCTTTCCCTTATCCCCTCCCAAATTTGATAATAATGATCTGCCCAAAATAATGGAATTTAGCCCTGCGCTGTCAATTTTTTAAAAGTTGTCCAGGAATGCTTAAAAAATGAACACAGTAGGGCCCCAGAAATGTTGCATGCTTTTAACACTTACCATTTGAAGACTGTATATGATTTAGTGGAATCGAAGACAGTCGCAACTAAAACATTTAAGCATGCAAAACTTTCTTTATCTTTATAATCTTTATCATTGTCACAAGTAGGCTTACATTAACACTGCAATGAAGTTACTGTGACAATCCCCTCGTCGCCACATTCCGGCGCCTGTTCGGGTCACAGAGGGAGAATTCAGAATGTCCAAATTACCCAACAGCACGTCTTCCGGGACTTGTGGGAGGAAACCGGAGCACCCGGAGTAAACCCAGGCAGACACGGGGAGAACGTGCAGACTCCTCAAAGACAGTGACCCAAGCGGGAATCGAACCTGTCGCTGTGAAGCAATTGTGCTAACCACTGTGCTACCGTGCCGCCATTAAGAATAAAATAATAATAATCTTTATTAGTATCACAAGTAGGCTTACATTAACACTGAAATGAAGTTAAACTTGGTGGGATGGTGTCACAGTGGTTAGCATTGCTGCCTCACAGCGCCCAGGACCCGGGTCACTGTCCGTGTGGAGTTTGCACATTCTCCCTGTGCCTGAGTGGGTCTCACCCCTACAACCCAAAGATGTGCAGGTTAGGTGGATTGGCCACACTAAATTGCCACCTAATTGGGAAAAGAAAATTGGGTACTCTAAAAATGTATTTAAAAAAAATATAAAGTTGGAAAATAACACAACAGGTTAACTTTTAACAAGAATTAGCTTTTGTACATGAAAGGTAATGTACAAAATCCTGACCGGCACAGATGCATAACCAAACACAAATGGTCACGGAGCCAAAGGAGGGCTGGTGAAAAGCTAGGCCAATTTTAAGGGGTGGTCTTAAAAGGGAGAGAGATGGATGTTATTCTAGAAAATGGGACTCGAATATCTGGAAACATGACCACAAGAATGGAGTGATGGGGGGGGGGGGGGGGGGGTACTGAAAAAAAAAGTGCTGGTTAACTATATAACTGACCCCCTATCCCACCGATTCACCACTGATGCCAATCCCCCCCCCCCCCCCCCCCCAGCCTCAACACCCTACCTCATATACACCCATCTACTAATGCACTGAAAAGTCCCGAAGCGTTTTAGTGTGTTGCTGAACGAAGACGCACACTAGTGCCATGTAAAGTGGGTGTGGTTTGGCTTTCCCTCGATGGTCCTGCACTACGGGAAAGGATGCTGTAGCAGCTCGCCCTTTTAAGCAGGTGTGCGTCGGAAGGATCATGTGGCCCGATCATCCAATGGGGAACGAGTGCGGGGATGTGTGTGCAGAGCGTGAGCTTTTGCAGCCAGTTTTTCGTTGCATGATCCCAGTGCTGAGCATGAAGACATAGATTAGTGCTCTGTAATTGGGAAAGATCAAAGGATTGCAAGCAAAAATACATGTGGACCCAGAAGCCACTCAGATTTGTTCTGCCGTATGCCTCAGCAGAGAAGGCAGAGATAGAACTAAAGCGACTGAAAGCCATGGGCATCATTAGATCCATACAATTTGCAGAGTGGGCAGCACCCATTGTGCTGGTAATCAAACAAGACAAGACCACCTGTATCTGCAGATGTTAATTTTAAAAATCTTTATTAGTGTCACAAGTAGGCTTGCTTACATTAACAATGAAATCAAGTTACTGTGAAAAACCCCTAGTCGCCACATTATGGCACCTGTTTGGGTACACTCGGAGAATTCACCTAACAGCACATCTTTCAGGACTTGAGAGGAAACCCACGCAGACACGGGGAAAACGTGTAGAACATAGAACATACAGTGCAGAAGGAGGCCATTCGGCCCATCGAGTCTGCACCGACCCACTTAAGCCCTCACTTCCAACCTATCCCCGTAACCCAATAACCCCTCCTAACTTTTTTGGTCACTGAGGGCAATTTATCATGGACAACCCACCTAACCTGCACGTCTTTGGACTGTGGAGGGAAACCGGAGCACCCGGAGGAAACCCACGCAGACACGGGGAGAACGTGCAGACTCCGCACAGACAGTGACCCAGTGGGGAATTGAACCTGGGACCCTGGCGCTGTGAAGCAAGTGCTGGTTAACTATAACTATACAACTGACCCCCTACCCCACCGACACCAATCCTCCCCCCCCCCCCACCACCTTACCTCGTAAAATCCCATCTACTAATGCACTGAAAAGTCCCGAAGCATTTTAGTGTGTTGCTGAACGAAGACGCACACCAGTGCCATGTAAAGTGGGCGTGGCTTGGCTTTCCCTCGATGGTCCTGCACTACGGGAAAGGATGCTGGAGCAGCTCGCCCTTTTAAGCAGGTGTGCTAACTGTTAGAAGCAGACAATAAATCTGGCTGCGAAACTAGATAGCTATTCCATCCCCTTATCCCCAAAATAGAGGATCTATATACCAAGTTGGAGATGAGCAGTGCTTATCAACAGTTAAAACTGGATGACACATCAAGAAGACATGACACCATAAATACTCATAAGGGGTTATACCAATATTCAGTTCAATATACACGAATACTGTTTGGGGTTTCACCATCTTGCGCCGTCTTCCAGCGAACTACGGTGAGCTTGCTGCACGGTTTACCCACGGTTATTGTTTATTTGGGCGACGTTTTAATAACAGGATCCACCAAAAAGTTTTGAAAAGATTTCAAGAGGTGGGAGTACGCTTAAAAAGAAAAAGTGCACCTTCCAAGCAAACAGGGTGGTTATCGGGTGGATGCTCAGGGGTTACACCCCATGGAGGACAAAGTTAGAGCAATAAATGAGGCACTGGCCCCTAGGAACACCTCCGGACTTCCTGGGGATGGTCAACTATTGTGGGCAGTTCCTCCTGAATCTATCGACATTGCTAGCACCACTGCATGTGCTGTTAAAGCGCCAGAGATGGGATTGGAAGGCACCCCAGAAAGAGGCTTTTAACCAAGTTAAGCAGGCACTTCAGTCTTCATGCTTATTGGTACATTGACTGCTCAAAGGTGGTAGTATTTGCATGTGATGCATCACTATATGGGGTAGTGGCTGTGCAATCCCATAAAATGGAGGACGTATCAAAAACCCCAACAGATGCGGAAAGAGGATACTCCCAAATAGAAAAGGTGGCCAGGCTATTATCTATGGCATCAAGGGGTTTTCTCAATACATACGGGAGGCATTTTACTATCGTCACAGACCACAAGCCACTTTTAGTGCTCAAGGAAGACAAAACAATTCCACCAATTGCTTCCGCTAGGATACATCAGTGGGTGCTTAACAGCTTATGAATATAGCTTTGAACATCAACCAGGGCTCACATAGGTAACGCTTTAAGTCGTCTTCCGTTATTAGAAAGCACGCCACTCTTTCTAATACTGCAAGAGATTGTAATGGCCTTAAACTTTCTGGACTCCTTACCTGTGACAGCACAGCAAATTAAGTACTGAACTAATAGAGACCCATTGTCATTGAAGGTTAAACAGATGATACTGCATGAATAGCAAAATGAGAACGCTTTGGAGGAAATGAAGCCATATCAGCCCAGGAAAGATGAGTTTAGTTGCAAGGATGGTGTCGTCCTTTGGGGAATGCCAGGAAGAGAATTACTGTTTGAAGAATTGCATAACGCCCATTTGGGCGTGTCAAAGATGAAAATGCGAGTGATAACCTGTTTGGTGGCCTGGCACCAATGCTGATATAGAAAGGATTATGAAACAATGTGACCAATGCCAGTTACACCAGAAGTTTCTTGCTGCAGCTCCCTTGCACCCCTGGGAATGACCAGCTTGACCATGGGTGAGAGTTCACGTCGATAATGTTTGATATGTTCCTTTTGCTCGTGGACACCCATTTGAAACAGATGAGGTTATTTGAAGTTAAGCCCACAGCTAAAAAACTGTGCCAAATGTTTCCCCACTCACGACGTACCAGAAGTACTGGTCTCAGACAATAGAACGGCATTCACAAGTGCGGACATTCATGACATTTAACGTAAAATGTAATAAAGCATATTCGGACTACACCATATTCCCTGTAGCAGTGAAGCAGGTCCGGCCAAAGCTACCTCTACATTGGAACCTCAATCAGTTGAGCTACATTGTCAGGGAACTTTTTCTTTCTCTGGGATCAGACAGTTTTGGATACCGTGTTAAAAATTGTTCATTGTTGCTCATGCTTTGAAAGTTGTACAAGTTATCAATGTACTATGTAATAAGGGACTAAAGGGGCTAGCTGCTACATCCCTCCCCCTTTAAGGGGCTGTGCATCGGAAGGGTCATGTGATTAGATTAGGGAATGGGGAACAAGCACAGGGATCCACGTGCAGAGCATGGGCTTTTGCAGCCAGTTTTCCCCCCAAAACATATCCCAGTGCTGAGAATGAAGACATCGATTGTAGTGCTCTGTATATAGTTAGGTTTAATCATAAACCCGCCATTGTTAGTTAGCTAACTAGTGGTCACCAATTATTGCATTCACTGCATACTCAAGAGAAAATTTGAAGTGACCTGGTTCGGGAGTCTGGTCAGAAATGAGAGAGATCTGGCATTGGGTAAGAAGTTAGGAGCAGCCTGACAGTGACTGCCATCCCTCAGATGATCGGGGCCATTAAATTGTAGGCGCTGGTGGATTAATGCAGATCAGCGAAGACAGTGGTGATGAGTGAGCAGGACCTAGTGTGGGATAAGATGTGAGCAGAACTTGGGATGAGCTAAAGTTATCGGTGGATGGAGGGTCACAGGCCAGCCAGACGAGCATCGGAACAATCAAGTCTGAATGTGCCAAATGCACGGATGAGGGTTGCAGCAGATGAGGTAGGCATGGGGGTGGGCGATATTACAGAGTAGTCTTTGTGATGAGTATAGAATCGAAAACGTAGCTCAAGGTCAAGAACAGTCTGGTTCAGACAGACAGCAAGCAGGGAGGGAGATGGAATCGATGGCAAATGTTTGTGGTGAAAACTGAAATACAGTTTACCAGTATTTTAACAGAAATGAATATGGTTCACCCAAGACTGGATGTTGGGCAAGCGGGGAAAATGATTGTCATGTGACTTCGATTACAGCCTTTACAGTGCTGTAGCAGAATGGAATATTGCAAAATATTACTAAATTTGCATTGTCGTATTAACTTATTATGCACTAACTATACAACAGGCCACCAGCTCCAATAAATGTATTTAAAATTTTTTTTTTTTTTTTTTTTTTTTGTAAGAGTACCTAATTATTTTTCTTTTCCAATTAAGGGGCAATTTAGCATGGCCAATCCACCGAACCTGCACATCTTTGGGTTGTGGGGGTGAAACCCACGCAAACATAGGGAGAACGTGCAAACTCCACACGGCAGTGACCCGGGACCGAACCCGGGTCCTCAGCGTTGTGGTCCCAGTGCTAACCACTGCGCCACGTGCCACCTCCAGCTCCAATAAATTTAACAAAAAAAGGAAGAGCATACTCTGCTGCACTGCTGAAGAAATCCTACCATTGGGCTGAAACTTGACTTTAACTCAGTCAAACTTCAGTTGCAGGAATCCATGGAACATATTTGATAATGGAGTGCTTAAAACAAGGCTTACGGTTGCTTTATTCATGGAGGACAATGTTAAGTTTGGGTAGAAGTTACATTTAAGCTTAATCCTGTAATTACAAAGTATAATCTATTGATATGTCACAAAAATCTAAACAATTACCAAGAGATACCACAAATGTCAGTGTTTTATGCTTTTATAACTGCTAACTATGAGTATTCTTTGGAGCAGACATTTTGTATAGAACTCCCCCTGACCTGTTGTCATTGAGTTCTACTCCAGCGATCTGATAAATGGGCAGTGCTCACTCACGTCAGTCAGGCAGAAAGTTTGTGAGATAATGCTAGAGAACTACAAAATGTCTGCTCCTAGATTAGACCCAACAACCAGCAGCGTTAAGTATAAAACTAGGTTAACAGGAGAAAATTGACAGGCATTAATACAGCATTTAATATTCCCACAAGTAGATCCTGCGTCACCATTTAATTTTTTAGGTAAGCAATATAAATGAAGGCAGATCAAAGTCCAATCTACAAGTTCCAAACATTACAAGGTCCAAACTCCCTATAAGATTCAAAAATGGAGTTCTATGTGGCAGAATTCCATGGAGGTGACAGTTTAGAGGCCCAGAATCTGGTAAAACTGTTCTCAACAGATATCAATAGAATGCATTGTGTGTTTGTGGGAATGCAGTGGGATTGTGTGTGTAGTGTTCTGAGAAACCAATAGCATTCACCCACATACTCTTTACTGGAGTACCTAGGAAGGAAGAGCAAATGAGTGTTGGCGCTGCACCCAATGTACCACATCACTAGTTTCCAATTCCAGTCTTACATCAGAATTACACCACGAAAACAGGCTAGTTGATCCAGCGATTCGGCATCCACATTTAATTTTGAGGCAAACAGTTCTATAAATCATATTTACCCACCATTTCCATAACTCTTCAACTCCTTTTCCTTCATTGACCTATTCAATCCCATCTCAAATGTTAACAGTGTCTGCATGAACCATGAATCCTGAACGTGAACTCCCCTCTTAATTTCCTGCCTTCAATTCTCAACTGAACATCTACTTCTATCCTATTGCATTTTTTCATCATTTTAAACACTTAATGATATTGCTCTATAACTCTGATTAGATTCCACTCCCCCACAAGTGTGTCTAGAAAATGAAGCTTCACAGATGTTTGTGAATTATATTAACGTTTTGAAATTTCTGTATGTTTGATCAGTAATACTCAGATGCAACGGCCACTGAAAGTTTATCCAAAGCTTTTAATTTTGAACCTATTGGAGTTATACATGTCATAAGCAATAAAACTTGGTGTTTATTTATATTGATACGCGTGTATAAAATGCTTGTAACACAGGATACCATCCCAAGCTGCTTCACAGCATAATCAAGACAAAAATCAACACCAACCAAATGGAGATTTTAGGACAGGTGGCCTAAAGATTGACGAACAATATTGGCTTTAAAGGAGATTCTTAAAATAGGAGAGGGTAGAGGCAGAGAGGTTTAGGGGGGGGGGGAATTTCAGAGCTTTGGGCCTAGGTGAGCAAAGGCACGAATGTCAATGTTGGGACAAATTGAGTAGGGAATGTACAAGAGGCCACAATTGGCAGAAAGCAGTTCTCTTGAAGGGCACTGTGGTTAGCACTGCTGCCTCACAGCATCAGAGACCCAGGTTCAATTCTGATCTTGGGCAACTGTGTGGTGTTTGCACATTCTCCCAGTGTCTGCCTGGGTTTCCTCCCACAGTCCAATGATGTGCAGGTTAGGTGGATTGGCCATCTAAATTGCCCTTAGTGTCCAACGGTGAGGTGGGGTTACGGGGGAGGGAGGAGGAGATTGGGCGTTGGAGTGCTTTTTCAGAGGCTCGGTGCAGGCTCGATTGGCCGAATGGCCCCCTTCAACATTGTAAGGATTCCATAATTCGATGAAATAGTTAAAAAAAGGTTAAAATGATAGGGAAATGGCCGCACGGTGGTTAGCACCGTTGCCTCACGGCACCGAGGACCCAGGTTTGATCCCGGCCCACTATCCGTGCTGAGTTTGCATATTTTCCCCGTGTTTGTGTGGGTCTCACCCCGCAACCCAAAGATGTGCAGGATAGGTGGATTGGGCACTCTAAATTGCTCCTTAATTGGAAATAAAAGAATTAGGTACTCTAAACTTAAAAAAAAATAATAAAATGATAGGGAGATGCAGGCTAGGAT
This sequence comes from Scyliorhinus torazame, assembly GCF_047496885.1. Taxonomy (NCBI): domain Eukaryota; kingdom Metazoa; phylum Chordata; class Chondrichthyes; order Carcharhiniformes; family Scyliorhinidae; genus Scyliorhinus; species Scyliorhinus torazame. The sequence continues at coordinate 22,980,363 of NC_092738.1, read as the reverse complement.
ACAGGCACCAGAGCCTTGATCAGTTCAAGTTTGTGGCGAGCAGAATATGTGACGCTGACTTGGAGAGTATTGAAATAGAAGAGTATGGAGGTAACAAGGGCATGATCAGCAGGAGATAAGCTGATGCAATAGTCGAGATGGGTGATGTTGTGGAGGTGGATGTTGACTGGTGTTTACGACAGTGAAGCGGAGTCCAAAACTCAACTCGGGCCAAATAGGACGTACAGATTGCAAAGTCGGGTTCAGCTGGAGACAGGCAGGTATGTGTGTATGTGTGAATTAACTGCGGAAAGATGGAGATTATGGCAGGAGCGAAGATAATATCTTAGATCTTCCAAAATGGAGGAAATTGTGATTCAACCAGAACTGCATGTCAGACAAGTAATCCAACAAGACAATGGAGAGACAGTAAGGTAGAACTGGGTGTTGTCAGTGCAAATGTGGAACTTGACATCCCGATGTTTCTAAGGGACAGCATGATTTGAAATAGGAGATGTGCCCCAAGGACAGAGCCTCAGGAGACCCCTGAGGTAATAATGTGGTGGCAGGAAGCGAAGCCAATTCAGGAGATTCAATGGCTACAATCGGATCGGCAACAGGGACAATGGGAACAGCAATCATTCCCAAATATGCATCCTGCCAGTTACTCCATATACCCACTGTGGTTCTGTAACGCTTAATACCCTTACCTAACAAAAATGTCTTTTTTAAAAATTCATTTTTTGTAAATAAATTTAGAGCACCCAATTATTTTTTTCCAATTAAGGGGCAATTTAGCGTAGCCAATCCATCAACCCAGCACATCTTTGGGTTGTGGGAGTGAAACCCACGCAGACACGGGGAGAATGTGCAAACTCCACACGGACAGTGACCCGGGGCCAGGATCGAACCTGGGACCTCAGCACCGTGAGGCAGCAGTGCTAACCACAGCGCCCGTGCTGCCCACAAAAAGCCGTCAATCATAGTTTTGACATTTTTTTCCTATAAATTTAGATTACCCAATTATTTTTTTTCCCAATTAAGGGGCAATTTAGCGTGGCCAATCTACCTAACCAGCACATCTTTTGGGTTGTGGGGGTGAAACCCACGCAGACACGGGGAGAATGCACTAAATCCACAGAGTGACCCAGGGCTGGGATTCGAACCCGGGTCCTTAGCGCTCTAGTCGCAGTGCTACCCACTGTGCTGCCCGCTAGTTTTCACATTTTTAATTGACCCATGGTATCCAAAAACTGTTTTTGAGGGAGTGTATTTTACATTTCCACCACCCTTCGTGTGAAGACGTGCTTTCGAACATCATTTCTAAACAGCCCAGCCCTCATTTTGGACTTTCCCATTAGATTAAATAGTTTATCGCTATCTACCTGATTAAGTCCTTTAGTTATAAACAAATCAATTAGATCATCTTAATCTTCTAAACTCAAGGGAATAGAAGTCTGGCCGATGTCCTTATTATTTATCCCTGTATAGCCTGAAAATCATTCAAATTAGAGTACATATCCATTATCCCTACTCTTGTCTCCTTGTTCCTATCCAAGCCCATCAAATTCTAGAGATGTCATGCTGTGTACAGTTTTGGTTCTCTTACTCGAAGAGGGATGTAGTTGCATTGGAGCAGTTCAGTGGAGGTTCACTAGATTGATTCCAGAGATGAGGCGCGCGATTCTCTCAGCCTGGGACCGGGCCGGAGAATTGCGCCAGGCCGCCCCGATGCGATTCTCCGCGGTGCTATTGGCGCTGGCTGGGGCCCGTTCTATGCCCCCCCCCCCCCAAGGTGATTCTCCGCCCGGGATGGGCCGAGCAGCCATACCAACCCCCCCCCCCGCCCCCCCCCAGAGTCCCACCGACGCCATTCTAACCTGGTCTTACCCGGCAGGACCTCGGCTTGGAAGGATCCAAGGGTGGCCTGTGGGGGGCCTCCGGTGTCGCCTGGCCCGCAATCGGGGCCCACCACTTGGTGGGCCAGTCTCTCGGGCTGGGGGCCTCCTTTCTTCCGCGCCAGCCCCTGTAGCCCTACGCCATGTTGCGTCAGGGCCAGCGCAGAGGAGGGAGCCACTGAGCATGCGCGCGTTGGCGTCGGTGCTACTGCGCATGCGTGGACCCTGCGGCGCCCAGTTGACGCCGGGAACGGCGTGAATCGCTCCAATACCGTTCTGGCCAGAACGGCTGATCCTGAGGCCATGTTGACGCTGTCGTGTTTCCCGACGGCGTTTACAACGGCGTCAACACTTAGCCTCAGGATCAGAGAATCCCGCCCGAGTGATCTGACTTGAGAGGTTGAGCAGTTTTGGTCTATACTCTCTGGAGTTTAGAAGAATGAGAGATCTGAATTGAGGTATATATGATAAAGGGAATTGACAAAGTAGACCTGGAGTGGATGCTTCCTCTTGTGTGGCAATCTAGAACGAGAGGTCATAGTCTCAGGATAAGGGGCAGCAAATTTAAAACGGAGGTGAGGAGAAATTGCTTCTCAAAGGGTTGTGAATCTGTGGAATTCACTACCCCAGAGTGCAGTGGATGCTAGGTCATTGAGTAAATTTGAGGAGATCAACAGCTTTTTAATTAATAATAGGCTGAAGGGTAATGGAGAACGGGCAGGAAAATGGAGTTGAGGCCGAGATGAAATCAGCAAGGATCGTACTGATTGGCGGAGCAGGCCCGAGGGGCTGGATTGTCTACTCCTGCTCCTAGTTCTTATGTTATGAAAAGCAAGGAAAGATGGTGCATTATGGTCATTCAGGATGTCTTTGATTTAAGGTCATTTAAGTGTTGCATAAATGCATACAGAGGCAGTAGGCCATTCGGCCCTGCGAGCTTGCTACACCATTCATTATGATCATGGCGGATCATCAAATTCAAAGTCTGATCCCGCCTTCCCCCCCCTCCCATATATCCCTTGATGCCTTTAGCCCCAAGAGCTACATCCAACTCCTTCTTGAAATTATTCAATGTTTTAGCCTCAACTACTTTCCATGGTAGTGAATTCCACAGATTCACCATTCTCTGGGTGAAGAAATTTCTCCTCACCTCAGTCCTTATCCTCAAACTATGATCCCTGGTTCTGGACTCCCCCCACTATCAGGAACATTCTTTCTGAATCTACCCTGTCTAATCCTGTTAGAATTTTATAAGTTTCTATGAGATTCCCTCTCACTCTTCTAAACTCCAATGAATATAATTCTAACTGACTTAGTCTCTTCTCATATGACAATCAGCATGGTGAACTTTTGCTGCACTCCCTCCAGAGCAAGAACATCCTTCCTCAGATATGAACATAATACTCCAGGTGTGACCTCACCAATGCCCCATACAATTGCAGCAAAACATCCCTATTCCTATACTAAAACCCAGATACCATTTGCCTCCTTTACTGCCGGCTCTATCTGCAACTCAGTGGCTGATGCACAAGGACACCAATGTCTCACTGAGTATCCACCTCTCAATTTACACCCATTCAAATAATAATCTACCTTCCTATTTTTGCTACCGAAGTGGATAACCTCACATTTATCCACATTATACTGCATCTGCCGTGCATATACCCACTCATTCAGCCTATCCAAATTACACCGAAGCATCTCTGCATCCTCCTCACAGCTCACCCAACTTTGTATCAACTGCAAATTTGGAGACAATACATCTAGTCGGAGCGGCACGGTTGTTAGCACTGCTGCCTCATGGTGCCGAGGACCCGGGTTTGATCCCGGCCCTGGGTTACTGTCCGTGTGGAGTTTGCACATTCTCCCCATGTCTGCGTGGGTCTTACCCCCACAACACAAAGATGAAATGAAATGAAATGAAAATCACTTGTCACAAGTAGGCTTCAAATGAAGTTACTGTGAAAAGCCCCTAGTCGCCACATTCCGGCGCCTGTTCGGGGAGGCTGGTACGGGAATTGAACCATGCTGCTGGCCTGCTTTCAAAGCCCCTGATATTCAGGTAAGTGGATTGGCCACGCTAAATTATCCCCCAATTAGAAAAAAAGAATTGGGTACTCTAAAATTTTAAAAATTAAGAATACATTTAGTTCCCTCGTCCAAATTGTTAATATATAATGTGAACAGTTGGAGTCCTAGCACAGATTCCTGCAGTACCCCACTAGTCACTGCCAGCTAATCAGAAAAAGACCCATTTATTCCAAATCTTTGCTTTCCGTCTGCTAACCAGCTTTCTGTCCATCTCAAGACACCACCCTCAATCTCATGTGTGCTTTAACTTTACATAGTAATCTGCTATGTGAGACCTGGTAGGAGGTGTGATCAAGGCAGATTTGGAGGGGACAGAGATAGTATCCAAGTAAAGAAAATCCTTTACGATATCAGATAACACGGAAACCAAACGAAAGTTATAGTCATAAGCAATTTAGAAGAAAAAGGGTCCAGGGAGCTGTTGGATCTCAAGGATAAGAGGAGCTCAGAGAGGAATATGAGAATAGAAGTGAAACTACAGAAAAATGCAGATTCATGGTTAGGGCAGAGGGAACATCTTGTCCTAGCAGACAAAAATGCCAGATAGCTGCAGAAATGGTCACAATCTTGGTGATTAAGTGATCCTCGCAACTGTTGTTGGCAAGGGCAATGGGGAGGGCAGTGGAGGAGGATGAAGGAGGCATTTAGTAGTGAAGTGACGCCAGGGGTGATCATGGAATAATGAACATGTTTTGAAAGAAGAGAGTAGAGTCCAATAGTGCTCTATATTGCCAGCCAGAGCTGGCAATAAATGGCCAAAAGCAAATTACTGCAGATGCTGGAATCTGAAACAAATACAGAAAATACTGGACAATCTCAGCAGGTCGGACAGCTTCTGTGGAGTCATCCAGACTCAAAACATTAGCCCCCTTTTCTCTCAATAAACAGCTGACCCAGTTGTGCACCACGTATTACTTCAGCTCAGAAAGCCATCCAGCTTCAAGGTTCCGAAGGCCATTCAGCCCCACTATTTAATTAGGTTATGGCTGATCTGTACATCAACTTTTTATTTGTCTTGACCAATTAAAATTGATTCAGATTTTGAAAGCTCCACTTGTCACAGCATTCAAAGCCTTTCAGATAAAAGGATTCCAGTACCATGTGAGAAAAGGTGATTTCCCTTTGCCCGAGCTCTAATTTTAAGACGATGACCCCTGATCCCTCAAATAAAACTGTAAACCTGTATCTGCTTCACTGAATCCCTTTTAACATTTTAACTACCTCAATCAGATCATCCTTCAATTTTCTACACTCAAGGCAATGCAAACTAATAATTCAATAATTTAAACCCCACTGAAGTCTGTGACCCCTGGATTGGGGGGGGGGGGGGGGGGAGAGAAAGAGAACGAGATATGCCAGGGAACAGCCAAGGTGGGAGAGTTTTACTGGGGATAAGGACCGTTCTAGTTGTCGATGAGGGCGTGATTAAGCAGATCAGTAGCTGGAGAAACATCGTGGCAGACAAGAGGGCCACAGAGTGGTGTCGATTGTGATGGAGGCGATGAGAGTAGAGACGCTGCGCAAGATGGTGGCGATGAACATTAGGGGTGGGAGGAGAGCTCATCGGGAGTCGCAGCCACACCACACATAGGTTTTGCAAAGCGGTGTAACTTTCGGGCCTCCAGGAGAATTTGGAATGTGTAGATGTGCTATGTTCATGCAATGGGGCGATTACAAATAATGCCGCCGGGATTCGCAGAAGTTCCAGCACACGCGTCCGCAGCGTGACAGTTAGGTCCGCAGGGTAAAACACCGGCCCAAAAGGGGGAGGAGGAGGAGGAAGAGGGGGGAGGGTTGGAAGCATTTTTTGAGAAGCTGATTGCATATGGCCTGGCCCGCGCATGCGCGCCCAGGCTGCAGCCGAGGCCGCAGCCCCGGGTTACCGCTCGCTCTCGCCCCGCACACGCACCACAACGTACCGCGACCCCCTGGGCGGCCGCCCGCCCCGCTCCATTCCCACCGCCACCCGCACACAACGCGACATCCGTTCGCCCTGCTTTCCGAGGCGGTCGAGTGGCGGGCGGGGCGGGAAAGCCGCAAGTTGGATGCATTTTTGTCTCTTTATTTTCCGGCCCCGCGCGACACCCGCAGCTACTCACCTGAAGACGCCATGTTGGAGAATGACCACTGACAGAACCCGGATGTCGGCGTCACGTGACGCTCAAACTTCTTGGCAGTTGGGAGGTAAATCTTGTGGTTCGCGCGCGACTGTTTCGTTTAAATGAAGCGCGGGCGGTCATTGTTTTTTTTCTTCCTCATTGTTTTTCGAAAAAAATATGCTCAATTACCGTTTTAATATAAGATTATAATTGATCAGGCCAGAACCTGGGAAGACCATAAGACATAGGAGCAGAATTAGGCCACTCGGCCCATCGAGTCTGCTCCGCCATTCAATCATGGCTGATATTTTCTCATCCCCATTCTCCTGCCTTCTCCCCATAACCCCTGATCTCCTTATTAATCAAGAACCTATCTATCTCTGTCTTAAAGACACTCAGTGATTTGTCCTCCACAGCCTTCTGCAGCAAAGAGTTCCTCAGATTCACCACCCTCTGGCTGGAGAAATTCCTCCTCATCTCTGTTTTAAAGGATCGTCCCTTTAGTCTGAGATTGTGTCCTCTGGTTCTCGTTTTTCCTACAAGTGGAAACATCCTCTCCACGTCCACTCTATCCAGGCCTCGCAGTAACCTGTAAGTTTCAATAAGATCCCCCCCTCATTCTTCTCAACTCCAACGGGTACAGACCCAGAGTCCTCAAACGTTCCTCATACGACAAGCTCTTCATTCCAGGGATCATTCTTGTGAACCTCCTCTGGACCCTTTCCAAGGCCAACACATGTTTCCTCAGATCCAGGGCCCAAAACTGCTCTCAATTCTCCAAATGGGGTCTGACCAGAGCCTTATACAGCCTCAGAAGTACATCAACCTTCCTGTGGAGAAACAGAAATAATCTAGTATTTCCAGGGTCTTTTCCTTTTTGTAGCACTGACAGAAAGTTCCTTTTTTGGGGGATTACATTTGTGTGTCAGTCTGCATCTCAGAAATAATCTTGTCAATCTACAAATTAATACATGTTTTTCCTCAAATTGCAACTGTCTAGGACTCTTCGACAGGCTGCTCTTTAATTGGTACCACCAGCCCTTTCCACCCCTCCGCTGTGTGTTGTTGAACAGGCTTGTAGGTTCATATGATATAGAAGCAGACTTAGGCCATTTGGCCCATCGAGTCTGCTCCACCATTCGATCATGGCTGATCTCACCCTGGCCTTAACTCCACCGTCCTGCCCGTTCTCCATAACCCTTCAACCCATAACCAGTTAAAAATCTGTCTAACTCCTCCTCAGATTTACTCACTGGCCCTGTATCCACCCCACTCTGGGGTAGCGAATTCCACAGATTCACAACCCTTTGAGAGAAGTTGTTTCTCCTCAACTCCATTTTAAATTTGCTACCCCTTATCCTAAGACTGTCGTTCTAGAATGTCCCACAAGAGGAAGCATCCGCTCCACGTCTACTTTATCCATACTTTTTAGCATCTTGTACACCCCAATTTGATCTCCCCTCATTCTCCTAAACTCTAGCTGGTATAGGCCTAAACTGTTCAATCCCTCTTCATAAGACAAACCCCTCATCTCTGGAAACAACCTAGTGAACCTCCTCTGAACTGCCTCCAATGCCACTACATCTTTCCTCAAATAAGGGGATCGACATTCAAAATTTCCTTCAATTAAGCATTTCCCATTTGCCTGCTGCTGGGGGTTGGGGAGGCAGCAGAGCCAGGTCATTCACGAGGGAAGCCTGGAAACATTTATCCGTACAACGGCTTGCTATAAATGTGGAATTTGCTCCACATAAAGCAGTAGATGCTATCTTAATTAATAATTTAAAATCTGAGACCAATCGATTTTTGCCAGCCACTGAAGACAGCAAGCTAACATCATAGCCACTTTCCCTTTCTTCCATAAGTACCCTGGGGGGCAACACATTGTTCACCCTCTAAAATGAAAAGGTGCACAAGTCACCCTTCAAACTGCACTGTGGCTAAGGAGGGTCACTAATTCAGAATTTTGCAGGATGTATGACCATCTCCCAAAACAGCAATTACCTGCACACAACCTTAAATCCCTTCCTTCACTGTAAAGAGTTGCAACCAACAGATCTACTATATCTGCCGTCTTTACCTGGTCTGGGCCTACAAGTGATTCTAGTCCCACACCAATGTGGTTGACGTTTAACTGCCCTCTGAACTGGCCTAACAGTTGCAGCAACCTGCTGCAAAGCAGAACACTTAATAGGTCAACTTGGAGTGGGCAATAAATGCCAGCAATGCTCCCATCCCAAGCATACAAAACCTATTCTAAACTCATGTTCCCCTTTCCTGAAGATCTGTAAAGTAAACTGGGGGAGCAGCAGGGGTCAGAGCATGATCAATTTCCTTCCAGAGATACTTTTCTACAACAACTTGCATGTGCAAAGCACCATTAATGGAGAAAAGCAGCTCACTTGATCAGTGTCCCTGTCATTGGACTCCATATCTATCCCTCTATCACTGGTGTACCTTGGCTGCAGTATGTATGATCTACAAGATTAACTGCAGCAACTGGACTACACACTCCGTAGTACCACACTCTGTATGCCCACTCGATGCCTGTGCCTCTGTATTTACATTGTGTATTTATGTACGCCCTATGTTTTTTTTCATGTATGGAACGATCTGTCTGGACTGTACGCAGGACAATGCTTTTCACTGTAACTCGATACACGTGACAATAAATCCAATCCAAAACCACTCGGTTAGTAATCCAGGACCCCCAAGATAATGCTCCGGGAACATGGATTTAAATCCCACCACAGTAGCTAGTGGAATTTTAATTCAATTGATGAATAAAATCTGGAATTAAATGCTAGTCTCAGTAATGATGACCATGAAACCATTGTCGATTGTTGTAAAAAACCATCTGGTTCATTAGTCACTTCATTGCAGTGTTAATGTAAGTCTACTTGTGACAATAATAAAGATTATTATTATAGTGTCTGATAGGGAGGGAAATCTGCCGTCCTTACCCGGTCTGGCCTCCATGTGACTCCAGACCCACAGCAATGGGGTTGACTCTTAACTGCCCTCTAAAATGGCCGAACAAGCTACGCTGTTCAAGGGCAATTACGAATGGGGAACAAATATTAGCATTGCCAGCGATCCTATTAAAGAAAGAAAAAAATCACAAAGATGACCCCCATACCAGTTCCTTTCTATGACCTCTACCACAAGGACAATAACAGCAGTATTATGGGTACACCACCTCTAGGTTCTCTTGCAAATCACAAACCATCCGAGCTTTGATATTGATTAAAGGAAGAAAGACTTGAATTTATACAATGCCTTTCCCGACCTCCGGACCACCCAAGCTCTTTGCAGGCAATTCAGTACTTTTGGAAAATGCCACAGCCAACCCTGCGATTGGCAAGGTCCTGTGAACGGCAGTGTGAGAGATGATCAGATAGTCTGTTTTTGTGATTTTAATTGAGAACTAAGTATTGGCTGGGGCAGCAGGGAGAACTCCCCTGCTCTTCATTGAAATCGTGCCATGGGATCTTTTACACCCATCTGACAGGACAGATGTACCATTGGAAAGATGGTACCAGTGACAGTACAGCGCTCCCTCAGCACCACACTGGATTGCCAGCTCAGATTATGTCCTCATATTTTGGAGTGGGGCTTGAAGCCATAACCTTCTGACTCTGTGGCCAGAGAGTGCACTCACCTTAGTCAAAGCTGACACCATTCTTTCATCCCCGCTCCTTCATCACTCAACCAAGACCTGAGAATGCCCTACCTAATGTAACTGTGGGAGCACCATCACCATAAGCACTACAGTGTTTAGAGCAGAGATTCAAGCACCTTCCTAGGACAGCTAGGGATGCAGTAAATAAATGCAGCCCTACTAGTTTTGTCTCCATCCCAGTAAAACATACCACGGCATTTTACAAAGAGACACGCTGAGATATTGTGGGAATGTTAGCAGAGCTGGTCAAAAGCTTGGCGTAAACAATGGCTTTCAAGAAGGCTTTTAAAGATGGGGATAAAAGGAGGGGATATTTGGGAACAGAACTCCGAAAAATAAGTCCACGGCAACTGAAGGCCCTGTCACGGTGAAGTGGAGGCAGGATGGAGATACTTGAGGAGGCCTGAGTATGAGAATCACGCTACGGCAGAGGGGACAAAAATCTTAAGAAGATTGCAGAGGTTGGGTGGGGCAGGAGGCGTTGGAAACATTTGCAGAAGAGGATGCAAATTTTAAATTTGATCTGTTTGCAAATGGGGGGCCAGTTAGACCTGTAACAGATGTGCTGACAAATGGGACCTAGTGTGGGTGGTCAGGTCGTGGACTGTGAGATTTGGGCGATTTGGAGTTTATGGCAGTCAAGGAACTGGCAAAGTAGTTGTGTCTAGCGATGGAGGCACAAATATAGCTTTCCATGGTGGGTAGGTGTGGAGAAAGGTAAGATAAGTACAGAGGCGAGCAGTGTTGTGGAAGTACATTTTATTTTTATTTTTAAAATTTGGAGTACCCAATTATTTTTTCCAATTAGGGGGCAATTTAGCGTGGCCAGTCCACCTACCCTGCACATCTTCGGGTTGTGGGGGTGAAACCCACGCAGACACGGGGAGAATGTGCAAACCCCACACGGACAGTGACCCGGAGCCGGGATCGAACCTGGGACCTGTTGTGGAAGTAAATTGTCTTGACATTGCCGATGGGGCAGCAGTGGTGTAGTTGTAGTGTCACTAGACCAGTAATCCAGAGATGCAGGGTAAAGCTCTGGGGTCCTGGGTTCATATCCTGCCATGGCAGATGGGAATTTAAAAAAATCTGGAATTAAGAGTATAATGATGATGTAAATGTATAATCATTGTCGTTAAAAATGTTCACTAATATCCTTCAGGGAAGGAAATCTGCCGCCCTTACCCGGTCTGGCCTACATGTGACTCCAGACCCACATGGGGTTGACTCTTAACTGCCCCTCTGAAATGGCCCAGCAAGCCGCTCAGTTCAAGAGCAATTAGGGATGGGCCCAGACAGCAAAGCCCGCATCCACATCCCAAGAATAAAAAAGCTTTGACATTGCACAGGAATGATAGCCATCTGGTCCATGCTGTCCTTTCTGCTCCTCAAATGCCCTCATACTCTACTTCTACTCCACTTCCATCAATGCATCTTTCTACTCCTTGCTCCGTCAAGAGGGTGGCACGTTGGCACAGTGGAGCACCCGGAGGAAACCCACGCAGCCATGGGGAGAACGTGCAGACTCTGCACAGACAGTGACGCAAGGCCGGAATTGAACCCGGGTCCCTGGCGCTGTGAGGCAGCAGTGCTAACCACTGTGCCGCCCCATAAAATTAGTAATAAACAAACATGTTATGTATTAAGTTATGGCTCTATTCACAGAGATTGAGTGGACCATCTTGTGTAAGGATATTGGTTACACCCGTTCTCGTACTAAGGGACTATATTTCTCCTGGAAAATAATGGGATATGAAATATGAGTCCGTAGACAGCACAATATTTTCTTAATGATTTCCTTAATCAGAGTAAATGCTGGCTCTCAGGAAGTGGACAGCTTTCACCATGGAACTCAAAATAATAGTAATTACTGAAAGCCCCAAACTGATGTTCTTCATGGCCTGTGTATCAAATCTGTCCGAATCCCGTCTACCAAATGGAAGATTTTGAAGACTGGAATTTCCCTTTAACTTAGCGCCCTCATGTGGTGTCTTTGGATACATGTCAAAGTGCAAAGCTGTGGTCATGGCACACGCAAGAACAGCAGGCCTTTGCTTTGTGACCTAATTCTCCCAGCTGAGCATCTGTCTGCATTTTGAACATCGAGTGTTCAGAATCCTGTAAATAAACAGCTTCTTCCTCCAAGCTCTTTTAAATTTGCTCCACCCAACGCAGAAAAATAGCAGCAAATGTCATCCCATTTGAAGGGGTTTTGCCATTTTGCCAGCCTGGCAAATTGTGCCGCTTTCATTCCGACTTTTCTATATCTCTTAATAGTGTACTTTTGAGTGCATTACTTTATTGTCAGTAGCGCATTCTTCAGAGAAAAAGAATAATTAAACCAAGATCCTGCCCACTGTGCTTCAGGTGGATCCCGCAGCACATTTTAAAGAAGCCCAGGGTAGTTTCAGGTATTCTGGGATTCCGATCCCAGACCAGACACCAACGTTTACAAGTTTACCCGGACAGGAAACCCAATCACTTTTTTAAAATGTTTAAACGTGAGGAAAGGATACTTCGTTCCAGGAGTGATTCCACACACAAATAATAATAACATATATATATATTAAAATTTAGAGTTCCCAATTATTTTTTTCCAATTATGGGGCAATTTAGCGTGGCCAATCCACCTAGCGTGCACATGTTTTGGGTTGTGGGGGCGAAACTCCACACGGACAGTGACCCAGAGCCAGGATCGAACCTGGGACCTCGGCGCCGTGAGGCAACAGGGCTAACCCACTCCGCCACCGTGCTGCCTTACAAATAATGATAATCTTTATTGTCACAAGCAGGCTTACATTAACATTGCAGTGAAGTTCCTGTGAAAAGCCCCTCGTCGCCACATTCCGGCGCCTGTTCGGGTACACTGAAAGGTGACTGTGTTCTTACAACTTTTGGTGTTGCCCCTTTCTTGAAATGCCAGATGAGCCACTGATGTCTCGCAAACTCTTCGTAGCCTTTAACTGACTGTTGACGAGATTAGTGTACAAATACATACAACTGGTCAAACCCTGCTGAAGTGAGGCACCTTGTGACATGCCTGTCGGTAAGACTTTTCCTGCACCCTTCAGTTCAACGACAACGTCCGCTGTAATGTGTTGGAAATGTGAGTGGATAGTGGCATGGTGGGTGCATCGGGAACCTTAGTGAACACCGCCTTGAGGATTGAGAAAAAAACTGAAGGATGTCAACAACCCAATAGGAAAAGACGAGCAGCTTCAAGAAGAAGTTTGTTCCTCGATTTAATCAGCCCCTCCCCCACCGCCACCTCCCCATCACCTGCATGGGACCCATGCCTCACCTGGACCTCTACCCACTGCTTCTGGAGTCTCCACCCATCAACTTCCAGTAAACAATGTAGTATCCCCTGTTTGTGAGTCTTGTCGGGGGACAGCCCTTGGTCTTCCCTCTGCCTTCCATTGTTCGTCTTCTTCGTCTGCCTTCATGCCCCTTTGGCTGCGTATGGGAGCCTCACCCTTGCTTCCCCTCCTGCACAGCCCTCCTTCCACATTGCCCCCTTTCCTTTGTGAGGCTCACACTCCACCCCCTGCCACTTGAACTTCAGATCTTCGTTGCGATGGCTGCACGAGTCCCACAGCACAGTCCTGTCCAGATAGACACTGCTCTGTGGCAGCACGGGGAAGGTGTACTGAACTGAGATAGTGACACAGGAGGGTCCATGGGTCCCACAGCACAGTGCTGTCCAGATAGGCACTGCTGTGTGGCAGCACGGGGAAGGTGATCCCTGACCACAGGCACAGTACTGAACTGAGATAGTGACACAGGAGGGTCCATGGGTCCTACTGCACAGTGCTGTCCAGATAGACACTGCTGTGTGGCAGCACGGGGAAGGTGTACTGAACTGAGATAGTGACACAGGAGGGTCCATGGGTCCCACAGCACAGTGCTGTCCAGATAGGCACTGCTGTGTGGCAGCACGGGGAAGGAGATCCCTGACCACAGGCACAGTACTGACCGAGATAGTGACACAGGAGGGTCCATGGGTCCCACAGCACAGTGCTGTCCAGATAGACACTGCTGTGTGGCAGCACGGGGAAGGAGATCCCTGACCACAGGCACAGTACTGAACTGATATAGTGACACAGGAGGGTCCATGGGTCCCACTGCACAGTGCTGTCCAGATAGACACTGCTGTGTGGCAGCACGGGGAAGGTGTACTGAACTGAGATAGTGACACAGGAGGGTCCATGGGGCCCACAGCACAGTGCTGTCCAGAGAGACACTGCTGTGTGGCAGCACGGGGAATGTGTACTGAACTGAGATAGTGACACAGGAGGGTCCATGGGGCCCACAGCACAGACCTGCCCAGATAGACACTGCTGTGTGGCAGCACGGGGAAGCTGTACTGAACTGAGATAGTGACACAGGAGGGCCCATGGGTCCCACAGCACAGACCTGCCCAGATAGACACTGCTGTGTGGCAGCACGGGGAAGGTGTACTGAACTGAGATAGTGACACAGGAGTGTCCATGGGTCCCACAGCACAGTGCTGTCCAGATAGACACTGCTGTGTGGCAGCACGGGGATGGAGATCCCCGCAGGCACAGTACTGACCGAGATAGGGACACAGGAGGGTCCATGGGGCCCACAGCACAGTGCTGTCCAGATAGACACTGCTGTGTGACAGCACGGGGAAGCTGTACTGAACTGAGATAGTGACACAGGAGGGCCCATGGGTCCCACAGCACAGACCTGTCCAGATAGACACTGCTGTGTGACAGCACGGGGAAGGAGATCCCTGACCACAGACACAGTACTGACCGAGATAGTGACACAGGAGTGTCCATGGGTCCCACAGCACAGTGCTGTCCAGATAGACACTGCTGTGTGGCAGCACCGGGAAGGTGATCCCCGCAGGCACAGTACTGAACTGAGAGAGTGACACAGGAGGGTCCATGGGTCCCACAGCACAGTGCTGTCCAGATAGACACTGCTGTGTGGCAGCACGGGGAAGGTGATCCCTGACCACGGGCACAGTACTGACCAAGATAGTGACACAGGAGGGTCCATGGGGCCCACAGCACAGTGCTGTCCAGATAGACACTGCTGTGTGGCAGCACAGGGAAGGTGATCCCCGCAGGCACAGTACTGACCGAGATAGTGACACAGGAGGGTCCATGGGTCCCACAGCACAGTGCTGTCCAGATAGACACTGCTGTGTGGCAGCACGGGGAAGGAGATCCCCGCAGGCACAGTACTGAACTGAGATAGTGATACAGGAGGATCCATGAGTCCCACAGCACAGTGCTGTCCAGATAGACACTGCTGTGTGGCAGCACGGGGAAGGTGTACTGAACTGAGATAGTGACACAGGAGGGTCCATGGGTCCCACAGCACAGTGCTGTCCAGATAGACACTGCTGTGTGGCAGCACGGGGAAGGTGATCCCTGACCACAGGCACAGTACTGACCGAGATAGTGACACAGGAGGGTCCATGGGTCCCACAGCACAGTGCTGTCCAGATAGACACTGCTGTGTGGCAGCACGGGGAATGTGTACTGAACTGAGATAGTGACACAGGAGGGTCCATGGGGCCCACAGCACAGTGCTGTCCAGATAGACACTGCTGTGTGACAGCACGGGGAAGCTGTACTGAACTGAGATAGTGACACAGAAGGGTCCATGGGTCCCACAGCACAGACCTGCCCAGATAGACACTGCTGTGTGGCAGCACGGGGAAGGTGTACTGATCTGAGATAGTGACACAGGAGTGTCCATGGGTCCCACAGCACAGTCCTGTCCAGATAGACACTGCTGTGTGGCAGCACGGGGATGGAGATCCCCGCAGGCACAGTACTGAACTGAGAGAGTGACACAGGAGGGTCCATGGGTCCCACAGCACAGTGCTGTCCAGATTGACACTGCTGTGTGGCAGCACGGGGAAGGTGATCCCTGACCACGGGCACAGTACTGACCAAGATAGTGACACAGGAGGGTCCATGGGTCCCACAGCACAGTGCTGTCCAGATAGACACTGCTGTGTGGCAGCACGGGGAAGGAGATCCCCGCAGGCACAGTACTGAACTGAGATAGTGACACAGGAGGATCCATGAGTCCCACAGCACAGTGCTGTCCAGATAGACACTGCTGTGTGGCAGCACGGGGAAGGTGTACTGAACTGAGATAGTGACACAGGAGGGTCCATGGGTCCCACAGCACAGTGCTGTCCAGATAGACACTGCTCTTTGGCAGCACAGGGAAGGTGATCCCAGACCACAGGCACAGTACTGAACTGAGATAGTGACACAGGAGGGTCCATGGTTCCCACAGCACAGTGCTGTCCAGATAGACACTGCTGTGTGACAGCACGGGGAAGGTGATCCCGCAGGCACAGTACTGAACTGAGATAGTGACACAGGAGGGTCCATGGGTCCCACAGCACAGTGCTGTCCAGATAGACACTGCTGTGTGGCAGCACGGGGAAGGTGATCCCTGACCACAGGCACAGTACTGAACTGAGATAGTGACACAGGAGGGTCCATGGGTCCCATAGCACAGACCTGTCCAGATAGACACTGCTGTGTGGCAGCACGGGGAAGGAGATCCCCGCAGGCACAGTACTGACCGAGATAGTGACACAGGAGGGTCCATGGGTCCCACAGCACAGTGCTGTCCAGATAGACACTGCTGTGTGGCAGCACGGGGAAGGTGTACTGAACCGAGATAGTGACACAGGAGGGTCCATGGGTCCCACAGCACAGTGCTGTCCAGATAGACACTGCTGTGTGGCAGCACGGGGAAGGTGATCCCTGACCACGGGCACAGTACTGACCGAGATAGTGACACAGGAGGGTCCATGGGTCCCACAGCACAGTGCTGTCCAGATAGACACTGCTGTGAGGCAGCACGGGGAAGGAGATCCCCGCAGGCACAGTACTGAACTGAGATAGTGACACAGGAGGGTCCATGGGTCCCACAGCACAGTGCTGTCCAGATAGACACTGCTGTGTGGCAGCACGGGGATGGAGATCCTTGACCACAGGCACAGTACTGCCCGAGATAGTGACACAGGAGGGTCCATGGGTCCCACAGCACAGTGCTGTCCAGATAGACACTGCTGTGAGGCAGCACGGGGAAGGAGATCCCCGCAGGCACAGTACTGAACTGAGATAGTGACACAGGAGGGTCCATGGGTCCCACAGCACAGTGCTGTCCAGATAGACACTGCTGTGTGGCAGCACGGGGAAGGTGATCCCTGACCACAGGCACAGTACTGACCGAGATAGTGACACAGGAGGGTCCATGGGTCCCACAGCACAGTGCTGTCCAGATAGACACTGCTGTGTGGCAGCACGGGGAAGGTGATCCCCGCAGGCACAGTACTGACCGAGATAGTGACACAGGAGGGTCCATGGGTCCCACAGCACAGTGCTGTCCAGATAGACACTGCTGTGTGGCAGCACGGGGAAGGTGATCCCTGACCACAGACACAGTACTGACCGAGATAGTGACACAGGAGGGTCCATGGGTCCCACAGCACAGTGCTGTCCAGATAGACACTGCTGTGTGGCAGCACGGGGAAGGTGATCCCCGCAGGCACAGTACTGAACTGAGATAGTGACACAGGAGGGTCCATGGGTCCCACAGCACAGTGCTGTCCAGATAGACACTGCTGTGTGGCAGCACGGGGAAGGTGTACTGAACTGAGATAGTGACACAGGAGGGTCCATGGGTCCCACAGCACAGTGCTGTCCAGATAGACACTGCTGTGTGGCAGCACGGGGAAGGTGATCCCTGACCGCAGGCACAGTACTGAACTGAGATAGTGACACAGTAGGGTCCATGGGTCCCACAGCACAGAGCTGTCCAGATAGACACTGCTGTGTGGCAGCACGGGGAAGGTGATCCCCGCAGGCACAGTACTGACCGAGATAGTGACACAGGAGGGTCCATGGGTCCCACAGCACAGACCTGTCCAGATAGACACTGCTGTGTGGCAGCATGGGGAAGGTGATCCCTGACCACAGGCACAGTACTGAACTGAGATAGTGACACAGGAGGGTCCATGGGGCCCACAGCACAGTGCTGTCCAGATAGACACTGCTGTGTGACAGCACGGGGAAGCTGTACTGAACTGAGATAGTGACACAGAAGGGTCCATGGGTCCCACAGCACAGACCTGCCCAGATAGACACTGCTGTGTGGCAGCACGGGGAAGGTGTACTGAACTGAGATAGTGACACAGGAGGGTCCATGGGTCCCACAGCACAGTGCTGTCCAGATAGACACTGCTGTGTGGCAGCACGGGGAAGGTGATCCCTGACCACGGGCACAGTACTAACCAAGATAGTGACACAGGAGGGTCCATGGGTCCCACAGCACAGTGCTGTCCAGATAGACACTGCTGTGTGGCAGCACGGGGATGGAGATCCCTGACCACAGGCACAGTACTGCCCGAGATAGTGACACAGGAGGGTCCATGGGTCCCACAGCACAGTGCTGTCCAGATAGACACTGCTGTGTGGCAGCACGGGGAAGGAGATCCCCGCAGGCACAGTACTGAACTGAGATAGTGACACAGGAGGGTCCATGGGTCCCACAGCACAGTGCTGTCCAGATAGACACTGCTGTGTGAAAGCATGGGGAATGAGATCCCCGCAGGCACAGTACTGACCGAGATAGTGATACAGGAGGGTCCATGGGTCCCACAGTACAGACCTTTCCAGATTGACACTGCTGTGTGGCAGCACGGGGAAGGTGTACTGAACTGAGATAGTGACACAGGAGGGTCCATGGGTCCCACAGCATAGTGCTGTCCAGATAGACACTGCTGTGTGGCAGCACGGGGAAGGTGATCCCTGACCACAGGCACAGTACTGACCGAGATAGTGACACAGGAGGGTCCATGGGTCCCACAGCACAGTGCTGTCCAGATAGACACTGCTGTGTGGCAGCACGGGGAAGGTGTACTGAACTGAGATAGTGACACAGGAGGGTCCATGGGACCCACAGCACAGTGCTGTCCAGATAGACACTGCTGTGTGGCAGCACAGGGAAGGTGATCCCTGACCACAGGCACAGTATTGAACTGAGATAGAGACACAGGAGGGTCCATGGGGCCCACAGCACAGTGCTGTCCAGATAGACACTGCTGTCTGGCAGCCCGGGGAAGGTGATCCCCGCAAGCACAGTACTGAACTGAGATAGTGACACAGGAGGGTCCATGGGGCCCACAGCACAGTCCTGTCCAGATAGACACTGCTGTGTGGCAGCCCGGGGAAGGTGATCCCCGCAAGCACAGGACTGAACTGAGATAGTGACATAGGTGGGTCCATGGGTCCCACAGCACAGTGCTGTCCAGATAGACACTGCTGTGTGACAGCACGGGGAAGGTGTACTGAACTGAGATAGTGACACAGGAGGGTCCATGGGTCCCACAGCACAGTGCTGTCCAGATAGACACTGCTGTGTGGCAGCACAGGGAAGGTGATCCCTGACCACAGGCACAGTATTGAACTGAGATAGTGACACAGGAGGGTCCATGGGTCCCACAGCACAGTGCTGTCCAGATAGACACTGCTGTGTGGCAGCACGGGGAAGGTGATCCCTGACCACAGACACAGTACTGACCGAGATAGTGACACAGGAGGGTCCATGGGTCCCACAGCACAGTGCTGTCCAGATAGACACTGCTGTGTGGCAGCCCGGGGAAGGTGATCCCCGCAAGCACAGTACTGAACTGAGATAGGGACACAGGAGGATCCATGGGTCCCACAGCACAGTGCTGTCCAGATAGACACTGCTGTGTGGCAGCACGGGGAAGGTGATCCCCGCAGGCACAGTACTGACCGAGATAGTGACACAGGAGGGTCCATGGGTCCCACAGCACAGTGCTGTCCAGATAGACACTGCTGTGTGGCAGCACAGGGAAGGTGATCCCTGACCACAGGCACAGTACTGAACTGAGATAGTGACACAGGAGGGTCCATGGGGCCCACAGCACAGTGCTGTCCAGATAGACACTGCTGTGTGACAGCACGGGGAAGGTGATCCCTGACCACGGGCACAGTACTGACCGAGATAGTGACACAGGAGGGTCCATGGGTCCCACAGCACAGTGCTGTCCAGATAGACACTGCTGTGTGGCAGCACGGGGAAGGAGATCCCCGCAGGCACAGTACTGAACTGAGATAGTGATACAGGAGGATCCATGAGTCCCACAGCACAGTGCTGTCCAGATAGACACTGCTGTGTGGCAGCACGGGGAAGGTGTACTGAACTGAGATAGTGACACAGGAGGGTCCATGGGTCCCACAGCACAGTGCTGTCCAGATAGACACTGCTGTGTGGCAGCACGGGGAAGGTGATCCCTGACCACAGGCACAGTACTGACCGAGATAGTGACACAGGAGGGTCCATGGGTCCCACAGCACAGTGCTGTCCAGATAGACACTGCTGTGTGGCAACACGGGGAAGGTGTACTGAACTGAGATAGTGACACAGGAGGGTCCATGGGTCCCACAGCACAGTGCTGTCCAGATAGACACTGCTGTGTGACAGCACGGGGAAGGAGATCCCTGACCACAGACACAGTACTGAACTGAGATAGTGACACAGGAGGGTCCATGGGTCCTACTGCACAGTCATGTCCAGATAGACACTGCTGTGTGACAGCACGGGAAAGGTGATCCCTGACCACAGGCACAGTACTGAACTGAGATAGTGACACAGGAGGGTCCATGGGTCCCACAGCACAGTGCTGTCCAGATAGACACTGCTGTGTGGCAGCACGGGGAAGGAGATCCCTGACCACAGACACAGTACTGACCGAGATAGTGACACAGGAGTGTCCATGGGTCCCACAGCACAGTGCTGTCCAGATAGACACTGCTGTGTGGCAGCACGGGGAAGGTGATCCCCGCAGGCACAGTACTGAACTGAGATAGTGACACAGGAGGGTCCATGGGTCCCACAGCACAGTGCTGTCCAGATAGACACTGCTGTGTGTCAGCACGGGGAATTAGTCCCTGACCACAGGCATAGTACGAACCAAGATAGTGACACAGGAGTGTCCATGGGTCCCACTACACAGTGCTGTCCAGATAGACACTGCTGTGTGGCAGCACGGGGAAGGTGGACTGAACTGAGATAGTGACACAGGAGGGTCCATGGGTCCCACAGCACAGACCTGTCCAGATAGACACTGCTGT
This sequence comes from Scyliorhinus torazame, assembly GCF_047496885.1. Classification (NCBI taxonomy): domain Eukaryota; kingdom Metazoa; phylum Chordata; class Chondrichthyes; order Carcharhiniformes; family Scyliorhinidae; genus Scyliorhinus; species Scyliorhinus torazame. The sequence goes on along the minus strand of NC_092738.1, from coordinate 22,959,443 downwards.
GTGGCAGCACGGGGAAGGTGATCCCCGCAGGCACAGTACTGACCGAGATAGTGACACAGGAGGGTCCATGGGTCCCACAGCACAGTGCTGTCCAGATAGACACTGCTGTGTGACAGCACGGGGAATGTGTACTGAACTGAGATAGTGACACAGGAGGGTCCATGGGTCCCACAGCACAGTGCTGTCCAGATAGACACTGCTGTGTGGCAGCACGGGGAAGGTGATCCCCGCAGGCACAGTACTGAACTGAGATAGTGACACAGGAGGGCCCATGGGTCCCACAGCACAGACCTGTCCAGATAGACACTGCTGTGTGGCAGCACGGGGAAGGTGATCCCTGACCACAGGCACAGTACTGAACTGAGATAGTGACACAGGAGGGTCCATGGGGCCCACAGCACAGACCTGTCCAGATAGACACTGCTGTGTGGCAGCATGGGGAAGGTGATCCCTGACCACAGGCACAGTACTGAACTGAGATAGTGACACAGGAGGGTCCATGGGGCCCACAGCACAGACCTGTCCAGATAGACACTGCTGTGTGGCAGCACGGGGAAGGTGATCCCCGCAGGCACAGTACTGAACTGAGATAGTGACACAGGAGATTCCATGGGTCCCACAGCACAGTGCTGTCCAGATAGACACTGCTGTGTGGCAGCACGGGGAAGGTGATCCCTGACCACAGGCACAGTACTGACCGAGATAGTGACACAGGAGGGTCCAGGGGTCCCACAGCACAGTGCTGTCCAGATAGACACTGCTGTGTGACAGCACGGGGAAGGAGATCCCCGCAGGCACAGTACTGACCGAGATAGTGACACAGGAGGGTCCATGGGTCCCACAGTACAGACCTGTCCAGATTGACACTGCTGTGTGGCAGCACGGGGAAGGTGATCCCCGCAGGCACAGTACTGAACTGAGATAGTGACACAGGAGGGTCCATGGGTCCCACAGCACAGTGCTGTCCAGATAGACACTGCTGTGTGGCAGCACGGGGAAGGTGATCCCTGACCACAGGCACAGTACTGACCGAGATAGTGACACAGGAGGGTCCATGGGTCCCACAGCACAGTGCTGTCCAGATAGACACTGCTGTGTGGCAGCACGGGGAAGGTGAGCCCCGCAGGCACAGTACTGAACTGAGATAGTGACACAGGAGGGTCCATGGGTCCCACAGCACAGACCTGTCCAGATAGACACTGCTGTGTGGCAGCACGGGGAAGGTGATCCCAGACCACAGGCACAGTACTGAACTGAGATAGTGACACAGGAGGGTCCATGGGGCCCGCAGCACAGTGCTGTCCAGATAGACACTGCTGTGTGACAGCACGGGGAAGGAGATCCCCGCAGGCACAGTACTGACCGAGATAGTGATACAGGAGGGTCCATGGGTCCCACAGCACAGTGCTGTCCAGATAGACACTGCTGTGTGGCAGCACAGGGAAGGAGATCCCTGACCACAGGCACAGTACTGAACTGAGATAGTGACACAGGAGGGTCCATGGGTCCCACAGCACAGTGCTGTCCAGATAGACACTGCTGTGTGGCAGCACGGGGAAGGTGATCCCTGACCACAGGCACAGTACTGACCGAGATAGTGACACAGGAGGGTCCATGGGTCCCACAGCACAGTGCTGTCCAGATAGACACTGCTGTGTGACAGCACGGGGAAGGAGATCCCCGCAGGCACAGTACTGACCGAGATAGTGATACAGGAGGCTCCATGGGTCCCACAGTACAGACCTGTCCAGATAGACGCTGCTGTGTGGCAGCACGGGGAAGGTGATCCCTGACCACGGGCACAGTACTGACCAAGATAGTGACACAGGAGGGTCCATGGGTCCCACAGCACAGTGCTGTCCAGATAGACACTGCTGTGTGGCAGCACGGGGATGGAGATCCCTGACCACAGGCACAGTACTGCCCGAGATAGTGACACAGGAGGGTCCATGGGTCCCACCGCACAGTGCTGTCCAGATAGACACTGCTGTGTGGCAGCACGGGGAAGGTGTACTGAACTGAGATAGTGACACAGGAGGGTCCATGGGTCCCACAGCACAGTGCTGTCCAGATAGACACTGCTGTGTGGCAGCACGGGGAAGGTGATCCCTGACCACAGGCACAGTACTGACCGAGATAGTGACACAGGAGGGTCCATGGGTCCCACAGCACAGTGCTGTCCAGATAGACACTGCTGTGTGGCAGCACGGGGAAGGTGATCCCCGCAGGCACAGTACTGAACTGAGATAGTGACACAGGAGGGTCCATGGGTCCCACAGCACAGTGCTGTCCAGATAGACACTGCTGTGTGGCAGCACAGGGAAGGTGATCCCTGACCACAGGCACAGTATTGAACTGAGATAGTGACATAGGTGGGTCCATGGGTCCCACAGCACAGTGCTGTCCAGATAGACACTGCTGTGTGGCAGCACGGGGAAGGTGATCCCCGCAGGCACAGTACTGAACTGAGATAGTGACACAGGAGGGTCCATGGTTCCCACAGCACAGTCCTGTCCAGATAGACACTGCTGTGTGGCAGCATGGGGAAGGTGATCCCCGCAGGCACAGTACTGAACTGAGATAGTGACACAGGAAGGTCCATGGGTCCCACAGCACAGTGCTGTCCAGATAGACACTGCTGTGTGGCAGCACGGGGAAGGTGTACTGAACTGAGATAGTGACACAGGAGGGTCCATGGGTCCCACAGCACAGTGCTGTCCAGACAGACACTGCTGTGTGGCAGCCCGGGGAAGGTGATCCCCGCAAGCACAGTACTGAACTGAGATAGGGACACAGGAGTGTCCATGGGTCCCACAGCACAGTGCTGTCCAGATAGACACTGCTGTGTGGCAGCACGGGGAAGGTGTACTGAACTGAGATAGTGACACAGGAGGGTCCATGGGTCCCACAGCACAGACCTGTCCAGATAGACACTGCTGTGTGGCAGCACGGGGAAGGTGATCCCTGACCACAGGCACAGTACTGAACTGAGATAGTGACACAAGCGGATCCATGGGTCACACAGCACAGTGCTGTCCAGATAGACACTGCTGTGTGGCAGCACGGGGAAGGTGTACTGAACCGAGATAGTGACACAGGAGGGTCCATGGGTCCCACAGCACAGTGCTGTCCAGATAGACAGTGCTGTGTGACAGCACGGGGAAGGTGATCCCTGACCACGGGCACAGTACTGACCGAGAGAGTGACACAGGAGGGTCCATGGGTCCCACAGCACAGTGCTGTCCAGATAGACACTGCTGTGTGGCAGCACGGGGATGGAGATCCTTGACCACAGGCACAGTACTGCCCGAGATAGTGACACAGGAGGGTCCATGGGTCCCACAGCACAGTGCTGTCCAGATAGACACTGCTGTGTGGCAGCACGGGGAAGGAGATCCCCGCAGGCACAGTACTGAACTGAGATAGTGATACAGGAGGATCCATGAGTCCCACAGCACAGTGCTGTCCAGATAGACACTGCTGTGTGGCAGCACGGGGAAGGAGATCCCTGACCACAGGCACAGTACTGAACTGAGATAGTGACACAGGAGGGTCCATGGGTCCCACAGCACAGTGCAGACCAGATAGACACTGCTGTGTGACAGCACGGGGAAGGTGATCCCTCACCACAGGCACAGTACTGAACTGAGATAGTGACACAGGAGGGTCCATGGTTCCCACAGCACAGAACTGTCCAGATAGACACTGCTGTGTGGCAGCACGGGGAAGGTGATCCCTGACCACAGGCACAGTACTGAACTGAGATATTGACACAGGGGGGTCCATGGTTCCCACAACACAGACCTGTCCAGATAGACACTGCTGTGTGGCAGCACGGGGAAGGTGATCCCTGACGACTGGCACAGTACTGAACTGAGATATTGACACAGGAGGGTCCATGGGTCCCACAGCACAGTGCTGTCCAGATAGACACTGCTGTGTGGCAGCACGGGGAAGGTGTACTGAACTGAGATAGTGACACAGGTGGGTCCATGGGTCCCACAGCACAGTGCTGTCCAGATAGACACTGCTGTGTGGCAGCACGGGGAAGGTGATCCCTGACCACAGGCACAGTACTGACCGAGATAGTAACACAGGTGGGTCCATGGGTCCCACAGCACAGTGCTGTCCAGATAGACACTGCTGTGTGACAGCACGGGGAAGGTGATCCCTGACCACAGGCACAGTACTGAACTGAGATAGTGACACAGGAGGGCCCATGGGTCCCACAGCACAGTGCTGTCCAGATAGACACTGCTGTGTGACAGCACGGGGAAGGTGATCCCCGCAGGCACAGTACTGAACTGAGATAGTGACACAGGAGGGTCCATGGGTCCCACAGCACAGTGCTGTCCAGATAGACACTGCTGTGTGACAGCACGGGGAAGGTGATCCCCGCAGGCACAGTACTGACCGAGATAGTGATACAGGAGGCTCCATGGGTCCCACAGTACAGACCTGTCCAGATTGACACTGCTGTGTGGCAGCACGGGGAAGGTGTACTGAACTGAGATAGTGACACAGGAGGGTCCATGGGTCCCACAGCACAGTGCTGTCCAGATAGACACTGCTGTGTGGCAGCACGGGGAAGGAGATCCCTGACCACAGGCACAGTACTGAACTGAGATAGTGACACAGGAGGGTCCATGGGGCCCACAGCACAGACCTGTCCAGGTAGACACTGCTGTGTGGCAGCACGGGGAATGTGATCCCCGCAGGCACAGTCCTGAACTGAGATAGTGACACAGGAGAGTCCATGGGTCCCACAGCACAGTGCTGTCCAGATAGACACTGCTGTGTGGCAGCACGGGGAAGGTGTACTGAACTGAGATAGTGACACAGGAGTGTCCATAGGTCCGACAGCACAGTGCTGTCCAGATAGACACTGCTGTGTGGCAGCACTGGGAAGGTGATCCCTGACCACAGGCACAGTACTGAACTGAGATAGTGACACAGGAGGGTCCATGGGTCCCACAGCACAGTGCTGTCCAGATAGACACTGCTGTGTGACAGCACGGGGAAGGTGATCCCTGACCACAGGCACAGTACTGAACTGAGGTAGTGACACAGGAGGGTCCATGGGGCACACAGCACAGTGCTGTCCAGATAGACACTGCTGTGTGGCAGCACGGGGAAGGTGTACTGAACTGATGTAGTGACACAGGAGGGTCCATTGGGCCCACAGCACAGTGCTGTCCAGATAGACACTGCTGTGTGGCAGCACGGGGAAGGTGATCCCCGCAGGCACAGTACTGAACTGAGATAGTGACACAGGAGGGTCCATGGGTCCCACAGCACAGTCCTGTCCAGATAGACACTGCTGTGTGTCAGCACGGGGAATTAGTCCCTGACCACAGGCATAGTACGGACCGAGATAGTGATACAGGAGTGTCCATGGGTCCCACTACACAGTGCTGTCCAGATAGACACTGCTGTGTGGCAGCACGGGGAAGGTGATCCCCGCAGGCACAGTACTGAACTGAGATAGTGACACAGGAGGGTCCATGGGTCCCACAGCACAGTGCTGTCCAGATAGACACTGCTGTGTGTCAGCACGGGGAATTAGTCCCTGACCACAGGCATAGTACGGACCGAGATAGTGATACAGGAGTGTCCATGGGTCCCACTACACAGTGCTGTCCAGATAGACACTGCTGTGTGGCAGCACGGGGAAGGTGTACTGAACTGAGATAGTGACACAGGAGGGTCCATGGGTCCCACAGCACAGTGCTGTCCAGATAGACACTGCTGTGTGGCAGCACGGGGAATGTGTACTGAACTGAGATAGTGACACAGGAGGGTCCATGGGGCCCACAGCACAGTGCTGTCCAGATAGACACTGCTGTGTGGCAGCACGGGGAAGGAGATGCCTGACCGCAGGCACAGTACTGAACTGAGATAGTGACACAGGAGGGTCCATGGGTCCCACAGCACAGACCTGTCCAGATAGACACTGCTGTGTGGCAGCACGGGGAAGGTGTACTGAACTGAGATAGTGACACAGGAGGGTCCATGGGTCCCACAGCACAGTGCTGTCCAGATAGACACTGCTGTGTGGCAGCACGGGGAAGGTGATCCCCGCAGGCACAGTACTGACCGAGATAGTGACACAGGAGGGTCCATGGGGCCCACAGCACAGTGCTGTCCAGATAGACACTGCTGTGTGACAGCACGGGGAAGCTGTACTGAACTGAGATAGTGACACAGAAGGGTCCATGGGTCCCACAGCACAGACCTGCCCAGATAGACACTGCTGTGTGGCAGCACGGGGAAGGTGTACTGAACTGAGATAGTGACACAGGAGTGTCCATGGGTCCCACAGCACAGTCCTGTCCAGATAGACACTGCTGTGTGGCAGCACGGGGATGGAGATCCCCGCAGGCACAGTACTGAACTGAGAGAGTGACACAGGAGGGTCCATGGGTCCCACAGCACAGTGCTGTCCAGATAGACGCTGCTGTGTGGCAGCACGGGGAAGGTGACCCCTGACCACGGGCACAGTACTGACCAAGATAGTGACACAGGAGGGTCCATGGGTCCCACAGCACAGTGCTGTCCAGATAGACACTGCTGTGTGGCAGCACGGGGATGGAGATCCCTGACCACAGGCACAGTACTGCCCGAGATAGTGACACAGGAGGGTCCATGGGTCCCACCGCACAGTGCTGTCCAGATAGACACTGCTGTGTGGCAGCACGGGGAAGGAGATCCCCGCAGGCACAGTACTGAACTGAGATAGTGATACAGGAGGATCCATGAGTCCCACAGCACAGTGCTGTCCAGATAGACACTGCTGTGTGGCAGCACGGGGAAGGTGTACTGAACTGAGATAGTGACACAGGAGGGTCCATGGGTCCCACAGCACAGTGCTGTCCAGATAGACACTGCTGTGTGGCAGCACGGGGAAGGTGATCCCTGACCACAGGCACAGTACTGACCGAGATAGTGACACAGGAGGGTCCATGGGTCCCACAGCACAGTGCTCTCCAGATAGACACTGCTGTGTGGCAGCACGGGGAAGGAGATCCCTGACCACAGGCACAGTACTGAACTGAGATAGTGACATAGGTGGGTCCATGGGTCCCACAGCACAGTGCTGTCCAGATAGACACTGCTGTGTGGCAGCACAGGGAAGGTGTACTGAACTGAGATAGTGACACAGGAGGGTCCATGGGTCCCACAGCACAGTGCTGCCCAGATAGACACTGCTGTGTGGCAGCACGGGGAAGGTGTACTGAACTGAGATAGTGACACAGGAGGGTCCATGGGTCCCACAGCACAGTGCTGTCCAGATAGACACTGCTGTGTGGCAGCACAGGGAAGGTGATCCCTGACCACAGGCACAGTATTGAACTGAGATAGTGACATAGGTGGGTCCATGGGTCCCACAGCACAGTGCTGTCCAGATAGACACTGCTGTGTGACAGCACGGGGAAGGTGATCCCCGCAGGCACAGTACTGAACTGAGATAGTGACACAGGAGGGTCCATGGTTCCCACAGCACAGTGCTGTCCAGATAGACACTGCTGTGTGACAGCACGGGGAAGGTGATCCCGCAGGCACAGTACTGAACTGAGATAGTGACACAGGAGGGTCCATGGGTCCCACAGCACAGTGCTGTCCAGATAGACACTGCTGTGTGGCAGCACGGGGAAGGAGATCCCTGAACACAGGCACAGTACTGAACTGAGATAGTGACACAGGAGGGTCCATGGGTCCCACAGCACAGTGCTGTCCAGATAGACACTGCTGTGTGGCAGCACGGGGAAGGTGATCCCTGACCACAGGCACAGTACTGAACTGAGATAGTGACACAAGCGGATCCATGGGTCACACAGCACAGTGCTGTCCAGATAGACACTGCTGTGTGGCAGCACGGGGAAGGTGTACTGAACCGAGATAGTGACACAGGAGGGTCCATGGGTCCCACAGCACAGTGCTGTCCAGATAGACAGTGCTGTGTGACAGCACGGGGAAGGTGATCCCTGACCACGGGCACAGTACTGACCGAGAGAGTGACACAGGAGGGTCCATGGGTCCCACAGCACAGTGCTGTCCAGATAGACACTGCTGTGTGGCAGCACGGGGATGGAGATCCTTGACCACAGGCACAGTACTGCCCGAGATAGTGACACAGGAGGGTCCATGGGTCCCACAGCACAGTGCTGTCCAGATAGACACTGCTGTGTGGCAGCACGGGGAAGGAGATCCCCGCAGGCACAGTACTGAACTGAGATAGTGACACAGGAGGGTCCATGGGTCCCACAGCACAGTGCTGTCCAGACAGACACTGCTGTGTGACAGCACGGGGAAGGTGATCCCCGCAGGCACAGTACTGAACTGAGATAGTGATACAGGAGGATCCATGGGTCCCACAGCACAGTGCTGTCCAGATAGACACTGCTGTGTGACAGCACGGGGAAGGTGATCCCCGCAGGCACAGTACTGACCGAGATAGTGACACAGGAGGGTCCATGGGTCCCACAGCACAGTGCTGTCCAGATAGACACTGCTGTGTGGCAGCACGGGGAAGGTGTACTGAACTGAGATAGTGACACAGGAGGGTCCATGGGTCCCACAGCACAGTGCTGTCCAGATAGACACTGCTGTGTGACAGCACGGGGAAGGAGATCCCTGACCACAGACACAGTACTGAACTGAGATAGTGACACAGGAGGGTCCATGGGTCCCACAGCACAGTGCTGTCCAGATAGACACTGCTGTGTGGCAGCACGGGGAAGGTGATGCCTGACCACAGACACAGTACTGAACTGAGATAGTGACACAGGAGTGTCCATGGGTCCCACAGCACAGACCTGTCCAGATAGACACTGCTGTGTGGCAGCACGGGGAAGGAGATCCCCGCAGGCACAGTACTGAACTGAGATAGTGACACAGGAGGGTCCATGGGTCCCACAGCACAGTGCTGTCCAGATAGACACTGCTGTGTGTCAGCACGGGGAAGGTGATCCCCGCAGGCACAGTACTGAACTGAGATAGTGACACAGGAGGGTCCATGGGTCCCACAGCACAGTGCTGTCCAGATAGACACTGCTGTGTGGCAGCACGGGGAAGGTGTACTGAACTGAGATAGTGACACAGGAGGGTCCATGGGTCCCACAGCACAGACCTGTCCAGATAGACACTGCTGTGTGGCAGCACGGGGAAGGTGATCCCTGACCACAGGCACAGTACTGAACTGAGATAGTGACACAGGAGGGTCCATGGGGCCCACAGCACAGACCTGTCCAGATAGACACTGCTGTGTCGCAGCATGGGGAAGGTGATCCCTGACCACAGGCACAGTACTGAACTGAGATAGTGACACAGGAGGGTCCATGGGGCCCACAGCACAGACCTGTCCAGATAGACACTGCTGTGTGGCAGCACGGGGAAGGTGATCCCCGCAGGCACAGTACTGACCGAGATTGTGACACAGGAGGGTCCATGAGTCCCACAGCACAGTGATGTCCAGATAGACACTGCTGTGTGGCAGCACGGGGAAGGAGATCCCTGACCACAGGCACAGGACTGAACTGAGATTGTGACACAGGAGGGTCCATGGGGCCCACAGCACAGACCTGTCCAGATAGACACTGCTGTGTGGTAGCACGGGGAATGTGATCCCCGCAGGCACAGTACTGAACTGAGATAGTGACACAGGAGAGTCCATGGGTCCCACAGCACAGTGCTGTCCAGATAGACACTGCTGTGTGGCTGCACGGGGAAGGTGATCCCTGACCACAGGCACAGTACTGACCGAGATAGTGACACAGGAGGGTCCATGGGTCCCACAGCACAGTGCTGTCCAGATAGACACTGCTGTGTGACAGCACGGGGAAGGAGATCCCCGCAGGCACAGTACTGACCGAGATAGTGATACAGGAGGGTCCATGGGTCCCACAGCACAGTGCTGTCCAGACAGACACTGCTGTGTGGCAGCCCGGGGAAGGTGATCCCCGCAAGCACAGTACTGAACTGAGATAGGGACACAGGAGGATCCATGAGTCCCACAGCACAGTGCTGTCCAGATAGACACTGCTGTGTGACAGCACGGGGAAGGTGATCCCGCAGGCACAGTACTGAACTGAGATAGTGACACTGGAGGGTCCATGGGTCCCACAGCACAGTGCTGTCCAGACAGACACTGCTGTGTGGCAGCCCGGGGAAGGTGATCCCCGCAAGCACAGTACTGAACTGAGATAGGGACACAGGAGGGTCCATGGGTCCCACAGCACAGTGCTGTCCAGATAGACACTGCTGTGTGGCAGCACGGGGAAGGTGTACTGAACTGAGATAGTGACACAGGAGGGTCCATGGGTCCCACAGCACAGTGCTGTCCAGATAGACACTGCTGTGTGGCAGCACGGGGAAGGTGATCCCTGACCACAGGCACAGTACTGAACTGAGATAGTGACACAGGAGGGTCCATGGGTCCCACAGCACAGTGCTGTCCAGATAGACACTGCTGTGTGGCAGCACGGGGAAGGTGTACTGAACCGAGATAGTGACACAGGAGGGTCCATGGGTCCCACAGCACAGTGCTGTCCAGATAGACACTGCTGTGTGACAGCACGGGGAAGGTGATCCCTGACCACGGGCACAGTACTGAACTGAGATAGTGACACAGGAGGGTCCATGGGTCCCACAGCACAGTGCTGTCCAGATAGACACTGCTGTGTGGCAGCACGGGGAAGGAGATCCCCGCAGGCACAGTACTGAACTGAGATAGTGATACAGGAGGATCCATGAGTCCCACAGCACAGTGCTGTCCAGATAGACACTGCTGTGTGGCAGCACGGGGAAGGTGTACTGAACTGAGATAGTGACACAGGAGGGTCCATGGGTCCCACAGCACAGTGCTGTCCAGATAGACACTGCTGTGTGGCAGCACGGGGAAGGTGATCCCTGACCACAGTCACAGTACTGACCGAGATAGTGACACAGGAGGGTCCATGGGTCCCACAGCACAGTGCTGTCCAGATAGACACTGCTGTGTGGCAACACGGGGAAGGTGTACTGAACTGAGATAGTGACACAGGAGGGTCCATGGGTCCCACAGCACAGTGCTGTCCAGATAGACACTGCTGTGTGGCAGCACGGGGAAGGTGATGCCTGACCACAGACACAGTACTGACCGAGATAGTGACACAGGAGTGTCCATGAGTCCCACAGCACAGTGCTGTCCAGATAGACACTGCTGTGTGACAGCACGGGGAAGGTGTACTGAACTGAGCTACTGACAGAGGAGTGACCATGGGTCCCACTACACAGTGCTGTCCAGATAGACACTGCTGTGTGGCAGCACGGGGAAGGTGTACTGAACTGAGATAGTGACACAGGAGGGTCCATGGGTCCCACAGCACAGTGCTGTCCAGATAGACACTGCTGTGTGGCAGCACGGGGAAGGTGATCCCCGCAGGCACAGTACGGACCGAGATAGTGACACAGGAGTGTCCATGGGTCCCACTACACAGACCTGTCCAGATAGACACTGCTGTGTGGCAGCACGGGGAAGGTGATCCCTGACCACAGGCACAGTACTGAACTGAGATAGTGACACAGGAGGGTCCATGGGGCCCACAGCACAGACCTGTCCAGATAGACACTGCTGTGTGGCAGCATGGGGAAGGTGATCCCTGACCACAGGCACAGTACTGAACTGAGATAGTGACACAGGAGGGTCCATGGGGCCCACAGCACAGACCTGTCCAGATAGACACTGCTGTGTGGCAGCACGGGGAAGGTGATCCCCGCAGGCACAGTACTGACCGAGATAGTGACACAGGAGGGTCCATGAGTCCCACAGCACAGTGCTGTCCAGATAGACACTGCTGTGTGGCAGCACGGGGAAGGAGATCCCTGACCACAGGCACAGGACTGAACTGAGATTGTGACACAGGAGGGTCCATGGGGCCCACAGCACAGACCTGTCCAGATAGACACTGCTGTGTGGTAGCACGGGGAATGTGATCCCCGCAGGCACAGTACTGAACTGAGATAGTGACACAGGAGAGTCCATGGGTCCCACAGCACAGTGCTGTCCAGATAGACACTGCTGTGTGGCAGCACGGGGAAGGTGATCCCTGACCACAGGCACAGTACTGAACTGAGATAGTGACACAGGAGGGTCCATGGGGCCCACAGCACAGACCTGTCCAGATAGACACTGCTGTGTGGCAGCACGGGGAAGGTGATCCCCGCAGGCACAGTACTGACCGAGATAGTGACACAGGAGGGTCCATGAGTCCCACAGCACAGTGCTGTCCAGATCGACACTGCTGTGTGGCAGCACGGGGAAGGAGATCCCTGACCACAGGCACAGGACTGAACTGAGATTGTGACACAGGAGGGTCCATGGGGCCCACAGCACAGACCTGTCCAGATAGACACTGCTGTGTGGTAGCACGGGGAATGTGATCCCCGCAGGCACAGTACTGAACTGAGATAGTGACACAGGAGAGTCCATGGGTCCCACAGCACAGTGCTGTCCAGATAGACACTGCTGTGTGGCAGCACGGGGAAGGTGATCCCTGACCACAGGCACAGTACTGACCGAGATAGTGACACAGGAGGGTCCATGGGTCCCACAGCACAGTGCTGTCCAGATAGACACTGCTGTGTGGCAGCACGGGGAAGGTGATCCCCGCAGGCACAGTACTGACCGAGATAGTGACACAGGAGGGTCCATGGGTCCCACAGCACAGTGCTGTCCAGATTGACACTGCTGTGTGGCAGCACGGGGAAGGAGATCCCCGCAGGCACAGTACTGACCGAGATAGTGATACAGGAGGGTCCATGGGTCCCACAGTACAGACCTGTCCAGATTGACACTGCTGTGTGGCAGCACGGGGAAGGTGTACTGAACTGAGATAGTGACACAGGAGGGTCCATGGGTCCCACAGCACAGTCCTGTCCAGATAGCCCCTGCTGTGTGGCAGCACTGGGAAGGTGATCCCTGACCACAGGCACAGTACTGAACTGAGATAGAGACACAGGAGGGTCCATGGGGCCCACAGCACAGTGTTGTCCAGATAGACACTGCTATGTGGCAGCACGGGGAAGGTGATCCCCGCAGGCACAGTACTGAACTGAGATAGTGACACAGGAGGGTCCATGGATCCCACAGCACAGTGCTGTCCAGATAGACACTGCTGTGTGGCAGCACGGGGAAGGTGATCCCCGCAGGCACAGTACTGAACTGAGATAGTGACACAGGAGGGTCCATGGGTCCCACAGCACAGTCCTGTCCAGATAGCCCCTGCTGTGTGGCAGCACTGGGAAGGTGATCCCTGACCACAGGCACAGTACTGAACTGAGATAGAGACACAGGAGGGTCCATGGGGCCCACAGCACAGTGTTGTCCAGATAGACACTGCTATGTGGCAGCACGGGGAAGGTGATCCCCGCAGGCACAGTACTGAACTGAGATAGTGACACAGGAGGGTCCATGGATCCCACAGCACAGTGCTGTCCAGATAGACACTGCTGTGTGGCAGCACGGGGAAGGTGATCCCCGCAGGCACAGTACTGAACTGAGATAGTGACACAGGAGGGTCCATGGGTCCCACAGCACAGACCTGTCCAGATAGACACTGCTGTGTGGCAGCACGGGGAAGGTGATCCCTGACCACAGGCACAGTACTGAACTGAGATAGTGACACAGGTGGGTCCATGGGTCCCACAGCACAGTTCTGTCCAGATAGACACTGCTGTGTGGCAGCACGGGAAGGTGATCCCAGACCACAGGCTCAGTACTGAACTGAGATAGTGACACAGGAGGGTCCATGGGTCCCACAGCACAGTGCTGTCCAGATAGACACTGCTGTGTGGCAGCACGGGGAAGGTGATCCCTGACCACAGGCACAGTACTGCCCGAGATAGTGACACAGGAGGGTCCATGGGTCCCACAGCACAGTCCTGTCCAGATAGACACTGCTGTGTGGCAGCACGGGGAAGGTGATCCCCGCAGGCACAGTACTGAACTGAGATAGTGACACAGGAGGGTCCATGGGTCCCACAGCACAGACCTGTCCAGATAGACACTGCTGTGTGACAGCACGGGGAAGGTGATCCCTGACCACAGGCACAGTACTGAACTGAGATAGTGACACAGGAGGGTCCATGGTTCCCACAGCACAGTGCTGTCCAGATAGACACTGCTGTGTGGCAGCACGGGGAAGGAGATCCCTGACCACAGGCACAGTACTGAACTGAGATAGTGACACAGGAGGGTCCATGGGTCCCACAGCACAGTGCTGTCCAGATAGACACTGCTGTGTGGCAGCACGGGGAAGGTGATCCCTGACCACAGGCACAGTACTGAACTGAGATAGTGACACAGGAGGGTCCATGGTTCCCACAGCACAGTGCTGTCCAGATAGACACTGCTGTGTGGCAGCACGGGGAAGGAGATCCCTGACCACAGGCACAGTACTGAACTGAGATAGTGACACAGGAGGGTCCATGGGTCCCACAGCACAGTGCTGTCCAGATAGACACTGCTGTGTGGCAGCACGGGGAAGGTGATCCCCGCAGGCACAGTACTGAACTGAGATAGTGACACAGGAGGGTCCATGGGTCCCACAGCACAGACCTGTCCAGATAGACACTGCTGTGTGACAGCACGGGGAAGGAGATCCCCGCAGGCACAGTACTGACCGAGATAGTGATACAGGAGGCTCCATGGGTCCCACAGTACAGACCTGTCCAGATTGACACTGCTGTGTGGCAGCACGGGGAAGGTGTACTGAACTGAGATAGTGACACAGGATGGTCCATGGGTCCCACAGCACAGTCCTGTCCGGATAGACACTGCTGTGTGGCTGCACAGGGAAGGAGATTCCTGACCACAGGCACAGTACTGAACTGAGATAGTGACACAGGAGGGTCCATGGGTCCCACAGCACAGTGCTGTCCAGATAGACACTGCTGTGTGGCAGCACGGGGAAGGAGATCCCTGACCACAGGCACAGTACTGAACTGAGATAGTGACACAGGAGGGTCCATGGGTCCCACAGCACAAACCTGTCCAGATAGACACTGCTGTGTGGCAGCACGGGGAATGTGATCCCCGCAGGCACAGTACTGAACTGAGATAGTGACACAGGAGAGTCCATGGGTCCCACAGCACAGTGCTGTCCAGATAGACACTGCTGTGTGGCAGCACGGGGAAGGTGATCCCTGACCACAGGCACAGTACTGAACTGAGATAGTGACACAGGAGGGTCCAAGGGGCCCACAGCACAGTGCTGTCCAGATAGACACTGCTGTGTGGCAGCACGGGGAAGGTGATCCCTGACCACAGGCACAGTACTGACCGAGATAGTGACACAGGAGGGTCCATGGGTCCCACAGCACAGTGCTGTCCAGATAGACACTGCTGTGTGGCAGCACCGGGAAGGTGATCTCTGACCACAGGCACAGTACTGAACTGAGATAGTGACACAGGAGGGTCCATGGGTCCCACAGCACAGTGCTGTCCAGATAGACACTGCTGTGTGGCATCACGGGGAAGGTGATCCCCGCAGGCACAGTACTGACCGAGATAGTGACACAGGAGGGTCCATGGGTCACACAGCACAGTGCTGTCCAGATAGACACTGCTGTGTGGCATCACGGGGAAGGTGATCCCCGCAGGCACAGTACTGACCGAGATAGTGACACAGGAGGGTCCATGGGTCCCACATCACAGTGCTGTCCAGATAGACACTGCTGTGTGGCAGCACAGGGAAGGAGATCCCCGCAGGCACAGTACTGAACTGAGATAGTGACACAGGAGGGTCCATGGTTCCCACAGCACAGAACTGTCCAGATGGACACTGCTGTGTGACAGCACGGGGAAGGTGATCCCTGACCACAGGCACAGTACTGAACTGAGATATTGACACAGGGGGGTCCATGGTTCCCACAACACAGTGCTGTCCAGATAGACACTACTTTGTGGCAGCACGGGGAAGGAGATCCTCGACCAGAGGCACAGTACTGAACTGAGATAGTGACACAGGAGGGTCCATGGGTCCCAAAGCACAGTGCTGTCCAGATAGACACTGCTGTGTGACAGCACGGGAAAGGAGATCCCCGCAGGCACAGTACTGACCGAGATAGTGATACAGGAGGCTCCATGGGTCCCACAGTACAGACCTGTCCAGATTGACACTGCTGTGTGGCAGCACGGGGAAGGTGATCCCTGACCACAGGCACAGTACTGAACTGAGATAGTGACACAGGATGGTCCATGGGTCCCACAGCACAGTCCTGTCCGGATAGACACTGCTGTGTGGCTGCACAGGGAAGGAGATTCCTGACCACAGGCACAGTACTGAACTGAGATAGTGACACAGGAGAGTCCATGGGTCCCACAGCACAGTGCTGTCCAGATAGACACTGCTGTGTGGCAGCACTGGGAAGGTGATCCCTGACCACAGGCACAGTACTGACCGAGATAGTGACATAAGAGGGTCCAAGGGTCCCACAGCACAGTGCTGTCCAGATAGACACTGCTGTGTGGCAGCACGGGGAAGGTGATCCCTGACCACAGGCACAGTACTGAACTGAGATCGTGACACAGGAGGGTCCATGGGTCCCACAGCACAGTGCTGTCCAGATAGACACTGCTGTGTGACAGCACGGGGAAGGTGATCCCCGCAGGCACAGTACTGAACTGAGATAGTGACACAGGAGGGTCCATGGGTCCCACAACACAGTGCTGTCCAGATAGACACTGCTGTGTGGCAGCACGGGGAAGGTGTACTGAACTGAGATAGTGACACAGGAGGGTCCATGGGTCCCACAACACAGTGCTGTCCAGATAGACACTGCTGTGTGGCAGCACGGGGAAGGTGATCCCTGACCACAGGCACAGTACTGAACTGAGATAGTGACACAGGAGGGTCCATGGGGCCCACAGCACAGACCTGTCCAGGTAGACACTGCTGTGTGGCAGCACGGGGAAGGTGATCCCCGCAGGCACAGTACTGAACTGAGATAGTGACACAGGAGAGTCCATGGGTCCCACAGCACAGTGCTGTCCAGGTAGACACTGCTGTGTGGCAGCACGGGGAATGTGATCCCCGCAGGCACAGTCCTGAACTGAGATAGTGACACAGGAGAGTCCATGGGTCCCACAGCACAGTGCTGTCCAGATAGACACTGCTGTGTGGCAGCACGGGGAAGGTGATCCCTGACCACAGGCACAGTACTGAACTGAGATCGTGACACAGGAGGGTCCATGGGTCCCACAGCACAGTGCTGTCCAGATAGACACTGCTGTGTGGCAGCACGGGGAAGGAGATCCCCGCAGGCACAGTACTGAACTGAGATAGTGACACAGGAGGGTCCATGGGGCACACAGCACAGTGCTGTCCAGATAGACACTGCTGTGTGGCAGCACGGGGAAGGTGTACTGAACTGAGATAGTGACACATGAGGGTCCATGGGTCCCACAGCACAGTGCTGTCCAGATAGACACTGCTGGATGGCATCACGGGGAAGGTGATCCCCGCAGGCACAGTACTGACCGAGATAGTGACACAGGAGGGTCCATGGGTCCCACAGCACAGTGCTGTCCAGATAGACACTGCTGTGTGGCAGCACGGGGAAGATGATCGACGCAGGCACAGTACTGAACTGAGATAGTGACACAGGAGGGTCCATGGGGCACACAGCACAGTGCTGTCCAGATAGACACTGCTGTGTGGCAGCACGGGGAAGGTGTACTGAACTGAGATAGTGACACATGAGGGTCCATGGGTCCCACAGCACAGTGCTGTCCAGATAGACACTGCTGGATGGCGTCACGGGGAAGGTGATCCCCGCAGGCACAGTACTGACCGAGATAGTGACACAGGAGGGTCCATGGGTCCCACAGCACAGTGCTGTCCAGATAGACACTGCTGTGTGGCAGCACGGGGAAGATGATCGACGCAGGCACAGTACTGAACTGAGATAGTGACACAGGAGGGTCCATGGGTCCCACTGCACAGTCATGTCCAGATAGACACTGCTGTGTGGCAGCACGGGGAAGGTGATCCCCGCAGGCACAGTACTGAACTGAGATAGTGACACAGGAGGGTCCATGGGTCCTACTGCACAGTCATGTCCAGACAGACACTGCTGTGTGGCAGCACGGGGAAGGTGATCCCCGCAGGCACAGTACTGAACTGAGATAGTGACACAGGAGGGTCCATGGGTCCCACAGCACAGTGCTGTCCAGATAGACACTGCTGTGTGACAGCACGGGGAAGGTGATCCCTGACCACATACACAGTACTGAACTGAGATAGTGACACAGGAGGGTCCATGGGTCCTACTGCACAGTCATGTCCAGATAGACACTGCTGTGTGACAGCACGGGGAAGGTGATCCCTGACCACGGGCACAGTACTGAACTGAGATAGTGACACAGGAGGGTCCATGGGTCCCACAGCACAGACCTGTCCAGATAGACACTGCTGTGTGACAGCACGGGGAAGGTGATCCCTGACCACAGGCACAGTACTGAACTGAGATAGTGACACAGGAGGGTCCATGGTTCCCACAGCACAGTGCTGTCCAGATAGACACTGCTGTGTGGCAGCACGGGGAAGGTGATCCCTGACCACAGGCACAGTACTGAACTGAGATAGTGACACAGGAGGGTCCATGGGTCCCACAGCACAGTGCTGTCCAGATAGACACTGCTGTGTGGCAGCACGGGGAAGGTGATCCCTGACCACAGGCACAGTACTGAACTGAGATAGTGACACAGGAGGGTCCATGGGTCCCACAGCACAGTGCTGTCCAGATAGACACTGCTGTGTGACAGCACGGGGAAGGAGATCCCCGCAGGCACAGTACTGACCGAGATAGTGATACAGGAGGCTCCATGGGTCCCACAGTGCAGACCTGTCCAGATTGACACTGCTGTGTGGCAGCACGGGGAAGGTGTACTGAACTGAGATAGTGACACAGGAGGGTCCATGGGTCCCACAGCACAGTCCTGTCCAGATAGACACTGCTGTGTGGCTGCACAGGGAAGGAGATTCCTGACCACAGGCACTGTACTGAACTGAGATAGTGACACAGGAGGGTCCATGGGTCCCACAGCACAGTGCTGTCCAGATAGACACTGCTGTGTGGCAGCACGGGGAAGGTGATCCCTGACCACTGGCTCAGTACTGAACAGAGATAGTGACACAGGAGGGTCCATGGGGCCCACAGCACAGTGCTGTCCAGATAGACACTGCTGTGTGGCAGCACGGGGAAGGTGATCCCTGACCACTGGCACAGTACTGACCGAGATAGTGACACAGGAGGGTCCATGGGTCCCACAGCACAGTGCTGTCCAGATAGACACTGCTGTGTGGCAGCACGGGGAAGGTGTACTGAACTGAGATAGTGACACAGGAGTGTCCATAGGTCCCACAGCACAGTGCTGTCCCGATAGACACTGCTGTGTGACAGCACGGGGAAGGTGATCCCCGCAGGCACAGTACTGACCGAGATAGTGACACAGGAGGGTCCATGGGTCCCACAGCACAGTGCTGTCCAGATAGACACTGCTGTGTGGCAGCACGGGGAAGGAGATCCATGCAGGCACAGTACTGAACTGAGATAGTGACACAGGAGGGTCCATGGGCCCACAGCACAGTGCTGTCCAGATAGACACTGCTGTGTGACAGCACGGGGAAGGTGATCCCCGCAGGCACAGTACTGACCGAGATAGTGACACAGGAGGGTCCATGGGTCCCACAGCACAGTCCTGTCCAGATAGACACTGCTGTGTGGCAGCACGGGGAAGGAGATCCCTGACCACAGGCACAGTACTGAACTGAGATAGTGACACAGGAGGGTCCATGGTGCCCACAGCACAGACCTGTCCAGATAGACACTGCTGTGTGGCAGCACGGGGAATGTGATCCCCGCAGGCACAGTCCTGAACTGAGATAGTGACACAGGAGAGTCCATGGGTCCCACAGCACAGTGCTGTCCAGATAGACACTGCTGTCTGGCAGCACGGGGAAGGTGATCCCTGACCACAGGCACAGTACTGAACTGAGGTAGTGACACAGGAGGGTCCATGGCTCCCACAGCACAGTGCTGTCCAGATAGACACTGCTGTGTGGCAGCACGGGGAAGGTGATCCCTGACCACGGGCACAGTACTGAACTGAGATAGTGACACAGGAGGGTCCATGGGTCCCACAGCACAGTGCTGTCCAGATAGACACTGCTGTGTGGCAGCACGGGGAAGGAGATCCCTGACCACAGGCACAGTACTGAACTGAGATAGTGACACAGGCGGGTCCATGGGTCCCACAGCACAGACCTGTCCAGATAGACACTGCTGTGTGACAGCACGGGAAAGGTGATCCCTGACCACAGGCACAGTACTGAACTGAGATAGTGACACAGGAGGGTCCATGGGTCCCACAGCACAGTGCTGTCCAGATAGACACTGCTGTGTGGCAGCACGGGGAGGGAGATCCCTGACCACAGGCACAGTACTGAACTGAGATAGCGACACAGGAGGGTCCATGGGTCCCACAGCACAGTGCTGTCCAGATAGACACTGCTGTGTGGCAGCACGGGGAAGGTGATCCCTGACCACAGGCACAGTACTGACCGAGATAGTGACACAGGAGGGTCCATGGGTCCCACAGCACAGACCTGTCCAGATAGACACTGCTGTGTGGCAGCACGGGGAAGGTGATCCCTGACCGCAGGCACAGTACTGACCGAGATAGTGACACAGGAGGGTCCATGGGTCCCACAGCACAGACCTGTCCAGATAGACACTGCTGTGTGGCAGCACGGGGAAGGTGATCCCTGACCACAGGCACAGTACTGAACTGAGATAGTGACACAGGAGGGTCCATGGGTCCCACAGCACAGTGCTGTCCAGAAAGACACTGCTGTGTGACAGCACGGGGAAGGAGATCCCCGCAGGCACAGTCCTGACCGAGATAGTGATACTGGAGGATCCATGGGTCCCACAGCACAGACCTGTCCAGATATACCCTGCTGTGTGGCAGCACGGGGAAGGTGTACTGAACTGAGATAGTGACACAGGAGGGTCCATGGGTCCCACAGCACAGTGCTGTCCAGATAGACACTGCTGTGTGGCAGCACGGGGAAGGAGATCCCTGACCACAGGCACAGTACTGAACTGAGATAGTGATACAGGAGGGCCCATGGCTCGAACAGCACAGACCTGTCCAGATAGGCACCACTGTGTGGCAGCACGGGGAAGGTGATCCCCGCAGGCACAGTACTGAACTGAGATAGTGACACAGGAGGGTCCATGGGTCCCACAGCACAGTGCTGTCCAGATAGACACTGCTGTGTGGCTACACGGGGAAGGTGATCCCCGCAGGCACAGTACTGAACTGAGATACTGACACAGGAGTGTCCATTGGTCCCACAGCACAGTCCTGTCCAGATAAACACTGCTGTGTGACAGCACGGGGAAGGTGATCCCCGCAGGCACAGTACTGACCGAGATAGTGACACAGGATGGTCCATGGGTCCCACAGCACAGTGCTGTCCAGATAGACACTGCTGTGTGGCAGCACGGGGAAGGAGATCCCCGCAGGCACAGTAGTGAACTGAGATAGTGACACAGGAGGGTCCATGGGTCCCACAGCACAGTGCTGTCTAGATAGACACTGCTGTGTGGCAGCACGGGGAAGGTGATCCCCGCAGGCACAGTACTGAACTGAGATAGTGACACAGGAGGGTCCATGGGTCCCACAGCACAGTGCTGTCCAGATAGACACTGCTGTGTGGCAGCACGGGGAAGGTGATCCCTGACCACCGGCACAGTACTGAACTGAGATAGTGACACAGGAGGGTCCATGGGTCCCACAGCACAGTGCTGTCCAGATAGACACTGCTGTGTGACAGCAGGTGGAAGGTGATCCCCGCAGGCACAGTACTGAACTGAGATAGTGACACAGGAGGGTCCATGGGGCCCACAGCACAGTGCTGTCCAGATATACACTGCTGTGTGACAGCACGGGGAAGGTGTACTGAACTGAGATGGTGACACAGGAGGGTCCATGGGTCCCACAGCACAGACCTGTCCAGATAGACACTGCTGTGTGGCAGCACGGGGAAGTTGATCCCCGCAGGCACAGTACTGAAGTGAGATAGTGACACAGGAGTGTCCATGGGTCCCACAGCACAGTGCAGTCCAGATAGACACTGCTGTGTGACAGCACGGGGAAGGTGATCCCTCACCACAGGCACAGTACTGAACTGAGATAGTGACACAGGAAGGTCCATGGGTCCCACAGCACAGTGCTGTCCAGATAAACACTGCTGTGTGGCAGCACGGGGAAGGTGATCCCTGACCACAGGCACAGTACTGAACTGAGATAGTGACACAGGATGGTCCATGGGTCCCACAGCACAGTGCTGTCCAGATAGACACTGCTGTGTGGCAGCACGGGGAAGGTGTACTGAACTGAGATAGTGACACAGGATGGTCCATGGGTCCCACAGCACAGTGCTGTCCAGATAAACACTGCTGTGTGGCAGCACGGGGAAGGTGATCCCTCACCACAGGCACAGTACTGAACTGAGATAGTGACACAGGATGGTCCATGGGTCCCACAGCACAGTGCTGTCCAGATAAACACTGCTGTGTGGCAGCAGGGGGAAGGTGATCCCCGCAGGCACAGTACTGACCGAGATAGTGACACAGGAGGGTCCATGGGTCCCACAGCACAGACCTGTCCAGATAGACACTGCTGTGTGGCAGCACGGGGAAGGTGATCCCCGCAGGCACAGTACTGAACTGAGATAGTGACACAGGAGGGTCCATGGGTCCCACAGCACAGACCTGTCCAGATAGACACTGCTGTGTGGCAGCACGGGGAAGGTGATCCCTGACCACAGGCACAGTACTGACCGAGATAGTGACACAGGAGGGTCCATGGGTCCCACAGCACAGTGCTGTCCAGATAGACACTGCTGTGTGGCAGCACGGGGAAGGTGATCCCTGACCACAGGCACAGTACTGAACTAAGATAGTGACACAGGAGGGTCCAGGGTCCATGGGTCCCACAGCACAGACCTGTCCAGATAGACACTGCTGTGTGGCAGCACGGGGAAGGTGTACTGAACTGAGATAGTGACACAGGAGGTTCCATGGGTCCCACAGCACAGTGCTGTCCAGATAGACACTGCTGTGTGGCAGCACGGGGAAGGTGATCCCTGACCACAGGCACAGTACTGACCGAGATAGTGACACAGGAGGGTCCATGGGTCCCACAGCACAGTGCTGTCCAGATAGACACTGCTTTGTGGCAGCACGGGGAAGGTGATTCCCGCAGGCACAGTACTGAACTGAGATAGTGACACAGGAGGGTCCATGGGTCCCACAGCACAGTGCTGTCCAGATAGACACTGCTGTGTGGCAGCACGGGGAAGGTGATCCCCGCAGGCACAGTACTGAACTGAGATAGTGACACAGGAGTGTCCATGGGTCCCACAGCACAGTGCAGTCCAGATAGACACTGCTGTGTGACAGCACGGGGAAGGTGATCCCTCACCACAGGCACAGTACTGAACTGAGATAGTGACACAGGAGGGTCCATGGGTCCCACAGCACAGTGCTGTCCAGATAGACACTGCTGTGTGGCAGCACGGGGAAGGTGATCCCTGACCACAGACACAGTACTGAACTGAGATAGTGACACAGGAGGGTCCATGGGTCCCACAGCACAGTGCTGTCCAGATAGACACTGCTGTGTGGCAGCACGGGGAAGGTGATCCCTGACCACAGGCACAGTACTGAACTGAGATAGTGACACAGGAGGGTCCATGGGTCCCACAGCACAGTGCTGTCCAGATAGACACTGCTGTGTGGCAGCACGGGGAAGGTGATCCGTGACCACTGGCACAGTACTGAACTGAGATAGTGACACAGGAGGGTCCATGGGTCCCACAGCACAGTGCTGTCCAGATAGACACTGCTGTGTGGCAGCACAGGGAAGGTGATCCCCGCAGGCACAGTACTGAACTGAGATAGTGACACAGGAGGGTCCATGGGGCCCACAGCACAGTGCTGTCCAGATAGACACTGCTGTGTGACAGCACGGGGAAGGTGATCCCTGACCACAGGCACAGTACTGAACTGAGATAGTGACACAGGAGGATCCATGGGGCCCACAGCACAGTGCTGTCCAGATAGACACTGCTGTGTGGCAGCACGGGGAAGGTGATCCCTGACCACAGGCACAGTACTGAACTGAGATAGTGACACAGGAGGGTCCATGGGTCCCACAGCACAGTGCTGTCCAGATAGACACTGCTGTGTGGCAGCACGGGGAAGGTGATCCGTGACCACTGGCACAGTACTGAACTGAGATAGTGACACAGGAGGGTCCATGGGTCCCACAGCACAGTGCTGTCCAGATAGACACTGCTGTGTGGCAGCACGGGGAAGGTGATCCGTGACCACTGGCACAGTACTGAACTGAGATAGTGACACAGGAGGGTCCATGGGTCCCACAGCACAGTGCTGTCCAGATAGACACTGCTGTGTGGCAGCACAGGGAAGGTGATCCCCGCAGGCACAGTACTGAACTGAGATAGTGACACAGGAGGGTCCATGGGTCCCACAGCACAGTGCTGTCCAGATAGACACTGCTGTGTGGCAGCACGGGGAAGGTGTACTGAACTGAGATAGTGACACAGGAGTGTCCATAGGTCCCACAGCACAGATCTGTCCAGATAGACACTGCTGTGTGACAGCACGGGGAAGGAGATCCCCGCAGGCACAGTACTGACCGAGATAGTGACACAGGAGGGTCCATGGGTCCCACAGCACAGTCCTGTCCAGATAGACACTGCTGTGTGGCAGCACGGGGAAGGTGTACTGAACTGAGATAGTGACACAGGAGGGTCCATGGGTCCCACAGCACAGTGCTGTCCAGATAGACACTGCTGTGTGACAGCACGGGGAAGGTGATCCCTGACCACAGGCACAGTACTGAACTGAGATAGTGACACAGGAGTGTCCATGGGTCCCACAGCACAGTGCAGACCAGATACACACTGCTGTGTGACAGCACTGGGAAGGTGATCCCCGCAGGCACAGTACTGACCGAGATAGTGACACAGGAGGGTCCATGAGTCCCACAGCACAGTGCTGTCCAGATAGACACTGCTGTGTGGCAGCACGGGGAAGGTGATCCCCGCAGTCACAGTACTGAACTGAGATAGTGACACAGGAGGGTCCATGGGCCCACAGCACAGTGCTGTCCAGATAGACACTGCTGTGTGACAGCACGGGGAAGGTGATCCCTGAACACAGGCACAGTACTGAACTGAGATAGTGACACAGGAGGGTCCATGGGTCTCACAGCACAGTGCTGTCTAGATAGACACTGCTGTGTGGCAGCACAGGGAAGGAGATCCCTGACCACAGGCACAGTACTGACCGAGATAGTGACACAGGAGGGTCCATGGGTCCCACAGCACAGTGCTGTCCAGATAGACACTGCTGTGTGGCAGCACGGGGAAGGTGATCCCCGCAGGCACAGTACTGAACTGAGATAGTGACACAGGAGGGTCCATGGGTCCCACAGCACAGACCTGTCCAGATAGACACTGCTGTGTGACAGCACGGGGAAGGTGATCCCTGACCACAGGCACAGTACTGAACTGAGATAGTGACACAGGTGGGTCCATGGGTCCCACAGCACAGTGCTGTCCAGATAGACACTGCTGTGTGGCAGCAGGGGGAAGGTGATCCCTGACCACAGGCACAGTACTGAACTGAGATAGTGACACAGGAGGGTCCATGGGTCCCACAGCACAGTGCTGTCCAGATAGACACTGCTGTGTGAAAGCATGGGGAATGAGATCCCCGCAGGCACAGTACTGACCGAGATAGTGATACAGGAGGGTCCATGGGTCCAACAGTACAGACCTTTCCAGATTGACACTGCTGTGTGGCAGCACGGGGAAGGTGTACTGAACTGAGATAGTGACACAGGAGGGTCCATGGGTCCCACAGCACAGTCCTGTCCAGATAGACACTGCTGTGTGGCTGAACAGGGAAGGAGATTCCTGACCACAGGCACAGTACAGAACTGATATAGTAACACAGGAGGGTCCATGGGTCCCACAGCACAGTGCTGTCCAGATAGACACTGCTGTGTGGCAGCACGGGGAAGGAGATCCCTGACCACAGGCACAGTACTGACCGAGATAGTGACACAGGAGGGTCCATGGGTCCCACAGCACAGTGCTGTCCAGATAGACACTGCTGTGTGGCAGCACGGGGAAGGTGATCCCTGACCACAGGCACAGTACTGACCGAGATAGTGACACAGGAGGGTCCATGGGTCCCACAGCACAGTGCTGTCCAGATAGACACTGCTGTGTGGCAGCACGGGGAATGTGATCCCTGACCACAGGCACAGTACTGAACTGAGATAGTGACACAGGAGGGTCCATGGGTCCCACAGCACAGTGCTGTCCAGATAGACACTGCTGTGTGGCAGCACGGGGAAGGTGATCCCTGACCACTGGCACAGTACTGAACTGAGATCGTGATACAGGAGGGTCCATGGATCCCACAGCACAGACCTGTCCAGATATACACTGCTGTGTGGCAGCACGGGGAAGGTGTACTGAACTGAGATAGTGACACAGGAGGGTCCATGGGTCCCACAGCACAGTGCTGTCGAGATTGACACTGCTGTGTGGCAGCACGGGGAAGGTGATCCCTGACCACAGGCACAGTACTGAACTGAGATAGTGACACAGGATGGTCCATGGGTCCCACAGCACAGTCCTGTCCGGATAGACACTGCTGTGTGGCTGCACAGGGAAGGAGATTCCTGACCACAGGCACAGTACTGAACTGAGATAGTGACACAGGAGAGTCCATGGGTCCCACAGCACAGTGCTGTCCAGATAGACACTGCTGTGTGGCAGCACTGGGAAGGTGATCCCTGACCACAGGCACAGTACTGACCGAGATAGTGACATAAGAGGGTCCAAGGGTCCCACAGCACAGTGCTGTCCAGATAGACACTGCTGTGTGGCAGCACGGGGAAGGTGATCCCTGACCACAGGCACAGTACTGAACTGAGATCGTGACACAGGAGGGTCCATGGGTCCCACAGCACAGTGCTGTCCAGATAGACACTGCTGTGTGACAGCACGGGGAAGGTGATCCCCGCAGGCACAGTACTGAACTGAGATAGTGACACAGGAGGGTCCATGGGTCCCACAACACAGTGCTGTCCAGATAGACACTGCTGTGTGGCAGCACGGGGAAGGTGTACTGAACTGAGATAGTGACACAGGAGGGTCCATGGGTCCCACAACACAGTGCTGTCCAGATAGACACTGCTGTGTGGCAGCACGGGGAAGGTGATCCCTGACCACAGGCACAGTCCTGAACTGAGATAGTGACACAGGAGAGTCCATGGGTCCCACAGCACAGTGCTGTCCAGGTAGACACTGCTGTGTGGCAGCACGGGGAATGTGATCCCCGCAGGCACAGTCCTGAACTGAGATAGTGACACAGGAGAGTCCATGGGTCCCACAGCACAGTGCTGTCCAGATAGACACTGCTGTGTGGCAGCACGGGGAAGGTGATCCCTGACCACAGGCACAGTACTGAACTGAGATCGTGACACAGGAGGGTCCATGGGTCCCACAGCACAGTGCTGTCCAGATAGACACTGCTGTGTGGCAGCACGGGGAAGGAGATCCCCGCAGGCACAGTACTGAACTGAGATAGTGACACAGGAGGGTCCATGGGGCACACAGCACAGTGCTGTCCAGATAGACACTGCTGTGTGGCAGCACGGGGAAGGTGTACTGAACTGAGATAGTGACACATGAGGGTCCATGGGTCCCACAGCACAGTGCTGTCCAGATAGACACTGCTGGATGGCATCACGGGGAAGGTGATCCCCGCAGGCACAGTACTGACCGAGATAGTGACACAGGAGGGTCCATGGGTCCCACAGCACAGTGCTGTCCAGATAGACACTGCTGTGTGGCAGCACGGGGAAGATGATCGACGCAGGCACAGTACTGAACTGAGATAGTGACACAGGAGGGTCCATGGGGCACACAGCACAGTGCTGTCCAGATAGACACTGCTGTGTGGCAGCACGGGGAAGGTGTACTGAACTGAGATAGTGACACATGAGGGTCCATGGGTCCCACAGCACAGTGCTGTCCAGATAGACACTGCTGTGTGGCAGCACGGGGAAGGTGATCCCCGCAGGCACAGTACTGAACTGAGATAGTGACACAGGAGGGTCCATGGGTCCCACTGCACAGTCATGTCCAGATAGACACTGCTGTGTGGCAGCACGGGGAAGGTGATCCCCGCAGGCACAGTACTGAACTGAGATAGTGACACAGGAGGGTCCATGGGTCCTACTGCACAGTCATGTCCAGACAGACACTGCTGTGTGGCAGCACGGGGAAGGTGATCCCCGCAGGCACAGTACTGAACTGAGATAGTGACACAGGAGGGTCCATGGGTCCCACAGCACAGTGCTGTCCAGATAGACACTGCTGTGTGACAGCACGGGGAAGGTGATCCCTGACCACAGACACAGTACTGAACTGAGATAGTGACACAGGAGGGTCCATGGGTCCTACTGCACAGTCATGTCCAGATAGACACTGCTGTGTGACAGCACGGGGAAGGTGATCCCTGACCACGGGCACAGTACTGAACTGAGATAGTGACACAGGAGGGTCCATGGGTCCCACAGCACAGACCTGTCCAGATAGACACTGCTGTGTGACAGCACGGGGAAGGTGATCCCTGACCACAGGCACAGTACTGAACTGAGATAGTGACACAGGAGGGTCCATGGTTCCCACAGCACAGTGCTGTCCAGATAGACACTGCTGTGTGGCAGCACGGGGAAGGTGATCCCTGACCACAGGCACAGTACTGAACTGAGATAGTGACACAGGAGGGTCCATGGGTCCCACAGCACAGTGCTGTCCAGATAGACACTGCTGTGTGGCAGCACGGGGAAGGTGATCCCTGACCACAGGCACAGTACTGAACTGAGATAGTGACACAGGAGGGTCCATGGGTCCCACAGCACAGTGCTGTCCAGATAGACACTGCTGTGTGACAGCACGGGGAAGGAGATCCCCGCAGGCACAGTACTGACCGAGATAGTGATACAGGAGGCTCCATGGGTCCCACAGTGCAGACCTGTCCAGATTGACACTGCTGTGTGGCAGCACGGGGAAGGTGTACTGAACTGAGATAGTGACACAGGAGGGTCCATGGGTCCCACAGCACAGTCCTGTCCAGATAGACACTGCTGTGTGGCTGCACAGGGAAGGAGATTCCTGACCACAGGCACTGTACTGAACTGAGATAGTGACACAGGAGGGTCCATGGGTCCCACAGCACAGTGCTGTCCAGATAGACACTGCTGTGTGGCAGCACGGGGAAGGTGATCCCTGACCACTGGCTCAGTACTGAACAGAGATAGTGACACAGGAGGGTCCATGGGGCCCACAGCACAGTGCTGTCCAGATAGACACTGCTGTGTGGCAGCACGGGGAAGGTGATCCCTGACCACTGGCACAGTACTGACCGAGATAGTGACACAGGAGGGTCCATGGGTCCCACAGCACAGTGCTGTCCAGATAGACACTGCTGTGTGGCAGCACGGGGAAGGTGTACTGAACTGAGATAGTGACACAGGAGTGTCCATAGGTCCCACAGCACAGTGCTGTCCAGATAGACACTGCTGTGTGGCATCACGGGGAAGGTGATCCCCGCAGGCACAGTACTGACCGAGATAGTGACACAGGAGGGTCCATGGGTCCCACAGCACAGTGCTGTCCAGATAGACACTGCTGTGTGGCAGCACGGGGAAGGAGATCCATGCAGGCACAGTACTGAACTGAGATAGTGACACAGGAGGGTCCATGGGCCCACAGCACAGTGCTGTCCAGATAGACACTGCTGTGTGACAGCACGGGGAAGGTGATCCCCGCAGGCACAGTACTGACCGAGATAGTGACACAGGAGGGTCCATGGGTCCCACAGCACAGTCCTGTCCAGATAGACACTGCTGTGTGGCAGCA
Organism: Scyliorhinus torazame; assembly: GCF_047496885.1. Lineage (NCBI taxonomy): Eukaryota > Metazoa > Chordata > Chondrichthyes > Carcharhiniformes > Scyliorhinidae > Scyliorhinus > Scyliorhinus torazame. Next base: position 22,929,357 of record NC_092738.1, on the reverse strand, counting down.
CGGGGAAGGAGATCCCTGACCACAGGCACAGTACTGAACTGAGATAGTGACACAGGAGGGTCCATGGTGCCCACAGCACAGACCTGTCCAGATAGACACTGCTGTGTGGCAGCACGGGGAATGTGATCCCCGCAGGCACAGTCCTGAACTGAGATAGTGACACAGGAGAGTCCATGGGTCCCACAGCACAGTGCTGTCCAGATAGACACTGCTGTCTGGCAGCACGGGGAAGGTGATCCCTGACCACAGGCACAGTACTGAACTGAGGTAGTGACACAGGAGGGTCCATGGCTCCCACAGCACAGTGCTGTCCAGATAGACACTGCTGTGTGGCAGCACGGGGAAGGTGATCCCTGACCACGGGCACAGTACTGAACTGAGATAGTGACACAGGAGGGTCCATGGGTCCCACAGCACAGTGCTGTCCAGATAGACACTGCTGTGTGGCAGCACGGGGAAGGAGATCCCTGACCACAGGCACAGTACTGAACTGAGATAGTGACACAGGCGGGTCCATGGGTCCCACAGCACAGACCTGTCCAGATAGACACTGCTGTGTGACAGCACGGGAAAGGTGATCCCTGACCACAGGCACAGTACTGAACTGAGATAGTGACACAGGAGGGTCCATGGGTCCCACAGCACAGTGCTGTCCAGATAGACACTGCTGTGTGGCAGCACGGGGAGGGAGATCCCTGACCACAGGCACAGTACTGAACTGAGATAGCGACACAGGAGGGTCCATGGGTCCCACAGCACAGTGCTGTCCAGATAGACACTGCTGTGTGGCAGCACGGGGAAGGTGATCCCTGACCACAGGCACAGTACTGAACTGAGATAGTGACACAGGAGGGTCCATGGGTCCCACAGCACAGTGCTGTCCAGATAGACACTGCTGTGTGGCAGCACAGGGAAGGTGATCCCTGACCACAGGCACAGTACTGACCGAGATAGTGATACTGGAGGATCCATGGGTCCCACAGCACAGACCTGTCCAGATATACCCTGCTGTGTGGCAGCACGGGGAAGGTGTACTGAACTGAGATAGTGACACAGGAGGGTCCATGGGTCCCACAGCACAGTGCTGTCCAGATAGACACTGCTGTGTGGCAGCACGGGGAAGGAGATCCCTGACCACAGGCACAGTACTGAACTGAGATAGTGATACAGGAGGGCCCATGGCTCGAACAGCACAGACCTGTCCAGATAGGCACCACTGTGTGGCAGCACGGGGAAGGTGATCCCCGCAGGCACAGTACTGAACTGAGATAGTGACACAGGAGGGTCCATGGGTCCCACAGCACAGTGCTGTCCAGATAGACACTGCTGTGTGGCTACACGGGGAAGGTGATCCCCGCAGGCACAGTACTGAACTGAGATACTGACACAGGAGTGTCCATTGGTCCCACAGCACAGTCCTGTCCAGATAAACACTGCTGTGTGACAGCACGGGGAAGGTGATCCCCGCAGGCACAGTACTGACCGAGATAGTGACACAGGATGGTCCATGGGTCCCACAGCACAGTGCTGTCCAGATAGACACTGCTGTGCGGCAGCACGGGGAAGGAGATCCCCGCAGGCACAGTAGTGAACTGAGATAGTGACACAGGAGGGTCCATGGGTCCCACAGCACAGTGCTGTCTAGATAGACACTGCTGTGTGGCAGCACGGGGAAGGTGATCCCCGCAGGCACAGTACTGAACTGAGATAGTGACACAGGAGGGTCCATGGGTCCCACAGCACAGTGCTGTCCAGATAGACACTGCTGTGTGGCAGCACGGGGAAGGTGATCCCTGACCACCGGCACAGTACTGAACTGAGATAGTGACACAGGAGGGTCCATGGGTCCCACAGCACAGTGCTGTCCAGATAGACACTGCTGTGTGACAGCAGGTGGAAGGTGATCCCCGCAGGCACAGTACTGAACTGAGATAGTGACACAGGAGGGTCCATGGGGCCCACAGCACAGTGCTGTCCAGATATACACTGCTGTGTGGCAGCACGGGGAAGGTGTACTGAACTGAGATGGTGACACAGGAGGGTCCATGGGTCCCACAGCACAGACCTGTCCAGATAGACACTGCTGTGTGGCAGCACGGGGAAGGTGTACTGAACTGAGATAGTGACACAGGAGGTTCCATGGGTCCCACAGCACAGTGCTGTCCAGATAGACACTGCTGTGTGGCAGCACGGGGAAGGTGATCCCTGACCACAGGCACAGTACTGACCGAGATAGTGACACAGGAGGGTCCATGGGTCCCACAGCACAGTGCTGTCCAGATAGACACTGCTTTGTGGCAGCACGGGGAAGGTGATTCCCGCAGGCACAGTACTGAACTGAGATAGTGACACAGGAGGGTCCATGGGTCCCACAGCACAGTGCTGTCCAGATAGACACTGCTGTGTGGCAGCACGGGGAAGGTGATCCCCGCAGGCACAGTACTGAACTGAGATAGTGACACAGGAGGGTCCATGGGTCCCACAGCACAGTGCTGTCCAGATAGACACTGCTGTGTGACAGCACGGGGAAGGTGATCCCTGACCACAGACACAGTACTGAACTGAGATAGTGACACAGGAGGGTCCATGGGTCCCACAGCACAGTGCTGTCCAGATAGACACTGCTGTGTGGCAGCACGGGGAAGGTGATCCCTGACCACAGGCACAGTACTGAACTGAGATAGTGACACAGGAGGGTCCATGGGTCCCACAGCACAGTGCTGTCCAGATAGACACTGCTGTGTGGCAGCACGGGGAAGGTGATCCCTGACCACAGGCACAGTACTGAACTGAGATAGTGACACAGGAGGGTCCATGGGTCCCACAGCACAGTGCTGTCCAGATAGACACTGCTGTGTGGCAGCACAGGGAAGGTGATCCCCGCAGGCACAGTACTGAACTGAGATAGTGACACAGGAGGGTCCATGGGGCCCACAGCACAGTGCTGTCCAGATAGACACTGCTGTGTGACAGCACGGGGAAGGTGATCCCTGACCACAGGCACAGTACTGAACTGAGATAGTGACACAGGAGGGTCCATGGGTCCCACAGCACAGTGCTGTCCAGATAGACACTGCTGTGTGGCAGCACGGGGAAGGTGTACTGAACTGAGATAGTGACACAGGAGTGTCCATAGGTCCCACAGCACAGATCTGTCCAGATAGACACTGCTGTGTGACAGCACGGGGAAGGAGATCCCCGCAGGCACAGTACTGACCGAGATAGTGACACAGGAGGGTCCATGGGTCCCACAGCACAGTCCTGTCCAGATAGACACTGCTGTGTGGCAGCACGGGGAAGGTGTACTGAACTGAGATAGTGACACAGGAGGGTCCATGGGTCCCACAGCACAGTGCTGTCCAGATAGACACTGCTGTGTGACAGCACGGGGAAGGTGATCCCTGACCACAGGCACAGTACTGAACTGAGATAGTGACACAGGAGTGTCCATGGGTCCCACAGCACAGTGCAGACCAGATACACACTGCTGTGTGACAGCACTGGGAAGGTGATCCCCGCAGGCACAGTACTGACCGAGATAGTGACACAGGAGGGTCCATGAGTCCCACAGCACAGTGCTGTCCAGATAGACACTGCTGTGTGGCAGCACGGGGAAGGTGATCCCCGCAGTCACAGTACTGAACTGAGATAGTGACACAGGAGGGTCCATGGGTCCCACAGCACAGTGCAGTCCAGATAGACACTGCTGTGTGACAGCACGGGGAAGGTGATCCCTGACCACAGGCACAGTACTGAACTGAGATAGTGACACAGGAGGGTCCATGGGCCCACAGCACAGTGCTGTCCAGATAGACACTGCTGTGTGACAGCACGGGGAAGGTGATCCCTGAACACAGGCACAGTACTGAACTGAGATAGTGACACAGGAGTGTCCATGGGTCCCACAGCACAGTGCAGACCAGATACACACTGCTGTGTGACAGCACTGGGAAGGTGATCCCCGCAGGCACAGTACTGACCGAGATAGTGACACAGGAGGGTCCATGAGTCCCACAGCACAGTGCTGTCCAGATAGACACTGCTGTGTGGCAGCACGGGGAAGGTGATCCCCGCAGTCACAGTACTGAACTGAGATAGTGACACAGGAGGGTCCATGGGCCCACAGCACAGTGCTGTCCAGATAGACACTGCTGTGTGACAGCACGGGGAAGGTGATCCCTGAACACAGGCACAGTACTGAACTGAGATAGTGACACAGGAGGGTCCATGGGTCTCACAGCACAGTGCTGTCCAGATAGACACTGCTGTGTGGCAGCACAGGGAAGGAGATCCCTGACCACAGGCACAGTACTGACCGAGATAGTGACACAGGAGGGTCCATGGGTCCCACAGCACAGTGCTGTCCAGATAGACACTGCTGTGTGGCAGCACGGGGAAGGTGATCCCCGCAGGCACAGTACTGAACTGAGATAGTGACACAGGAGGGTCCATGGGTCCCACAGCACAGACCTGTCCAGATAGACACTGCTGTGTGACAGCACGGGGAAGGTGATCCCTGACCACAGGCACAGTACTGAACTGAGATAGTGACACAGGTGGGTCCATGGGTCCCACAGCACAGTGCTGTCCAGATAGACACTGCTGTGTGGCAGCAGGGGGAAGGTGATCCCTGACCACAGGCACAGTACTGAACTGAGATAGTGACACAGGAGGGTCCATGGGTCCCACAGCACAGTGCTGTCCAGATAGACACTGCTGTGTGAAAGCATGGGGAATGAGATCCCCGCAGGCACAGTACTGACCGAGATAGTGATACAGGAGGGTCCATGGGTCCAACAGTACAGACCTTTCCAGATTGACACTGCTGTGTGGCAGCACGGGGAAGGTGTACTGAACTGAGATAGTGACACAGGAGGGTCCATGGGTCCCACAGCACAGTCCTGTCCAGATAGACACTGCTGTGTGGCTGAACAGGGAAGGAGATTCCTGACCACAGGCACAGTACAGAACTGATATAGTAACACAGGAGGGTCCATGGGTCCCACAGCACAGTGCTGTCCAGATAGACACTGCTGTGTGGCAGCACGGGGAAGGAGATCCCTGACCACAGGCACAGTACTGACCGAGATAGTGACACAGGAGGGTCCATGGGTCCCACAGCACAGTGCTGTCCAGATAGACACTGCTGTGTGGCAGCACGGGGAAGGTGATCCCTGACCACAGGCACAGTACTGACCGAGATAGTGACACAGGAGGGTCCATGGGTCCCACAGCACAGTGCTGTCCAGATAGACACTGCTGTGTGGCAGCACGGGGAATGTGATCCCTGACCACAGGCACAGTACTGAACTGAGATAGTGACACAGGAGGGTCCATGGGTCCCACAGCACAGTGCTGTCCAGATAGACACTGCTGTGTGGCAGCACGGGGAAGGTGATCCCTGACCACTGGCACAGTACTGAACTGAGATCGTGATACAGGAGGGTCCATGGATCCCACAGCACAGACCTGTCCAGATATACACTGCTGTGTGGCAGCACGGGGAAGGTGTACTGAACTGAGATAGTGACACAGGAGGGTCCATGGGTCCCACAGCACAGTGCTGTCGAGATTGACACTGCTGTGTGGCAGCACGGGGAAGGTGATCCCTGACCACAGGCACAGTACTGAACTGAGATAGTGACACAGGATGGTCCATGGGTCCCACAGCACAGTCCTGTCCGGATAGACACTGCTGTGTGGCTGCACAGGGAAGGAGATTCCTGACCACAGGCACAGTACTGAACTGAGATAGTGACACAGGAGAGTCCATGGGTCCCACAGCACAGTGCTGTCCAGATAGACACTGCTGTGTGGCAGCACTGGGAAGGTGATCCCTGACCACAGGCACAGTACTGACCGAGATAGTGACATAAGAGGGTCCAAGGGTCCCACAGCACAGTGCTGTCCAGATAGACACTGCTGTGTGGCAGCACGGGGAAGGTGATCCCTGACCACAGGCACAGTACTGAACTGAGATCGTGACACAGGAGGGTCCATGGGTCCCACAGCACAGTGCTGTCCAGATAGACACTGCTGTGTGACAGCACGGGGAAGGTGATCCCCGCAGGCACAGTACTGAACTGAGATAGTGACACAGGAGGGTCCATGGGTCCCACAACACAGTGCTGTCCAGATAGACACTGCTGTGTGGCAGCACGGGGAAGGTGTACTGAACTGAGATAGTGACACAGGAGGGTCCATGGGTCCCACAACACAGTGCTGTCCAGATAGACACTGCTGTGTGGCAGCACGGGGAAGGTGATCCCTGACCACAGGCACAGTCCTGAACTGAGATAGTGACACAGGAGAGTCCATGGGTCCCACAGCACAGTGCTGTCCAGGTAGACACTGCTGTGTGGCAGCACGGGGAATGTGATCCCCGCAGGCACAGTCCTGAACTGAGATAGTGACACAGGAGAGTCCATGGGTCCCACAGCACAGTGCTGTCCAGATAGACACTGCTGTGTGGCAGCACGGGGAAGGTGATCCCTGACCACAGGCACAGTACTGAACTGAGATCGTGACACAGGAGGGTCCATGGGTCCCACAGCACAGTGCTGTCCAGATAGACACTGCTGTGTGGCAGCACGGGGAAGGAGATCCCCGCAGGCACAGTACTGAACTGAGATAGTGACACAGGAGGGTCCATGGGGCACACAGCACAGTGCTGTCCAGATAGACACTGCTGTGTGGCAGCACGGGGAAGGTGTACTGAACTGAGATAGTGACACATGAGGGTCCATGGGTCCCACAGCACAGTGCTGTCCAGATAGACACTGCTGGATGGCATCACGGGGAAGGTGATCCCCGCAGGCACAGTACTGACCGAGATAGTGACACAGGAGGGTCCATGGGTCCCACAGCACAGTGCTGTCCAGATAGACACTGCTGTGTGGCAGCACGGGGAAGATGATCGACGCAGGCACAGTACTGAACTGAGATAGTGACACAGGAGGGTCCATGGGGCACACAGCACAGTGCTGTCCAGATAGACACTGCTGTGTGGCAGCACGGGGAAGGTGTACTGAACTGAGATAGTGACACATGAGGGTCCATGGGTCCCACAGCACAGTGCTGTCCAGATAGACACTGCTGGATGGCATCACGGGGAAGGTGATCCCCGCAGGCACAGTACTGACCGAGATAGTGACACAGGAGGGTCCATGGGTCCCACAGCACAGTGCTGTCCAGATAGACACTGCTGTGTGGCAGCACGGGGAAGATGATCGACGCAGGCACAGTACTGAACTGAGATAGTGACACAGGAGGGTCCATGGGTCCCACTGCACAGTCATGTCCAGATAGACACTGCTGTGTGGCAGCACGGGGAAGGTGATCCCCGCAGGCACAGTACTGAACTGAGATAGTGACACAGGAGGGTCCATGGGTCCTACTGCACAGTCATGTCCAGACAGACACTGCTGTGTGGCAGCACGGGGAAGGTGATCCCCGCAGGCACAGTACTGAACTGAGATAGTGACACAGGAGGGTCCATGGGTCCCACAGCACAGTGCTGTCCAGATAGACACTGCTGTGTGACAGCACGGGGAAGGTGATCCCTGACCACAGACACAGTACTGAACTGAGATAGTGACACAGGAGGGTCCATGGGTCCTACTGCACAGTCATGTCCAGATAGACACTGCTGTGTGACAGCACGGGGAAGGTGATCCCTGACCACGGGCACAGTACTGAACTGAGATAGTGACACAGGAGGGTCCATGGGTCCCACAGCACAGACCTGTCCAGATAGACACTGCTGTGTGACAGCACGGGGAAGGTGATCCCTGACCACAGGCACAGTACTGAACTGAGATAGTGACACAGGAGGGTCCATGGTTCCCACAGCACAGTGCTGTCCAGATAGACACTGCTGTGTGGCAGCACGGGGAAGGTGATCCCTGACCACAGGCACAGTACTGAACTGAGATAGTGACACAGGAGGGTCCATGGGTCCCACAGCACAGTGCTGTCCAGATAGACACTGCTGTGTGGCAGCACGGGGAAGGTGATCCCTGACCACAGGCACAGTACTGAACTGAGATAGTGACACAGGAGGGTCCATGGGTCCCACAGCACAGTGCTGTCCAGATAGACACTGCTGTGTGACAGCACGGGGAAGGAGATCCCCGCAGGCACAGTACTGACCGAGATAGTGATACAGGAGGCTCCATGGGTCCCACAGTGCAGACCTGTCCAGATTGACACTGCTGTGTGGCAGCACGGGGAAGGTGTACTGAACTGAGATAGTGACACAGGAGGGTCCATGGGTCCCACAGCACAGTCCTGTCCAGATAGACACTGCTGTGTGGCTGCACAGGGAAGGAGATTCCTGACCACAGGCACTGTACTGAACTGAGATAGTGACACAGGAGGGTCCATGGGTCCCACAGCACAGTGCTGTCCAGATAGACACTGCTGTGTGGCAGCACGGGGAAGGTGATCCCTGACCACTGGCTCAGTACTGAACAGAGATAGTGACACAGGAGGGTCCATGGGGCCCACAGCACAGTGCTGTCCAGATAGACACTGCTGTGTGGCAGCACGGGGAAGGTGATCCCTGACCACTGGCACAGTACTGACCGAGATAGTGACACAGGAGGGTCCATGGGTCCCACAGCACAGTGCTGTCCAGATAGACACTGCTGTGTGGCAGCACGGGGAAGGTGTACTGAACTGAGATAGTGACACAGGAGTGTCCATAGGTCCCACAGCACAGTGCTGTCCAGATAGACACTGCTGTGTGGCATCACGGGGAAGGTGATCCCCGCAGGCACAGTACTGACCGAGATAGTGACACAGGAGGGTCCATGGGTCCCACAGCACAGTGCTGTCCAGATAGACACTGCTGTGTGACAGCACGGGGAATGTGTACTGAACTGAGATAGTGACACAGGAGGGTCCATGGGCCCACAGCACAGTGCTGTCCAGATAGACACTGCTGTGTGACAGCACGGGGAAGGTGATCCCCGCAGGCACAGTACTGACCGAGATAGTGACACAGGAGGGTCCATGGGTCCCACAGCACAGTCCTGTCCAGATAGACACTGCTGTGTGGCAGCACGGGGAAGGAGATCCCTGACCACAGGCACAGTACTGAACTGAGATAGTGACACAGGAGGGTCCATGGTGCCCACAGCACAGACCTGTCCAGATAGACACTGCTGTGTGGCAGCACGGGGAATGTGATCCCCGCAGGCACAGTCCTGAACTGAGATAGTGACACAGGAGAGTCCATGGGTCCCACAGCACAGTGCTGTCCAGATAGACACTGCTGTCTGGCAGCACGGGGAAGGTGATCCCTGACCACAGGCACAGTACTGAACTGAGGTAGTGACACAGGAGGGTCCATGGCTCCCACAGCACAGTGCTGTCCAGATAGACACTGCTGTGTGGCAGCACGGGGAAGGTGATCCCTGACCACGGGCACAGTACTGAACTGAGATAGTGACACAGGAGGGTCCATGGGTCCCACAACACAGTGCTGTCCAGATAGACACTGCTGTGTGGCAGCACGGGGAAGGTGATCCCTGACCACGGGCACAGTACTGAACTGAGATAGTGACACAGGAGGGTCCATGGGGCCCACAGCACAGTGCTGTCCAGATAGACACTGCTGTGTGACAGCACGGGAAAGGTGATCCCTGACCACAGGCACAGTACTGAACTGAGATAGTGACACAGGAGGGTCCATGGGTCCCACAGCACAGTGCTGTCCAGATAGACACTGCTGTGTGGCAGCACGGGGAGGGAGATCCCTGACCACAGGCACAGTACTGAACTGAGATAGCGACACAGGAGGGTCCATGGGTCCCACAGCACAGTGCTGTCCAGATAGACACTGCTGTGTGGCAGCACGGGGAAGGTGATCCCTGACCACAGGCACAGTACTGAACTGAGATAGTGACACAGGAGGGTCCATGGGTCCCACAGCACAGTGCTGTCCAGATAGACACTGCTGTGTGACAGCACAGGGAAGGTGATCCCTGACCACAGGCACAGTACTGACCGAGATAGTGATACTGGAGGATCCATGGGTCCCACAGCACAGACCTGTCCAGATATACCCTGCTGTGTGGCAGCACGGGGAAGGTGTACTGAACTGAGATAGTGACACAGGAGGGTCCATGGGTCCCACAGCACAGTGCTGTCCAGATAGACACTGCTGTGTGGCAGCACGGGGAAGGAGATCCCTGACCACAGGCACAGTACTGAACTGAGATAGTGATACAGGAGGGCCCATGGCTCGAACAGCACAGACCTGTCCAGATAGGCACCACTGTGTGGCAGCACGGGGAAGGTGATCCCCGCAGGCACAGTACTGAACTGAGATAGTGACACAGGAGGGTCCATGGGTCCCACAGCACAGTGCTGTCCAGATAGACACTGCTGTGTGGCTACACGGGGAAGGTGATCCCCGCAGGCACAGTACTGAACTGAGATACTGACACAGGAGTGTCCATTGGTCCCACAGCACAGTCCTGTCCAGATAAACACTGCTGTGTGACAGCACGGGGAAGGTGATCCCCGCAGGCACAGTACTGACCGAGATAGTGACACAGGATGGTCCATGGGTCCCACAGCACAGTGCTGTCCAGATAGACACTGCTGTGCGGCAGCACGGGGAAGGAGATCCCCGCAGGCACAGTAGTGAACTGAGATAGTGACACAGGAGGGTCCATGGGTCCCACAGCACAGTGCTGTCTAGATAGACACTGCTGTGTGGCAGCACGGGGAAGGTGATCCCCGCAGGCACAGTACTGAACTGAGATAGTGACACAGGAGGGTCCATGGGTCCCACAGCACAGTGCTGTCCAGATAGACACTGCTGTGTGGCAGCACGGGGAAGGTGATCCCTGACCACCGGCACAGTACTGAACTGAGATAGTGACACAGGAGGGTCCATGGGTCCCACAGCACAGTGCTGTCCAGATAGACACTGCTGTGTGACAGCAGGTGGAAGGTGATCCCCGCAGGCACAGTACTGAACTGAGATAGTGACACAGGAGGGTCCATGGGGCCCACAGCACAGTGCTGTCCAGATATACACTGCTGTGTGACAGCACGGGGAAGGTGTACTGAACTGAGATGGTGACACAGGAGGGTCCATGGGTCCCACAGCACAGACCTGTCCAGATAGACACTGCTGTGTGGCAGCACGGGGAAGGAGATCCCTGACCACAGGCACAGTACTGAACTGAGATAGTGACACAGGATGGTCCATGGGTCCCACAGCACAGTGCTGTCCAGATAAACACTGCCGTGTGGCAGCACGGGGAAGTTGATCCCCGCAGGCACAGTACTGAAGTGAGATAGTGACACAGGAGTGTCCATGGGTCCCACAGCACAGTGCAGTCCAGATAGACACTGCTGTGTGACAGCACGGGGAAGGTGATCCCTCACCACAGGCACAGTACTGAACTGAGATAGTGACACAGGATGGTCCATGGGTCCCACAGCACAGTGCTGTCCAGATAGACACTGCTGTGTGGCAGCACGGGGAAGGTGTACTGAACTGAGATAGTGACACAGGATGGTCCATGGGTCCCACAGCACAGTGCTGTCCAGATAAACACTGCTGTGTGGCAGCACGGGGAAGGTGATCCCTCACCACAGGCACAGTACTGAACTGAGATAGTGACACAGGAGGGTCCATGGGGCCCACAGCACAGTCCTGTCCAGATAGACACTGCTGTGTGGCAGCAGGGGGAAGGTGATCCCCGCAGGCACAGTACTGACCGAGATAGTGACACAGGAGGGTCCATGGGTCCCACAGCACAGACCTGTCCAGATAGACACTGCTGTGTGGCAGCACGGGGAAGGTGATCCCCGCAGGCACAGTACTGAACTGAGATAGTGACACAGGAGGGTCCATGGGTCCCACAGCACAGACCTGTCCAGATAGACACTGCTGTGTGGCAGCACGGGGAAGGTGATCCCTGACCACAGGCACAGTACTGACCGAGATAGTGACACAGGAGGGTCCATGGGTCCCACAGCACAGTGCTGTCCAGATAGACACTGCTGTGTGGCAGCACGGGGAAGGTGATCCCTGACCACAGGCACAGTACTGAACTAAGATAGTGACACAGGAGGGTCCAGGGTCCATGGGTCCCACAGCACAGACCTGTCCAGATAGACACTGCTGTGTGGCAGCACGGGGAAGGTGTACTGAACTGAGATAGTGACACAGGAGGTTCCATGGGTCCCACAGCACAGTGCTGTCCAGATAGACACTGCTGTGTGGCAGCACGGGGAAGGTGATCCCTGACCACAGGCACAGTACTGACCGAGATAGTGACACAGGAGGGTCCATGGGTCCCACAGCACAGTGCTGTCCAGATAGACACTGCTTTGTGGCAGCACGGGGAAGGTGATTCCCGCAGGCACAGTACTGAACTGAGATAGTGACACAGGAGGGTCCATGGGTCCCACAGCACAGTGCTGTCCAGATAGACACTGCTGTGTGGCAGCACGGGGAAGGTGATCCCCGCAGGCACAGTACTGAACTGAGATAGTGACACAGGAGTGTCCATGGGTCCCACAGCACAGTGCAGTCCAGATAGACACTGCTGTGTGACAGCACGGGGAAGGTGATCCCTGACCACAGACACAGTACTGAACTGAGATAGTGACACAGGAGGGTCCATGGGTCCCACAGCACAGTGCTGTCCAGATAGACACTGCTGTGTGGCAGCACGGGGAAGGTGATCCCTGACCACAGGCACAGTACTGAACTGAGATAGTGACACAGGAGGGTCCATGGGTCCCACAGCACAGTGCTGTCCAGATAGACACTGCTGTGTGGCAGCACGGGGAAGGTGATCCGTGACCACTGGCACAGTACTGAACTGAGATAGTGACACAGGAGGGTCCATGGGTCCCACAGCACAGTGCTGTCCAGATAGACACTGCTGTGTGGCAGCACAGGGAAGGTGATCCCCGCAGGCACAGTACTGAACTGAGATAGTGACACAGGAGGGTCCATGGGGCCCACAGCACAGTGCTGTCCAGATAGACACTGCTGTGTGACAGCACGGGGAAGGTGATCCCTGACCACAGGCACAGTACTGAACTGAGATAGTGACACAGGAGGGTCCATGGGTCCCACAGCACAGTGCTGTCCAGATAGACACTGCTGTGTGGCAGCACGGGGAAGGTGTACTGAACTGAGATAGTGACACAGGAGTGTCCATAGGTCCCACAGCACAGATCTGTCCAGATAGACACTGCTGTGTGACAGCACGGGGAAGGAGATCCCCGCAGGCACAGTACTGACCGAGATAGTGACACAGGAGGGTCCATGGGTCCCACAGCACAGTCCTGTCCAGATAGACACTGCTGTGTGGCAGCACGGGGAAGGTGTACTGAACTGAGATAGTGACACAGGAGGGTCCATGGGTCCCACAGCACAGTGCTGTCCAGATAGACACTGCTGTGTGACAGCACGGGGAAGGTGATCCCTGACCACAGGCACAGTACTGAACTGAGATAGTGACACAGGAGTGTCCATGGGTCCCACAGCACAGTGCAGACCAGATACACACTGCTGTGTGACAGCACTGGGAAGGTGATCCCCGCAGGCACAGTACTGACCGAGATAGTGACACAGGAGGGTCCATGAGTCCCACAGCACAGTGCTGTCCAGATAGACACTGCTGTGTGGCAGCACGGGGAAGGTGATCCCCGCAGTCACAGTACTGAACTGAGATAGTGACACAGGAGGGTCCATGGGCCCACAGCACAGTGCTGTCCAGATAGACACTGCTGTGTGACAGCACGGGGAAGGTGATCCCTGAACACAGGCACAGTACTGAACTGAGATAGTGACACAGGAGGGTCCATGGGTCTCACAGCACAGTGCTGTCCAGATAGACACTGCTGTGTGGCAGCACAGGGAAGGAGATCCCTGACCACAGGCACAGTACTGACCGAGATAGTGACACAGGAGGGTCCATGGGTCCCACAGCACAGTGCTGTCCAGATAGACACTGCTGTGTGGCAGCACGGGGAAGGTGATCCCCGCAGGCACAGTACTGAACTGAGATAGTGACACAGGAGGGTCCATGGGTCCCACAGCACAGACCTGTCCAGATAGACACTGCTGTGTGACAGCACGGGGAAGGTGATCCCTGACCACAGGCACAGTACTGAACTGAGATAGTGACACAGGTGGGTCCATGGGTCCCACAGCACAGTGCTGTCCAGATAGACACTGCTGTGTGGCAGCATGGGGAAGGTGATCCCCGCAGGCACAGTACTGAACTGAGATAGTGACACAGGAGGGTCCATGGGTCCCACAGCACAGTGCTGTCCAGATAGACACTGCTGTGTGGCAGCAGGGGGAAGGTGATCCCTGACCACAGGCACAGTACTGAACTGAGATAGTGACACAGGAGGGTCCATGGGTCCCACAGCACAGTGCTGTCCAGATAGACACTGCTGTGTGAAAGCATGGGGAATGAGATCCCCGCAGGCACAGTACTGACCGAGATAGTGATACAGGAGGGTCCATGGGTCCAACAGTACAGACCTTTCCAGATTGACACTGCTGTGTGGCAGCACGGGGAAGGTGTACTGAACTGAGATAGTGACACAGGAGGGTCCATGGGTCCCACAGCACAGTCCTGTCCAGATAGACACTGCTGTGTGGCTGAACAGGGAAGGAGATTCCTGACCACAGGCACAGTACAGAACTGATATAGTAACACAGGAGGGTCCATGGGTCCCACAGCACAGTGCTGTCCAGATAGACACTGCTGTGTGGCAGCACGGGGAAGGAGATCCCTGACCACAGGCACAGTACTGACCGAGATAGTGACACAGGAGGGTCCATGGGTCCCACAGCACAGTGCTGTCCAGATAGACACTGCTGTGTGGCAGCACGGGGAAGGTGATCCCTGACCACAGGCACAGTACTGACCGAGATAGTGACACAGGAGGGTCCATGGGTCCCACAGCACAGTGCTGTCCAGATAGACACTGCTGTGTGGCAGCACGGGGAATGTGATCCCTGACCACAGGCACAGTACTGAACTGAGATAGTGACACAGGAGGGTCCATGGGTCCCACAGCACAGTGCTGTCCAGATAGACACTGCTGTGTGGCAGCACGGGGAAGGTGATCCCTGACCACTGGCACAGTACTGAACTGAGATCGTGATACAGGAGGGTCCATGGATCCCACAGCACAGACCTGTCCAGATATACACTGCTGTGTGGCAGCACGGGGAAGGTGTACTGAACTGAGATAGTGACACAGGAGGGTCCATGGGTCCCACAGCACAGTGCTGTCGAGATAGACACTGCTGTGTGGCAGCACGGGGAAGGTGTACTGAACTGAGATAGTGACACAGGAGGATCCATAGGTCCCACAGCACAGTGCTGTCCAGATAGACACTGCTGTGTGGCAGCACGGGGAAGGTGATCCCCGCAGGCACAGTACTGAACTGAGATAGTGACACAGGAGGGTCCATGGGTCCCACAGCACAGTGCTGTCCAGATAGACACTGCTGTGTGGCAGCACGGGGAAGGAGATCTCCGCAGGCACAGGTCTGAACTGAGACACTGACACAGGAGGGTCCATGGGTCCCACAGCACAGTGCTGTCCAGATAGACACTGCTGTGTGACAGCACGGGGAAGGTGATCCCTGACCACAGGCACAGAACTGAACTGAGACACTGACACAGGAGGGTCCATGGGTCCCACAGCACAGACCTGTCCAGATAAACACTGCTGTGTGGCAGCAGGGGGAAGGTGATCCCTGACCACAGGCACAGTACTGAACTGAGACACTGACACAGGAGGGTCCATGGGTCCCACAGCACAGTCCTGTCCAGATAAACACTGCTGTGTGACAGCACGGCGAAGGTGATCCCCGCAGGCACAGTACTGACCGAGATAGTGACACAGGAGGGTCCATGGGGCCCACAGCACAGTGCTGTCCAGATAGACACTGCTGTGTGACAGCACGGGAAAGGTGATCCCTGACCACAGGCACAGTACTGAACTGAGATAGTGACACAGGAGGGTCCATGGGTCCCACAGCACAGTGCTGTCCAGATAGACACTGCTGTGTGGCAGCACGGGGAGGGAGATCCCTGACCACAGGCACAGTACTGAACTGAGATAGCGACACAGGAGGGTCCATGGGTCCCACAGCACAGTGCTGTCCAGATAGACACTGCTGTGTGGCAGCACGGGGAAGGTGATCCCTGACCACAGGCACAGTACTGAACTGAGATAGTGACACAGGAGGGTCCATGGGTCCCACAGCACAGTGCTGTCCAGAAAGACACTGCTGTGTGACAGCACGGGGAAGGAGATCCCCGCAGGCACAGTCCTGACCGAGATAGTGATACTGGAGGATCCATGGGTCCCACAGCACAGACCTGTCCAGATATACCCTGCTGTGTGGCAGCACGGGGAAGGTGTACTGAACTGAGATAGTGACACAGGAGGGTCCATGGGTCCCACAGCACAGTGCTGTCCAGATAGACACTGCTGTGTGGCTACACGGGGAAGGTGATCCCCGCAGGCACAGTACTGAACTGAGATACTGACACAGGAGTGTCCATTGGTCCCACAGCACAGTCCTGTCCAGATAAACACTGCTGTGTGACAGCACGGGGAAGGTGATCCCCGCAGGCACAGTACTGACCGAGATAGTGACACAGGATGGTCCATGGGTCCCACAGCACAGTGCTGTCCAGATAGACACTGCTGTGCGGCAGCACGGGGAAGGAGATCCCCGCAGGCACAGTACTGAACTGAGATAGTGACACAGGAGGGTCCATGGGTCCCACAGCACAGTGCTGTCCAGATAGACACTGCTGTGTGGCTACACGGGGAAGGTGATCCCCGCAGGCACAGTACTGAACTGAGATAGTGACACAGGAGGGTCCATGGGTCCCACAGCACAGTGCTGTCTAGATAGACACTGCTGTGTGGCAGCACGGGGAAGGTGATCCCCGCAGGCACAGTACTGAACTGAGATAGTGACACAGGAGGGTCCATGGGTCCCACAGCACAGTGCTGTCCAGATAGACACTGCTGTGTGGCAGCACGGGGAAGGTGATTCCCGCAGGCACAGTACTGAACTGAGATAGTGACACAGGAGGATCCATGGGTCCCACAGCACAGTGCTGTCCAGATAGACACTGCTGTGTGGCAGCACGGGGAAGGTGATCCCTGACCACCGGCACAGTACTGAACTGAGATAGTGACACAGGAGGGTCCATGGGTCCCACAGCACAGTGCTGTCCAGATAGACACTGCTGTGTGACAGCAGGTGGAAGGTGATCCCCGCAGGCACAGTACTGAACTGAGATAGTGACGCAGGAGGGTCCATGGGTCCCACAGCACAGTGCTGTCCAGATATACACTGCTGTGTGACAGCACGGGGAAGGTGTACTGAACTGAGATGGTGACACAGGAGGGTCCATGGGTCCCACAGCACAGACCTGTCCAGATAGACACTGCTGTGTGGCAGCACGGGGAAGGAGATCCCTGACCACAGGCACAGTACTGAACTGAGATAGTGACACAGGATGGTCCATGGGTCCCACAGCACAGTGCTGTCCAGATAAACACTGCCGTGTGGCAGCACGGGGAAGTTGATCCCCGCAGGCACAGTACTGAAGTGAGATAGTGACACAGGAGTGTCCATGGGTCCCACAGCACAGTGCAGTCCAGATAGACACTGCTGTGTGACAGCACGGGGAAGGTGATCCCTCACCACAGGCACAGTACTGAACTGAGATAGTGACACAGGAAGGTCCATGGGTCCCACAGCACAGTGCTGTCCAGATAAACACTGCTGTGTGGCAGCACGGGGAAGGTGATCCCTGACCACAGGCACAGTACTGAACTGAGATAGTGACACAGGATGGTCCATGGGTCCCACAGCACAGTGCTGTCCAGATAGACACTGCTGTGTGGCAGCACGGGGAAGGTGTACTGAACTGAGATAGTGACACAGGATGGTCCATGGGTCCCACAGCACAGTGCTGTCCAGATAAACACTGCTGTGTGGCAGCACGGGGAAGGTGATCCCTCACCACAGGCACAGTACTGAACTGAGATAGTGACACAGGATGGTCCATGGGTCCCACAGCACAGTGCTGTCCAGATAAACACTGCTGTGTGGCAGCAGGGGGAAGGTGATCCCCGCAGGCACAGTACTGACCGAGATAGTGACACAGGAGGGTCCATGGGTCCCACAGCACAGACCTGTCCAGATAGACACTGCTGTGTGGCAGCACGGGGAAGGTGATCCCCGCAGGCACAGTACTGAACTGAGATAGTGACACAGGAGGGTCCATGGGTCCCACAGCACAGACCTGTCCAGATAGACACTGCTGTGTGGCAGCACGGGGAAGGTGATCCCTGACCACAGGCACAGTACTGACCGAGATAGTGACACAGGAGGGTCCATGGGTCCCACAGCACAGTGCTGTCCAGATAGACACTGCTGTGTGGCAGCACGGGGAAGGTGATCCCTGACCACAGGCACAGTACTGAACTAAGATAGTGACACAGGAGGGTCCAGGGTCCATGGGTCCCACAGCACAGACCTGTCCAGATAGACACTGCTGTGTGGCAGCACGGGGAAGGTGTACTGAACTGAGATAGTGACACAGGAGGTTCCATGGGTCCCACAGCACAGTGCTGTCCAGATAGACACTGCTGTGTGGCAGCACGGGGAAGGTGATCCCTGACCACAGGCACAGTACTGACCGAGATAGTGACACAGGAGGGTCCATGGGTCCCACAGCACAGTGCTGTCCAGATAGACACTGCTTTGTGGCAGCACGGGGAAGGTGATTCCCGCAGGCACAGTACTGAACTGAGATAGTGACACAGGAGGGTCCATGGGTCCCACAGCACAGTGCTGTCCAGATAGACACTGCTGTGTGGCAGCACGGGGAAGGTGATCCCCGCAGGCACAGTACTGAACTGAGATAGTGACACAGGAGTGTCCATGGGTCCCACAGCACAGTGCAGTCCAGATAGACACTGCTGTGTGACAGCACGGGGAAGGTGATCCCTCACCACAGGCACAGTACTGAACTGAGATAGTGACACAGGAGGGTCCATGGGTCCCACAGCACAGTGCTGTCCAGATAGACACTGCTGTGTGACAGCACGGGGAAGGTGATCCCTGACCACAGACACAGTACTGAACTGAGATAGTGACACAGGAGGGTCCATGGGTCCCACAGCACAGTGCTGTCCAGATAGACACTGCTGTGTGGCAGCACGGGGAGGGAGATCCCTGACCACAGGCACAGTACTGAACTGAGATAGTGACACAGGAGAGTCCATGGGGCCCACAGCACAGTGCTGTCCAGATAGACACTGCTGTGTGGCAGCACGGGGAAGGTGATCCGTGACCACTGGCACAGTACTGAACTGAGATAGTGACACAGGAGGGTCCATGGGTCCCACAGCACAGTGCTGTCCAGATAGACACTGCTGTGTGGCAGCACGGGGAAGGTGATCCGTGACCACTGGCACAGTACTGAACTGAGATAGTGACACAGGAGGGTCCATGGGTCCCACAGCACAGTGCTGTCCAGATAGACACTGCTGTGTGGCAGCACGGGGAAGGTGATCCCTGACCACAGGCACAGTACTGAACTGAGATAGTGACACAGGAGGGTCCATGGGTCCCACAGCACAGTGCTGTCCAGATAGACACTGCTGTGTGGCAGCACAGGGAAGGTGATCCCCGCAGGCACAGTACTGAACTGAGATAGTGACACAGGAGGGTCCATGGGGCCCACAGCACAGTGCTGTCCAGATAGACACTGCTGTGTGACAGCACGGGGAAGGTGATCCCTGACCACAGGCACAGTACTGAACTGAGATAGTGACACAGGAGGGTCCATGGGTCCCACAGCACAGTGCTGTCCAGATAGACACTGCTGTGTGGCAGCACGGGGAAGGTGCACTGAACTGAGATAGTGACACAGGAGTGTCCATAGGTCCCACAGCACAGATCTGTCCAGATAGACACTGCTGTGTGACAGCACGGGGAAGGAGATCCCCGCAGGCACAGTACTGACCGAGATAGTGACACAGGAGGGTCCATGGGTCCCACAGCACAGTCCTGTCCAGATAGACACTGCTGTGTGGCAGCACGGGGAAGGTGATCCCCGCAGGCACAGTACTGAACTGAGATAGTGACACAGGAGGGTCCATGGGTCCCACAGCACAGTGCTGTCCAGATAGACACTGCTGTGTGGCAGCACGGGGAAGGAGATCCCTGACCACAGGCACAGTACTGAACTGAGATAGTGACACAGGAGTGTCCATGGGTCCCACAGCACAGTGCAGACCAGATACACACTGCTGTGTGACAGCACTGGGAAGGTGATCCCCGCAGGCACAGTACTGACCGAGATAGTGACACAGGAGGGTCCATGAGTCCCACAGCACAGTGCTGTCCAGATAGACACTGCTGTGTGGCAGCACGGGGAAGGTGATCCCCGCAGTCACAGTACTGAACTGAGATAGTGACACAGGAGGGTCCATGGGCCCACAGCACAGTGCTGTCCAGATAGACACTGCTGTGTGACAGCACGGGGAAGGTGATCCCTGAACACAGGCACAGTACTGAACTGAGATAGTGACACAGGAGGGTCCATGGGTCTCACAGCACAGTGCTGTCCAGATAGACACTGCTGTGTGGCAGCACAGGGAAGGAGATCCCTGACCACAGGCACAGTACTGACCGAGATAGTGACACAGGAGGGTCCATGGGTCCCACAGCACAGTGCTGTCCAGATAGACACTGCTGTGTGGCAGCACGGGGAAGGTGATCCCCGCAGGCACAGTACTGAACTGAGATAGTGACACAGGAGGGTCCATGGGTCCCACAGCACAGACCTGTCCAGATAGACACTGCTGTGTGACAGCACGGGGAAGGTGATCCCTGACCACAGGCACAGTACTGAACTGAGATAGTGACACAGGTGGGTCCATGGGTCCCACAGCACAGTGCTGTCCAGATAGACACTGCTGTGTGGCAGCATGGGGAAGGTGATCCCCGCAGGCACAGTACTGAACTGAGATAGTGACACAGGAGGGTCCATGGGTCCCACAGCACAGTGCTGTCCAGATAGACACTGCTGTGTGGCAGCAGGGGGAAGGTGATCCCTGACCACAGGCACAGTACTGAACTGAGATAGTGACACAGGAGGGTCCATGGGTCCCACAGCACAGTGCTGTCCAGATAGACACTGCTGTGTGAAAGCATGGGGAATGAGATCCCCGCAGGCACAGTACTGACCGAGATAGTGATACAGGAGGGTCCATGGGTCCAACAGTACAGACCTTTCCAGATTGACACTGCTGTGTGGCAGCACGGGGAAGGTGTACTGAACTGAGATAGTGACACAGGAGGGTCCATGGGTCCCACAGCACAGTCCTGTCCAGATAGACACTGCTGTGTGGCTGAACAGGGAAGGAGATTCCTGACCACAGGCACAGTACAGAACTGATATAGTAACACAGGAGGGTCCATGGGTCCCACAGCACAGTGCTGTCCAGATAGACACTGCTGTGTGGCAGCACGGGGAAGGAGATCCCTGACCACAGGCACAGTACTGACCGAGATAGTGACACAGGAGGGTCCATGGGTCCCACAGCACAGTGCTGTCCAGATAGACACTGCTGTGTGGCAGCACGGGGAAGGTGATCCCTGACCACAGGCACAGTACTGACCGAGATAGTGACACAGGAGGGTCCATGGGTCCCACAGCACAGTGCTGTCCAGATAGACACTGCTGTGTGGCAGCACGGGGAATGTGATCCCTGACCACAGGCACAGTACTGAACTGAGATAGTGACACAGGAGGGTCCATGGGTCCCACAGCACAGTGCTGTCCAGATAGACACTGCTGTGTGGCAGCACGGGGAAGGTGATCCCTGACCACTGGCACAGTACTGAACTGAGATCGTGATACAGGAGGGTCCATGGATCCCACAGCACAGACCTGTCCAGATATACACTGCTGTGTGGCAGCACGGGGAAGGTGTACTGAACTGAGATAGTGACACAGGAGGGTCCATGGGTCCCACAGCACAGTGCTGTCGAGATAGACACTGCTGTGTGGCAGCACGGGGAAGGTGTACTGAACTGAGATAGTGACACAGGAGGATCCATAGGTCCCACAGCACAGTGCTGTCCAGATAGACACTGCTGTGTGGCAGCACGGGGAAGGTGATCCCCGCAGGCACAGTACTGAACTGAGATAGTGACACAGGAGGGTCCATGGGTCCCACAGCACAGTGCTGTCCAGATAGACACTGCTGTGTGGCAGCACGGGGAAGGTGTACTGAACTGAGATAGTGACACAGGAGGGTCCATGGGTCCCACAGCACAGTGCTGTCCAGATAGACACTGCTGTGTGGCAGCACGGGGAAGGTGATCCCCGCAGGCACAGTACTGACTGAGATAGTGACACAGGAGGGTCCATGGGTCCCACAGCACAGTCCTGTCCAGATAGACACTGCTGTGTGGCAGCACGGGGAAGGTGATCCCCGCAGGCACAGTACTGACCGAGATAGTGACACAGGAGGGTCCATGGGTCCCACAGCACAGACCTGTCCAGATAGACACTGCTGTGTGGCAGCACGGGGAAGGTGATCACCGCAGGCACAGTACTGACCGAGATAGTGACACAGGAGGGTCCATGGGTCCTACTGCACAGTCATGTCCAGATAGACACTGCTGTGTGGCACCACGGGGAAGGAGATCCCTGACCACAGACACAGTACTGAACTGAGATAGTGACACAGGAGGGTCCATGGGTCCCACAGCAAAGTGCTGTCCAGATAGACACTGCTCTTGTGACAGCACGGGGAAGGTGATCCCCGCAGGCACAGTACTGACCGAGATAGTGACACAGGAGGGTCCATGGGTCCCACAGCACAGTGCTGTCCAGATAGACACTGCTGTGTGGCAGCATGGGGAAGGTGATCCCTGACCACAGGCACAGTACTGAACTGAGATAGTGACACAGGAGTGTCCATGGGTCCCACAGCACAGTGCTGTCCAGATAGACACTGCTGTGTGGCAGCATGGGGAAGGTGATCCCTGACCACAGGCACAGTACTGAACTGAGATAGTGACACAGGAGTGTCCATGGGTCCCACAGCACAGTCCTGTCCAGATAGACACTGCTGTGTGGCAGCATGGGGAAGGTGATCCCTGACCACAGGCACAGTACTGAACTGAGATAGTGACACAGGAGTGTCCATGGGTCCCACAGCACAGTGCTGTCCAGATAGACACTGCTGTGTGGCAGCACGGGGAAGGAGATCCCTGACCAATGGCACAGTACTGAACTGAGATAGTGACACAGGAGGGTCCATGGGTCCCACAGCACAGTGCTGTCCAGATAGACACTGCTGTGTGGCAGCACGGGGAAGGTGATCCCCGCAGTCACAGTACTGACCGAGATAGTGACACAGGAGGGTCCATGGGTCCCACAGCACAGTGCTGTCCAGATAGACACTGCTGTGTGGCAGCACGGGGAAGGAGATCTCCGCAGGCACAGGTCTGAACTGAGACACTGACACAGGAGGGTCCATGGGGCCCACAGCACAGTGCTGTCCAGATAGACACTGCTGTGTGGCAGCATGGGGAAGGTGATCCCCGCAGGCACAGTACTGAACTGAGATAGTGACACAGGAGGGTCCATGGGTCCCACAGCACAGTGCTGTCCAGATAGACACTGCTGTGTGGCAGCACGGGGAAGGTGATCCCTGACCACAGGCACAGTACTGAACTGAGATAGTGACACAGGAGGGTCCATGGGTCCCACAGCACAGTCCTGTCCAGATAAACATTGCTGTGTGGCAGCACGGGGAAGGTGATCCCTGACCACAGGCGCAGTACTGAACTGAGATAGTGACACAGGAGGGTCCATGGGTCCCACAGCAAAGTGCTGTCCAGATAGACACTGCTCTTGTGGCAGCACGGGGAAGGTGATCCCCGCAGGCACAGTACTGACCGAGATCGTGACACAGGAGGGTCCATGGGTCCCACAGCACAGTGCTGTCCAGATAGACACTGCTGTGTGGCAGCACGGGGAAGGTGATCCCTGACCACAGGCACAGTACTGAACTGAGATAGTGACACAGGAGTGTCCATGGGTCCCACAGCACAGTGCAGACCAGATAGACACTGCTGTGTGACAGCACGGGGAAGGTGATCCCTCACCACAGGCACAGTACTGAACTGAGATAGTGACACAGGAGGGTCCATGGGGCCCACAGCACAGTGCTGTCCAGATAGACACTGCTGTGTGGCAGCACGGGGAATTAGATCCCTGACCACAGGCACAGTACTGAACAGAGATAGTGACACAGGAGGGTCCATGGGTCCCACAGCACAGTGCTGTCCAGATAGACACTGCTGTGTGGCAGCACGGGGAAGGTGATCCCTGACCACAGGCACAGTACTGAACTGAGATAGTGACACTGGAGGGTCCATGGGTCCCACAGCACAGTCCTGTCCAGATAGACACTGCTGTGTGACAGCACGGGGAAGGTGATCCCCGCAGGCACAGTACTGAACTGAGATAGTGACACAGGAGGGTCCATGGGTCCCACAGCGCAGTCCTGTCCAGATAGACACTGCTGTGTGACAGCACGGGGAAGGTGATCCCTGACCACAGGCACAGTACTGAACTGAGATAGTGACACAGGAGGGTCCATGGGGCCCACAGCACAGTGCTGTCTAGATAGACACTGCTGTGTGACAGCACGGGGAAGGTGATCTCTGACCACAGGAACAGTACTGAACGAGATAGTGACACAGGAGAGTCCATGGGTCCCACAGCACAGTGCTGTCCAGATAGACACTGCTGTGTGGCAGCACGGGGAAGGTGATCCCTGACCACAGGCACAGTACTGAACTGAGATAGTGACACTGGAGGGTCCATGGGGCCCACAGCACAGTGCTGTCCAGATAGACACTGCTGTGTGGCAGCACGGGGAAGGTGTACTGAACTGAGATAGTGACACAGGAGTGTCCATAGGTCCCACAGCACAGTGCTGTCCAGATAGACACTGCTGTGTGGCAGCACGGGGAAGGTGCTCCCCGCAGGCACAGTACTGACCGAGATAGTGACACAGGAGGGTCCATGGGTCCCACAGCACAGACCTGTCCAGATAGACACTGCTGTGTGGCAGCACGGGGAAGGTGATCACCGCAGGCACAGTACTGACCGAGATAGTGACACAGGAGGGTCCATGGGTCCCACAGCACAGACCTGTCCAGATAGACACTGCTGTGTGGCAGCACGGGGAAGGTGATCCCTGACCACAGGCACAGTACTGACCGAGATAGAGACACAGGAGGGTCCATGGGTCCCACAGCACAGTGCTGTCCAGATAAACACCACTGTGTGGCAGCACGGGGAAGGTGACCCCTGACCGCAGGCACAGTACTGAACTGAGACAGTGACACAGGAGTGTCCATGGGTCCCACAGCACAGTGCAGACCAGATAGACACTGCTGTGTGACAGCACGGGGAAGGTGATCCCTCACCACAGGCACAGTACTGAACTGAGATAGTGACACAGGAGGGTCCATGGGTCCCACAGCACAGTCCTGTCCAGATAGACACTGCTGTGTGGCAGCACGGGGAAGGTGATCCCTGACCACAGGCACAGTACTGAACTGAGATAGTGACACAGGAGTGTCCATGGGTCCCACAGCACAGTGCAGACCAGATAGACACTGCTGTGTGACAGCACGGGGAAGGTGATCCCTCACCACAGGCACAGTACTGAACTGAGATAGTGACACAGGAGGGTCCATGGGTCCCACAGCACAGTGCTGTCCAGATAGACACTGCTGTGTGGCAGCACGGGGAATTAGATCCCTG
The DNA here is from genome assembly GCF_047496885.1 of Scyliorhinus torazame. Taxonomy (NCBI): domain Eukaryota; kingdom Metazoa; phylum Chordata; class Chondrichthyes; order Carcharhiniformes; family Scyliorhinidae; genus Scyliorhinus; species Scyliorhinus torazame. Next base: position 22,903,450 of record NC_092738.1, on the reverse strand, counting down.
ACCACAGGCACAGTACTGAACAGAGATAGTGACACAGGAGGGTCCATGGGTCCCACAGCGCAGTCCTGTCCAGATAGACACTGCTGTGTGGCAGCACGGGGAAGGTGATCCCTGACCACTGGCACAGTACCGAACTGAGATTGTGACACAGGAGGGTCCAATGGTCCCACAGCACAGTGCTGTCCAGATAGACACTGCTGTGTGGCAGCACGGGGAAGGTGATCCCCGCAGGCACAGTACTGAACTGAGATCGTGACACAGGAGGGTCCATGGGGCCCACAGCACAGTGCTGTCCAGATAGACACTGCTGTGTGGCAGCACGGGGAAGGTGTACTGAACTGAGATAGTGACACAGGAGTGTCCATAGGTCCCACAGCACAGTGCTGTCCAGATAGACACTGCTGTGTGGCAGCACTGGGAAGGTGATCCCTGACCACAGGCACAGTACTGAACTGAGATAGTGACACAGGAGGGTCCATGGGTCCCACAGCACAGACCTGTCCAGATAGACACTGCTGGATGGCATCACGGGGAAGGTGATCCCCGCAGGCACAGTACTGACCGAGATAGTGACACAGGAGGGTCCATGAGTCCCACAGCACAGTGCTGTCCAGATAGACACTGCTTTGTGGCAGCACGGGGAAGGTGATCCCCGCAGGGACAGTACTGAACTGAGATAGTGACACAGGAGGGTCCATGGGTCCCACAGCACAGTGCTGTCCAGATAGACACTGCTGTGTGACAGCACGGGGAAGGTGATCCCCGCAGGCACAGTACTGAACTGAGATAGTGACACAGGAGGCTCCATGGGTCCCACAGCACAGTGCTGTCCAGATAGACACTGCTGTGTGGCAGCACGGGGAAGGTGATCCCTGACCACAGGCACAGTACTGAACAGAGATAGTGACACAGGAGGGTCCATGGGTCCCACAGCGCAGTCCTGTCCAGATAGACACTGCTGTGTGACAGCACGGGGAAGGTGATCCCTGACCACAGGCACAGTACTGAACTGAGATAGTGACACAGGAGTGTCCATGGGTCCCACAGCACAGTGCAGACCAGATAGACACTGCTGTGTGACAGCACGGGGAAGGTGATCCCTCACCACAGGCACAGTACTGAACTGAGATAGTGACACAGGAGGGTCCATGGGTCCCACAGCACAGTCCTGTCCAGATAGACACTGCTGTGTGGCAGCACGGGGAAGGTGATCCCTGACCACAGGCACAGTACTGAACTGAGATAGTGACACAGGAGGGTCCATGGGTCCCACAGCACAGTGCTGTCCAGATAGACACTGCTGTGTGGCAGCACGGGGAATTAGATCCCTGACCACAGGCACAGTACTGAACAGAGATAGTGACACAGGAGGGTCCATGGGTCCCACAGCGCAGTCCTGTCCAGATAGACACTGCTGTGTGGCAGCACGGGGAAGGTGATCCCTGACCACAGGCACAGTACTGAACTGAGATAGTGACACAGGAGGGTCCATGGGTCCCACAGCACAGTGCTGTCCAGATAGACACTGCTGTGTGGCAGCACGGGGAATTAGATCCCTGACCACAGGCACAGTACTGAACAGAGATAGTGACACAGGAGGGTCCATGGGTCCCACAGCACAGTGCTGTCCAGATAGACACTGCTGTGTGGCAGCACGGGGAAGGTGATTCCCGCAGGCACAGTACTGAACTGAGATAGTGACACAGGAGGGTCCATGGGTCCCACAGCACAGTGCTGTCCAGATAGACACTGCTGTGTGGCAGCACGGGGAAGGTGATCCCTGACCACAGGCACAGTGCTGAACTGAGATAGTGACACAGGAGGGTCCATGGGGCCCACAGCACAGTGCTGTCCAGATAGACACTGCTGTGTGGCAGCACGGGGAAGGTGTACTGAACTGAGATAGTGACACAGGAGTGTCCATAGGTCCCACAGCACAGTGCTGTCCAGATAGACACTGCTGTGTGGCAGCACTGGGAAGGTGATCCCTGACCACAGGCACAGTACTGAACTGAGATAGTGACACAGGAGGGTCCATGGGTCCCACAGCACAGACCTGTCCAGATAGACACTGCTGGATGGCATCACGGGGAAGGTGATCCCCGCAGGCACAGTACTGACCGAGATAGTGACACAGGAGGGTCCATGAGTCCCACAGCACAGTGCTGTCCAGATAGACACTGCTGTGTGGCAGCACGGGAAGGTGATCCCCGCAGTCACAGTACTGAACTGAGATAGTGACACAGGAGGGTCCATGGGTCCCACAGCACAGTGCTGTCCAGATAAACACTGCTGTCTGGCAGCACGGGGAAGGTGATCCCTGACCACAGACACAGTACTGAACTGAGATAGTGACACAGGAGGGTCCATGGGTCCCACAGCACAGACCTGTCCAGATAGATACTGCTGTGTGGAAGCACGGGGAAGGTGTACTGAACTGAGATAGTGACACAGGAGGGTCCATGGGTCCCACAGCACAGTGCTGTCCAGATAGACACTGCTGTGTGGCAGCACGGGGAAGGTGATCCCCGCAGGCACAGTACTGAACTGAGATAGAGACACAGGAGGGTCCATGGGTCCCACAGCACAGTGCTGTCCAGATAGACACTGCTGTGTGGCAGCACGGGGAAGGAGATCCCTGACCACAGGCACAGTACTGACCGAGATAGTGACACAGGAGGGTCCATGGGTCCCACAGCACAGTGCTGTCCAGATAGACACTGCTGTGTGACAGCACGGGGAATGAGATCCCCGCAGGCACAGTACTGACCGAGATAGTGATACAGGAGGGTCCATGGGTCCCACAGTACAGACCTGTCCAGATTTACACTGCTGTGTGGCAGCACGGGGAAGGTGTACTGAACTGAGATAGTGACACAGGAGGGTCCATGGGTCCCACAGCACAGTCCTGTCCAGATAGACACTGCTGTGTGGCTGCACAGGGAAGGAGATTCCTGACCACAGGCACAGTACAGAACTGAGATAGTGACACAGGAGGTTCCATGGGTCCCACAGCACAGTGCTGTCCAGATAGACACTGCTGTGTGGCAGCACGGGGAAGGTGTACTGAACTGAGATAGTGACACAGGAGGGTCCATGGGGCCCACAGCACAGACCTGTCCAGATAGACACTGCTGTGCGGCAGCGCGGGGAATGTGATCCCCGCAGGCACAGTACTGAACTGAGATAGTGACACAGGTGAGTCCATGGGTCCCACAGCACAGTGCTGTCCAGATCGACACTGCTGTGTGGCAGCACGGGGAAGGTGATCCCTGACCACAGGCACAGTACTGACCGAGATAGTGACACAGGAGGGTCCATGGGTCCCACAGCACAGTGCTGTCCAGATAGACACTGCTGTGTGGCATCACGGGGAAGGTGATCCCTGACCACTGGCACAGTACTGAACTTAGATAGTGACACAGGAGGGTCCATGGGTCCCACAGCACAGTGCTGTCCAGATAGACACTGCTGTGTGGCAGCACGGGGAAGGTGTACTGAACTGACATAGTGACACAGGAGTGTCCATAGGTCCCACAGCACAGTGCTGTCCAGATAGACACTGCTGTGTGGCAGCACGGGGAAGGAGATCCCCGCCGGCACAGTACTCACCGAGATAGTGATACAGGAGGGTCCATGGGTCCCACAGCACAGACCTGTCCAGATAGACACTGCTGTGTGGCAGCACGGGGAAGGTGATCCCCGCAGGCACAGTACTGAACTGAGATAGTGACACAGGAGGGTCCATGGGTCCCACAGCACAGTGCTGTCCAGATAGACACTGCTGTGTGACAGCACGGGGAAGGTGATCCCTGACCACAGGCACAGTACTGAACTGAGACTCTGACACAGGAGGGTCCATGGGTCCCACAGCACAGTCCTGTCCAGATAGACACTGCTGTGTGGCAGCACGGGGAAGGTGATCCCTGACCACAGGCACAGTACTGAACTGAGACACTGACACAGGAGGGTCCATGGGTCCCACAGCACAGTCCTGTCCAGATAGACACTGCTGTGTGGCAGCACGGGGAAGGTGATCCCTGACCACAGGCACAGTACTGAACTGAGATAGTGACACAGGAGGGTCCATGGGTCCCACAGCACAGTGCTGTCCAGATAGACACTGCTGTGTGGCAGCACGGGGAAGGAGATCCCCGCAGGCACAGTACTGAACTGAGATAGTGACACAGGAGGGTCCATGGGTCCTACTGCACAGTCATGTCCAGATAGACACTGCTGTGTGGCAGCACGGGTAAGGTGATCCCTGACCACAGGCACAGTACTGAACAGAGATAGTGACACAGGAGGGTCCATGGGTCCCACAGCAGAGTGCTGTCCAGATAAACACTGCTGTGTGGCAGCACGGGGAGGGTGATCCCCGCAGGCACAGTCCTGACCGAGATAGTGACACAGGAGGGTCCATGGGTCCCACAGCACAGACCTGTCCAGATAGACACTGCTGTGTGGCAGCAGGGGGAAGGTGATCACCGCAGGCACAGTACTGACCGAGATAGTGACACAGGAGGGTCCATGGGTCCCACAGCACAGACCTGTCCAGATAGACACTGCTGTGTGGCAGCACGGGGAAGGTGATCCCTGACCACAGGCACAGTACTGAACTGAGATAGTGACACAGGAGGGTCCATGGGTCCCACAGCACAGTGCTGTCCAGATAGACACTGCTGTGTGGCAGCACGGGGAAGGAGATCCCTGACCACAGGCACAGTACTGAACTGAGATAGTGACACAGGAGGGTCCATGGGGCCCACAGCACAGTGCTGTCCAGATAGACACTGCTGTGTGGCAGCACGGGGAAGGTGATCCCTGACCACAGGCACAGTACTGAACTGAGATAGTGACACAGGAGGGTCCATGGGGCCCACAGCACAGTGCTGTCCAGATAGACACTGCTGTGTGGCAGCACGGGGAAGGTGTACTGAACTGAGATAGTGACACAGGAGGGTCCATGGGTCCCACAGCACAGTGCTGTCCAGATAGACACTGCTGTGTGGCAGCACGGGAAAGGTGATCCCTGACCACAGGCACAGTACTGACCGAGATAGTGACACAGGAGGGTCCATGGGTCCCACAGCACAGTGCTGTCCAGATAGACACTGCTGTGTGGCAGCACGGGGAAGGTGATCCCCGCAGGCACAGTACTGACCGAGATAGTGACACAGGAGGGTCCATGGGTCCCACAGCACAGTGCTGTCCAGATAGACACTGCTGTGTGGCAGCACGGGCAAGGTGTACTGAACTGAGATAGTGACACAGGAGTGTCCATAGGTCCCACAGCACAGTGCTGTCCAGATAGACACTGCTGTGTGGCAGCACGGGGAAGGTGATCCCTGACCAAAGGCACAGTACTGAACTGAGATAGTGACACAGGAGTGTCCATGGGTCCCACAGCACAGTGCTGTCCAGATAGACACTGCTGTGTGGCAGCACGGGGAAGGTGATCCCAGACCACAGGCTCAGTACTGAACTGAGATAGTGACACAGGAGGGTCCATGGGTCCCACAGCACAGTGCTGTCCAGAAAGACACTGCTGTGTGACAGCACGGGGAAGGTGATCCCCGCAGGCACAGTACTGAACTGAGACAGTGACACAGGAGGGTCCATGGGGCCCACAGCACAGTGCTGTCCAGATAGACACTGCTGTGTGGCAGCACGGGGAAGGTGATTCCCGCAGGCACAGTACTGAACTGAGATAGTGACACAGGAGGGTCCATGGGGCCCACAGCACAGTGCTGTCCAGATAGACACTGCTGTGTGACAGCACGGGGAAGGAGATCCCCGCCGGCACAGTACTGACCGAGATAGTGATACAGGAGGGTCCATGGGTCCCACAGCACAGACCTGTCCAGATATACACTGCTGTGTGGCAGCACGGGGAAGGTGTACTGAACTGAAATAGTGACACAGGAGGGTCCATGGGTCCCACAGCACAGTGCTGTCCAGATAAACACTGCTGTGTGGCAGCACGGGGAAGGAGATCCCCGCAGGCACAGTACTGAACTGAGATAGTGACACAGGAGGGTCCATGGGTCCCACAGCACAGTGCTGCCCAGATAGACACTGCTGTGTGGCAGCACGGGGAAGGAGATCTCCGCAGGCACAGGTCTGAACTGAGACACTGACACAGGAGGGTCCATGGGTCCCACAGCACAGACCTGTCCAGATAGACACTGCTGTGTGGCAGCAGGGGGAAGGTGATCCCTGACCACAGGCACAGTACTGAACTGAGACACTGACACAGGAGGGTCCATGGGTCCCACAGCACAGTCCTGTCCAGATAAACACTGCTGTGTGGCAGCACGGGGAAGGTGATCCCTGACCACAGGCACAGTACTGAACTGAGATAGTGACACAGGAGGGTCCATGGGTCCCACAGCACAGTGCTGTCCAGATAGACACTGCTGTGTGACAGCACGGCGAAGGTGCTCCCCGCAGGCACAGTACTGACCGAGATAGTGACACAGGAGGGTCCATGGGTCCCACAGCACAGACCTGTCCAGATAGACACTGCTGTGTGGCAGCACGGGGAAGGTGATCACCGCAGGCACAGTACTGAACTGAGATAGTGACACAGGAGGGTCCATGGGTCCCACAGCACAGTGCTGTCCAGATAGACACTGCTGTGTGGCAGCACGGGGAAGGTGATCCCCGCAGGCACAGTACTGACCGAATTAGCGACACAGGAGGGTCCATGGGTCCCACAGCACAGTGCTGTCCAGATAGACACTGCTGTGTGGCAGCACGGGGAAGGTGATCCCCGCAGGCACAGTACTGAACTGAGATAGTGACACAGGAGGGTCCATGGGTCCCACAGCACAGTGCTGTCCAGATAGACACTGCTGTGTGGCAGCATGGGGAAGGTGATCCCTGACCACAGGCACAGTACTGAACTGAGATAGTGACACAGGAGGGTCCATGGGTCCCACAGCACAGTGCTGTCCAGATAGACACTGCTGTGTGTCAGCACGGGGAAGGTGACCCCTGACCGCAGGCACAGTACTGAACTGAGACAGTGACACAGGAGGGTCCATGGGTCCCACAGCACAGTGCTGTCCAGATAGACACTGCTGTGTGGCAGCACGGGGAAGGTGATCCCTGACCACAGGCACAGTACTGAACTGAGATAGTGACACAGGAGTGTCCATGGGTCCCACAGCACAGTGCTGTCCAGATAGACACTGCTGTGTGACAGCACGGGGAAGGTGATCCCCGCAGGCACAGTACTGAACTGAGACAGTGACACAGGAGTGTCCATGGGTCCCACAGCACAGTGCAGACCAGATAGACACTGCTGTGTGACAGCACGGGGAAGGTGATCCCTCACCACAGGCACAGTACTGAACTGAGATAGTGACACAGGAGGGTCCATGGGTCCCACAGCACAGTCCTGTCCGGATAGACACTGCTGTGTGGCAGCACGGGGAATTAGATCCCTGACCACAGGCACAGTACTGAACAGAGATAGTGACACAGGAGGGTCCATGGGTCCCACAGCGCAGTCCTGTCCAGATAGACACTGCTGTGTGACAGCACGGGGAAGGTGATCTCTGACCACAGGCACAGTACTGACCAAGATAGTGACACAGGAGGGTCCATGGGTCCCACAGCACAGTGCTGTCCAGATAGACACTGCTGTGTGGCAGCACGGGGAAGGTGATCCCTGACCACTGGCACAGTACTGAACAGATAGTAACACAGGAGGGTCCATGGGTCCCACAGCACAGTGCTGTCCAGATAGACACTGCTGTGTGACAGCACGGGGAAGGTGATCCCTGACCACTGGCACAGTACTGAACTGAGATCGTGACACAGGAGGGTCCATGGGTCCCACAGCACAGTGCTGTCCAGATAGACACTGCTGTGTGGCAGCACGGGGAAGGTGATCCCTGACCACAGGCACAGTACTGAACTGAGATAGTGACACAGGAGGGTCCATGGGGCCCACAGCACAGTGCTGTCCAGATAGACACTGCTGTGTGGCAGCACGGGGAAGGTGATCCCTGACCACAGGCACAGTACTGAACTGAGATAGTGACACAGGAGGGTCCATGGGTCCCACAGCACAGTGCTGTCCAGATAGACACTGCTGTGTGACAGCACGGGGAAGGTGATCCCTGACCACAGGCACAGTACTGAACTGAGATAGTGACACAGGAGTGTCCATAGGTCCCACAGCACAGTGCTGTCCAGATAGACACTGCTGTGTGGCAGCACGGGGAAGGTGATCCCTGACCAAAGGCACAGTACTGAACTGAGATAGTGACACAGGAGGGTCCATGGGGCCCACAGCACAGTGCTGTCCAGATAGACACTGCTGTGTGGCAGCACGGGGAAGGAGATCCCCGCAGGCACAGTACTGAACTGAGATAGTGACACAGGAGGGTCCATGGGTCCCACAGCACAGTGCTGTCCAGATAGACACTGCTGTGTGGCAGCACGGGGAAGGTGATCCCCGCAGGCACAGTACTGACCGAATTAGCGACACAGGAGGGTCCATGGGTCCCACAGCACAGTGCTGTCCAGATAGACACTGCTGTGTGGCAGCACGGGGAAGGTGATCCCCGCAGGCACAGTACTGAACTGAGATAGTGACACAGGAGGGTCCATGGGTCCCACAGCACAGTGCTGTCCAGATTGACACTGCTGTGTGGCAGCACGGGGAAGGTGATCCCCGCAGGCCCAGTACTGACCGAGATAGCGACACAGGAGGCTCCATGGGTCCCACAGCACAGTGCTGTCCAGGTAGACACTGCTGTGTGGCAGCACGGGGAAGGTGATCCCTGACCACAGGCACAATACTGACCGAGATAGTGACACAGGAAGGTCCATGGGTCCCACAGCACAGTGCTGTCCAGATAGACACTGCTGTGTGTCAGCACGGGGAAGGTGACCCCTGACCGCAGGCACAGTACTGAACTGAGACAGTGACACAGGAGGGTCCATGAGTCCCACAGCACAGTGCTGTCCAGATAGACACTGCTGTGTGGCAGCACGGGGAAGGTGATCCCCGCAGTCACAGTACTGAACTGAGATAGTGACACAGGAGGGTCCATGGGCCCACAGCACAGTGCTGTCCAGATAGACACTGCTGTGTGACAGCACGGGGAAGGTGATCCCTGAACACAGGCACAGTACTGAACTGAGATAGTGACACAGGAGGGTCCATGGGTCTCACAGCACAGTGCTGTCCAGATAGACACTGCTGTGTGGCAGCACAGGGAAGGAGATCCCTGACCACAGGCACAGTACTGACCGAGATAGTGACACAGGAGGGTCCATGGGTCCCACAGCACAGACCTGTCCAGATAGACACTGCTGTGTGACAGCACGGGGAAGGTGATCCCTGACCACAGGCACAGTACTGAACTGAGATAGTGACACAGGTGGGTCCATGGGTCCCACAGCACAGTGCTGTCCAGATAGACACTGCTGTGTGGCAGCAGGGGGAAGGTGATCCCTGACCACAGGCACAGTACTGAACTGAGATAGTGACACAGGAGGGTCCATGGGTCCCACAGCACAGTGCTGTCCAGATAGACACTGCTGTGTGAAAGCATGGGGAATGAGATCCCCGCAGGCACAGTACTGACCGAGATAGTGATACAGGAGGGTCCATGGGTCCCACAGTACAGACCTTTCCAGATTGACACTGCTGTGTGGCAGCACGGGGAAGGTGTACTGAACTGAGATAGTGACACAGGAGGGTCCATGGGTCCCACAGCACAGTCCTGTCCAGATAGACACTGCTGTGTGGCTGCACAGGGAAGGAGATTCCTGACCACAGGCACAGTACAGAACTGAGATAGTAACACAGGAGGGTCCATGGGTCCCACAGCACAGTGCTGTCCAGATAGACACTGCTGTGTGGCAGCACGGGGAAGGAGATCCCTGACCACAGGCACAGTACTGACCGAGATAGTGACACAGGAGGGTCCATGGGTCCCACAGCACAGTGCTGTCCAGATAGACACTGCTGTGTGGCAGCACGGGGAAGGTGATCCCTGACCACAGGCACAGTACTGACCGAGATAGTGACACAG